>NC_090935.1:820381819-821003058 GCF_040938575.1 Ambystoma mexicanum
GTCAAATAAAAAGTACCAGAAATAAACCTGGCGGTGTTTAATAAATAATGTAGTACAAGGGCACGTAATGGGAATAGTTGGCAAAAAGGTCTGAGCACAGGGGCATATGATGGCAATAACTAGCCAATGGATATTGTGACAAAGCAAGGGTATGTGTCCCTTCTGCCCAAGGGGGAGCCGCCCCCTTTGGGAACAAAGACTCCCACTCTTGTGAGGAACTCCCTAGACCCGCCAGCCTAGTTGCATATACAGGACTATCAGATCTGATGAACATTATAACGCCTAGAGACTTGGCAAAACCAAAACGTACCTTGATGAATAAGGGAAAGTATTTGTCTCTATGAGAAAAGACATAAAAATAACTGAGACGAGGAGACTGAAAGAGGAGAGCATGCCGAGGAGAAGCGAAGCGCAGAAACAGAAACACACAACGCCCGAAGGAGGCAGAGTCGCGCAAAGCCGCGGAGCCCACGACTCTGAGAAAACTCCTGAACACCAGACAGTGGCAGCTGGTGACTTTGAAAGGTGGTGGGGCTGAAATTTAGCAGGACGAATTAGTAAGCAAGTGAGCGCAGGGCGGGGTAATACGACATGTTTTCCCCACAAAATGTTTTGAAAAAATATTTGATAATTGTGTATTGCTACCATTAGCTTACTAAAGGACATGAGTCATGACAAGTCAACAACTTTTATTGGGTCATGTCAGCCTGTCTTTTTTTACACTCCCATATATGCTGATCAGGGGTGCACCGAGACTATCATTTTGGGTGGGGAGCTAACCATTCAAATGTTGGCAGAGGGGCAAACTTCAGAGACGGTGGTGGAGGGCATCTAAATTCTTTGCACATTCCATCAAGACTATTCTAGTGTACAGCTTCAAAGTGACAAGCAGTTAACTCTCTCCTGCACAACTGAAACCAGACACTTAAGGAATGCTCTGAGAATGAGCTGTCTCCTGCCCCCCCACCCCTCCAATCACTCCCCTGATATACAAGTACTAATCCCATCACGATTTCAATTGCCTACCAAAGCAGGTGCTAACAATAAAAGGTTTTCGTTAGCAATTGCCTGGCATTTGTTAACTGGGCAGCCGCAAACAAAGTTTATTGTCTATGGGCCTCATTACGACCCTGACGGTAGGGGGTTAACGGGGCTGGTCGAGCTGCCGGCCCCGTTAACCCCCTACTGCCTCATTATGAGGTCTGCTCGCGAGACCCAGTAAGGGCGCCTGGTAAAACCAGGCGTCTTTAGCGGGTCCCGCGAGCAGACCAGGATGCTAACAACAGGCCCATCATTAACGGGCCCTTTGGTAGCATCATCCCCATTCACATTGAGCCCTATGGGGGCTGAAATGGGATTGGGGATGCACCGGGTCCGGGTTCCCTGAATGGGGAAATACCGTGCCCTCCAAGGTCGGAATGGCCCGGTATTTCCCCATTCAGGGAACCCAGACCCGGTACCAGGAGTGGGGGTAGCCATGCAGCAAAAAGCGGCATGGTTACCTCCAGGGGCGTAATGAGGCCCTATGTCTTCCTCTGTCCAGCTACGGCTCTGTTGGTCAGTCAAGTAAACATAGCCAGACATTTCTGAGTGGGAAAGGGAGGGCTAAAGCACGATCTGCCCAATAGTCATTGCGTCACTGGGTCTGTCTCTGAAGACCCTGGCGTCCCTCATGGCATGTGTTTTTTTGTATTACCAACTGGACTGAAAATATACCACATATGACATATCATGTCCTTCACAACACCAGCACCACTCCTTCCCCCATTCAACCCTCAAAGTCCACTCCCGTGTTTATCTGGCAGCAAAGGGTGCTACTCACCTTTGATCCCAAGGTGTCATGGCCTGAAGTAAAATAGCTTTCAAATCAAATATGTGACCAATACAATATGGCCTGCTGTGTTGCTTCTCTGAGCACTCTTATTAGTTGATTTCCATCACATACATTTAGTGGGTATCTTATGCAATATATGGCAAAAACATTGTTGCTTTCAGAATCTGTTAACATACAGACGGCAACAAATGATAGCGGAGAAAACAACCAGTCATAGGGTGAGCCTCTTCCATCACATTGTTTCACACCTCTGGGTAACCCTTCACTTTCTTGACTTTTAATTCATTTTTGCAGGCCTGCAACAGCAAAGGGTGGGGGCTCGAGGGAAGCAAAACCACCGGGCAGGAAGATGACAAAAAAAATAACATCCAAAAAGAAAAGGAGTTCAAGAACAAGTTGACAGAATAGGACAAAACGTACATAGTTCTCCCAATACAACCTCAACTATCAAACACGCGCCTAGAGACACTTGTGTACAGGAATGTTATAAATGACTTATCATAACCCAAGAAATGCTTCATAAAGCTGTAGGTCATGCACACACATTCAGTGACAGTGGGGCTTGGTGCTGCTGCATCTGCTCAAATGGTGGAGATCCGGAAACCCACTATTCCCATCACCAAAGCCGAAGAATGCCTGCACATGGCAGAGGACTGGCAGCATCGCATGTCTGGGGCAGGAAGCATCTCTCACCTACCAACCATGATCGATGCAGTTTCAAGAGCTCTGCTTCTGTTCACAACGTGTATACAGGGATCTTCTGGCAACTGTGAAGCTGCCTGGTGTTGCAGGGTGAAAGCAAACGTGCCACCTTAAGTACTGGACCACCTTAAGTCAAGGAGAAAGGACCTGACATGGGGGACAGGGGAGGAAGAAGAGGGGCTACTAGAGCCCGGTAACAGATGCATGTAGAGGGCAATAAAGGAGGTTGTTTCCTAATATGTCTCCCGCGTGTCTTTGTACGAGATGGCCCCCTCGGGGCTCGCAGGCGCAGAGGTGCATGCTGGCGCTATATGGTGGTCCCAGTGAGGACTACAACAACTGGCGACGAAGGGACACGAGCGCCCACATTGTGCAGCAGAGCTGAGGTTATGGGGCGCCCAGTGACAAGAAGGACCAGCAGAGCAGCTGAGGACACAGCACGGACAGCATACGAGGACCAGCCCACGTTGCGCAACGTAGTAGTTTGGCGGTGAGGAGATGTGCCCAACATTGTCATGGGCGAAAAGAGACCTCTGCGGTTAGGACCCCCGCTACACAGCCCACCATGGCAGAGAAGACCCGAACAGGCCTCATGGCAGACGGAAGGCGCCCAGCAGCACACACCGTGGAGGAAGGGAGGAAGAGCGGCTGGTAAGAAGAGCCCGGCAGTGGAGACCATCCAGCAGCGTGGTGGACAACGGCAGCCCAGCAGCACGCACTGCAGCTGGAGAGCCGCCGGTGAGCAGGGCTCAACAGCAGAGATATCGCGGAGGGGGAGGGGCAGCGAGCAAGGACAACCCTGCAGTGAAATCCTGCCCAGAGGAGCTCTGCGGCCTGCAAAGCAGAGAAGGGGACGGTGCGCACCTGCACCCGGAAGGGGACAGCAAGTCTTGCAGCGTGGAGCAGCTTCAGATACGACCTGCGCACCCGCTACCGGAGAGGAGGTCATCACGGTCTAGTTCGCGCACGTGACATGTGTGCTCCAGCAGGAGAATCCGGCAACTGGAAGCTGACGGTAAGGAGGTTGTGACCCCCACCACGTATGGCAGCTGAGTGCACGAGCACTGGAGGGACTGCAACAGACATCCCCATGTCTGGACAACTGTTAGAATTCGGCAGGAGTTCACCATACTCTGCCCACGCCCAGGGACCATACACTATGCCAACCATGACCGCGCATGTGGCAGAACATTAACATATACCACAATGTGCTGGGAAAAGTGAAAAGAAAGAAAATTGGGAATTAAACATACCACACCCAAGCCCACGCATCATACGCCACAGCTGCCACCAACGCTCACGAGGCTGTGGGAAATATGAAGTAAACCTGCCAATGTATATGGGCAAGAATAACAACTCCCTGCTAACCTGCAAGAACGAGCAAAAGCAAGCTCCTGCAACCAGCGAAAGGCGCGGAGCACTGCAAACACATAGGATAAAGGCCCAGAGACACACGCGCAATGTCTCCACCTACGTTCAGGCAGCAGTAATGCCACAAACAAAGCCCATGACTTGCCACACTCATTAACTGCGAGATCGGAGGTAGCACCCACAAATGCTGCCAACAGCACTGAACCCCAGTGCACAACCCGGGGTGAGGACCTCAGCACCCAGCAGAGCTAAGGTGACTCCAGCCAGGCCCACCGTGTAGCAGGAAGTACAGCACAGCAGCTCGTACCGCAGAAGAGGGGGCGAGCTTGACCAGCCCAGCATCAGCGGTATGGTGCCGAGGGAGAGAACTGACTACTAGAGATTGCTCATCTGAGTCCCACCAGCCGCCAGTAACGTGGGAACGACTTGGAAGCTGGCAATGGGAAAAGGTGGTCTGGCAACGCCACACATCACCCACTGAGGACCCAAGGAGCATCAAGAGATCTTATGCAGAACTAAGTACCCCTTGGATGGATACTGCTTAGGACCTGATCACCTCAGCTGGTCAGCAGCTAGCCCAGTGAAACACACAATAGTGGGTCAAGCACAAACGTTTTAGCACAGTGGTGATGCAGAGGAGCTAACACAAGGACGACACAAGGATGATTGCCACGTGAAACTCATGGCGCACACAGCATGTAGCAGACCACAGACGGCATAAGGACCAGGACATAAAATGGCCTGCTACAAACCAGGAGCATGGCGCCGGAGGGCACTAAGGGAGAGAAGAAGCAAGGAGGCGAATTGACAGTAGGACCGGAGAACGACAGCAGTACCGCGAAGAGCAGGTGATGGGGGAGATCTTGATGGCCGCGAGGCAACGGCAAATGAGACGGCCCTAAGAGAAGATTTCCCAAGAGGGGGGGAGCAAGGAAAGGTGAAGGGAAGTGGGGGAAGTCCACCCGCAGCGAAAAAGGGGCACTCCCCCTAAACAGCAAGTAATGAGAGGAAGGCAATCCGCCCACAGAGACGGCAGCCGCTGCACAAGTAGCAGGAAGGCCCGAGAGACCCACAGCAGAAAAGGGAGCCTAAAAAGAGGGCAGCAGAAAAGAGAGCCCAGAAAAGAGGGCAGCAGAAAATGGAGCCCAGAAAGGAGGGCAGCAGAAAAAAGGAGCCCAGAAAGGAGGGCAGCAGAAAAAGAAGCCCAGAAAGGAGGGCAGCAGAAAATGGAGCCCAGAAAGGAGGGCAGCAGAAAATGGAGCCCAGAAAAGAGGGCAGCAGAAAAGGGAACCCAGGAAGGAGGGCAGCAGAAAAGGGAGCCCAGAAAAGAGGGCAGCGTAAAGGGAGCCCAAAAAGGAAGGCAGCAGAAAAGGGGGCCCAGAAAGGAGGGCAATAGGAAAAGGAGCCCAAAGGAGGGAAGCAAGAAAAGGAGGGCCACAGGAAAGGAAGCCCAGGTGGAAGGGCCAGAGGGCAGAACAGGAATGAGTAGCACACCCACAACAAAAGTAACACAGAAAAGGGAGCCACCGGAAAGAACAAGACCGCATGCTGAATGCCAAAAAAGGATCGCTTAAATACGCGACTACTGCACAGCAATCACATCAGCAGCAGACAAAGGAGTATCCTGCCAGGAGGGAACGACATCAGCAAGGAGCACTGCAGGACAACAGTGGAAAAGGAGCGATCTGCGAGAACGGAGAGACTCAGGGAGGAGGACATAAGAGTAACGGCTAACAAAACCAAAGAGCACACACAGCGACCACCAGAACGCAACACAAGTCACGGACCCCACAAAGATGTTAAGCAGGGGGGAGGTGTTGCAGGGTGAAAGCGAACGTGCCACCTTAAATAGTGGACCACCTTAAATCAAGGAGAAAGGACCTGACACGAGGGACGGGGAGGAAGAGGAGGGCCACTAGAGCCAGTGAACAGATGCATGTAGAGGGCAATAAAGGAGGTTGTTTCCTAATCTGTCTCCCGCGTGTCTTTGTACGAGATGGCCCCCTCGGGGCTCGCAGGGGCAGAGGTGCATGCTGGCACCATATGGTGGTCCCAGTGAGGACTACAACACCTGGGTGTCCAACTCACCAGGAATGTGACACCGCGAGGCAGTAACAGGCAGCTTCTGTCAATTATAAACAGTATCAGGTAATATTATCCCAATATATGTGGTCGCCGTAAATAATATCGCAGGGAAAAAGTCATGGCGATATTATTTGGGTGACCATATATATGGGGACAGGGGCAAGGGGGTTGCGGGGGTGTCCCACTGCTAACCCAGGAAGAAAAAAAAAGGTTTGGGGGTTGCGGGGGTGTCCCCCGCATGTTCCATGTTATAATTTGCCCACAAAAAACAGCCATTTTTCTGCGATTTCTTTGCATGGCGATATTTTTGCGGGGACATTATTACATGGAACCTTATAAACACCATCACCACAGCTAAGGTCTAAATATACACTTCAGACGGAGGGAGCCTACACCTCCGCCCCCTTCCAGCCAAGTTCAGTAATCCACTATGAATTAAAAGGATGGCTATTTGTCTAGTGGTTTCATTATAACTTTATACTTGTTTTGACTAATCTGTACGTACACATATTTGCAATGTGTGTTCTCTTCATTTCATTCTGTATTTCTCTCCTTTGATATTAGGGTAGGCTGTACCAGCAGGCCACTTCACATGCTCCCGCTGGCCTTACTTACCCAGTCTCGGTGTAAGTTCTTGGGCTATATTTGATGGGCCCACTTTTGAGGGATAATCTAGTCATAGTTGCATGCATAGTGCACCGCCATAATCTCAAAGGGATCTGTTTAGTTCCATTGACACTAATTGTTGGTTGAAAGATAATGATGTTGAAAGCGGGCTCAGGTTTTTGTGGGAGATGTTCTTCTAACTGCAATAAGGCACTGCCCTTTTCAGTCCTGAGTGGGAGGTATAGCTCAGCTGCAGACTCCAGTGTGGCATATGGAATGCACTCTCCCAGTTTAGGGAGCAGATTTGTGGTCTCACTTACTAATGCTCTATCAAGTGAATCCCTTCTGGTGCTTGGGTGTTATTAGAGGGGCTGTGGGTTTTCCCCCAGGGTCATTTTGAGTGCTGCCCAGGCCAGCAAGCTGGCCTTCGCACAGCATGGCCTTTTCCTGGGTATAAATGGGGGCAGGGAAGGTTCGGGAGCAAGCGACAATTGCCGTGTAGCATTCATCAGGTCGCTGCTCCTGTGCCTTCCCTGCCTTGGGCCTTCCTGGTTGTCAGTGGCAGTCGTGGGGGGGCATAGGTATTTGCGTGGAGGGGGTGTTTGTTGGGGTATTTGGGTGGGTCAAAAAAAAATAATAATATATTTTTTAACTAATATAAGGCAGTGTTGTAGATAAATCACTGCCCTATTTTAGCGATGGTCGTGGAAAGGCACTTGCTCCCCCGCCCGGGCTGCTCCAGTGTTGCTCGTCTCCCATTTTCTCGCTGTGCCACTCCATCCCTTGCGGGCCTGGTGTGGTGTCGCCAGCATTTTTTCCTGGTGTGTTTGCCAGCCAGGACGGAGAAGGTGCAGGGAGGGGTGTGCTCAAGGTCTTTTTGGCGCTCCAGCACCGGCCCAACCTGTGGGGAGTGTGGTACGGTGCTAGGGCCCCCAGGGGGAAGTGTGCTCTCTGTCTCCTCCCAGGATCTTTCAGTTTTGTTTAGTTAGTTTGCGGCGGGGAGGGTTGTGAGGGAGAATAGATTTAAATAAAAGCAAATTTAGTTATATATAGGTTATGTATAATAGTTCCCCTTAAAATATATTAGGGTTTTTTATTATTTGTGAAAGCCCCTCTCATTAGTAGATATTTAGGCAGTTGTTTAGTCTGTGGTTTAGGAGCGTGTTCATACTAAAAAAAATGTTTTTTAAAAAGGGAGTGGGTTAATTGATTATTGGAATTTCTCCTCAGTGGGGCCATTTTAGGTTCCTTTTTCCAGTTGGGGGGTTTGCACAGTGTGGTGGGTGAGGTTATTTCAGTGGGTTTTCATGTGCAGCCTTCTCTGGGTGGGTTGGTTAGGTAGAAGGACCATGTCAGGGCTTTTGGTGGAATGTGCAGGCCTTGCGAGTGGCCTTGAGCATTATCAGCTGCCATGTTACTGAAGTTGTCCAAAGTTATGGAGGGCGTGTGCTGCTCATCATGAGAAAGGGACATGTTTTCACTGTGTTTTATTTGGTTGTTTTTTGGGGCATTTCGGGTGTCAGAGCTGCTAGCTGAGAGAAGAGGAGAAAGAGGTATGTCTAGGCTGTCAGATGACAGCGTGGATATAAAAATGTGTACATCAAAAACGGATCAGAAGGGCAGGGGTTTTGGGTGCATCTGGATAGAGGTAGTAAGGATTTGTGTCCAGTGAGGGTGGGTGTATTGTTGGAGGAGCGGTGTAAAGGAAAAGAAGGCTTGGTTTTTCCTCATTAAAACGTGTTGGAGGTGATAGTTTCTCATGTTTTGGCCGTGATGAGGAGGGCCCTGTTGTTGTTTGGTGAGAAAGCGGAAGATTTTGGGACTAATTCTTTTAGGATGGGTGCAGCGTTTGGAGGTAGGAGGTTAGGATCTGTTTGAAGAGAATGTTAAGAGCCTGGGCGCTGGAAATCGGCAAAGTACAGGGGATACATCAGAGATCTGGGAAAAGGGGGATGTTAGGTAACAAAGCCATTGGGATGGGGGGCAGAGGGGTTGTCAGAGAGAAGGCTCACTGTATCTTTTCTATTTCAGATGTGGCATGGAGGAGTGGCGAGTTGCCTCAGATCTGGATATGTGGACACTCCATAGTGAAATGAGCAGGGAAAGATGCAGCGAAAAGAGTTTTCAGGACCCAATTGGTGTGTAGTTATAATGTGGCGTTGTTGCAGGTCATGTGAAGTGCAAACACTGGCGCACCAGGAGATCGTTCACTTGGCTTTTGATTTGTTTCGGAAGGATAGAGTGCACTTGTCACTTATGGGAAATCTGTACTATTTATGTGATGTTAGGATTGTAGTTGGGGATGTCATAACGAGTTGGAGGTAGATGGGAGTGGGGGATGGGGCTGAAAGAACACCTCCAGGGAGGGTTTTTCTGGTGCTGGGGACATGGCCCTTTGGAGGATGTTTGGCAGAAGCAAAAAGGGGTACCAGTTCGGTAAAGGGAGTTGGGGTTGTTGTTTACACAAACAAGCTACTCCGGTGGTACAAAGAGGGGGAAGAGGTATTGAAGAAGGAGGGGCGTGGCCTTGAGGAGAAGATGGGAGAAAGCGGGAATGACGGTTGAGAGGTATTCAGGGGGAGGGGTAGGAGAAGGAGCACGGGACAGGACGTGATGAATTGTAAATTGTTTGAGTGTTTTGGCGATTGTTAAATAATCTGTTAGTCTGTAAGGCCAGGGAGCCAGGTCAGTGTTTGGTTGTAAATTGCACATTAAAGCAACCTTTTCCGCTTTAAGCAAGTCTGGGAATTTTTGTGCAGTAAGCCCAAAGGGGGGTGTCAGGGGGTACGTGCAAGCGTTTCCCCCGGGGTTATTTTGGGCACTGCAGAGGCCGGCGAGCTGGCCTACGCATAGCGTGCCCTTTTCCCGGGTATAAATCAGGGCAGGGAAGGTTCGGGAGCAATTGACGGTTGGCGCATAGCATTCGTCCGTGCCATCCCGCCCCCTTTTTTATGTTGGTGTGGGGTCCTGGTTGTTCCGTTTGTGGTTCCCCCATTTTTAGATTTTTTCAGGTCTGAGCGGGGTGATGGCCAGTCCATTCAGAGGGCGGGTGGTGGCGTTGTGTGACAGGCTGAGGTATTAGTATGGGACAATTTGTTATGTTACAAGGTTCATAGTTGCTGATGTGGCAAGTAATCCTGGCTGCAGGTCATAGAATAGGTTGGAGGAAGATTGGTGTAGAGGAGATTATGGGGAAGGTAACAGGGGTAAGGTGTTGCCGGGGACATGGCCTTTTGGAGGGTGGTTGGGGGGAAGCAAAAAGGGGTACTAGCGCGCTAAAGGAGGAGAGTGGTACTCTTTTCACAGCAAGGCTACCCCAGAGTACAAAGAGGGGGAAAGGATATTGAAGAAGGAGGGGCGTGGCCTCAGGGAGAAGATGGGAGAAAACCAGAATGAAGGTTGAGAGGAATTGAGGGGGAGGGGAGGGAGCAAGGGACAGGAAGTGATGATTTGTACATTGTTTAAGTATTAAATTGTTTTGGCAATTGTTAAATGATCTGTTATTCTGTAAGACCAGGGAGCCAGGTTAGCGTTTGGTTGTAGGCTGCAGCCTGTCACATTAAAGCAAACTTTTCCACTTCAAGCAAGTCTGGGATTTTTTGTGCAGTAAGCCCAAAAGAGCATTTCAATGGAGAGTGTCAGATTCAGCACTCTTATCAGCAGCCAAGCTAAGCTAAAGGTGCCCATCCGCACACACGCTTCTCACGGTGGAGCCATGGATGCCAGCTCTACTCTACGCACACTGCCAGAAACGTGAAAGAAACCTGCTATCAAGAGGGACATTGGAGTAGAGACCCAGTGGCAGTGCAATTTTTGTTCACTACAGACACTGAGCTTGCTGTCTGTCACACGGTGCCCCATCCCGCACAGCAGCCCACAGAACCGACTGTAATTGCATTATAATGTTTATATGGTTGGACTGCCGATAATGACAAGGGCTCACTTTATACAGTTGCAGCCTGCAAATAGACATTGGGCCTCAAGCCGGGTTTGCCGGTCCAGAAATAAGGGTGCTGGTAAACTCACTGGCACTCTTGCCTGCCGGAGCCGCTGTGCCCAATAGGTCTGACCCTGCTGGGCACGTCGGTCACGGTAGGTAAAGCCGTCATGGAAGCACTGGCACTGTTAACAACAGTGCCAGTGCTTCTGTTTCCCCACTCCTAAAGAGTCCAATGGGACTCTATGGGAATGGGGATTAACAGAATTACTGGCGCCTGACTTCCCGGCCGCTGTACTTGTAATAGCCCGGTGGCACCGGCAAGTCAGGTGCCGGTAATTTTGTTACGGATCCGGCGGCAACCCACCGGTAGCACCGGTAGGGTTACCACCGGACCCGTAATGAGGCCCATTGTGTGCATTGCATACATGCGGTCTCAGCTGGGCCACGATTAAGTAGTGTTCCAGGGGTAGACAATGGTGCTTCCCAGATTTGCGGCAACTGATTTTTAAGGTGCTTATCTAGTGTACAGTGTACCCATTGCCATTGCATTCTCTATTCATTTCTAGGAGGGCCCGGCTAGGGCATTGGCACAAAACTTCAGTTCCCTGCTCTCCTTCCTCCGCTCTCCATGACCATGTTGTCACAGGAGGGACTGGGAGACTGAGAGAATTGAAAACTGCAGAGAGGGGGTCAGGCTGGCAGGAATGGACTGGAGACCTGTACTGTGGCAGGACTAAAGGCCCAGTGTCGCCCTATCGGTTTCAAAGAAAGGCACAGAGTCTAGTTGTCCATTGTATGGACCAGTGGTCCAGCTGCGGTACAGACGTGGCGGCATATAGATTGTATAACTACTACTAACTAACTTACCGGTTCAGAAGGCAAGGCCGGACTGCATGTACGTGGCTCTGCTTCTGCGCTACTCTTCTGGGTTCTGAAAGTGGGAAGGCTTGTGCGCTCACCGGACCCCACCCACATAGTCACATACAAATTTCATTACCTGACAAACAGCCAATGAAAAGTACATTCTGTTACTATGCAGAAGTCAAGATGAGATTGTGTACTGCTGCGCTGTTTGCGCCTGAATACTGGCAGGGCCACAGCTCTACTGCCCCATCAACCTCCTACATACATGGATTACGATAACTGCGTGGAGCGCAAGCTTTGTGCAGTTTTACTATAATATGAAAACTGTGTTAAATGGGATGCGGCCTTCTGTGGCAGACCCAGCTACACGACATCATTATTTATTATTTATTTATTCAATAAACATTGCAGCCAGTACCGCTGCGCAGCGCATTGGCAGAGGCTAATGACTAAATAAAATGAATGCACACACAGCACAGTGTTTGCACTCCTGGGCGGGGGGGCACTGCCCCCATCCTAAATAAGCATCTGCCACTGACACCTGAGGAAAACGCTGGATGCCCAACATTTACTGGCCAATTGAAACAGCGTTTACTGACTGAGAGAAGGGAATGCCACTCCCTGTGGTGGCGTGACCATGACAGCTTCATTGTGGGCGCGCAGCCATCGGACAATGCTGAAATCACCCACCCGGAGAGTTGAAGATACGCCCTGCTGGTCGCAAGAAGGGAGAAGACCAAGGACGGCCTACCGGTAATGTCAAGAAGAATGAGAAGCCGAATGGAAGAAACCAACCCGAGCGAGTGCCAAGCCTGAGAGCATTCCCCTGCAGAGGAGTTACTCAACCGAAATTCAGACATTAAGATCTGGGCCCAATTACCCTGGGAGGAGGGGAAAGACCCCATAGAGTGAGAGATACAGAGTGGAACAAAGTAGAGAAAGTATTTCATAAAAGCAAGTGTGAACTGAATGCAAGTGAGCCAGATAAGGAAAAAGTTAATCAAGTAGAACGACCACAGGAGAAGGGGAGATTCAAGCCAGAAGAAAGTATATCCCTTCTGAGGAAGCCTGGGTTACAGGAAAATGGACGACAAACAAGTCTGGGTCAAAGTATAGGAAAGAGTGATATATAGGCCATCCAAAAAGGGTTCTATGTCATTTCATCGTCAGGCATTTAAAAGCCTGCAATTTAAACGTGTTTGACAGTTCATCAAATTTTCGATGAACTGACAAACACGTTTAAACTGCAGGCTTTGAAATGCCTGACAATGAAAGAACGTCGTACCGCCAAAAAGCTACCAGAAAGAGAGAGATTAAACACAAGAACATTTTGAAAGAGTTATAAGAACTAATCTAGAAGGTGGCAAGAGATTATTTAAAGATTTCATATAAAGAAGAGACATTTCCGTCAGACAAACTAGGAGAGGGGAGAAATTCTCCTAGTTTAATTTAAGTTAGTTAGAATAGTGGTTGGGTCAATTAGAACTAGCTTTGGATGGCGAACATATTCCTTAAGGACTTCCTGATGACTGACAAGGACCTTTAGTTATTTACATAGGCAGGGATAACCCTCTAGCAATAGGAAAAAATAGGTCACTTTTATAAATATGGATGGATAGATTTTAAAAGGGGGGTTCTTACTCCCAATACATAACTGGTTATGATTGTTTTCACCTGCATTCAGATAGTTAGCTTAGGAGATTAACAACTCTCTCTGACAGCAAGCCATCACATATTTTGATATCATTGATAATTCCTTCCTTGAGGAAGACAAATACAGCGTCTCAACCAACAGAGTCCTCCTGTTCCCCTCAGGCCCCTAGCCTCAAAGGTGATCTTTGTGGCTAATACCACCCCAGGGTCAGGATCAGGAAGCATTGACCTTTCCCTGGCCGCCTGGGAGGAGGGTTTAGGTAGGGTCTTTGTGAGGACTCTGTAGGATTCATCACAAATGACACCACTTCAATGCTGTATTGTAATGCATATTTTCAACACGTATGCTCTCTGATGTGTCCCATTTTCACTCTGCCCCTTCTGCTTGGGTGTCATATATCGCCCATGGAAAGTATGGAGCAGATGGGCGCTATGAAAGAAGGACTAGACTCCGAGTCACTGCAAGGTGCGGTCTAGTCTTTCTGTTGTACTGCCTACAAGTACCGGAAAATGGAGAACACCTGTGCGTTGCAACTTTCTTGCTGCCTACGTGAGTACACCTCGCTTGTGCTCTGCCTCCAGTTGTTTCTCTGTGTTTCCTGTGCCTTCCTTCCCTGTTCGTCTGCCCGTGTCTTTCCGTTACCGCTGTTCGCGGTTTCCTCCTCCCGTTTATTCCGCTTACCTGTTTGTTTTCTGCTTCCGCTGTTATCCGCGCTCTGCGCTGCCTTCTAATACTCACACCTGCTTCAGTGTCTCATCTGCCATCGGACGCTTTCTGCTGGGAACACTTCGTTGTCCAAGTTCTTTGGAGTACTGTACTGTTTGTGCTGTTCCGCACTGGACCATTATTTCCTATTCACAAAGAACACTTACCAGTGCATGCTGGTTATTGAAGTACAGATACACGCCAACAACTTCCTGCCAACTACAGCTACACAATCTTCCAGGGTTTTTCGGCAAGGCTTTTCCCTGGTTTGGGGTGGGCTCCCAGGAGTCCCCGCTGCCGGGCTAATTACTTATAGGCAAAGTGGCCTCCGGGGGAGCTTGCTCCTATTTCGTCAAACAGAAGAATAAGATCGTCAAGACAAAGACAAAGACAGCCTGGAGGGAAAAGCCGGAAAGCTCATCAGACAAATCCGTAAAGACCCACACAGAATCATCAGGTGAGGAGTGGGCTAGTGGGAAGGAAAGTGTGAGTGACAAACCTACAGATTCTGAGAGATTGCAACGCCAAGAGAAGATGGCTAGTCTTGAACAGTACCAGGAGATGGTTAACGCCATACAAGCTCTGAGGGTTGAAGTACAAACCCTAAAAACTGATAATGCCGCATTGAGGCAACAGAGAGATGATTCCAGAGGAGAACTACCTCCTTTATCCCTACCTTGCGGTAAATTTGAGGGAAACCCCAGGAAATTAAAGGAGTTTCTGGATGCCTGCACAATACACTATACTTTTCGGCCCAAGACATACGAGTTGGATCGAACAAGAGTGGGTTTTCTAATTTCGAATTTAGCTGGTAATGCCCTAGCCTGGGCCACCCCACTAGTGACAAACTCAGACCCAGCGTTAAATAACTATGGTGCCTTTGTAACACGTTTCAAAGAAAGATTCGAGAGACCTGAAGTCTTATTCTCCACCTTTGAAAACCTGTTAGACATACGTCAAGGAAACTCAGACATACAGACATATGTTACCTGTTTTCAGAAGGTGGCAAGTGAAGCAGGTTGGCCAGAAACGGCACAGCAGGCAATTTTCCGTCGGGGTCTGCATGAAGACATAAAGGACGAACTGGCCAGAGTAGCCAGACCTGCTTCATTTCAGGAACTCGTGTCATTGGTATGACAGATAGAATTCCGCATGTCGGAAAGGAAAGCGGAGAAGAAGAAGCCCCGGTCTTTAGTACCTTTCACTAGCCTACCCTTAGTTCCTGAAAGGGTTCAACACGAAGAACCAATGCAGATAGGAACTGCTAGAGGACCACTTACAGCCAACGAACGGAAGAGACGCAAGGATCTTGGACTTTGCATGTATTGTGGGTCCAACACACATTTGTTGCGAAATTGCCCAGAAGTCCCTACCAGAAAGCAGGGAAACGAAAGACCCCAACCTTGAACAGGGATAAGGAAGGGGAGACATCTATGCATCCCTGTGCTAATGCTCAGCCAGCTTTGATCAGCAATAACACACTAATGGTGGTTAAGATTACGTTAGACTGGCACTCTACCAAACCCATTGAATGTTTAGCTATGCTGGATTGTGGAGCTGCGGGCAACTTTGTAGATGATAAGTGGGCTAATGAACACCACCTGCCTCGACGCCCTAAGATCAAACCGACTCCAGTAGAAGGCGTGGATGGCACACCTTTGACATCCAGACCCATTTGTCAGGAAACACAGGAATAACGGGTCAGAGTGTCAAATAATTCTGAGTACCTATCTTTCGATCTCATTCGAGCGGCTCATTTACCAGTCATATTCATTACACGGATGGCGGTAGGGATTTAACGTTACCGGTAATGTATTACCGGTAACGTTAAATCCCCATGTGGATCACGACCCGGCACACCGCAATTAGCGGCACCGCTAATTACGGTGCCACTAATAGCGGGCAGTCCGCGTGCGCGCGACCCTCCATCCCGTTAATTACGCCATGCCGCTATTAGCACAGCATCACAAGGCCAGTGCACATGCTAATAGCGGCATGGTAAATCCCCCCAAACCCCTTACCGCCATGGTGCAAATACCGGCATCGCGGACCACCCGTTAAGTGAAATGAGCAGTGTTCCCACCTGCCACAGGTGCACCAAATCAGCACAGGTGAAGGCAATGGAGACTGTGGCAGCTCAAAAGGAGCACACCACACCCCTTCCCACACCCCTCCCCACACCAAGATGGTTCCAATACTGGCAGCATTACATGGCCTGGAGGACCTCATTGCAGCACAGCTGCTACAACAACAGGCAGCACAAAGGAGACGCAGGAGGAGGAGGAGGGCAAGACAGGCACAGCAGGCACCACAACGCCACCTAATCATACCACAGAGGCACCCACCAATACCCAGGATCAGAGCCAGTCCATTCAACCTGACCCCTGAGCAGATACACACCCTGTACCGTCTGGACAGGGCTACCATCACCAGCATCGTGGACATGATCCACGACGACATTGTGAGCCTCATAGACATCAGAACTGCCATCCCCCCGCTACTGAAGGTGGTGAGTGTGCTCCACTTCCTGGCCACAGGCACCTATCAGCATACAGTGGGACAGATGCATGGCATCTCACAACCAGTATTCTCACGCACGCTGAACCAGGTACTCGATGCACTCCTGAAGCATGCACCTGAACACATATCCATGCCACAGACTGCCCAGGAGATTGCAAACACAAAAGTTGGCTTCTATTCACTGGCAGGCATTCCAAGTTGCATCGGGGCCATCGACTGTACCCATGTGGAATTGGTGGTCCCACATCACAATGAAGTAGTGTACTGAAACAGGAAGCAATTCCACTCTATCAATGTCCAAATGGTATGTGACGCCAACAAGATAATCACACATTGCTGTGCCAGATTCCCAGGATCAACACATGATTCCATGGTTCTGCGGAACTCAAAAATCCCACGCTACATGGAGCGACACACCGGACAACGTTCGTGGCTACTTGGTGAGTAGCAGGGCAAGCACATGGCTGCGTGATTTGGGGGGGGGAGATACATACTCCAACTGGGTGTGAATGGGGGGAATGGGGGGGAGAGATACATGCTCCAACTGGGTGTGAATGGGGGGAATGGGGGGGAATGGGGGGGGGAGAGATACATGCTCCAACTGGGTGTGAATGGGGGGGAGAGATACATACTCCAACTGGGTGTGAATGGGGGGAATGGGGGGGGAGAGATACATGCTCCAACTGGGTGTGAATGGGGGGGGGAGAGATACATACTCCAACTGGGTGTGAATGGGGGGAATGGGGGGGGGGGGAGAGATACATGCTCCAACTGGGTGTGAATGGGGGGGGGGAGAGATACATGCTCCAACTGGGTGTTGACTGGCGTCCGTAGGGGAAATGGACATACAGATGTACGCCAATGTCCTTCAGGGAAGGCCACGATGTACTTGAGAGGAACCCACATGCAATTCGAAGGTGCAGAACATTGAGAACAATGCAGGTTGCAAAATATCACACATCCATCCACATTGCACATCATGCCACGCCACATATTACACAAACCTGCAACATGGTGTCAAGACCGTAATACAGAATCAGTGCAGCACAACATCAATCCAGCAACGCGCCCTTGAATGCATGCAAAGGGATCACCCCTAGACATAGCACTGAACCACACACCTATGGCACCACTGAAGTGATGCTTCACAGCATGGCAACATCGGTGTCAGGATGTCAGTACACTAGCAGTGTGTTACCTAATTTGTATGGGCCAGGGACACCTAAGACCTGGCCTCACCCATGACATGTCAATTACTGTTGGAGGCATGAATGTGGCATTTCTACTTGCAGGGTCGACCTCCCCCTTGCACGTTGCTGTCACACAGACCATCTGCATGAATGCTGTCAATTTAGTACCTGAATCACAATGCAATGTCAATTTGTGTGATGTGAACAGGCCGATTTTGAGGTGAACAATAACAGGACCCCGTTCATTCCCCCATACAGGTGATGCGGGCTATCCCCTGAAGCCCTGGCTCCTCACACCTGTACGGAACCCACAGAACAGGCACGAGGAGGAATACAATCGTGCACATACCCGTACCCGCATCGTGATCGAGCAGACTTTTGGACTATTGAAGTCACGTTTCAGGTGCATTAGCAGGTCTGGTGGTGCTCTCCTGTATGGACATGAGAAGGTGTCCAAGATCACCATGGCATGTGTCATGCTGCACAATATGTGTATCAGACGGAATGTGCCACTGCCCCCTGACGTAGAAATAGAAGTACCTGATGAGGATGATGATGGTGATGAGGACGAAGGTGAAGGGGATGCAGGTGTTGCAAGAGGGGATGGGCAGGAGGGACGTGCTGTGAGACGGCATCTGATCCACCAAATATTCTGAGAAACATGTTTCCGTACTGTCACATGGATATGTGGGGTAATGCACTGGTGTATGTTTTGAAGCACGCAATGGACCCTGTTGCCAATAAAGTACACACACACAATGAAGATGTCTAAGCCTGTGTTTTGTTCAGAAACCAGTGTATTGAGTGACATGAAGGTGTAGTAGTGCAAGCCCAAAAACATCCCACCACCCTTCCCCCCCCAACAGACCCATAACACCCTCCCCCCCCCAACAGACCCATAACACCCTCCCGCCCACAGACCCATAACACCCTTCCCCCCCCAACAGACCCATAACACCCTCCCCCCCACAGACCCATAACACCCTTCCCCCCCCAACAGACCCATAACACCCTTCCCACCACCCCCCACAACAGTCCCTCATGTCTCTGCCATTTCTGCCATGGCCAATGCACACCGGGGTATCCCCATTAGCCCCCTAATTGCAATAGTCCTTGGAAGGGTCTGGAGGGTTGCCAGACGTGCGCCTGGTGGTTCTCATCGAGCGCCTGAGGGGGCTTGTTTGAGTCGACCCGGAAGTCGAGGATGGGGCAGACTGGCCTTGTGGGTGAAAGTGACGGTCCATTGTGTCTGCCATGCGGACAAGCACCTCCCTAAGACTTGCAATTTCATTGCAGATCCTGTCTGTGTTGGCGTCCATGCGCTCAGTGGAGTGCCTCGCCGTCTGGACTATCTTCTCGGTGAGATTTGCTGCCTCAGCGACATGCTGCCCAACCAGCACGGTCAGCTCCTGTTGGCGCTGCAGGATGGCGGTGAATTGCTGATCAGTGCCGGGTGACCGTGCATTGGATGCCGTGCCCACAGATGGCTCCAATGCAACTGGTGATGGTAGCATGGGTGACATTATAGCAGGGTTGGTGTCCTCGTAAGTCCCATCAGAACCAGGGGTCTGGGATGCCATGGGCTCTGGGCTTCCTGGGGGGCTTGGGGTGTGCATCTCCATTTGCTGTAGTAGGGTGTCCTCTGGATCGGACTGGGGGCCAGTGGCGGCTGCCTCACCAGCAGAGCTTGCCGCAGCTGATGGTGGGACCTGGGTGTCTGGCATTGTTGCCAGTGGGTTTGCCTCCGGTGGTGGGCCCACAGTTGGTGGTGCAGCTACTGCTGCCCTGGCAGTGGCACTGTGACGTAGGCTGCCACTCTTCAGGTGTGGCCTTCCACCCTTGCCCCTCGATGTTGCAGGGGTTTCCTCCGGCTCCTGTGCCCTTGGCCTCTTTGATGTAGGTGGTGCCTTTGATGCATCAGCAGCATCCTCCCCATCTGTATGTGAGCCTGTCAGGGACGAGAAGGGGGATGGCATTGGTTGCGTTTCAATATACTCAATGTAAATCACAGGGTTCATGCAGTTGTGGACATTGGGACTTAGCAGTTATGGATGCAGGTGATGTGCCAGTTCAGTGCCTCATCCATGCATGTTTGAGTTTGGGACTTGTCTCTACTGATGTGTGCATGTGTGTGTGTTTGGGTCTGACACTGACATGGTGATGGATGGGTGCATGTGTGGATGTGTGTCCATGCATGAGTGGGGTCTGGGCTCACATATGGGGGTGACTGTGCATTCACACCGCATCCTGTCATGTGTACACTCACCTGCATCAGAAGTGGTAGCCACGCCGACCTCCATGCTGCCCACTCCCTCAATGCTCTTGGTGGCTATCATGTTGGCGCATGTCTCCTCCCATTCCTTCAGGTGTATTGGGGAGCCATCTCCGCCAGCAGTGGCAATGCGGTGGTTCTCCGCCAGGATGCCCCTCACCCGCAGCCTGAGGTCGTCCCACCTCTTCCTGCATTCACGCACAGTGCGCGTGCTGGTGCCCACGGCACTGACTTTGACCGCCACCTCCTCCCAGATGGCTTTCTTCTTGAGCAAGGTGGCACGGCGCATATCATTTGCAAAGACGACCTCTGCATGCTCTGCAAGGGTCTGCGTCAACATGACCAGTTCCTCGTTGGTGTACTTTTCCTTCCGCTGCCTGTCACATGTTTTCTTCAGGGCCTTGGGCATGATGCAGGTGTCACGGTCGATTTCACACAGCTCACTACTAAAATATGGTCCAGGGGGCAGAGGATGGCAATGGATTGTGTTTTTAAAGATGGCCGCCGTGCTCTTTCCCGTTCCGGTGCGATGACGCTATTTCCGCTTCCGCTATTTAACGGTCGATGCTAATAGCGGTCACCGCTAATAGCGGTCATCGCTAATGGCGGTCATCGCTAATAGCGGTGACCGCAAATAGCATGTACAGTGAGGGCGGAGGTGCTATCAGCACTTTGGCCGGGCACGGTAAGGTGCTTTTGCGCCATGGCGGTAGGGTCATTTACCGGCATGGCCCTATGCGCGTGTCCGCTTACTCGTAATGGTGCGCTATTGGCGGTCTCCTGTGAGGGCGGACACGCTAATAGCGCCATGCCGGTAAATCCCGTTTTTTAGCGCCTACCGTGTAATGAGGCCCCATGGCTCAGAAAACACAACCCGGCAATTGACTGGCAACTTAACACAGTAGAGTTCAGATCCACGTATTGCTCTCAACAGTGTTTGACTAATGAACCCGCTTTGTCCTGTGTGCTTCCAACAATACAAAATACCGTCCTCAGTGTCAATACAATTCCCATCCAGTACCTGGAATATGAGGACGTGTTCTTAGACACCCAACCGAGGAATCTTCCTCCTCATCGGAAAGAAGACTGCAAGATCTAACTAATTCCGGAGGCTGAAGTACCCTTTGGAAGGATGTTCCCTTTATCTCTACCTGAAAAGGAGGCATTGAGGGAATACTTGTCAACCAACCTACAAAATGGCCTCATACGGGAATCCTCATCGTCAGCAGGGGCATCTCTTTTTTTTATCTCGAAAAAAGGAACCACGGAACTAAGACCCTGCATAGATTACTGGGGTTTGAACAGTCTGACTATACGAGACAGGTATCCTATGCCCTTAATTAAAGACATTATTGAGGCAGTCCAAGGGGCACACCTCTTTACCAAATTAGATCTTCGAGGAGCTTATCACCTACTTTGTATTCGTGAAGGGGACGAATGGAAGACAGCTTTGAGGACTCCCCTGGGACACTGCGAGTACAGGGTTATGCCCTTTAGTTTGGTAAATGCACCGTCCCAGTTTCAACGCTTCATGGACAAAATATTTGCAGATATGTTGTATTCCTCAGTTGTGGTTTATTTGGACGACATTCTCATATTCTCAAACACTCTGACTGAACATCGTCAACACGTCAAAGAAGTTCTCCACAGGTTAAGACTCAATAGTCTATTGGCCAAACCTGAAAAATGTGTTTTTGAAGTTACTACGGTACCCTACTTAGGATTCATCCTCTCCGAAGATCGGGTACAGATCGATCCAGCCAAAACTCAGGCTATAACACAGTGGTCCACACCCAATTCAGTTAAGGATATACAAAGGTTTTTGGGACTTGCAAACTTTTATCGCAAGTTTATACCAAACTTTTCAGACATCATCCTTCCTATTACAAATCTCCTTAAAAAAGGAGTCAAGTTTCTCTGGGACCAGAAGACGGATCAGGCATTCCAAAGGCTTAAGGAAGCATTTGTGACAGCGCCTATCCTGAGACAACCGGATCAATCCTTACCATTTATTGTGGAGACCGATGCTTCAGGAGGAGCGATTGGAGCTGCTTTGTTACAAAAGAAAGAAGATGGGTTGGAACACCCTATAGCTTATTATTCCAGAACCCTTAGTCCCAGTGAACGAAATTACTCAGTGCTGGAAAGAGAACTTCTGGCCATAAGACAGGCCTGCGAGGAGTGGAGGCACTTATTACAAGGAGCTGTTTGTCCTTTCAAAGTTCGTACAGATCACCAGAATTTAAAGGTGTTACAGAAAATGGAATGCCGAAATTCCAGACATGCCAGATGGGCTTATTTTTTTTCTCAATTTGATTTTGTAATTACCTATTTACCAGGAAAGGATAACTCATTAGCAGATGCCCTTTCCCACAGTCAAGGGAGTGACTGTGGAGGATATCAAGGTCCAGAAATTCTTCTAGCAGGGAAAAGGTTCATCAATATGGTTAATACGTTCCTTCAACAAGTACAGAAAGCCCAAAAAAATAACAGAAAGATAGACGACTATGGAATGACCCAAAGAGGAAATCTGGCATTTATGAAAGATGCTTTATTCTTACCCACTCAGGATCTACAAGAACAGCCCATGGCTTGGTGTCACAACATCCCATCAGCAGGACACAAAGGTCAACTTGCCACCATGGAACTGCTGTCTAGACAGTTTTGGTGGCCTACAATGAAAAAAGACATCAAAGAATATGTGGCTACGTGTCCCATATGTGCTCAGAATAAATATGCTTACTGTAAGCCATTAGGCTTACTTCAACAGGACGTTCTACCAGATGGGCCGTGGCAACACATTTCCACAGACTTTATTGTAGACCTTCCAGTTTCCAATGGACATACGGCCATAATGGTCACTGTGGATTCACTCAGTAAACTAGCGATTTTTCACCATTGAAAGGTCTACCGACAGAAAGTATCACTGTGGAGGTGTTTCTGAAAGACGTGGTTAGGTTACATGGTCTTCCGCAATCCATAGTCTCGGATAGAGGCTCACAATTCACCTCGAAGTTTTGGACTGCCTTGTGCAAGACCTTGGGTATAAAAAGATCACTGTCATCAGGATTCCACCCTGAGAGCAATGGGCAAACTGAACGTCTTAATGCAACATTGGAACAATACATTAGGTGCTTCTGTAATCAGGAGCAAAACGATTGGTTTCACCTACTTCCTATGGCAGAATTCTCTTATAATAATACAAGACATTCCTCGACAGGCATGAGTCCCTTTTTCTGTACCTACGGTTTTCATCCCAGACACATTCCTCTGTTTGGTCCGGTGTCTACTAGCATTCCCTCTGTGGACCATCTTTTGGACACCCTTCAGACTCTTCACAAAAGAACCAAGTCTAATCTTGAAACCTCCCGTCTAGAGAACAAGAAGTGGGCTGATCTTAAGCGAAGACCCAATCCACAATGGGACATTGGTACCAAGGTATGGTTATCCACCAAGTTTTTGCCCAGATGGGTACATCAAGGAAAGTTTTCTCCCCGTTTTATCGGACCTTTCAAGATTACTGCCAAGATCAATCCAGTTGCCTTTCGATTGGCTCTTCCTGCAAAGCTCCAAAGGATACATCCAGTGTTTCACACCTCTTTACTAAAGGAATATGTGGAAGATCCTCGAAAAAGAAGGAAGAGAGGAACCAGTAACCTACCCATTGAAACATCGAAGGAGTATGAAGTATACAGATTATTGGATTCAAGATACAAGAAAGGCACCTTACAGTATCTAGTATTATGGAAAGGATACCCAAGGTCAGAAAGTTCATGGGAAGTCACATCTCTGCAGCCCAACTCATCCGAAGGTTTCAGTTACACCCGGGTAAACCGGGAGGAGGACCGCTGAGAAGGGGTCATTCTGTCATATATCGCCCATGGAAAGTATGGAGCAGATGGGCGCTATGGAAGAAGGACTAGACTCCGAGTCACTGCAAGGTGCGGTCTAGTCTTTCTGTTGTACTGCCTACAAGTACCGGAAAATGGAGAACACCTGTGCGTTGCAACTTTCTTGCTGCCTACGTGAGTACACCTCGCTCGCTCAGTTGTTTCTCTGTGTTTCCTGTGCCTTCCTTCCCTGTTCGTCTGCCCGTGTCTTTCCGTTACCGCTGTTCGCGGTTTCCTCCTCCCGTTTATTCCGCTTACCTGTTTGTTTTCTGCTTCCGCTGTTATCCGTGCTCTGCGCTGCCTTCTAATACTCACACCTGCTTCAGCGTCTCATCTGCCATCGGACGCTTTCTGCTGGGAACACTTCGTTGTCCAAGTTCTTTGGAGTACTGTACTGTTTGTGCTGTTCGGCACTGGACCGTTATTTCCTATTCACAAAGAACACTTACCAGTGCATGCTGGTTATTGAAGTACGGATACACGCCAACAACTTCCTGCCAACTACAGCTACACAATCTTCCAGGGTTTTTCAGCAAGGCTTTTCCCTGGTTTGGGGTGGGCTCCCCAGAGTCCCCGCTGCCGGGCTAATTGCTTATAGGCAAAGTGGCCCCCGGGGGAGCTCGCTCCTATTTCGTCAAACAGAAGAATAAGATCGTCAAGACAAAGACAAAGACAGCCTGGAGGGAAAAGCCGGAAAGCTCATCAGACGAATCCGTAAAGACCCACACAGAATCATCAGGTGAGGAGTGGGCTAGTGGGAAGGAAAGTGTGAGTGACAAACCTACAAATTATGAGATTGGGTGCTTTGTGAGTGGTTGTTGTGTGGTGCTTTCTTGCCTTTGCATGGTTCTAGCTGATCGATGTGTGTTGTGTATGTTTCTGACAGTGGATGGCATATTCACTACTTTGCGCACAGCATGTCGAGTTAGCCAATGTGTTTCTATTGGTCCTCAGGTGTCGTATTAGTTGCTGTGCTTGGGAGTGTTTGATCTCTGTGGGACTGTACTGTGTTTTGTCATGATTTGTTGTGCACAATTGGTCATTGTTGTGGATATGGCATGCAGACGGTTGCCCATGTGTGTCTTGTCATGTAGGGCGCATGTGTGGTGGTGAGGGTGTATCTGGGGATGGTGATTCTGGTTCATGTGGTGCTAGAGGTACATGGTGGTTTGTTTGCTGCTGCGTGCAATTTGGTTGCTGTTGATCCCTGCAATCTCCATGGCCTTGCCTTATGGGATATCTTGTCATGGCCAGATGTTTGTTTGTTTGTTTGTTTATTTATTTGTAGGGCACACCAAACCCTTAGGTAGATGGGCGCACAACATCAGAAGAATACTTAAAGCTTAGTTACAGGTATAGACAGGTACAGAGAATACTTGGGGGCTTAGTTACAAATGTTCTCAGGTACAGGTAGGAAGCATACACGTAAACATACAACTGCAGTCATTGGTCTAGTGGTCGTTAAGGCGTAACCAGGTGCGGGTGTTGCGTCTGCAACTGTAATAAGACTGATCCCTTCTGAGCTGAACTGGTAGTGCATTCCATTGCTGGGCTGCTTGTACTGGGAAGCTGTTGCCTCCTGTTTTTTTAAGTTTGAATCTAGGTATTTGGAGGCAGTAGGAATTGGATGTCCTAGTGGGTCGTACATACGTTTTTCTAATTATTCTTTCCTTCAGGTATGGAGGGGCGTCGTTGTTGAGACATTTGAAGGTTAATGACACAGTTTTAAAGAGGTTCCTATCGCTAATTTTCAACCAATGATGGTTTCTCATAGCATTGCATGTGTGCTCTCTAGTGGGGAGGTTCAGGGCCGTTCTAAGCGCATTATTTTGCAATGTTTGCAATTTGTTAATGATATATTTATTGGCTCCTAAGTACAGTGCATTGCAGTAGTCCAATTTTGATAAGATAAGAGCATTACTTAAGATAATGCAGCTTGCTAGCGAGAGCAAGGGTCTGCATGCTCTCATGAGTTTGCCAGTGTAGGCAGTGGATGAGGCCAGGGAGTTTACCTGTTTTTTTAAAGTTAACGTGGAATCCAGATAGAAGCCAAGTGTCTTCACTTCTTTGGTGACTGTAATTATGTTGCCATCAATATTGAAGGCACTATAGTTAGTGTCAAGTCTTTTTAGGTTATTGGCCGAGCCAAGGATCAGGATCTCCGTTTTATCGTCATTCAGGCAGAGGCCATGGGTTGCCATCCATGCCTGAATGAGGATGTATATTTCATTTACTAAGGCTGTATCTGAGGTGAAATTGGCCAAAAGGGGAATGATTATCTGGGTGTCGTCTGCGTAATTTGTATAGGTGACACCCAGTCTGTCCAATTTGTCAAATAAAGGCTTAGTAAAGATATTATACATGGTTGGTGAGATACATGAGCCCTGGGAGACGGCACATGTTGTTTGAGTCTTTTGTGTTTTTGGGTCTGCTGATGCTGAGGTGGAGAAGACTTGCATACTTCTGTTATCTAGAAAGGACTGGACTCAGGCTTTGGCTTCACTCGAAAAGTGGGCAGCCGATGCTAGGTGTTTGCATAATACTGCATGGTCCACCAAGTTGAACGCTGCCGACAGATAAAGGAGGAGTAGCATAGCTGTGTTTCCTTTGTCTTTAAGCTTGTCAATTTGAGCTTTAAGGTCTATTAGTGCTGTCTCCGTGCCGTGCTATAGTCTGAAACCCGATTGACGGGAGCCTAGAAGTTGGTTGGTCTCAAGGTACTTCTGAATTTGAAGATAGGCCACTCTATCTATTATCTTAAGGAGGAATGGGACCGTTGTGATAGGCCTGTAGTTTGCAGGGATGGACGGGTCTAAAGTTTGTTTTTTGAGAAGGGGTAGAACCCAGGATTCTTTTAAGCTACTTGGGACAGTATTAGATGAAAAGGAGGCATTCATGAGTTTAGAGATAAAGGGGGCTAAATCTCTGGCCGCATCCTCAATTATTTGGGCCAGACAGTTGTCACCTTTACAGTTTGACGGTTTTAGGGAAGCAATGATTTTTTCAGTTTCCTAAATGGAGACTTTAGGGAATTAAAATTGAGCTAAATCTGGCTTGTCATTAGGAGTGGTAGTAGTTGGTGTTTCAGGAAAGGGGAGAGAGGCTTTTTTTTACTGCAATTTTAGTTTGCAGTGTTTTTATTTGATTTGCTAGGGCATTTTGAATGCTAGCGCACCATTGCTTGTCTTTAGGTACGTTGTCCGGTGGAGGTATGAGTGATTCTAATTCTCGCTGGATCACAAATAATTCCTTCATATTGGAACATGCTTTGGAGATTCTTTCATTGTAGACTTCTTTTTTTTGTTTGGATAATTTCTTTCTTGTAATTATTGGCACAGAGTTTTAGTTTTAGTTTGTTTTCTTCCGTTGGGGAATGTTGCCATGTGGTTTCTAACTTCCTTTTTTTCCAATCTAAGTTCTTTAAGGTGAGGGGTGAACCAGGTATTAAGGTGAGTCTGTTGTTTACTCTTGCGTACCATAAGTGGGGCAATGGTATCTAGGACCTTAGCCATAGTGTCATTATAGGAGTAAACCAGCATATCTGGGTCGGAATTGCTTGGCAAGGCATTAATCACTTGAAGGAGGAGAGGTAGGATGTTGCCTAGTGTGATGTTTTTCTTCGATCTAGTGGGAAGAGAAGGTGCCATATTTTTTTCTTTATTTGTTTTCTTTGTTAAGTGTTCAACTGAAATCAATTAGGTAATGGTCAGTCCAAAGTTGGGATTTAATATTAGTGATCGTTTGTTGGGAAGTTTAAGATGGGTTCCCAGTCTAGGGTCCTGCCTTCATCATGGGTAGGGGCGAGGATTTTTTGGATGAGGCCATGTTCATCAAGCATGGTAGCTATCGATTGAGCTTGTTTGTCGTTGAATCCTAGGTTGAGGTCACCTATGATAATTATCTGGGATTAATCTTTTATGTTGTTAGCTAAGAGGCTAGATATGTCCTCTTCAAATGAGCCTATGGGTCCTGGTGGCCTGTATATAAGGCAGATGGTTAGAGTGTGGCATGGGGATATAGGCAGTTTCGCCGCAAGTAGTTTGCAAGATTTTAGTGAGGGATGCGTAGATAGTCTTAGGCCCAGGTTAGCTTTATCAATGATCGCTAAGCCACCTCCTCTAGAATTGGGTCTGTCCATTCTTAGGAGTTGATAATCTTCTGGTATCGCTAATGTGAGCGCTGGGCCTGCTGTCTCATGCAGCCAGGTTTCTGTGACGGCTAAGAGGTCAGGTTGACGGATGTTAGAATATCGGCTATTTCGGTAGCGTGAACGACGAGAGATCTGGCATTAATCAGTGCTCCAGCTATCGTAGTTATACTAGGTAATCTCTGGGATTTCAAAGTTACTGGTGTGTGTTCTTTTGTTTTGGCATCAGGGGTAGTTTGCATGTGGGCTTGCGCCATATGCAGAGTGGTATGTTTAGGGTCGGTATGGCGGTTTAAGTGGGTGTTGCTAGTCATTTTAGGTTTGTAGCTCGAAGTCTAGTATTTCTATTCAGTGTAAGACAGGGTGCATATTTAATTTGATCCATGGTTATCGAGATTATTTGTATAAACAGCAATGGTACCGATAACAGCAGGGTTTTGCTGACATACATCGTGCGGCAGTTAGTACCGGATCCAGTAGATTGGATCCAGTGGGCTAAAGCTAAAGCCTAATTGGTGTGAGCTGGGTCATGTTAGATTCAGAGTAGGTGTGGTAGGCTACAATAGTTTATGTTCAGATTTGGCACACAGTGGTTCGCATGGGTTAGGTTTAGCGTGGGCAGAGTAGGTTAGATTCAATATAGTCACAGTAGGCTAAATTGAGCATAGGCACAGTGGGCTAGATTTAACAACATGAGCACAAAGATCACAGTGGGCTAAGTTAAACAGAGTCACAATAGGCTAAGATCACGATAGTCACAGTAGGCTAATTTGAGCATAAGCACAGTGGGCTAGTTTTAGCAACATGGTAACAGAGTGCTAGGTGAAACATGGGCACATTAGGCTAGGTTCAGTATAGGTGCAGTAGTCTGCAATGCAGGCTAGTTATCAGACTGGGTAGCACTCATTGGTAAGTCACATTAAGATAACAGTATTACAGGCAGCAGCGCTTAATAGGTAATTGCAGCAGATGCACAAGCGTTTTGGAACAGCATTTGTAGTGTGCTAGGAGTGGTTTATAGGGCTTTGGCAACGTTGTGCAGCGGGGTTAGGATATAAGGCCACACATTATACTATACTGGTAATGGGGGCATGCAACACGAGGTATAGCGAGTTAGTACAGATCAAACATGGCAAAATAGTTACATATACAGGAATAATCAGTACTGTGCAGGTTTGGGCTTGGGGTACCCGAGCACGCTGGACAGATTCAATTTCACAGATGTATGCAAAGGTGGGCCAGTGGTAATAACGGTCCGAGGCTGTGGAGGCAGGTCAGGTGAGAACATATGTGGCGCTCAGAGCGGCCAAGCATTCAGGCGCACATCATGAAGTCCGCAAACAAACGAACAAGACTAGAAGTTGCAGCAGATTCAGTTTAGGGTCGCAGAGTTGCCAGTGGCTAGATGAGAGCGAGTCAAACAATATCAAAGCGAAGTTGGGTTGTGTGATGCCGTTGGCCGGCATGCGCAATTCTAAAGGTCACAATGCGATCATTAGGCATGGGCGAGCCTGGAGGAAGGTGACTGAGGCTTGATATTGCAAAACTACGGCAAGCACATTGGACACAAAGTACAAATCAGTAGTGTAGTTCTAGTAGGTGCAGAGTTGTCGTGTGCACAGGCAAGGAGTGATTGGGGTGCGGCGCCGGGAATGGCTTTAATTTTTCTAGATGCATACAGTTAAGTCAGGTTACCCGGAGGCTGTAGCACACACGGGAAGAGTGGTGCAGGGGTCTTGGCTCTGTCCTCTGTCCACTCTGGACAGGCTTGGGACAGGCAGAGATCCTTCTCGGGTGGTCCTTAGTGGATGGGCCGGGTTCGCCAGCTGGTGAGTGATTGGTGTTCAAAAAGGAAGGCTGACCAATCATAGGATAATACAGGGCATGAAGGCGAGTCCAACTCAGGATGCAGCACTGAAGGTGCCGTCGGCCATCTCAGGTTGGGCCTCCTCGTGTCATGCAATGGTGGCTTTGCAGATTTCAGACAAAAACAGCTTTTCCAGGAGGAATTAAGGCACAGAAGCAAATTAGTGTGCATAGAGCGCACTGTGCAGGAAATGTCAAACAGTTTCCAAATAAAATGGGCAAAGAAGTAGGTGCTCGCGTTCAGAGGTGGCAAATCACCCACACGGCCTACATAACTGGAAATAGAGCCCCTCGCTCAGCTGTGAGGTGGGGGGCACTGCTCCTTCAGTGCGGAGCTGCTCCTTCACCAGCATTTGGGTCTGAATGTTTGTTTCCATGGGTGTCTCAGGCCCTGAGTTTGTGCAGACCGTGCCTTGCACTAGTCATCCTTTCATCATGGACAACATTTTGTTTCGTGTGTGGTCACAGATCCTCAGGACACAGCCACAACCCAGATCACCAACACAGGGAGGGGTGGGCCCAGTGCAACAGCAGCGCTAATGAAGGAGCGGCTGGTCAACAACTTCTTCACATGAGGTTCAGCATTTCTAAGTTTAGAAGAGAAGTTATAGACGAGAAATGTGTAATAAATCAACTAAAATACCCAACTAACCATAAAAAGGTTCTTAGCTCTTTCTTGGTTTTGGGAGAAGGGGTTTCTCTAAATGCTTTGACCTTTTCAGTCTGTGGTTGAACTAGTCCATTTCCTACAAAGAACCCAAGATATTTTACTACAGACATAGCGAGATGCCATTTATTTGGATTTGCAGTAAGTCCTGCTTTTCACAGGGCTCTAGTAACTAAATATAGATGGTACTTATGTTCTTTTCAAGATTTGCTATGTATAAATATAAGCGCCTCAAAAGGAAGCATAGGGTCGAAGAACTTGATCCATTAACCTTTGAAAGGTAGCTGGTGCCCATTGCAAACCAAAAGGTAGGACTTTAAATTGAAAAAGACAAAGGGGGGTGAAAAAATCAGTTTTTGGTTTATCTGCTGGATTAACTGGAACTTGCCAGCATCCCTTTGTCAGATCAATCGTGGAGAGGTATACTGCATAGCCCAACCTGTCAATAAGATCATCAATTCTAGGCATTAGATAAATGTCAAATTGAGACACTTCATTGGCTATTCTAAAATTAATGCAAAATGTCCATGATTGATCTTATTAAGTGACCAACACATTAAAGGAAGACCATGGTCTTTGAGAAGGTTCTATAATATCAGCCCTTAACATGGTTTCCAACTCCTCTTGAATAATATTCTTCAGGTATTCAATAGGGTTTTAAATTAATAACTTTCCCTGGAGGAGTGCAGATATAATGATATACCCCTTTCATCCTCCCTGGTTCTGTTCTATAAACATCTGGGCATTGTTCTAAAAGATCCATTGAATATTGTTTTTGATTTTCTTTTGGGATTAATGTATTGGTGTAATTATCATCAGATAACAGGCTAGTTAGCATTACTGAAGTGTCTTCTACAGGATTTTCTCTCCATTATTTGAGAAGATTTATATGATAGATGTGAGTTTGCATTTTTCTATCTTGTTGCGTGACTCGATAATTAGAGGGTCCTGTTTGTTCTATAATCTCATAGGGTCCATACCACCTAGAAAGCATTTTATTTTCTGAGGATGGAAGGAGAACTACTACTTTCTGACCAACAGAAAAATATCTTAACACAGTTTTCTTTTCATGGTACACTTGTGCTGTTGCTGGGTTCTAGTCATATTAGTTCGTACTATGGATCGAACAGCTGCCATATGTTTGTTTCAACCGCTGAATCTTTTCAATTTCAGATAATGGTAGAGCAGCTTTTTCTCACTCTTCCCATGTTTCCATCAACATGTCCAAAGCATCTCTTGGTTCTCTCCCATATACCAATTCAAATGGGGAGAACCCTGTGAAAGATTGTGGTGTTTTTCTAATGGCAAAAAAGGCCTATGGTATCATAACATGCCAATTGTTACGCTCACCTGACTCCCACGGAGGCGCTGGCCAGGATCGTGCTGCTGTGACCTCTTCTAAGGTGTTGCGCGGGGCTCAGAAGATGGACTGGATCGGACTCCCAACTCCTGCTTGTCCGGCTTGCAAAAGTATCCTTCTGTAGGCGAGAATAAGGGATTAACTGTCTGCGGGGAATGCTACCAGCCTCCCCTTTTCCCCTCTCACCCTCCTCGAAACCCTTCTGTGCTTCCCGTGGCGTCTCACCTTAGGGTCTTGAAGGGCGAGCTCTCCTTCCTGCTTCTGATGCAGGGGCGCGTTGGTATCCAGTTACTTCACTGGATTCTTGGTTTTATGAGAACCAAACTTGCTTGGCTTCCAAGTAAGTTCCTGGAAAGGTTCTCCTTTTGTCCTTGCATCAATATGCTAATGTCAATGTCTTTTTCCCCATAGGGGCCGGGGTACGGAATGCCGGGGAAAAGGCACCGACCCGAGATGCGAGGTGGAATCCCTGTAGAAATCAGGTAAGTCTTGATGAGCGTTTTTGGGTAATGTCTTTTCATTCGCTTATTGACGCTAATGTCTTTTTCCCCATAGGGCCCGGGGTCCGGAAACGCCTGGATGCGGCGCGGACCCGAAATGAAAAGGGAATGACCCAACAGGTAAGTCTTAACATGGAGGTTTAGGTTTCCTCATTCCCTTCTCTCTCTCACCTTTGCTCTTGTCTTTTTCTCCCTAGGCGTGGAAGCGTGGCTGCGAATCCGGGTGATCGCTGCTGAACATGGAGGCGCCCTGTGAAGGTGAGTGGAATGCGGCGCTGCGGCGGTCGATGCGATGTGCTTTTAAATTAAGTGTCTTCCTTTGCAGGATCGTCGGCGAGCTGACTCCGGAATGCGGATCTTGCAGGTAAAGTCTTTTCCTTCGCCTATTCTCTCTTTCTCTTCCTTTGTAGGTGATCAGGATGCTGGCAGGCGTGGCAGAAGTCCGAATGCAGGAGCAAACACGGTGAGCGTCCAGCTGCTAAATGCAGAACAACGCGAAGCATGTGCTGCTCTTCGGGTGTGGTTTAAATAGCCTGTGAAGTAGTTCCAGGTATGTATCCTTCCACTCAGATATGTATTCTTCCTCAGACCACACCCGAGTGATAAAGTAGTCCAAAAGATAAAGTAGTCCCATTCAGTCCTCAAGAGGGCCTGGATGTAGCAGCACGGTCTGCTTCAGGTAAGTGCACATTAAAACACTTACACACATGTCTTGCTTTATGAACCTGGCGCCTAAGGCGCCAGGACTGGGGTCCAGAATGAGCCTGGTGCCAAAGGCGCCAGGACTGCGTCCAAAAGGCCCCAACTTGGGCCTGCTGAGACGTCCTTGGGGAAAATGATGTCTGCCTCTGGGGTTGCTGGGCTGGGCCTGGCTCCTTGGAGGTACGCATCATGACAGTACCCCCCCACAAGGCCCCTCCCAAGGTTGTTTCCTCCGGGGGTTTTGGCTTGTTCGGGAATCTACGGTGGAACCTTCGTATTAATCGAGGTGCGTGAATATGGTTACTAGGCTCCCACGATCTCTCATGAGGTCCATAACCCTTCCAGTCAACAAGATAGAAGAGTTTTGACTTTAACATTTTGGAGTCTAAAATGTCTTTCACTTCGAATTCTAATTCCCCATCAATTTGAATAGGATCTGGAGGCTTGGACAGTCGGGTTCCTGGTTGTACCGATTTCAAAAGTGATGCGTGAAAAACGGGATGAATACGCATGTTGGAAGGCAAATCCAGTTTAAAGGCCACTGGGTTGATTATGGCTTTGATGGGGTAAGGCCCAATGAATCTGGGATTGAAAGTCCGTGGGCCCTTGAGAGATAAATGTCTAGTTGCTAGCCAAACCTGGTCTCCTACTTGGTAAGGAGGTGTTTTACTTCGGTGCAAATCAGCGTTTTCTTTGTACTTTTTCTTGGCTTGCTGTAAATGAGTTGTAGCTTCTATGAAGGCTCGGGTTATTGTGAAATGCAGATGATTTACTGCGGGCATTTCCAGGGTCAGAGGTGGATCTAGGTCAGAGGTTCGAGGATGGTGACCATACAAAGTATAAAAAGGAGTTTGACCGGTTCCGGAATGCATAGAATTGTTGTATGCATATTCTGCGATCCAAAGAATGTCTTTCCAATTGTACTCGGATTGGTGCAACATGCACCGAAGATATTGCTCGAGAGTCTGATTTGTCCTCTCGGTTTGTCCGTCGGTCTGGGGGTGATGGCTGGTGGATAATCGCACATCTATTTGTGCTAGTTGGCAACACTTCCTCCAAAAATGGGAAATGAATTGACTTCCACGATCTGAGACTAGTACGGAAGGGAAACCATGTATTCGAACTATATTCTCCAGGAATTCCTTGGCCAGGATGGAAGCTGAAGGCAATCCTTTTAGAGGGATAAAGTGGGCCATTTTGGAGAACAGATCCACGATTACTAGGATAGTGTTGTAACCACCACACGGAGGCAGGTCCGTAATGAAGTCCATAGACAAGGTGTGCCAAGGTGCCGGTGGAATCTCCAAGGGTTGAAGTAGGCCGGCTGGCCTGTTCCTTTGACCTTTATTTTGGGCGCAAACTCCGCAAGAAATCACAAAAGACTTTATGTCTTTTCTCCAAGAAGGCCACCAGAATTGGCGTTTGATCTTTTCTTCCGTTTTAGCGATACCAGGGTGTCCTTCCATTAACGATTCATGATAATGAGCAATAACTAGTTCTTGCAATTCCTTACTTGGCAGAAATAACCGCTCTTGGAAATACGGTAAGTTATCCTTAACGGTGAAGTGGGGACCCTTTTGAGTCCATTCCAGTAAGTCTGAAGGGTCAAAAAGTAGTTTGACTCGAGTTTCAACGTCCTCGATGGTTTGCAATGAAGTCAAACCTAAGATTCTTTGTTCAGGTATTATCGGCACAGGTTCTAAACACGAATTGGGTTCTTCCATGCCAATCCGGGATAAGGCGTCCGCTTTGCCATTCTTGCAGCCAGGGTGATAGGTAATTATAAAATCAAATCCTGCAAAGAATAAAGCCCATCGGAGTTGTCGTGAAGATTGGGCTTTGGCCGTCTTTAAATACTGCAAATTTCTGTGATCTGTAATTACAGTGATGGTGTGTCTTGCACCGAGGAGGTAATGACGCCAAGCCTTAAAAGCAGATTTAATGGCCAGTAACTCTTTGTCGGTAACTGCGTAATTAATTTCAGGAGCTGAGAATTTCCTGGACCAAAAGGCTACAGGGTGTAGCTGGTTAGTTTTCGGATCCCTTTGCGACAGGACAGCTCCCATGGCTAAACTGGATGCGTCAGTTTCAACAATATACGGGAGATCAGGACGCGGGTGCTTCAACACAGGTGCGGAAGTGAATTTGGTCTTTAGGTCTTGAAAGGCTTGTTCGGCCTCTGGAGTCCATTCAAAATGTTTATTCTTACGTAAAAGAGCAGTAATGGGTTGGACTATTCGTGAAAACTCTGGGATGAATCTTCGATAGAAGTTGGCAAAGCCAAGCATACTCTGAACCCCTTTCACTGAACCGGGAGATGGCCATTTGAGGATGGCGTCCACCTTTCGTGAATCCATTCGAATTCCTTTAGGAGTCAGAACAAATCCGAGGAATTCAACCTCAGTGGTATCAAAGACACACTTTTCCAGCTTGGCAAATAGTTTGTGCTGGCGCAATTTCTCTAGAACTGCTCGAACATGTTTTCGATGATCTGACTCAGAAGATGAGTACACCAGGATCTCGTCGATGTATACGATGACACAAACGTCGATAAGTTCTCGCAGAACATCGTTCATGAAGAATTGAAAAGCTGCAGGCGCGTTGCACAAACCGAAGGGCATAACCTGATATTCGAAGAGCCCGTATTTGGTGCGGAAAGCTGTCTTCCACTCGTCACCTTCTTTTTTTCGCACTAGGTGATAAGCTCCCCGGAGATCTAACTTGGTGTATATACGAGCATCTTTTACTTGATCAAGAAGTTCAGGGATCAGAGGCAGGGGATAACGATTCTTTATCGTTATCTGATTTAAAGCGCGGTAGTCAATACAAGTTCTAAGGTCTCCTTCTTTTTTAGGCACGAAGAACAAAGCGGAAGAGACCGGGGACTTTGATGGGCGAATAAAGCCATTAGCAAGGTACTGATCCAAATACTGACGCAAATGCTGGTTTTCAGGTTCAGTGAGAGCATAAATCCTACTACACGGCGGTTGAGCATTGGGAACTAGATCAATCTGGCAATCGTAAGAACGATGAGGGGGTAGCGTGTTAGCCTGTTCTTTCTGAAAAACGTCCTGGTATTCAAGGTATTCTGCCGGTAGTTGATCAGTGGCGGGGGTTACTGTGGCTAAACCAATAGCTGGATTTCTAGGATAACAAGTGGGACCACAATCTGGAAAAGTTATTCTCTTTGCTCGCCAGTCTATTCAAGGATTGTGTGTTTCTAACCAAGGAATTCCGAGGATTACTTGAAATTGTGGAGCCTTGATTATATCAAACACTATTGCTTCCCGATGACCATCCTGACTCACAAGTGTCACTTCTGTGGTGGAATGCGTTACTGGCCCAGAGGCTATTTCGGTACCATCAACCGTAGTAATGACATCCTGGTTTATTTTTGGATGCAGAGGAAGGTTCATCCTGGAGGCCAATTCGCGGTCCACGTAGTTTCCGATAGCTCCGCTGTCGACGTATGCTTTGATGGCATGCAACCGTTGGGGCTTTTTTGGATCCACGAGCACCATTGGCAAGACAAAATGCGAGGTCAGAGAGTTCGTTTTCAAGCTCGGCAAGCGGACCTCTACGCTTGTCGAGCCAGGTCGTTTCCCGAAACAGGTTCCATTAAGTTGTTGTCAGAGGCACCAACCACCTTCCTAGGTGGTTTTACCGGACAATCACGAAGAAAGTGACCGGAAGCCCCGCAATAGAGGCATAGTTGCTTTTGTCGCCTTCTCTCGCGTTCCTTCTGAGTTAACGGCCCCTTAACTCCCCCTATTTGCATAGGTTCCGAAGCTTCGGTATTCCTGGGGTTTACGAGGGTTCTGATCGGTACTCGGGTTTCAAACTTGGACCGATCTGCTTTCCTATTCTGAAGTCTGTGATCCAGTTGTACCACAAAGTCAATATATTCTGCGCAGCCCTGGGGTGGATTCACTACTTGGGCCAGAATGTCTTTTAGCTCTCCGCGAAGACCCCGGTGAAATAAAGTGATCCTTTTATTTTCAGGCCATCCGGGTTCCACCACCAGTCTGTTAAAGGAGGCTATATAAGACAAAAGATCTTGACTACCTTGTCGTAGAGATAGCAGTTCGTTGTCAAGGGCCTGTCCCTGCGAGTGTCGAGCGAACAACCTTTCCATGCTGGCCTGAAAGCCCTGAAAATCCTGGAGAATTGGATTGTTCTGGTTCATCAAGGGAACAGACCAATCGGCAGCACAGCCACTTAGGTACGATAACACGAAGGCCACTTTGGTCCTATCATCAGGGAAGGCTCCTGGTCTGCATATAAAATGTAAGCGACATTGGTTCATAAAAATGGCATATTTCTTTGGGTCCCCCGCAAAACGTTCAGGCGGTGCTAAAGGCATGGATCCCGGCAGATTGATCTGAACAGGGTTACTCGAACCCAACAAAGCGGAAATTCCCCCGGGACTAGGTAAAGGAATTTGTCCAGCCTGACTCTGTAGCAATCGTTTGGCCAGGTCATCAGTTTTTTCCTTGGAGAGAATGAGTTCTCTTTTGAGGGCATTAGTCTCTTGGCGAGCTGAGTGTACCTCTGCCATTAATTCCCCCAACAGCTGGGCCAGCTGGTCTGTCTCAGAAGTCTCCATAGCGCCCGGGTGGGAAATTGTGGGTAGGCTTCGCGTTCTGTTACGCTCACCTGACTCCCACGGAGGCGCTGGCCAGGATCGTGCTGCTGTGACCTCTTCTAAGGTGTTGCGCGGGGCTCAGAAGATGGACTGGACCGGACTCCCAACTCCTGCTTGTCCGGCTTGCAAAAGTATCCTTCTGTAGGCGAGAATAAGGGATTAACTGTCTGCGGGGAATGCTACCAGCCTCCCCCTTTCCCCTCTCACCCTCCTCGAAACCATTCTGTGCTTCCCGTGGCGTCTCACCTTAGGGTCTTGAAGGGCGAGCTCTCCTTCCTGCTTCTGATGCAGGGGCACGTTGGTATCCAGTTACTTCACTGGATTCTTGGTTTTATGAGAACCAAACTTGCTTGGCTTCCAGGTAAGTTCCTTGAAAGGTTCCCCTTTTGTCCTTGCATCAATATGCTAATGTCAATGTCTTTTTCCCCATAGGGGCCGGGGTACGGAATGCCGGGGAAAAGGCACTGACCCGAGATGCGAGGTGCAATCCCTGTAGAAATCAGGTAAGTCTTGATGAGCGTTTTTGGGTAATGTCTTTTCATTCGCTCATTGACGCTAATGTCTTTTTCCCCATAGGGGCCGGGGTCCGGAAACGCCTGGATGCGGCGTGGACCCGAAATGAAAAGGGAATGACCCAACAGGTAAGTCTTAACATGGAGGTTTCCTCATTCCCTTCTCTCTCTCACCTTTGCTCTTGTCTTTTTCTCCCTAGGCGTGGAAGCGTGGCTGCGAATCCGGGTGATCGCTGCTGAACATGGAGGCGCCCTGTGAAGGTGAGTGGAATACGGCGCTGCGGCGGTCGATGCGATGTGCTTTTAAATTAAGTGTCTTCCTTTGCAGGATCGTCGGCGAGCTGACTCCGGAATGCGGATCTTGCAGGTAAAGTCTTTTCCTTCTCCTATTCTCTCTTTCTCTTCCTTTGTAGGTGATCAGGATGCTGGCAGGCGTGGCAGAAGTCCGAATGCAGGAGCAAACACGGTGAGCGTCCAGCTGCTAGATGCAGAACAACGCGAAGCATGTGCTGCTCTTCGGGTGTGGTTTAAATAGCCTGTGAAGTAGTTCCAGGTATGTATCCTTCCACTCAGATATGTATTCTTCCTCAGACCACACCCGAGTGATAAAGTAGTCCAAAAGATAAAGTAGTCCCATTCAGTCCTCAAGAGGGCCTGGATGTAGGAGCACGGTCTGCTTCAGGTAAGTGCACATTAAAACACTTACACACATGTCTTGCTTTATGAGCCTGGCGCCTAAGGCGCCAGGACTGGGGTCCAGAATGAGCCTGGCGCCAAAGGCGCCAGGACTGCGTCCAAAAGGCCCCAACTTGGGCCTGCTGAGACGTCCTTGGGGAAAATGATGTCTGCCTCTGGGGTTGCTGGGCTGGGCCTGGCTCCTTGGAGGTAGGCATCATGACACCAATTCTTCCCATCCACTTCCACTAGATTCTTTAAAATGTGTTTCATGGTCTTATTAAATCATTCAACCAAACCATCAGTTTGGTGGTGATAGATAGAAGAATGCAAAGTTTTAATCTGAAGAATCTCCTTCACCGTCGACAAGAGTTTACTCATAAAGGTAGACCCTTGATCGGGCAAGATCTCCTTTGGGAAACCAACTCTTGAAAAGAAAGGAATTAAATGTTTTAAAATATGTTTTGAGGTGCTATTCTGCAAGGGAAAGCTTTAAGCTTCAGGGTAATGAGCTGTGCAGTCCAATATGACTAATATGTATCAGTTCCCCAACTTTGATGGTTCTAGACATCCAACTATATCCATACCTTTGTGTGAAAAAGGTATGTTGCACCTGTCATATGAGAATGAGCAAATTCTAAAACAATTGTTTTATGACTCTTAGGTTCCACTATTTCTGACCTGGGAATACAGTCAGGTCCAACATCTCCCCTCTAAAAACAACCCAGATTCTAAGAAGAAAAATGGTCCACTCTTTTGCCTTCCTTCCTCTTCAGGTAATACCTGAAGAAAAGGTTCTGCCCGTAAGGGATTGTTTCTTAGGGCAATAGCTAGGTCAGGAATACCCTCAGGTTCTTCTACTACGATAGGGATGGGTTTTATTGCTGGTCTAAGGGGAGACTCTATGTCTGCTTCTCCAACAAATTGTAATTCCTCTCCCATTCTCATTACAACCTTTGATTTCTTGGGGTTTAAGAAATAGAGCCTTCTACAAAACCCTTCGGCTATTCTCTCCCCTGCTTTGATTTGGTAGGGCTTTTTCCCATTATTGTGTATTGATTAGGTCCCCATCTCTACAGTATCGGAATGACCTGCTACGCCTCCGACTGAACCTCTGGCCCACAAGACAAGTGATGGCCCAGCGAAAACTAATTAACAAAGAGCAAAGGAACTGTCATTTTTGTAACCATGAAGAGAATGTAGAGACTTTAAAACATCTATTGACCGAGTGTGATGCACTCCTTACCCAACAAGTAAATTACTTCAAACGAATAATGGAACCATTTGGTGTATCTACATCTGACACATTGTGGAGAACAATTTATTCTGGTATTTCTACACCTGTATGAATAAGAGCGATTGCATTTTTATATGAGTTAAAATTAGATGAATACAATGTAACACTACAAGATGAGGAAGAAATGAAAAAGGTCTAAGACCAAATATCTTCTTATCTATGATATGATTTATGAGATATGCCATTTTCGCTATTCCTTTTTTCCTTTTTTTTATTATCTTGCTAATGTTCTGAATTATTGAATTGTTTTTCAACATTTGAATGTATGATATTGTTGTCATGTACAGGCGGGCAAGCAGGGCTAAGCAACGGATGCATGGCCCTTTAAGAACACTACAACCAGGTGCTTGGAAGTTAGCATGGCAACGCTGGCGTCCTCTTGGCGTTTCCCACGGTCGACGCTGGAAGCCGCGGAACGCTGTCATGTGACCTCTCCTTCTTAGCCCCCGCCTTCACTTCGTATCGGTGCTTCTGATTGCGAGTGGTGGCCCCTCGTACCTAGCTCTTTGTATCCTGCTCCCTTGATATCCAGTCTCTGTAACCCCCCCCCCGTTTCCTCCTGTATACCTGATTGCCTCGTTTCCTCGACCCGGACCGTTACCTGACCTTGATTTTGGACTGCTTGGTTCTCGTCTACTGCCTGCATTGTTCTTCGACCTCGGACTGCATACGGACTTCTTGCCTTCGCCCTTCTGTTGTGGTTGCTCTTCGTTTTTGTCTTTTGGATCATCACTCACCTGGACTGCGTGTGGTCAATATTGTGGAACTTTTTGAAACTTCGGAATTTGGATTCTTGACCTTGGAACACTTGGAGTTTTGGATTGTTGAACTTTGGAACTTTTCGAACTTGCAAACGCACTCTAACAGGTGTGCCCTAGGCGTCCTCGTGCCGGCGGGATAGGTGGTTGGGTTCTTCTTGGACTTGGCATCGTGGACTTCGGAGTTCCTTCCCTTCCCTGTTCTCCCAGGTGTTGATCTGCATAAAACACGGTAAGCCATAGTCTCATAGGGGAAAGGGGTGGTTATTAGAAATTGTGGAACATATTGCAAGTTGTCACTATTTTTCGGGTCTTGTTCAGAAGGGCGGTTGGTTATACTTTCTGTATTGTGTTAAACTCCTCACTTGCAGATCCAACGCCTGTCCTCGACTACCCGTACCACCCATACTCTGCACTATCAACTCCTGCGGCATGTGTCTACTTCTGGGTCATCTGGATCTCATCAGGTATCCTTTCTTTCCTCTGATTGATCGCTCTGGCTGTCCATTTCTGGAGCCAGAGGGTTCCATCAGGTGGAAGAATTCTTCGGCTACACGACGTGGGCAACTGGATTCTGACATAATCAGAAGCCTTTTAAAATGGATACCAATGAGACGCTGTCCACTATTTTACAATTGGTGGCCGATTTACATAATGACATGACTGCGGCTCACTCAGCCACGCAGCGACGCATTGATGAGTTGCAGGCAGGGTTCCAACCCCTTGGGGCAGCAGCGCCTTCCTTGGCTAGTGTCTCTGGGGCAGGTGCTGGTCCTCCCCAACAGGGTGCTGGACCGGTTTATATGACTGCCCAGTTCCCTTTGGCTCCGCCGGAACGGTTCAATGGAGACCCCAAGACATTTAGGACCTTTTTGAACCAATGTAGACTGCAATTTCTGTGCCGTCCTGCTTCTTTTCCGGATTCCACTACCAAGGCGGCGTTTCTGTTATCCCATTTAGGGGGTACCGCAGCTGCTTGGGCTAATCCGTTGCTGGAAGACGGCAGCCATCTTCTTTACAACTGTGATGCCCTAATCGAGGCTATGAGTCGTGTGTTCGACACACGTTATGCCACACAAGCTACTGATTTGGAACTGCTCGGTCTCCAACAAGGCAGTTCGCCTCTTTTGTCCTACCTAGCCAAGTTCAATCAGTTGGTGGCGGAAACCAGTTGGCCCGAAGAGAAGAAGGCCTCTCTCTTCTATAAAGGGCTATCCGATTCCCTGAAAGATACACTGGCCACCGTTCCGGTAATACCTACAGCTTTTTCTGAACTATTGGATTTGGTTCTCCAGATTGATTCCCGACAAGCAGCCCGGAGGGGTGAGAAGAGAACGGCTCCCCCTGTTGCTCTTTCCGTCCCTTTACCTGCCGCCGGGTCCTCGGAGCCCATGCAGATCGGGGCACTTAGATCTCCTCTGTCGGCTGAAGTTAGGGAACACCGGAGAAAGAATGGTCTATGTTTCTACTGCGGAGGATCCGATCACTTACTCCGAGAATGTAGCAAAAAACCTGCTAAGAAACAGGGAAACGCCAAAACCCGGTGACTGGAGGGGTCCGGATGCCGGGTATTTCTTCAAGAGACCCCACAGGTTGCAGTCCTTATTGTCTTTCTGTCTCACTGTCGTTCCCCGGTTCTGGGAAATGGGCCGTGATGATGGTCCTGGACTCAGGAGCCACGGGGAATTACGTGGATGCTGCCTATGCCCGGGAGTTGGGTCTGCCGGTTATGCACAAAACATGTCCTGAAGTGGTGAATTCGGTGGATGGCTCTTTCTTGGTCTCGGGGTTAGTGACGAAGCGAACTACTGACCTCACCATGATCACAGACTGCGGTCATCAAGAGGACATATACTTCGATCTCATCGCAGCACCACAGTTCAAGGTCATTCTTGGCTTGCCATGGTTCAAGATGCATAATCCCTCTGTGGATTGGCATTCTGGGGAGGTATGTTTTCCGTCAGAATACTGTGAAAGTAATTGCCTAACTATCAGCTCAGTGATCACCAGCCCTAGTCAGGCTCTTGCTGAAACTACCCGTACTGTGGGGGCAGTAGTCAACACTGTCCTTCCTATGGTGTACAGGGATTATCATGACGTATTCGACGCACGTGGGGCAGAGATACTACCACCACACAGGCCCTATGATTGCCCTATTGAATTGATCCCTGGAGCCAAGATCCCGTCTGGGCGCATATATTCCCTAACCCCTCAAGAGGACGTGATTTTGAAGGAATATATTGACAAATCCTTGAGTACTGGCATTATTCGTCCTTCTCGCTCACCTGCTGCCTCACCCATGTTCTTTGTCCCTAAGAAGGAGGGGGACCTGCGTCCTTGCATCGATTATCGTGCTTTAAATGCCGTCACGATCAGGAATCAATATCCGATACCTCTGATTTCAGTCTTATTGGACCAATTGGGTGCAGCTAGGGTATTCACTAAATTGGATTTGAGGGGGGCCTACAATCTCGTACGGATTTGCAAAGGCGACGAGTGGAAGACGGCCTTCAAAACCAAATATGGCCTCTTCGAATACTGCGTTATGCCCTTTGGCCTGTGTAACGCTCCAGCGACCTTTCAATACTTTATCAACGACGTATTTCATGACATGCTAGACCAATATGTAGTCGTTTACTTAGACGACATCTTGATCTACTCTCCTTCAGTTGACACTCACGTCGTCCATGTATCTAACGTTTTGCAACGTTTAAGGGAGAACCATTTGTATGCCAAGTTGGACAAATGCAAGTTTCATGAAACCGAGGTGGAGTTCCTAGGCTATGACATCACTAGCCGGGGAGTGCAGATGAGCCAGTCTAAGATTGCCGCGATATTGGAGTGGCCTTGTACTAATACATTGAAGGCTCTGCAATCCTTTTTAGGCTTTGCGAATTTCTATCGGCGGTTTATCCAAGACTTCTCAGCCATTGCCTCTCCACTCACTAAACTAACCAGCACCAAATGTGTGTTCAAATGGAACAAGGACGCTCAACGGGCTTTTGAGACCTTAAAGTCTGCCTTTACCACGGCTCCCGTCCTTCAACATCCGGATCCGTCTTTGCCTTTCATTGTGGAAGCAGATGCGTCAGATGTTGCACTGGGAGCTATCCTGTCCCAGCTTTGCCCGGAGTCCACTGGTTTACATCCTGTTGCGTATCACTCCAGAAAACTCACCTCTTACGAGAGGAACTATACGATCACCGAACGGGAATTGTTAGCAGTGAGGGACGCCTTTATGGTATGGAGGCATCATCTTTTGGGGTCCTCCGAACCGGTTCGAGTGTTTACTGATCATCGAAACCTCTTGGCACTGCAATCGGTGAAGTGTACCACGGCGCGTCATGCCAGGTGGCATGAATTCTTTGCCATGTTCAACTTCACTATTACCTATCGCCCCGGTTCCCTGAACTCGAAGGCGGATGCTCTTTCCCGCATCCATGGAGTCCCCGAACCATCCGAGCTTAAGGGCGCTCTTCTACTGCCCAATCAAGTGGTGTGTGGGTGTACCTTGCGCCCCTCTCTGAAAACAAGGATCCAAGACTGGGTGAGAACCAATCCCTCCGAGATTGCTGGCCTGGGATTGGAGATCATCCATACATTGTCTTATAAGAAGGATAAGATATATGTACCTGATTCCGACACGAGACACACAGCCATACAATGGTGTCACGATTCAGCGATAGCTGCACATCCAGGTACTGGGAAAACTGTTGACCTTTTGAGGAGGTGGTGCTGGTGGCCCTCCATGTCGCGCGACGTTAGGGAATACATCGTTTCTTGTGCCACTTGTGCACAGTGCAAACATCAACCGGGCAAACCTGTGGGCCTACTTCAACCCATGCCTATACCAGAGAGACCTTGGCTTATGGTTTCTATGGATTTCGTAGTAGAGCTTCCAGTGGTCGACGGCTATGACACTATATGGGTGGTCGTGGACTATTTCACTAAATCAGCCTTGTTCGTACCCTGCCAGGGGATTCCTTCTGCTCCGGTGTTGGCGGAACTGTTCTTGAAGAACGTCTACCGAAGATTCGGTCTGCCCTCCATTCTTGTTACTGATCGGGGACCACAGTTCACTTCTCGTTTTTGGAGAGCAGTAACTTCAACGTTGGGTATAGACGGCAGGTACTCCAGTGCTTACCATCCACAAACTGATGGGCAAACCGAAAGGCTTAATGCCACCATGGAGCAGTATCTACGATGCCTTACCCACCAACGCCAAGATACGTGGGTTTCCGTTCTTCCTCTGGCGGAGTTCGCTTACAATAACTCTATGCACAAAGCGACAGGTGTTTCTCCGTATTTTGCCCTGTATGGCCAACACCCCCGTTCTTTGCCCAGTATTGCTGATTGGCCGTTACACAATCCGGCTGCCTCTGGTTGTCTTAGGAATCTATCTGATACCCACACTATGGTCAAGAATCAGCTGTTACTGGCCCAGTCTCGTACTAAGTCTTCTGCTGATGCACATCGCTCCCCGGCTCCTAGCTACCGACCGGGGATGAAGGTCTGGCTGTCCACAAGGAACCTACGTTTGACTGGTCGACGAGCCCTGTTGCCGCGGTTTGTGGGTCCCTACAGCATCCTGCAGGTTATTAACCCTGCTGCCCTCCGATTGGCCCTTCCTGCTAAATGGAAGGTACACCCGGTATTCCATGTCTCTCTAGTGAAACCATGCCACCCATCTACCAGACTACCTGCTCGTCCCCCGCCGGTTAAGGTGTGCGGGTTTGATGAATTCGAGGTGGGTGCGATCTTGGATACCAAGGTTCGAAGGGGCAGGCGACTCTATCTGGTCGATTGGAAGGGCTATGGTCCCGAAGACCGTACGTGGGAACCTGCGGTAAACATCCATGCTCCGGCCCTTCTGTCTCATTTCTGGTCTGCTCGGGGGGTGAGACCCCCTTTGAGGGAGGATACTGTCATGTACAGGCGGGCAAGCAGGGCTAAGCAACGGATGCATGGCCCTTTAAGAACACTACAACCAGGTGCTTGGAAGTTAGCATGGCAACGCTGGCGTCCTCTTGGCGTTTCCCACGGTCGACGCTGGAAGCCGCGGAACGCTGTCATGTGACCTCTCCTTCTTAGCCCCCGCCTTCACTTCGTATCGGTGCTTCTGATTGCGAGTGGTGGCCCCTCGTACCTAGCTCTTTGTATCCTGCTCCCTTGATATCCAGTCTCTGTAACCCCCCCCCCGTTTCCTCCTGTATACCTGATTGCCTCGTTTCCTCGACCCGGACCGTTACCTGACCTTGATTTTGGACTGCTTGGTTCTCGTCTACTGCCTGCATCGTTCTTCGACCTCGGACTGCATACGGACTTCTTGCCTTCGCCCTTCTGTTGTGGTTGCTCTTCGTTTTTGTCTTTTGGATCCTCACTCACCTGGACTGCGTGTGGTCAATATTGTGGAACTTTTTAAAACTTCGGAATTTGGATTCTTGACCTTGGAACACTTGGAGTTTTGGATTGTTGAACTTTGGAACTTTTCGAACTTGCAAACGCACTCTAACAAGTGTGCCCTAGGCGTCCTCGTGCCGGCGGGATAGGTGGTTGGGTTCTTCTTGGACTTGGCATCGTGGACTTCGGAGTTCCTTCCCTTCCCTGTTCTCCCAGGTGTTGATCTGCATAAAACACGGTAAGCCATAGTCTCATAGGGGAAAGGGGTGGTTATTAGAAATTGTGGAACATATTGCAAGTTGTCACTATTTTTCGGGTCTTGTTCAGAAGGGCGGTTGGTTATACTTTCTGTATTGTGTTAAACTCCTCACTTGCAGATCCAACGCCTGTCCTCGACTACCCGTACCACCCATACTCTGCACTATCAACTCCTGCGGCACGTGTCTACTTCTGGGTCATCTGGATCTCATCAGGTATCCTTTCTTTCCTCTGATTGATCGCTCTGGCTGTCCATTTCTGGAGCCAGAGGGTTCCATCAGGTGGAAGAATTCTTCGGCTACACGACGTGGGCAACTGGATTCTGACAATTGTCATGTGTTAGATTTTATGTAATTATGTAATTTTGTATTTCTATATTCAAAAGTTGATAAATATCAGCTATATCAATAAAAAAATAAAAAATAAAAAAATTATTATGTAGCATCACTTTTACATATCCGTATATAATCTGGGTCTAAGACACCAGCCATTATGTCTAAGCCATATCACCAGGCCAATCATGACTTAGAGACCAATCTAATATAAGTGCCAGGATGGGAATAAGGAAGAAGTCAGTGGGTATCAAAGCTCGGCCCCCAGGTTGAATCAGTTCACCCCTACTACTGTAGAAGCCAAATCCTATAGACTGTTCAGTGGCAATGGTAGGATCAGATGCTCTCTCACTAAGTTTCTCAAACGTAATGGTCCCCCAGTCTGTGTCAACTGAATCCGATCCCAATACTCACACCATATGTGAGGAGTCAGAAATGAGAGATGGACACAAAGTTGTAATGTTTTCAACATTAGATATTTTATTAAAATAAAAGGGTTTACATAAAGGCCTTTCTTAGGCAAACTGTCCTTGTGTCTAAAATGTATCTGACCCTCACACTAAAAATGAGCAACAAAAGGTACAAGGTAAATATCTCTGCTCTGAATTCAGCAAAAAGTGTACAAGAACCTAAATATGCAAATTCAACAAACCAGTCCTTGTATCCAGGGGTTGATTCCCTTTTCCTGAACTGTTTCAGGTAGAATATTGAAAAGGTTCTGTTCAAACAGTGGTTCTTTAAGAGTAGTAGAAATGCCTCATTCATCTAACATTTGCTTAAAGATGATGTGAAGTTTCTTTTCTAAGTAATGGTGTTTTTAAAGATGGCAAAAGTGTATCTTCTATACAACAACTTATTAAAGATGGCCTCTTGGTGTACTCTCCTGCCAGGTATCCTTTCCCCAAAGACTTACTACCTGACATACTTCTTTCACCAGGTGTTCTTACAATCTTTCAGTTCTCTTTCTCTTTAAGTATAATACATTGGTACGCCTCCGCTGTTTATACTCTATTACCTCCAGGTATTACTTGCCCCATATAGGCATCTCACATATGGAGACTTGTTCAAGTTTTGTTTGTCAACTTCATTGTTAGTATTCATTGGCATGTGGCAATGCCTGTTCCAATCTTCCCCATATTGACATCTCATATATGAAGATGTATACAGATTTTGCCTTTCAATTGCTTCATTAATGATCATTTGTTTATGACAGTATTTACTCCAGCTTTCCCATATCGACATCTCATATATGGAGAACTAGGTACATTCTGTCTTTCTATATAATTTAGTTTATATTCAAAATAAGTTTCCAAAAGTTGAAATGCCTGTCAGTGTGCCCCAGGGCTCCCAATCCTTCAGGGCAGACTCACTGGTGTTTGCTGGCGCTCCCAAACCATGGCGTATGGCTGTGGTGAAGTCTGTGGATCAGGAAAGCATTTCCCATTCTGCAGACCCTCCAGCGGTTCTCCCGCCGGCTTCTCCTTCACCCGCCAGTGGAACTGCTACTCTTGGTTGTGACCACGTCCCTGACAGCCTTCCCACTGCTTCCGGATCCTCAGCGGTTCACCTGCAGCACCCGCTGTGCTTTTCCCTGTCTCTCACCTTGCCGGTAGGAAGTGCCTGCCTCCTTCCACACAGTCTGCTCTCGTGTGTCTGCCTCTGGTTCTGCTTCCCGCTGTGCTCACTCTCCATCTCTCTTCTCCTCCTTCACATTGAAAAGGCACATCATTTTTAAATGTCCCACACAGCTGAGTTCCATTACAACAACTAGTCTGCCTATTTAGCTTGGTGTTTCTTCTGCTCCACATTAACTCTTTTCTTCTCTTCCCTGTCCCAGTACTGGAGGTTTTATGGGAGTTGGAGTTCATAGGACTTTGAGACTTTTTAACACTGTATTGCTTTGAATACTTGTTTGAATCAAAACTGTCAGAAACAGGATAAATTAAGTGAGCATTATGTGTGATGGTATTTTGCTCAGATTTACAATATGCCATCAGTATTTTAGAGGTTAATGTTTCGGGGGGGGGGGGGGGGTATTGTGTCTCTTTCAATGGAGTCATCACTTTCTCATGATATTCATCCCCTCCCACATCATCCTCCATCATAATATCAGCCCCAGGTACAGGATCAGATAGAGGCTGCCTTCCCCATGTCATGTGGGAAGAGGTCATCACTGTGGAATCAGTGATGACTTTGCAGTATTCATCATGGTGTGGTGGAACGTGTTGGTAGTTAATGAACTTACCTATCAGCCACATGTTCACATAGTGTCCAGCTTCCAACTGTGCACAGATGCTGGAGACCCGGAATATGTGGCTAACGTGGATGGAGCCCAGGAAATTGGCATGCACATCCTTGAATAGGCCACTGGCATCACAGATCAGTTGAGCGTTGATAGATTGCCAGTGATGCCGGTTCCGGTACATGTGCGCTTGGTCCTGGGGGGGTCATAGTGTGAAATGAGTGCAGTCGATTGCACCAATGACCCAGGTCAGCCATCTGTCTCTGCTCATCCTGGGTCGAGGACATGGGGACATGGAGTCGGCTGCATGATATGATGTATGCCACGACCTGGTTCTGGGTGCGTAACTGCTTTTCCTGTGAGATGCCTGCAGTGATGTCACTGGTCCTCTGGAGGAGCCAGTCGCGAAAAAATGCAGTGCAGTGAGGAGCTTCACATTTGCCCTAATGGCATGTGACTGCACAATTGTGGGGTGCATAGCACCCTTCCGCTCCTGCAACATGTCCATGATGACATGTAGAGGGAAGCAATAGCTTCCGTAGACTTCTGTGTCATACATGCCAAAGAGGGTGACCCTGGTTCAGAAGACCAGTTCCCTCCGTCTCGCCCTGCTCAGCTGAGGTGCAGCAGTGACTGCAGCATCATGCTATTGCTGCACTTAGCCACTATCACCAAATCGCAGGGATACATTTCATGGGATGGGGGCGTGGAGTGGCACTGTGTGCCTTTATATCAGGATGTGTGGCGTCATGCTTTGTGTGCTGATGTGCATCCTCACTGTGGTGGTTGGTTTGTTCTTGTTTGCGTCAGAGCTTCTGCAGATGTGTGGGGGGCTTAAGGTGTGTCTTGTTTGCTAGCACTGCATATGTGTTTTTCATGGAGGTATTGTTTATTTTTGGGACGGTTGTGTGGTTTTCAGGTATGATGTGAAAGCATATGTGTTTAGATGTGTTCTTTGGTGTTATGGGGTGCTGTCGGTTTTGTATGTCCTGTCTCCTCTCTGGGGTTTTGTGGTGATTGTGAGTGTTGTTGTGTATTAAGTGGTAATTGTTTTGCTTTGATATTAATTGTTCTGTGTTTTTGGGTTATTTATGCCTTTCCGTCTTTGCGTAACTTCCGCCTTTGATGGAAGTTCTGCTTTGATGTTTGCTCTTTTTCTTGATTTCCGCATTTCTGTTTTTAGGTCGCAAATCCTTTTCGTAAATAGGTGTAAATTACCTACATGTAAGTTGTGACTCATTTTGGGCATACGTTGGGCTTGCGACTCATATCTTCCTTAGTAAATTTAGGCCAAATATGTATTATGCGTTTCCCAAGGCATAGTTAATTTTAAGACAAAGGGCCTCATTACACGGACGGCGGTAAGGGTTAACGGTCACCGTTAATGGCAACGGTGACCGTTAACCCTTACTGCCGTACTACGAGGTCCCTTTGCGGGTTGGGTAATTTAACGCCTGCTTTTTGCAGGCGTTAAAACCAACCCGCAAAGGGACCAGGGAGCTAATTACGGTACCGCAATTTTGCGGTGCCGTAATTAGCACCTTCCCCATTCTCATTATGCCCTATGGGGCAAAAATGGGAATGGGGAAAGGCAGTGGTGGAAGGGGGAATTACTGCCCTGCCAACCTTGGAATAGGGCGGTAATTCCCCTTTCCACCAAGGCGGTGCCGGTATTTTACCGGCATGAACCATGGCGCTAATAGCGCCATGGTTCACCGCCTTCCGTGTAATGAGGCCCAAAGTCTCTTTGGTGTTTCAGAACATAACTTTTCTGAATAACTTTCAAACCACTGCATGAAAAAAAATCCGATAATATTCGTCAGTAATATTTAAAGGCAGTCACCCATGCATGCATAATATCATACTTGTATATTTATGGCTTCATAGTAAAAAAACGTTTAATTTGATTGCATTTTGAATAGCTTTTAACGTGGGGTTTTCCCAATGGCAAAAAAAAATAAATCGGTGAAAATATCTCAAAATTAGCTACTTCGATTTTAAACATTTTTGGCATGCACCTCGATTTAATCAGGAATTGGTGCACTGAAAATCCACTTGGCCTATTCTGAGTTAACGTTTTAAATGTATCTATATATCACGTATGGACAGAATGAACTTGCATTTTTCATACAAACTGTGCCAAGAACGTATGAGTTTCACAGTTCATAAATTACGACATTGCTTCTTCTGAAAATACATGAAAGTCAGGCCTGACTTTCATGTCAGTTTTCAGATGTAATTGCGTGATGTACGAACCGTCAAACTCATAGCCTTCTTTCAACAGGTTGAGCACAATAATTTACATATGAACTGAATCTTTCATACAAACTGTGCTAAAAACGTATTAGTTTCACAGTTTAGACAATATGCTATTTCATCTTCTGAAAACTCACATAAAAGTCAGGGCTGATTTTAATGTCAGTTTTCAGATGTAATTATTGTGCACGTACTGTAAAAACACTGTAAAAAATGCGTATGAGTTTTACAGTTCTTATATTAAGCAATTGTAATCTCCTGAAAACTCACATAAAAGTGATGGCTATCCTTGATGTCAGGTTTCAGGAGTTTTAAATTACATAATGTGTGGACCATAAAACGTATACACCTATTTATTTATTTATTTATTTATTTATTTGTATAGCGCACCAAACCCGTAGGCATCAGTGCGCTGTTACAGGCATTCATAGGTTACAGTAGGAACAATACATTGCAGGGCAAGTACGAAGTACATTGTTCAGTTACAGAATAAACAAATTAATATTTCCCAGTGCTATTGTCGGAGCGAAGCTTGGTCCAGCGCAGAAGCAGCACAAACTCCTTCCCCCTTGTGAGTCCTGGCGCCTGTAGTAGCAGAAACACAGGCCAGAGCAACCCCCACAGGGAAAGAGGGCTGGGGTCCACGGGTTGGATAGGTAGAGGATAGTAGGATCACCGGAAAGAGGGTTAGGGAGTGGTAATGGATAAGTAGGGGGTGTTTGGGGAAAGCATGCTCCTTGGCTGTTGGTCTGCCAGCCAGCACCTTGTTTTGTTGTATGCCAAATTGTTCTCAAGCACACTTCACACGCATACATTCATTCAATCTGGGTGAGGCTGTATCACTCAGTTGCTTCCTTCTCTGAGTTTACCCCTGAGCACTCACACTGCTGCCTACTGAGATTTCCCAAAGTGCCCTGAATTGAGTGCCGTAGCCCACTGACACAGATTCAGTGAATAGCCAGCCCAACATGAAGACACAGATCTGTGACTGCCTGTGACTAGCACAGACCACCAAGAGCTTGCACAAACGTGCAGATACGTTGCATTGCCATAAGAACCTTGCTGCCTATAGCATAGAAAACATGCCAGAACATAATGTAACATTTGCCTTGTTGTGAATATTAGGCTATACACAGTTTAAATATGTTGCCCTAGTGTCATTAAGTGAAAGCACTTAGTTTCATTTGTACGCATAGTCCAGAGCCAGTCTCTGCTGAAAAGCTGTCTCAGAAGCCGTCGAACCAGTGTGGTAGCTGCAGCGCCTGCGAGCTGTCAAAAAGAGTGCAGTTAGTACGCGCCTTTCACATGTACACAGCTTTTGTCTCCATACTGCTCCATAGTCTCATTGGGACATGCGCCGTAATGGGTATGTGCCTCCCAATGACATGCAGGTTAATGGTTCCCCCGGTGCCCGATCCTAGTTTCATGCTTTTAGGATTTATTTCCCACTGCCAAACAAAGCACTCCAATTCCCAGCACTTATCTCTTTGTCAGCGGGGCCTGTGAGGATTGCAGAGGGCGTGGCCCCGCGATGAGTGTGCTTGCCGGGAGTTGCTTCAGAATGTGTCCGTGCAGGTGAATGTCTTGAGCGTGAACAAGCGTTCATTGCGTGTGCCTGCGAGCAGCTCTGGGTGTTGGCATGGAGGTTGCCTGAGGGGTTTGCAGGCTCCATGGGCTGCGTCTGCCAGGTGAAAATACTTTTGAAGATTGTGGTTCTTTCCCTGTTTGGCACTTTTCTGTGCTCCTTCTGGCTGCCTTTCCCTAGTGCGCCTGCAAGAGGGGCAAATGTGACATCTACCATGGTTCTGGCCCCCCACCATGCCTGCCACCCGGTGTGTTTGGTTTGCTTCATGACAGCTATTGTCTGAGGGGTTGTGCTGATAATTAAATGTCTTTGTAGAGTTTGTGCACATTCATTTTAGTACGAACTGTAAAAGTCATATGTACCTCTTGTGCATATAGAAAATGCACATCTTAGTTACATTTCACATTAATGTGAGCTTTCATAGGCATAGGATGCATACAATTCGTGAGCAGAATATAGTACATTTTTATTTGAAAAGCCTATCCACCTGTGTGAGATAAACATTTGGTATATCTATACAACTGACACACTCTTGCTACACACCCTCCTACGACACATGCTCCTACAACACGTGCTCCTATGTGTCATGTACCACCCTGCACACCACTTACCAGCATGAAGGCTGTAACCTTGCTGGCAGTGGTCGGCAGGGTGGATGTTGAGGACTGGGATGGTGGCTCCTGGCAGCGGATCATGGCAGTCCATGGGCAGAGAGGTTCCTGAAGGCCAGGTTGGGAGCGGTCCCTGATGGGTGTTGTGACAGTCTCCAGGGACTTGGTAAACGCAGCGCAGGTGACCAAGGTGGACGCAGCCATCTTGTCAGCACCACGCATGCCTGGAAGACCAGCTCTGCGGCTCAGCATATTCAAAGAAGGAAGAGCATTCCCTGTATCCTTGGCAACTGACACAGGGATGCTCCAGCATTGTTCCAGTGCCGGCTTGGAGCTTCATATCGCTCCTAGAGATATGTTTGCTTTCCCTGGCTTGTTCCTGTGCCCATACAGTCCCCTGTTCTTTCCTTGTACAGCCTCACCTCGCTAGTCCTGACCTGCCTGCCTCCTGGTTTTTCAGTTTCTCATCTTGTTCCTCACCAGTCCGGACCTGCCTGTCTCCTGCCTCCTGATTTTTCCCTTGCTCATCTTGTGCCGCTCGTTAGTCCTTAACTGCCAACATCCTGCCCCCTGATTTGTCACTTTCTCATCTTGTGCCTCACCAGTGCTGACCTGCTTGCCTCCTGCTTCCTGGTTTTCCCTTGACCATCTTGTTCTTGCCAGCCCAGAGCTGCATGCAGGTTCCCTGCCTTTCCCTGCCTGTCTGTGTCTTACTCATACCTGCCCGGGCTTGTCTGTCTGCTTCCTGTGTCCCTGAATACTCAGAACCAGATGCCTAAGTACCTACCTTTGTTCTTGGATAAACGCATTGTCATCTCGGATCTTCCTGAAAACTATGGACTTCCCGGTCAGTGGTCGCACTCTCACTACACCACGTAAATCAGGGAAGTCCCAGATGTGATGTTGGTAGACAATTCCCATGTGGTTTTCACCATTTGCTGTGAGGATGCACTGGGGTTATCTTCTTGCATTCCCCTTTTTCTACTTGCACCTTCCAGCTCAGAGTAGTTTCATGGGACATCAATCTGGAATTGACTCATCCTTATTCAGGTACGAAACAAAGGCGAAAGGCCGTATTTCACCCAATGCCACAAGCTCCTATAAAACACGTTAGTATGAAACAACTTGCTACGACACATGCTCCTGCCACAAGTGCTCATACAACGTCCTCCTACAACATGTGCTCCTACAACACCCTCTAACCACACACTCCTGCTACATGCACTTCTATTACATGTGGTCCAACAACAAGTGCTCCTTTGACACACTCTACTACGACACACGCTCCTACGACACATGCTCTTACAAGACATGCTGCTAGGACAAGTGCACTACGACATGTGCACCTATGACAAACGTTCCTATGACAAGTGCTCCTGCAGCCTTCCCTCCTACAACACGTGCTGTTAAAACACACACCATCATGAAAAGCTCTTAATACAGAAGAACCTACAACCCACGCTACAACATGTGCTATGACATGTGCTCCTATCACATACAGACCTATGATACAATTTTACTACACAACCCTACAAAATGCGCTACTGTGGCACATGGTCCTACAACACACTGTTACTATGCACATTCCTACAACACATGCTCCTAAGTCATGTGTTACTTTGATAAGCACTCCTAGGACATGTGCTCCTAAAACACAAGCTCCAACGAAACATGATCCTATGACATACACTCATATGACTCATGCTCGCAAGCATTGCTCCTGTGACACGTGCTCCTACAACATGTGCACATATGACATGCGCTCCTACGACATGCACTCCTACAACATGCAATCCTACGACACAAGCTCCTACGAAACACATTCCTATGACATACTGTCTGGAGACCTGCTTCTGCAACACACCCTCCTAAGACACCCTCTTATGACATGAGCTCTTACAACATGTGGTCCTATGACATGTTGTCCTATGACACATGCTCCAATGACTAACACTACTATGACACATGCTCCTACGACACGATGTAATGAAAAAAGCTATTACGACAAGAGCATCTATGATAAACGCTCCTAAAACAAGTGCTCCTGCAACATGCACTCCTACAACCCATGCTCCTATGGCATATGCTACGATGTGCTCCTACTACACATGCTCCTATGACACCCTCTTACTGCACACTAATAGAATACACAATCTTACTACCCATGCTCCTACGACACACACTCCTACGATACAAGCTCCTACAAAACCCGCTCCTTTGACACGCGCTTCTATGGCACTCTCACGAGACATGCTCCTGTGACCCAAGCTCCTGCAACATGTGCTTCTACGACACATGTTCGTATGACACCCTCCTATGACATGCACTACTATGACAATTGGTCCTCCAACAAGTAGTCCTACTACACATGCTCCTAGGACACACACTGCAAGGACACAACAAGCGCTCCTACAACACACTCTCTTAAGAGACATGATCCTATGACAAGTGCACCTATGACATACACTCCTACAACACACTCTCGTATAACACACAGGCCCTCATTCCGAGATTGGAGGTAGCCATGGCGCTATTTGCGCCATGGCTGCCTCCAATACCGGGTCCGGCACCGGTCTGGTTGAACGGGGACTTACCGGGTCATTCCGACCCTGGAGGACCCAGTAAGTCCCCATTCAACCAACCATTCCCCATTCCCATTTGAGCCCCGAGAGGGCTCAATGGGAATGGGGAAGGCGCTAATAACGGGCCTGCGAAAAGCAGGCCCGTTATTAGCGCCCTGGTCCCTTAGCGGGAACTGTAAAGGACGTGTGGTCAGACCACACGTCCTTTACGGTTCCCGCTAAGAGACCTCGGAATTGGGCAGTAAGGGATTACCGGCACCGGTCTCCTTACTGGTGCCCAATAACGCCCAACTCATAATGACCCCCACACTCTTACCACACACCCCTATGACATGTGCTCCTAGGACACACACTTTTAGGACATACACTCTTACAAAAAGCTCTTAGTACACAAGCTCCTATGACTCACGCTCCTACTACACATGATATGACATGTGCTACTATGACATGCACTCCTACTACACCCTCTTACCAAACATATTCATAACATGTGCTCCTATGATACATGGTCCTGAAACACACTTACAACACATGCTCATCCTGCTACCCCCGATATCAGTGCTCATCCAAGTCCCCCACGCCACCTCAGGCATTCCAGGCACTCAGCACCCAGACACAAATAATACACAAGAGACCAGAAGCGGGGTGAGAAGCGCTGTAAACACACACCAGTGCATAGGAGGGCTGCACTCTGCTCTGCCCCTCCCAGCCCTGGCACATCCTTATGTACAATGGAATAGCTAGATCTGTTCTCCACCCATAAAATAACATGTATGATAACAAACAGGTCATTTCGCCGAAGAGGGGGCAGAAAGTACATTCTGTAAACCACAGGCTGCTTCTGCAAGGCAGCCTCCAGCAGCTTTGGGACTTGTGCCAGCAGCGTCATCACTGTGTACTTCTCAGGAGGGTGTGTTCAAGCCCATCTCTGAGGCCTCACAGCATTCCACAGATCAGCTGTGCGGTGCTCAGCAACATCAGTTGGCACGGAAGTTCAGATGTTAGGCCTGTCACTTAGGCAAGTCTTTAGGCCGGTTCGTTTGTGGTTTATAATCATAATGTAGAAAAAAAATGTCGACTTACAAAAATGTCGAAAAAAAATGTAGAAAACAATAATGTCGAAAACCTATACATATAATTAAAAGAGTCAATTTTTAGAAAAAAAAATGTCGAAAAAAAATGTCAATTAGCACTATCAATAAATAAATAAACAAGAAGAGTATCATTTACTAGGGGGGGTCCCCCCCAGCCCCCCTCACCCAACACCCCCCGGCCGAGCCCCCACCCCCCACCACCCTCTCACCCCTCATACTCAACACATTTAAATTATTAATATATATATTATTTTTTTTCTCGAAAAATGCAGAAATAATTCGACATTATTGGTTTTCGACAGTATTTTTTTCTAAAATAATTTTTCGACATTTTGACTTTCTAAATTATTGCATTCTAAAATATGACTGACCACCTTCGTTTGTATCTGATGAATCTCAAAGAAACCAAAAGAAAGTGCAGAATCAGAAATGTAACATGTAACATGTGCCCACTTTTTTTCCCTCTTTTCTCATTTTATCTATGAATCGCTGACCAAAGCCTTGCACTACTTCTACATAAAGCACACTGCAATGAAACTATTCTGATACATACAAACTCAATAAGGAAGCAAAAAAATAAAAAACATTATCAAACCAAGACTACTTATTTATGTCTTAAATCACACTAGAGCCATTCATTCACTGTACTGTATTTCATAAACACCCCCACCTATTAGCATCAACCATAATCTAGGGTACATCTAAAACAACAAAAACAGTCATAACTACATGTCCCTCCCTTTCTAGCTCTGAGAACCCCTGCCACTGTAATATTCAACACCGCCCCTTTCAGGTGTCTGTCATGTTTGTGTGCACTGTCCAAGTCAAAGTCAAAGGGCCTCATTACGACTATGCCGGTCCGTAAACAACGGTACCGGTAAGCTTACCAGCACCGTTGTTTCCAGACTGGCATATTACAGGTCTGCGGGCGGGTGCCATCCCGCCCGGCAGGTCAAACATGAGGGGTGGAACGGCCCCCACCACAGAGTTTTCACGGAAGCACCGGCACCATTATTAACCGTGCCGGTGCTTCCATGGTCCCCACTCCCATAGAGTCCTACTGGACTCTGGGAATGGGGATTTACAATTTACAGGCGCCTGACTTTCTGGTCCGCTGGGGTTGTAATACCCTGGTGTTACCGGGAAGTCAGGTGCCGGTAAATCATTATGGGTCCGGCATGGTTACTGCCGGACCCGTAATGAGGCCCAGTGTCTCTCTTACTTTCCACTATATAGTCAGCCTCTAGTACCTCCCAGTCCCTAGGTGCACCCGCAGTCAGTGTCAGCAGAAACTTGTCAGTGCTTGTCATATTTTTCCCAATTACCATCTTGCATGATGAATACCTTGTCACTGGCTGCTCTCTCAGTAGTCCATGGAGAACAAATTACAGCCAGTCTTCCCACTGTGTGACTTTCACATCCATCGGTTTCAACTGCTCCTTCTTTGGTACCCTTTCTGTTTTTCTTCCAATGAGCCACACAAATGTCCATGTGCTCCTGCCAGCCTTCTTTTGCCGTGGGCAACCAGGCCATCTGAAGTGGGAGAATGGAAAACCAGACTCCCGTCCTTCACCTCTCGCGCTTGGCCTAGAGGGTCGCGGCCCAGACACCCGCCACGAGAAGAGTTTGCCCATTTACCAGATGACCAAATACCCTGGTACAGAAACATACGGATGTGTCCATCTGCCTGCCCAACAGCCCGCACTGGCCATGCCGACACCTGCGGCACGGACCAACTAGACTGAAATCTACACATCGTTAGAGATGCCATGACGACCTAGATAACGGGAAGCACCGCTGAACTATTATACACGCTGAACATTTCCACACCAATCTACACGAAGAACATACTCAGTGCTCTGACGTAGGCGACAGGCTTATTCACGGACGTGCATCTTTATTATTTTTACATAGGCTTTCAGAATGCAGAAACGCAAGACGCACCATGAGCTCATTTATAACGCTTGCTCACGCTTCTCTTGAAACCCGTTACCATCATGAGAGATATAATGGAAACACGATACTGGCCATGAAACTGTATGCCACTATAACCTAAAACATCCATGCACTAAATGGATTACTCGTGCACCAGGCCCAAGTAGGCCTCAAGCAAGAGTTCCCGTGGACATTAACAAAGCAAAAGTCAGGTTGCTGAGCCTGCAGAAAGAACCCAGTGGAGCAACCAGCCAAGGTCGTAATGTTGCAAACCCACAGTCAAGAAACAAATCTTCAAAGGCACGATGTTGCAACCTCGCACTCCACGTACCAATGTTAAAATCATATCTGCAAATTAAACCAGACATACAGTGGAAAAACAATATTAATTGTGCAGAATTATGCCTCAAACACGGTCCCTCCCCACGTGACCAAGCCGAACCTGACGAGATGCCAAAACCCAGGAGAGAAAAGGCGTCTGGGTACCTCGCTACGAGACGCAGGCCGACACACTTGAAAGGCTCAATGGACACCTGCTACAGTGGGAACGGTCAGTCTCCCACCTATGAATAAATCCTCACATTGCCTGCACGTACCCATACTGAAACACTGTTGCAACCACAGGTGCACCGTGTGCTGGGAACAACGGTGGTCCCAGGCTGGGGAGCTCACGGATGCACCAATCAGAACATGAGGCTCTTATCTCAGACGTCAGTAACGTTAGCCAATCCTCAGGGGTCTTCATGTAACAATTCTTATGTATCTAATTGTAGGGACAACCCAGATATACCACCTGACTACATCTTAACCACTAATATCATTCTCTATATGCGTACTATACTAACCCCACCACTCGAGCAACCAATCAAGAGTGGCGATAGGTTCTTTTGGTAACTTTTTGGAATGACGCAAGTAGCGCGTCATAATGTAGTAAAAAGGGCCTGCGAGCCCCACTATTGTGTGTGTGTCAGGACGAACGCGTACGCTCCTTGACCCATCCCTGCCGTTTGCATAATAAACGACAGAAGTTGCCTTGCTCCTTGTGTGTGCCTCATACTCTGTCTCGATCCGAGATATACACGGGAGGAGTTGGGGCCTCCCTGCCCGGAGGTCTGCGGACGGCCCGGCCGACCCCGGCAGAATTCCCCCCCGACAAGTTGGAGGCACTGCTGAGATCTGTTTAAGATCGACTTTTATTTTTTATTTTTCCAGGCACTCCCGTTGCGGGGAGGCCCGGCGGCGCGGCCCCCTCTGCCGTTGCCCCCTTCTGAGGACTACAGGACCATCGCGGAGCTGCGAGAGGACCGGACAGCGCAATCCGGATATTGGCCCTCGGGAGCCGGTTGAGAAGTATCCCGCCCGCGGTCGGCGAGTGTCCAGACGTGGTCCAGACGAGGGGAGGTGGCGAGCCGCTTGGAGGGGTGCACGCAGTCGAGCGGCCCTGCATCGAGGGAACTTGGTGAGCATGACACGCACAACAAGCAATGCGAAATTGTGAGGGAGGGGGCGGAAGTAAATAAGGGAGGAGGGAGGTATTGTAAAAAGGTGGGGTGAAGGTTTAATTGAGTGATGATAATGGAATGAATGGTAGTGAATTGAGTGCGAGAGAAGGCGGCTAACGTTACGCGAAAGAGGGGGGCAGGGCACGAGAACAACACGTGCAGACGCTCGCAACAAAAAGCTAACGTTACGCGAAAGAGGGGGGCGGGGCACGAAAACATCACGTGCAGCCGCTCGAAAGACACTGATTGGCCTAAATCGCGACTACGTGTGAGGGTGGGTGTGTGTGGGTTCCTACGATTTGACATTTATCATTCAATGAGTAGATGAGGTTCCCTATTGTTCGAGCAAGAAACTCGATAGGTAGATGAGGTTCCCTATTGTTCGAGCAAGAAACTCGATAGGTAGATGACGTTTCCCTGTGGGCGGTGGCTAGTTACGTAGTTGCCCAAAACGGAAGATAATTGGCTGATTAAGCCCTCCTGTTGAGGGGCGTATCACACGCGAGGCGACGCAGCGTGCGCAGTCCGGTTATAGTATTGATGAGATTACCTTGTTCCAGGAGAGACAGGAAGACAGCTGTAGGGTTAGCGGGGTAGATTGCAAGTGTATTTTGAATTTAAAGAACATAACACGAATATACCAGTAGTTCGAAGAAATAGGTGACGTCACCAGTAGGGATTTAGTAAGATATCGTGAACACAAGAAGCTTTGGGTTTGACATTGGTGGGGAAGAGAAACATGATAAAGGAGCGGACACGGAGATAAACGATAAACGAGTGGATCAAAGAGGAGAAGGGGAAGGGGGCGTGGCTGCGCACGGAGAACGCCGGCCACGGCAAGTGTAAAGGTGGGAGGAGAACGGGGAAAAAGGACGACTGTATAAGATCGTCGTAAGGGGTACGCAGCTGTAGGGGGCTGCGTGCGCTTCGGCCGCAGGGGGCCGTAGGGGAAGGAATATAATATAACATCATAAATATATTTGTTTTATAATTTTTTTTTTTTTTTTGTGATTATTATCATTGCATAAATTGTCAAAGGATTGTCGTAAGTCCCCACACTTGCGGGGCAAGGTAAGCAATAAAAGGTTGTATGTTGCAAACTGGTAGCAAGGGGAAGGGTAAGAAAGGGTGCGCTAGTATGTCATACGGGAGAGGGTTGGGAGGGTGGGGGAATACCCTCACTACCCCACTACAACATATATGCACCACACTGCCACCACATAGGGAGAAGTTAATTAAGTACAGCATAGAGTGGACCCAGGGGACGGACAACAAAATGTTGACACCATGGCCGCCTAATGGTAGCTTTGACCCATATGCCCAACATTCACTATTAAACCATCTGCACAATACATACAAGGGGAAGAAGTTGGCAAACCATGTGGAGGTGTTTAACTTATGGAGGATGTTCCAGGGGTCTAGACCAGGACCAAATGGAATGTTCACTATGGGGGAAACACCGGAAGAAAAGGAGATTAAGAAAGAAGGAACGGATGGGGAAAAGGAGAGTGAAGGAACAAAGAATATGGGGAATGAAAAATTGGGTGGAGGAAAGGTTGATAAATTAGCTGACATAAAACAGGAACCGAGCAATGAGATACCCTTAACACCGGGAGTGAAAACAGAGGGGGGAGGGTTGTACCCTTTAAGAGAATTAGGAGAAATAAAAGGACAGTTAAGGGCGGCTGAAGGATACTCAAACCCGGCATACAGCCCTCCACCATATGTGGCTCATGGAAAGATACCAATGGGGGACGGGAGGAGAGAAGAGCAGACTGTAGAGATAGGAAACGATGAGTGGGTAGCTGCACAGATATTGTTGAAATTACGAGGATCACTAACTGGAGAGGAAAGGGAGGCGGTAAAGAGAACAAACGAGGATAGTGAAAGAGAGAGTGAAATGAGGGGAGAGGAGCTGCTACGGCAGAAGGAAGAGATTTTGGAGGAAAGATTAGCTAAACTAAGGGATGAGCAGAATGAACTGATAAAACAACTTGAGGGGGAGGAAAGAGAGAGAGTGAGGAAAAGGAAAGAAGATAAGGACGAATTGGAAAAATTAAGGGAGCAAAGTGAGGAGAGAAAGAGGGAAGCTGTAAGGGTAAAAGCAGCAGCAGAAAGGGTATCAAGAGTAGTGATGAGGGAGAAGAAGAAGGAAGAAGAAGAAAATGAAAAGGAAATGGAAATATGGAGGAGGAGGATAATATCAGAGACAGCTAAAAAATATGAAGAGGGGAAGGTAATAGAGAGTATAGTAGAAAGAGAAAGGGTGAAATGGGAAAGGAGGAGAGAGGATGAAAGGATATTGGAACAGATGAGCAACGAAGTAATGGAGGAATTAAAAAGGAAAAGAGAGGAAAATAGTAGGGAGATGGAGGAGAGGAGTGAAGGGGAGAGAGAAGAGAGTAAGAGGGAGAGTGAAAGATGGGGAGAAGTATATAAAAATAGAGAGGTAGCAACAACGTCAGCACTAAGGGGAACAGGTGGTAACAACGGAAAGGAAGAGGGAGACCTAATAGACTTAAAAACTGTAACAATAAAAGGAAAAAAGGCAGAGTGGGGGGCGCAATTTATGAATGATTTTTGTAGTGAGGATGGAAGGAAGAGTGAAAGGGAAAGCTTAGATAAGCTATACCTCACTAGAACAAACATAGATTCGCCATGGGTGAGTAGAAGATGGGAGGAGCTGGAGAGAAGTAAGGAGGAAGTGAAAAGAATGGGAGAAACACAAACTAACGAACACACGCCACCGACGCTCACCAACCAACACACGCCACCCACATCACCATCACACTCACCATCACGCTCTCTAACGCCACACCCCACATGTTCAACAACTGCACGCTCTCTGCACAGAATAAAGCTCGCACACTTCATGGACGAAGTTACACCTTATGCATGTCGGCTTAGGGACCTCCCTAGTCGCAGGCAAGACAGGCAAACAGACGTGACAATATTGAACACAGGAAAGGATGAAAAAAGGGGAAAGGAAGAAGAGGGAGGTAGGAGAAGAGGTAGTAAGGAAGGATTTGAAGTAGTAAAAGGAATGGGGGAAGAGGAGGGGTGTGAAGAGTTAACATCATGGAGCATAAAGGATGACACAAGACAGAATGTAATGCCACTGCTGGAGAGAGGAGGGGTTAGACCACAATATGTACCTTGGAAACATACGGATAAGGAAAACATAAAATGTAGGCTCCCATCATTAAGTGGAGGTGCGGGTAAATGGATATATGAAATGGAAAAACACACCGCAGGACAGAAACTAGCAGTGGGAGATGTTAAGGGCCTGTTAATATCAATATTAGGGGATAGAGCGGATGACATTTGGAAAAGAGCGGGATTCCATGGGGTAACAATAACAAACACATCGCATGATGGGGCACCATTTGCAAACTGCAGACATGCGCTATGGCAGGCACTAAGAGTGCAGTACCCAGACACATCAGACATAGGAGCCATTACTTCCCGTAAGATGGGTGAGAACGAGGATCCTGTTGATTATATCCAGGATATTCAAGAGAAGTGGCGCATGGAAACTAGAGAACAATGGGACAAAACACCAGCCATATTTTATCATATACTAGTACAAGGGCTCCCAGAAGGAGTTCAGAGACAATTAAAGAAAGTAGTGGGGATGGAAGCAAAACCATGGCCGGAAATACAACTGACTATAGTACATCACTGTAGAACATGGCAAGGAAAAATGAAACAAAAGGAAGAGGACAGGAAAACAGAAGAGGCCAAATTAGTACAGAAAAAACTTACTAAATATACCATGGAAGGGGCACTAATAACTGCGCCAACACCAATGGCCCAAAGCCCAACGCAAGTAGTGGCTGCACAAAATCCAGCTCAAATAGCGCCTCCACAAGAGGTAATAGAGCAAGTGCTGCCTCTGCAATCACACGCACAGAACATGGGAGGAGGGTACCCAATGCAAGGAGCTGGGTATTATAATTATAATAGAGGGAGAGGAGGGTTTATGAGGGGAAGAGGATACGGATATAATACCCAACAACAGGCTGGGGGACTCAGAAATAACTACCAGACAGGGCAACCAGTATACCAGGACAACACAGGGAACTTCCCATGGCAAAACAGGGAACCACCCGTGTGTTGGAGCTGCGGACTATTAGGACACATGTCACGTACATGCAGGGTCAGGCCAGGAACACCAGCATGGAACGAACAAGCACAACATAGGACATCACAAGAACAGCAGGGCATACAACCACAGCAGATGTCACCACAAGGGAGTGACCAACACTATTCCCTACCACAACAACAAATAAAACAATACCTGCCACAAGTAACTGGTGCAGCGTTAATACAACCACCACCACAACCTGAACGAACGCAATTGGGTGGGGTGACGGTGTTGGGGCACAACCCTTACACAGGGAATGGCCAGTCATTGTACCCCCAATAGGACAGCCCACAGACGGCCTTGGTGTGTCCCATCCTGTCAGTAACACCTAATAGTGCGGAGGAGCCACGCATAGAGGTAACGATAGGTGACAAAAAATTATCATTCCTTGTTGACACCGGGGCGACCCGGTCTTGCATAAGGGAAGGTAAGTTTAAGATGTCAGGCGAAGCCATGAACACACAAGGGTTTTCTGGGGCTAAAGGGTTGGTTCCATTTACTGATAACGTTCCGCTATCTATTGGAGATTACGATCTGTCAGTACCACTTTTGTATTATAGTGCCTCACCAGTAAACATACTGGGGAGGGACATAATGAACAGATTAAATATGACGATCTCCTTTACAGAGGATGGCATAATTTGCTCTACTCCAGGGATTAACATGCTTGCAGCACGACAGATTTTGCAAGCATACTGTGGACAGATAGCGATCAGGGCGGAGCCGGTAGACGGCGAGCTATTCCAGTACGGAACAGACATGGCATTTGCATGGATGCCAGGGATAGGAGGGAAAATATGGAGGAGACCAGCAGCCTATCTATTCCGACCAGAAACACCAGCTAATGAACTGGAAGGGAAGGTCATTGCAGTGGACATTGAGAGCATTATTGCAACAGCTGATTATGTTGCTGTGCACGCCCAAGATAAAGAAGGGAGAGCATGGAGGGCGGTGATAGCACTAGCAGAAGGATGTAGGCTGACCCAGGTGTCAGATGAAGAGTTGTTTTCAGAAGAAAAGGAGGAAAATGAAATGGTGTTCATGATGAGTGTAGAAATGTGGCTAACAGTGGCTCACAAACAAGTGGCACAGAAAATTGCAATGGCACTTGAGGCACCCGCTGGCACACCAGTCCCATTTTTTAAAGAAGATATGTCAAAGGTGCCAAAATCATTATGGACTATTAGCCCTTATGATGTAGGATGCATTAAAAGCATAGGGGGTGTAAGGATAAAATTAAAAAAGGGTGCCATACTACCAAGAGTGAAACAATACCCATTGTCAAGAGAGGCAGATGAGGGCATATACGAAACCATAACAGCCCTTATAAACAATGGCATATTGGTCCCCTCAGAATCCCCATGCAACACAGCTGTGTACCCGGTGCGCAAGGCTAAAGGAGGGTCTTGGCGGTTCATACAGGACCTCAGACCGTTGAACAACATAGTAGAAGCAGAGTATCCAGTAACAGCAAACCCGGCCACAATTTTGTGTGGCATTCCAGCAGAAGCATCACGGTTTACAGTGATTGACCTTAAAAATGCTTTTTTCTCAATACCATTACACCCAGACTCACAAGACTTGACAAGCTTCACTTACCGAAATAGGAAGTGGAAACATACCAGATTACCACAGGGATATTGTGAATCACCTTCAATTTTCAATAGGGTAATACAGATGGATTTGGGTAACGTTGAGTTGGAAAGCACAGTGTTACAGTATGTGGATGACATAATAATTTGCAGTACAAATGAAGATAAATGTAGAGAGGACTCATTAAAAATGTTGACGATATTGGCTGAAAAGGGGTACAAGGTAGACATGGAAAAGATACAATACTGTCAGGAACAGGTACTTTACATTGGCCAACTGATATCACAATATGGAAGAAGGATTGCACCACAAAGAGCACAGGCAATATCAGGCACTCCCGTGCCACAGACTGTAAGAGAACTGCAGCAATTTCTGGGACTGTGCAACTACTGTAGAGCATGGGTATTTGATTACAGCTCTTACATAGGACCCCTGCTTGAGGGTTTGAAGGAAGCAAATAAAGGGGAGAAAAAGTTGGGATGGACTATGGAAATGAAGGAGGCATTTGATGAATTAAAAGAAGCAATATCAACTGCTCCAGTACTAGCATCCCCAGACTATGAGCGACGATTTTTTATATTTTCACATTGCGACTCAGCAGTAATGAAAGCAGTATTGGCCCAAAAGACTAGCATGGGCTATAAACCAGTAGCATTTTACAGCGGTCACTTAGATCCTATAATGTTAGGACAATTATCTTGCGAACAAGGTCTTGCTGCAGCTGCATTTGCAGTAGAAAAAGCATCATCAATAACTATGGGGTGTCCAACTACACTATTTGTAGAACATGCACTATTTGCGATATTGAATAAACCTAAGTCCACACTGACGACACAGAGGGCAACAGGTTATGAGATTATTTTGTCCAAAGCTGAACTGGCAATTGTTAGATGTAGCACGGTTAACCCTGCAAGGTTCCTAGCAGAAGTAATTGAAGAGGGAGATTACGCCCACGACTGCACCCAAGTAACTGAGATGTACTCATGTACTAGGAAAGTTGAAGAAAACGCACTAGAGGGAGGTGAGCTTTTGTTTATTGATGGGTCATCAACTATTGATCAAGGAGACGGGATAAGGAGGACTGGGGCAGCAGTAGTACAAATGATGGAAGCGCCAGTGTGTGTGGCTATTAAGTGTGTACAATTACCACAGCATTACTCTGCTCAAGCGGCGGAACTGGTTGCACTCATATTGGCACTAAAGGAAAGTTTTGATAAAAAAGTTACTATATATTCCGACAGTGCATATGTTACATCCACTGTCCACTCAGGGCTATCAAAGTGGAGAAGAAGAGGGTTTAGGAGAGCTGACGGCACTCCAGTACAACATGCCCTCTTGTTGGCTGAACTAATTGAAGTAATAAACGATCCCCAAGAACTAGCCCTAGTAAAATGCACAGCACACACCAATGGAGAAGACTATATCAAAAGGAAATGCAGCAGCAGACGCACATGCAAAATATGCTGCATATTTTGGTGAGATATGGAACCCCACAGACTCACAGAGAGGGAGAGGGAGGGGAATAGCGAGGGAGATGTTAATAAAAGAAGGGTACACCCATCTCCCAGCCACCCAGATTATGGAGTTACAAGCGGCTGCACCAATGGCCGAAAAAGAAGTATGGGTGAAAAGAGGATGCACAATGTCACCAACCGACGCACTATGGCGCCAGGGTGGCACTGGGAAAGTTGTAATACCATTGGCGTTGTTAAATACCGCCTTGAACCAATTACATCACCCTGCCCATACAGGCAAAGAAATAATAGCAGCACGAATTAGAGAAGATTGGTTCTGTCCCGAGTTAACATCCCATGTGTCAAATTTTATCAGCAATTGCCTTACATGTCAACAGTTCACGGCCGGTCATACTTTAAAGGTGATAAGAGGTACCATACCCCGACCAGAAGGACCTTTTCGGCACCTCCACATTGACTATGTTGATATGATCAACATTTGTCAAGGCAATAGATACATGATAGTAGTAGTATGCCCATTTTCTAGGTGGATCGAAGCAGGGCCCTGTTCACACCCTGATGCGTTTAGAGCAGCCAAATTTATAGTAAGGGAGGTATTCCCCAGGTGGGGAGTGTGCGAGGTGTTAAGATCAGACAACGGACCCCATTTCGCAAATGAAATGTTCCAGCATATCACATCCCTACTGAACATTAAACACAAATTTGCATGTGCGTACCACCCACAGGCCAATGGTGTATGTGAACGCCTGAATGGCCTATTGAAGGAGGCAATTGCTAAAATACAGCAAACAACAAAGAAAAGTTGGTTGTATTGCCTTCCGTTAGCACTGTTCGAACTTAGAAACAGGCCAGGGTCCGACCACCACCTCACCCCACACGAGGTGGTTACTGGACGCCAAATGCGCCTTCCCCTAACACCAACGTCAAGGGCATTCACCGACCAAGAAAGTTCTGCGAATGTGTTAGGTGATGAAATGTATCAATATGTGTCTTCTTTGATTACTAGCGTTGTGTTTGTGTCTCAACAGCTCGAGCGCACACGGGGCGGGTCCACCAGCAACCAAGAAATAGAAGAAAATACAGAATTGGGAAAGGAGAACTTGTGCCAACTTGCCAAAGGTGACCACGTACTACTTCGAAATTTTAATAGAAGGTGGAACCAGCAGAGGTTCACTGGCCCCCATTTAGTAGAGGACGTATCAACAAGAGCAGTAAAACTAAAGGATAAGCGTGCGTGGAACCACCTGCATGATGTAAAAATCTACAAACTGCAGACCCGCCCCAGCGCCAACGACAGGTCCATTGGAAAAACGCCAACAACATCCCCGGCAGCGGAAGAAAACACAACCACAGACAACGACCCAATTGTCCCCTCGGAGAGAATAACGGACGAAGAAGGGGGTGATCCCCACACTGCCCACCCCATGGTCACACGTTCAAAGAGTAAAACTGCTCCCACCATCTGAGCAAACCCCCCCCCCATTGACTACTAAATACAATTGTAATAAAAACTAAGGACTTCGCTTGCACCAATACACATGTAAACACGTGAATGTTCTCTTTTTCTCTCGCACATACAGGAGCTGCGTAATATTGTATTGTTAAGAAAAGTTATCTAACAAATTCAGTGTGCAGGCGTAGATGGTGCTGCCAGACGATAGTTACCCAGAAGAATTGTCACACCAATTTGTATACGAAATAAAAAGGCCAACATACTTAAAAAAGAAAAGGGTACGTGTATACTACACGGCCTTCCTCCTGGCCATAGAAAATTACATGCCCCACCTCCGCCCATACTTGCCGGTCTTGAGAGACCGATCACTTAGAGTAGCGTGGGAGCAACTATTCACCTGGGCACTGAATGACTATTTGATAGGGAGAGCTTAATGAAACAAAACTAACATTTAATAACAAGCACTTTTTGAGAATTTTTAGGCGGGCAACTTTAACGTCGCAAGAATACGCTGCCAGGACTGCAGCAAGGTAAGAGCAAAATGTCGGTGAGGTTAGCATATGTAATAAAAATAATAGGGATTTTTATGATCACCGGAGTTTTGGCTGCCTCTGTATGGCAGTACAGCTATGCTATGAGTTTTTTTGCTGCACCCAAACCTAATGTACCCCACCTCCCTGCTGCAACAGGTGTTACGTCAGGTGGTAACAGTAACAATGAACAAAAGCGAAATAAAGTTAAACGCAGCACATACTCAGACAATAAAGGTATTGATAATTATGTACAAGATTCAGCACACGTCACAAACAACATATGGTACCAGCACATGACCCGCATTGGTAAGCAGACAACTGAGGATAGCTGTTACGTTTGCTCATTAATACCATACGCCATGAGCGCTTCACGAACATTTGTTGCCACAGAAATAGATGAAAAAACAGCACAGTGCATAATATATTTGGCCCTGTTCCAAACGAAAGGAAGATTCCAAGGAACAGTAGTGCACATGACATGGAAAACACGAGACTCATACCCATATGAAAACAACTTCCTCAAGACCTATCTGAGTTATCACAAGACCAGTTTACATGCTGAAGCATTCAGATACATAACAAGTGGCCCTGAAAAAGGAGAAACAAAGAAGGTAACACTGCAGTATCTACCATGTGATTGGTACGCCACGGAAGTTCCGGGTAAACAAGGATGCTGGGAGAGGCCATTACTGACGATAACAGGAAAGGTGTTCCTGGGTACCAGCTGGGAGATAGGAGTGGTTGGCAGCAACATGGTAACAAAAGAAACTATCTCAACCATCGAAACACACAATCATCGATGTTGGACGACATGGATCAAGTACGTACCAATGCTCACGTGGGTAGAAGAAGATGAAGACCCGATAACTATATTACCATTGACTGCGCCCAAAGTATGTTACCAGCATAAAGGAGAGGTGGACGTGGGATATAACACCAATTGTGCAAGTGTGATGGAGTTACCTGAGGGGGGAGCGGGAACAGCAGTAATAATGGACCATTATTGGGCCTGCGGAGAAAAGGCATATCATACACTGCCTCCCCTGTGGAGTGGTGTGTGCACAATGGTACACGTCAATGTACCATCACTAGTGGTACCTAAGAAGCATGTCGATGTGGCGAAATTTCCGAAAATGGATGAAGGAGACAGGAGAAGAAAGAGATCTGCACCACTCCAGAAGGAGCAAGAAAACAGGACCAACAGCAATGATACTGTCCTAAACAGGAGAAAAAGACAAGGAGAGCCATTAACAGGAAATTATCTGTGGGGAAGGTCGGAAACGGAACTAACATCAATACCGCCAGAACACAGACTATTCAGCAGAGCAGCAATGTTCTTCTCCTCAATAATACATCCGGGACTGCAGGCATACGCAAACGCAAAATGGCTGCAAATAACCAGATGGGAACTAATGATGACCATAAATTCGACAGTAAATGGGTTTAACGCAATTAAAGAGGAGCTGCGAGCTGTAAGGATGGTAGCACTACAGAACAGATATGTATTGGACCTTCTCACAGCAATGGAAGGAGGAGTTTGTGCAAAGATAGGACAATCATGCTGCACGTTCATACCTGCCAACGATGCCGACAATGGTACACTAACAGAAGCAGTTTCACAATTGGCCCAGATGCACTCCAAAATGATGGACGAAAGTAACGGCGTAAACAAGGATAAAAGCTGGTTTTCACTATTATGGTCATGGATGCCATCTTGGCTGTCAGATGGACTGAAAATAATAGTGGGATGTGCTATTTTGGCTGGAGCTGCACTGATAATAATTAGATTTTGGAAAGCCCGGAAGGCGCGCTCAACTGATGAGTTGCTGGAAATGGTGGGAATGCACCCCTTGATGCCAGCGGATGACGGCCAGCACACAGGTGTGATAATACACGAAAGGGAGAAGTTGCGCACCCAAATCATCGCCAATCATCTAGACCCACCATCAGTGAAGATCGAGAACCCAAGGAACCCTAGGAGCTACATAGGAAGATGGGTGTACTGTACTCCTGGAGGAACATGCGAATACATGTATTGGTCATTTGAAGATCACGTAAACCATTATGGACATCTCGGAGGGATAACCAAGATATGGAGAGTAAGAGGAGATAACGAGAAGGATATGTTTGTGGTCGACAAGTCGACCAGAGGGGGGACTGAAGTGGGAGAATGGAAAACCAGACTCCCGTCCTTCACCTCTCGCGCTTGGCCTAGAGGGTCGCGGCCCAGACACCCGCCACGAGAAGAGTTTGCCCATTTACCAGATGACCAAATACCCTGGTACAGAAACATACGGATGTGTCCATCTGCCTGCCCAACAGCCCGCACTGGCCATGCCGACACCTGCGGCACGGACCAACTAGACTGAAATCTACACATCGTTAGAGATGCCATGACGACCTAGATAACGGGAAGCACCGCTGAACTATTATACACGCTGAACATTTCCACACCAATCTACACGAAGAACATACTCAGTGCTCTGACGTAGGCGACAGGCTTATTCACGGACGTGCATCTTTATTATTTTTACATAGGCTTTCAGAATGCAGAAACGCAAGACGCACCATGAGCTCATTTATAACGCTTGCTCACGCTTCTCTTGAAACCCGTTACCATCATGAGAGATATAATGGAAACACGATACTGGCCATGAAACTGTATGCCACTATAACCTAAAACATCCATGCACTAAATGGATTACTCGTGCACCAGGCCCAAGTAGGCCTCAAGCAAGAGTTCCCGTGGACATTAACAAAGCAAAAGTCAGGTTGCTGAGCCTGCAGAAAGAACCCAGTGGAGCAACCAGCCAAGGTCGTAATGTTGCAAACCCACAGTCAAGAAACAAATCTTCAAAGGCACGATGTTGCAACCTCGCACTCCACGTACCAATGTTAAAATCATATCTGCAAATTAAACCAGACATACAGTGGAAAAACAATATTAATTGTGCAGAATTATGCCTCAAACACGGTCCCTCCCCACGTGACCAAGCCGAACCTGACGAGATGCCAAAACCCAGGAGAGAAAAGGCGTCTGGGTACCTCGCTACGAGACGCAGGCCGACACACTTGAAAGGCTCAATGGACACCTGCTACAGTGGGAACGGTCAGTCTCCCACCTATGAATAAATCCTCACATTGCCTGCACGTACCCATACTGAAACACTGTTGCAACCACAGGTGCACCGTGTGCTGGGAACAACGGTGGTCCCAGGCTGGGGAGCTCACGGATGCACCAATCAGAACATGAGGCTCTTATCTCAGACGTCAGTAACGTTAGCCAATCCTCAGGGGTCTTCATGTAACAATTCTTATGTATCTAATTGTAGGGACAACCCAGATATACCACCTGACTACATCTTAACCACTAATATCATTCTCTATATGCGTACTATACTAACCCCACCACTCGAGCAACCAATCAAGAGTGGCGATAGGTTCTTTTGGTAACTTTTTGGAATGACGCAAGTAGCGCGTCATAATGTAGTAAAAAGGGCCTGCGAGCCCCACTATTGTGTGTGTGTCAGGACGAACGCGTACGCTCCTTGACCCATCCCTGCCGTTTGCATAATAAACGACAGAAGTTGCCTTGCTCCTTGTGTGTGCCTCATACTCTGTCTCGATCCGAGATATACACGGGAGGAGTTGGGGCCTCCCTGCCCGGAGGTCTGCGGACGGCCCGGCCGACCCCGGCAGAATTCCCCCCCGACAAGTTCTGGCGGACACCAAAATGCATTGCCTTGCCCTTTCTCTGAATTGGTATATTGCATTATTTGTTCATCCTCCCTTTTCCAAATGGCCAGGAGCCACACGCATTTCCCCTGACCCACCTGTTTGATCTTCTGTAGGATAATCTTCACCACTTTGAGCTGCGGGCCCTCTGTAACATGCCATTCCTTTTCTTCTATGGATGCCATTACCTGTGGCCGTAGGTCATTGTCAGGTGTCATGCGCCACTCTCGTTTAGATGCAGTTATCTTCTTTCTTCCCAGAGCCAACGCCACTGATTGTAATTCACCATACTGTGCTCTTCCCCCAAAACACTATTGAGTTATGCTGACACTGACTACCTTCTCTATATGGGAGCCTGTCAATATCCTTCTATGGTGCACATGCCCTGAAAGCGTTCTGTTGTGTTTTGACAATCTCTGACATGCATTTGCCTGACACTACACCTTCCACTGGCATTCTGTTCACTGCCCCGTCTAAGGTGCCCACTGCACAGTCACCCATTCTTCTGAAATCCAGATTATTCTTGGCCCCTTTGTCCAGGCCTGGTTCCCCCCAAGCTGTCAGGACCCTGTTTGTGTGTGTCAGAATGTGGGTGGTACACTTAGTAGCTGCCGTCACCACAACCATTGGGATTACCGGTAACCTGCCTTCCTCTCTCTGCAGGCCCCTATTTGCCAAATCTGTCATTCCATCCCTTTTTTCCAAAATGTCCTCCCTTCCCTCTGTTGCACACAGTTGCCTCGCCCGGTACCCAGCCAGCCTGAGTCTTCCCCCTCTTCTTCTTCCTCCCCTCTATCGGAAATACATAGAGCCACCCCCAGAGCGTTCTGTGTCATCCACCCCAACCCCCACATGCACTGGTTCTAGCACCTCATAATCCTGCCCATCTGTGTGTTCTCCCTCCTCCCGCTCCTTACACTCCTTCACTGGCACTGCTTTTCTCACTCTCAACCATTCGTTATCAGCTGCATACAGAAAGTATGCCCAACCCCGGGTGGACCTTAACTTTTCCTCCACATCCACCTTCCCTACCACCACCCTCATTATCTCATCTGGCAACAGCTGCTATATTGTGGCCCTCATGAAAATTTGTGTAAGCATTACTGCAAAATCTGAGGGTCACTGATCCCTCTCTACCTTCCTTCCCTTTGTGATATCTTTCTCCTTCGCTTGTAGTTCAGCACTATCTCCACTGTCCCTTCCCTGTGGTACCCTTTGTAACTGCTGTTCCTGGGCAATCCCACATTCTTATTCCTTTGTACCGACTGGGAGACCACATCCCAATTGTCCACCATGCTCCTCAACCTCTCCAGCACTGCCCTCGCCCCTGATTTATATGACAGATCTGCCCCCGCCTCTTGCCTGGTCAGTGGACCAGCATCTGCCATATTGTAACTGAAACTGTGATCTGTAACTGTAATCTGTAATCTGTATTATTCCACTTTAACTCAAGATTCTGACCTCAGACTCCTAGCTTGTGCCCTTTACAGCATCAACCCTACACTGTCTCTCCATGACAGGTGCTCTGACTGTATTGCAGGTGCCTAAGAATGCTCTGACCTGATTGTAGTCCTGTAGTTGCCCATGCAACCCTGTACTGGATCTCTACAGCACCCTGAGGCACTATCTCTGTATTATTCCTAGAGTCCCTGAAGACTCCAAATTCCTCTGCATTATTGCTGGAGTCCCTGAAGACTCCAAGTTCCACTAGTCAAACGCGAAACAGGTACAGCGAAAAACACTTTTTTCTTTTACCCGTTGTATTGCTGTAATCTCCACTCATGCACATCAGGAAGGGGAGCTCCCGGGGATCTGCACCATCAGTAACAGGCTCGTTCTGCTCCCCCCAAGCCAGTGCTCATCTAAGTCCCCCACGCCACCTCAGGCATACCAGGCACTCAGCACTCAGACAAAAATAAAACACAAGAGACCAGAAGTGGGGTGAAAAGCACTGTAATGCAAACACACACCAGTGCATAGGAGGGCTGCATTCTGCTCTGCCCCTCTCAGTTCTGGCTCATCCTTATGTACAATGGAATATCTAGATCTATTCTCCGCCCCTAAAATAGCACGTATGATAACAAAACAGGTAATTCTGCTGAAGAGGGGGAAAAAAATACATTTCATAACCACAGGCTGTTTCTTCGAGGCAGCAGTGTCATCACTGTGTACTTCTCAGGAGGGGATGTTCATGCCCGTCTCTGAGTCCTCCAAGCATTCCACGGATCAGCTGTGCTGTGCTCTGCGACATCACTTGGCACAGAAGTTCAGATGTTAGGCCAGTCTCTTAGGCAAGTCTTTAGGCCAGTCCGTTTGTATCCGATGAATCTCAAAGGCAGAACCTGAAGTAGCGTCATCGCACAGGAACGGGAAAGAGCACGGTGGCCATTTTTAAAAACACTATCCATTGCCATCCTCAGCATCCAGGACCTAGAGTATATTGGGGTGTGCCTACATCCACCCACAACAACTATATAATGCCCAAGGCAGTGAAAAAAGACGCCTCCCGCCAGCGCAAGGAGTGCTTTAATGAAGACGAGCTCACCATGCTGGCTGAGACCCTGGCTGAGAATGCCAATGTTGTATTTGCTCACAGCCTAAAGAGAGAGGCAGTCATCAAGAAGAAGGAAATCTGGGCACTGGTCGCACAAAGAGTCAGCGCGGAAGGCAACACCCCCCGCACAACTAAGGATGTCCGTAAGAGGTGGGATGACCTGCGAGTCAGGAACATCCTGTCCGCAAACAGGAGCCAGGCCATGGCAACTGGTGGAGGAGCAAGCTCACCGATAAAGCTGAGCCGGTGGGAGGAGATATGTGCCAGCACGATCGGCATAGAGGCCATCGAAGGCGTGGGTGACATTGAGTGTGGCACAACCTCATCGGCAGAAGGAGGTGATTGTCCTAAGAAAACACTGTAATGCAAAGTCTGATGATAGTCCACCAATTTGTCTGTCTAAAGAGGCAAGCCATGCCCCAATACACACACATTCCCAGCCTAGTTGTCGTCCGCAGCACAGACACATGCAGATGCCTGCAGCAAGGCAATGCCATACTTGACACACACCACACTAAGATGTCAATGGCATAAGTCACACTGCACTCAGGCCACAACAGATATGCATGTCACATAGCATGCGTCCGCCCCAACATGGTGACCCCGACGGATGCCTACATTACCCACCCATATAGCAAGCAACATGATCATCCAAACTCCACTGCCTATTCCCCTCTATTGTGTAGATGAGCAATTATACAAATTTATGCATGATGCCTATCAAACCATCACTCATGCCGTCCCTCTCTTCGACCCCCACAGGCTCAGATCCTGACAGCGAGGCCCGGGACTCACCCCCACAGCTGACTACACCCCGGAAGAGGGACAGGGATGAAGGCAACAGGCCTTCCACCTCCAAAGCCCCACACAAGCCACGACAGGCACCGAAGAACAAACCACCCCAGGATGCCAAGGCACTGGTGCCGCCAAGGCCCATCACCACTGTACCCACAACTCCTGTGACACCTGCTCAGGAGACAGTTGAAGGGGCACTCTCTGCAGAGAACAGCTCTGTCAGGGAGGCAGCAGCTACAGCACCCCTGACTGATGACGATGTGCTGGGACAGGTGTGGGTGCCCGTCAAGGACGACCCCTCTGACCTACCAGCTACACCAAGTCTGGCACCATCCCCCCAGCTCACATCTGTCGACTCCAACCACGGCACCACCCCGGAGCAGTCTGGGGGGGAGTACATACAAGTAAGCATGAGTCCCATAGAGGACACAAATGCATTTGAGCATGACACACAAGCACCCTCCACCTCCACTGGTGTACCGGCGGGGGTGCAGCAGGCAGGGCACGCTTCACAGCGGCAGGAGGAGCTAACTGCCCTGGTGAGAGAGTTTGTCACAGACAGTGCCCAAGCAATGCAGGAGTGGCGCGAGAACGCCGCCTCCCTGTGGCAGATCATTGTGGATAGCACCAGTAGATTGTGCGAGGCGGTGTCTGCCCTGCGGTAGGTCCTCAGCCGCATTGCTGATTCAATGGAGGCTGAGCGTCCGGCCCCCCGAATGGAGCAGGCTGCCAACTCTTCTTCCTCAAGCTGCACGCAAACCAGCCTCCTACGCAGGTCGGCGCGCACCCTGCGCCACTCGGACATGCCGCCACAAAGTGCAGGGAGTGGCAGGATGTAGACTGGCCAGCCTGATGAAGGCAATATACAATTGCTTGGACACCATGTGTGGGGGAGTTGTGGGGGGAGTGGGAGAGGGGGTGAGGGTGTGTGGGGATTTGTGGGGGAGGGGGGTGAGGGTGTGTGGGGGAGCTGTGGAGGGAGGGTGAGGGGGGGAGGGTGTGTGTGTGGTGGAGGGTGAGAGCACTTTAATCTTTGACATTTAAATACACCCATTGTGTGAAAAAAATATCTTGAGTGGACATTCCTCATTGCATATGTGTCATTTATTCATATACAGTGCATAGTGTACATGTACTCCAACACCCAGTGCCCTCTGTCCAACTTTCATGTCAGCCTCTGCACCCATGTGTCAGAAATATTGTGCTATCACTGACTGACGCACATCACGTCCCTCCTGTGCATCGGCACCGTGATGATGTGCATCACCAGGTGGTCGCGGTTCAATGTCAGGGGGCAGGGGAACGTTCCGTCGGATACACATGTTGTGCAGCATGACACATACCATGATGATCTTGGCCACTTTCTCATGCCTGTAGAGGAGAGCCCCACCCGACCGGCTAAGGCAGCAAAACCGTGCCTTCAACAGGCCAAAGGTCTGCTCGATGACCACACGGGTGCGGGTATGGGAATGATTGTAGTCCTTCTCGTGCCTGTTCTGTGGGTTTCGGATAGGGGTGTGGAGCCATGGCTTCAAGGGATAGCCACTATCACCTGCATGAGAGGCAATAAAAGGTATATGTCAGACGATTCATGATGGACAGCTGTAGAAGTCACACATGCCTGCAGATTATCGCTGGTCACATGGCCATGTCCCTGGTTGTATGCACACAATTTTCATGCCCTCAATGTGTTCTGTGCCATGGACTTGTGGTGTGGGTTGCATCTCCAAGTTGATACACGGTGTACACTGCCCGGATGTTGCTTATGCATTGTGGACGCATACCGCAGTGTTTGTATCAAATTTGTGATGTGTAGTGTTCTGTCTGATTTTCTAACTGGCAGCATTGGCAGTAGGCTCTGCAATATTAGGCATTCAGTGCTGATTATTACGATGGTGACATGCTGCACTTCATTGGTGGTGGCGGCCCTGTGACAAGCAGTGGATTCCCTTGATGATGTTCTTCAGTGCACTCACATGGATGCTTGTCCTGTGTAGTGATTTGCTGCAGTCATTTACATCGTGAATGTTCACAGCATGTTCCAGGATTGTGTTGCAGAGGATGAGGTACGATAATGGGTGGTGGATGTGTTGTGGGATGTTGGGTGTTTTTAAGTTTGGCATATTGTGATAGGTGTCCAGCTTACTTCATTGCTATGGGATTTTGTCATCATGTTCAGTTTTGGATGCTTTGGAGCACAGTGTTTTCTGATGTGCACATCGTGCTGTCACATCAACAATGCCCCATGGTGGCCGGACTCCAACCCGCAGGAAAGACCCATCATGAAATACCTCTATTGCAAAAAAGACCGGGCTGCAGCCCCATCCATGCAGACACATATAACTCTAATATAGACAGATACTCACAAATACTTAGGGTGGGATGGAAAGCTAACCCCAGCACAACCACTGTGGAATAACAAATACCTCCTGGAAGTGAACAAACTCCCTAAATGGCACTCCTGGTCCCAACTAGGCATTACCAAAATTGGGGACGTAGTGAGGGAAAACGAAATAATACCTTTCGAAGTTTTAGCCACCACTTTCGCACTCCCCCCTAATGAACAGTATCACTATGTGCAACTTAAACATGCGCTACAGGTTCACCTCCCCGATATGATTGACATGCCAGACTAGTCCCCGTTGGAACGCAATCTATTCCCAGAAATGATTAGACACAAAGTCACGTCCACCTTATATAGTGCCATAAATTCTTTCGCCACGAAAGAACTGTCAGGTTTGAAGACAAAATGGGAAAGGGATGTGGGCGCCGTACTTCCAGAGGTATGGGTAGCTGCATTAATGTTCCCCAGAGAAGCAGCTACATCTTCCAGCTTTAGATTAATTCAACTGAAGATACTGCATAGAATCTACTACCCGAGGGTAACATTATTCAACTGGGGGAAAACCACGACCCGCACTGCTTGAGATGTAAAAGGGAGGAAGGCTCCTATTATCACATACTGTGGGAATGTGCCGTCATCCAACAATACTGGCAGCAGTGCTGCAATGAACTGTCAAGGGTAATGGGCAAAAGGATCCACACAAGCCCCAAACAACTACTATTGGGAATAGAAGGGGATATCGAGCTAACACGTTATGAAAAAGCGTTCTTATCTACCACCACTGCAATACTCAAAAGAAATATAGCGCAACTCTGGGGCTCTACAACAGCACCAATTTATGAGCAATGGATCATAGATGTAGACATTTGTATTGCGATGGAAAAAAGAGTGTATACAGCCCAGGGATGTCCTGAGAAAGCTCAGAAAATATGGCAAAAATGGGAAGATGCACACTGAACAGTAACCTGTATGGACAGACCGTGCTAAAACCCAAAGACTCGCAAAGGAATCAGTTTACGTAATATTAATGTGGTAAAATGTCCGGTTATGCTAAGCTCCTATGTATATGAACCAAGGTGTGGAACCACTAATGGGCGGGGAAAGGGAAGTATTGGTTACCCCGTTGTATGGGGCTGCATGTTCTCTTTTGTGTTAAACAAAAAACAATAAAATGTTATATTAAAAAAAAAACATGGTGGAGTGTGCATCTATCGCCCCATTTCACTGCCATGTGCCTGTCATGCAACTTACCAAGCAGCCAGGCACGTCATCCTGCATGTCGCTCCATGTAGCCTGGTAGCGTAGAGTTCCGCAGGACCATTGAGTCATGTGTTGATCCAGGATATCGGGCACAACAATGTGTGATGATCTTGCTGGCGTCACATACTATCTGCACATTGATGGAGTGGTATTGCTTGCGGTTGCAGTACACCACCTCCATGGCATGCGGTGCAGTTGAGGGCACCTATACAATTTGGCATACCTGCCAGTGCATGGAAGCCAACTTTTGTTCCTGGAGAGTCCGTGGTAGCGATATGTGGTCCCTTGTGTGCTTCAAGAGGGCATCCAGCACTTGGTTCAGCATGCGAGAAAATAAGGGTTGTGATGTACCATGCATGTGCCCCACTGTGTGCTGGTAGGTGCCTGTGGCAAGGAAGTGGAGCACCGACACTACCTTCAGTAGAGGGGGGATGGCGGTGCATATTTCAATCAGGCTCACAATGTCGTCATGTATTATATCCACGATGGTGGTGATGGTGTCCCGGTCCAGACGGTACCACTGGCTGCACTGGTGGGGCATGCTGGGCCTGTCTCACCATCCTTCTCCTCCTGCGTCTCCTCTGTGGTTCCTGCTGTTGCTGTTGTTGTTGTTGCTGGTGTAGCAATGCAAGAATGTCCTCCATCCCCAGTATTGCTACTACTAGTGGAACCATTTTGGAGTGGGAAGGGGAGTGGTGTGTGGGTGTGCTCCTTTTGTACTGGCCCAAACTCCATTGCCTCCACCTGTGCTGATTGTGTGCACCTGTGGCAGTTGGGAACACTGCACATAGCATTTTACGGTTGGTTCACAATGCCGGTATTACCGGCATGCCGGTATCCCCTATTAGCACCTTCATGATGCCGGTACTTGCATGTCTGCCTGACTTGTGATGTCCTCCCATTAGCGGCATTAGCGGCATGCCGGTATTGCCGGCATGATGGGCCGCGTGCCCGCGCCCTTGCCGCTATTAGAGCACCGTTATTAACAGTGCCTCTAATACTGGGGTCTTAGGTCGGAATACCCCGGAGCAGTATGCGATGCCGGTAATCCTTTACCAGCATCGTTTTTCCATTACCTCCAACCTCGTAATGACCCTGTATGTATTCTAATAGTGTGCAGTAAGAGGGTGTCATAGGAGCTTGGGACACACACTGCTAGAACATACACTCCTACGACATGCACTCCTACGACACGCGCTCTTAGGAAACATGCTCTATATATAATTGGTGCATGCCCATAATGAATGCTCATCTTTCATTCAAAATGTGCTCACTACATATACAACACACCCTTTTACCACACACTCTTACGACACAGGGGTTCTACAACACATGTTCCTACAATACATGCTCCTATGACACACCACCCTATGACACATGCTTTTGCGACACATGCTCCCACAACAAGTGTACCTCGGACATGTGCTCTTACATCAAACGCTCCTATGACAGGCCCTCATGTAAAATGTGCTCACATAAAATGTGCTCCTATGACACACACTCTTACGACAAGCTCTCAGTACCGTGAAAAACCAGAGGGTGTTTCACAACCTAGTTCCCAGAGATGCAGGTGAGGGAAAAGCCATCACTTTTGGAAACCGACCCTGGGGTGGAGAAGTGAGGGAGGATCACCTGGGCATGGGGTCCTTGGGAAGTGGAAGGGAAGCACCCAATGGTGAGACAAGAAATCCCCCTTTTTCCAAAACCCATATAACCCATATCCCTGTTTATTTTTTGGGAAACTACAACTCCCATATATCCTCCCCACTTTGTCTTGACAAAAGTACGTCACCAAGGAAGATGAGGAATGAGATCAGAAGGATTACCTCCCCTGACCTGCATTGACCTTGTCCCTGTAATGAGGCCAGTTAGAGTCAGGCACATAGCTCTAATAATGTACACCTGCCAGTTTTTAAGACTCCCTGTGAAAATAAAAGGTGGCGCACATAGGCACACTTTGAGCAAGGCTGGTTACGAGGTAAAGGGCTCTTCGGTGGCAGAGGCGAACCAGGTGGTGGGAGTTAGAAGGCTATTGGGCTGGTCAACAGATGAGAGGATGGAGAGAATGCCAGGCAAGATTTCCAAGCTTTCAGGAAGCCATGAGTGTTTGAAAAGCAGAGCAGAGCGAGCAAACCAAAAAAACCTTCACAGTGGCAGTAAACGGCCTGCGACCCTCCTGGGTGAACGGCATTGGTGGGGAGGAGCCGAGGAGGCGGTGGTAGCAGCCTTAAGCTGCAGGAAAAAGAAAAGGAATTAATTTAACACAACAGGTGAGTTATCGACATCAACAAAAGTCTGGTTGATGTTAAAGGGAAAGTGACTGTGATTTGAAAGTTGTAGGGCGCGCGTGTGCCGATAAAACACAAAGGAACAGAGAAATTGTTAAAAGAAAAGGCTACATAGTAGCAGAGTGGTCCTGCAAGAGTAACTCACACATTAGAACATTTCTGTGAAATGTTATGAACTTTTGAAAGACATTACAAGCGGAGATCAAAGGATAGAAAGTTGAAAGAGAGGAAAATGAAATATGTGAATTATGAAATATGCCAAGAGGTCAAAAGTAAAATATAAGAACTTTGGAAAAGGCCAAGAAGGCAAGTGAAACAGGATGAGAACTACCAGTACCAAGAGGCATTGGTGCTGCAAGAGAATGTGTGAATTGTGAAATATGCAAGAGGTCAAAAGCAAAATATAAGAACTACAAGTACCAAGAAGCATTGGTGGAAAAGAAATACAAAGAGGTATTGGTGTTATACACAAACCTTTGAACAGGCCAAGGGGGCAGACTAAAGAGAGTGAGAATTATAAGTACCAAGACGTATTGGTGCCACAAGATGCATATGGGTTGTGAATTGAAGGAATATTAAAAGAGAGGTTGAAGTGGTCATGCAGAGACCTATGTAAATTGCTTGCAGTTTTGAAAGTCTTCGATAGTGACAGAAATCTTAGATATAACGTGGGGAAGGGAACCCCCACGAAGAACGAAACAGGTGCGAACCCAGCAGTGGGAAGCCTGTGCAGAACTGTAAGAAATTGTGTGATGAAGTGAAACAAGACATGCTCGAGCCCGGCAGAGGGTAGCCTGTACAACACTGTAAGAAATTGAGAGCATATGAATTGAGTATTGATGGCATGGCGGGCGAATTCCTACGGAAGTGGTTGAACTACCAGAAGTTGAGAGCCTAAGATTGAACTGTTGATCTGTACCAGTAAGCCAAAGTGTGCAAGACTGATTGAACTGAGCCATCCAACTATCCTGTGTTTATTAAGAGACTCTCTAGACCCGCAGGGTTGAACCTGGGGAAGGGAGTTGGTACTGAAGCCATTCTGACATTTCTTTTTGAGACACTATTTTCCTTTTTGTATTCTCTTAACACATTTTATTATCCTGAGAAGGAGCGCAAGGTTAGGTTTTCTTAGTATAGGCATTTTTATTTTGGCCACACTTACTTGGAATAATTTGTTATTGTCTAATGGTCGAGATTACTCCCATTTTAGGGCCAGTTAGGAATTCTACCATTGTAACCAAATTCGTAAAAAAAGCTTTTTGAAACTTGTATCCATTGTGTCTCTCTATACTGCTTGATACCATGGCTTCCTCACAGTACACAAGCTCCAATGAACCACGCTCCTATGAAATATGCTACAATATGTGCTCCTACGACCCCCACTCCTATAACACCTTCTTACCACACACTCCTATGACATTGTTATAACACACAATCCCACAAGTGCTCCTATGACACACACTTTTATGACATGCGCTCCTACAACATGCATACCTATGCCATGCGCTGTAAGAAGACATGGGCCTCATTACGGGTCCGGCGGTAACCCTGCCAGTGCTACCAGCGGGATGCCACCGGACCCATAATAATTTACTGGTACATTTGTTAATCCCCATTCCCATAGAGTCCTTTTGGACTCTATGGGAGTGGGGACACAGGAGCACTGGCACCATTAGTAACGGTGCCAGTGATCCTGTGACAAGTCTGCCTACCGTGGGCGCTGCACCCGGCAGGGTCAGACCTGTTGGGCACAGCGGCTCCGCAGGCAGACTTGTAGTTTACCGGTCCGGAAATAAGGGTGCCGATGAGCTTGTTTCCAGACCAGCAAACAAGTAATGAGACCCATGGTCTCTATATATTTTTGGTGCATGCCCAAAATTAATGTGCATCTTCATGCAAACTGTGCTAAAAACTTATAAGATTCACGGTTCATATATTACACCTTTGTATCTTCTGAAAAGTCATATGAACGTCAGGGATGATGTTGATGTCAGATTTCAGATGTAATCAATGTGCATGAACAGTACAAAGAGGCGTAGGAGTTTTACAGTTCGTACATTATGCAATTGTAATCTCCTGAAAACTCACATTAAAGCGAGAACTAACTTTGATGTCAGTTTTCAGATTTCAATTACATAATGTAGAAACTGCAAAACTCATACACCTCTTTGTACAGTTTGTGCACCTACATATTAAAAATGCACATCAAAGTTAGAATTAATGTACAAAATCTAAAATGTACACCAACATGTAGATGATATACTTTATGCACAACAAGAATGAATGTACTGCTTTTATACAAAATGTACAAGACATGTAGAGTATGTACATTACACACGCTCAGAATAAATATACAAATTCTATCCAAAATGTACATGGAATGTAAAGTATGTACATTATGCACCCTCAGAATGAATGTGCAAATTCTATGAAAAATAGACATGGACATTTATAGTATTTATTTTACTGGGCACTTGTATAGTATGTACGTTACGCACACTCAGAATGAATATACTGCTTCTATACAAAAAGTGCAAAGACATGTACAGTATGTACATTACACACACTCTGAATAAATGTACAGCTTCTTTACAAAATGTACATGGACATGTAGAGTATGTATATTACACATGCTCAGAATTTACAGCTTCTATATAAAATGTACATGGATGTGTAGAGTATTTACATTAACTGAGCTCAGAATAAATGTACATTATTACATTTACATTATTATTTAAAAAGTTTGAAATATTTGAAAAAAACTACTTACAAAATAGCTAAGGTTAAATCAACAAAAACAAAGTCTACAAACATTAGAAATGATAATGTTGTGGGGGGTTCTCGAGAGCTTGCAACCAAAATGGCTGCTTCTTCTTGAGCTCTGTAGGAGGTCGTCTTGAGGAGGAGGCTGCTGCCTTCATATGTGGTGCACACGTCCGATTGCTTAAACAACCTTGACAGTTCGTGGCCAGGAGCGCAGCAGGGCTGTATTTCAGACCACCCAATGACCTGTGTGAGTCAAAGCTGCCCTGGAGGCCGGGGAACCGCTGCAGCCCGAGCATGTGCCGCGGGAGAAAGCTGCCCGATGGCATCCGTTAACTGCGTACCTCGCAGTGCTTCTCGCTGAGGAGGTGGTGGTGGAACCATGCGTGAGCTCCTGATGGGCCCCTTTGGCGCTGGAGTGCATCAGTGAGGTGGCGGGCTAGTGTGTGAGTGCGGGTGGCCCGCCCCAGTGACTGCAGTGCCGGTCGTTGAAGAGAGGTGTCGGCGAGGATTGGGGAAGTGGCAGACAACATCCAGGCTTTTCACTGGCTCAGGGCACCAGTGCTGTCAGTGAGAGAGATCCACTAATTGAGCGAACCACTGCTGGGCCTGCAGAGCAGCCCTCCTTGGAATGGGGCAGCACTTGTGAGAGGTCACTGAATGCTGGAACTGCGGACCTCAACTGACTGCACTGATAACGCAATCTGCAGATGGCTGGAACCGTACTACGACTAAGAAGTGCTGAACGGATGTGGTGCAATCTGGGCTGGGCTACGCTTTGGTAAGTGTCCTGCCGGTGGCTGGAGGTTCCATCGACTTGCACACAGTGGAGGAGCTGGGCTGGTGGGCTGTCAGTAGTTGAGGTTGTACTGGGCCCCTGCTTATTTACTAAATACAGGATAAGGGTGACCCCTGACAAAATTATCACAGGGTTGCTCATATTCCTGTAGGACTCTGTGGGCGGCTCTACAAAAGGTGGGAGCTATATATATGGCTAAAGGCAACAAAAAGCACAACCGTCTACTGTTTGGGCACACGGAGGGCAAGATGTTGGCCCCTGGGGCACGTCTGGACATGGGGGCAGTGGCAGGTATTTATGCGCCGGACCCTGGTAATGCAGGTGGTGCAAAATATTGTGTGTTTTCTCTACATGCGTTGTTTGCTACAAATTCTTCTGCAAGTGTTTTCTCCATCCTTTTGCTGCTGGGAGGGATGGTTGCTCTGGGTCTACCTCCATGTGTGGCACTGACTTGTCTATTGATGTCCATGTAATGATACAGTTATCCAGCTGTAATCCTTGAAGTGGTTGGTCTCCTACTCTTGAGGAATATCCGCAGGAGGGCAAGTTGTGTTGTTGGATTCGACGTCCCCGGGTGTTTGCCCGCTTGAATTGGGCGGGGGGGGGCCTAGCGGTGTGGGGGGTTTCCACTGCAAGTTGGGGCTGCACAGTGTGCAAGGGCATTTGTGGAGGGGACACAGTTGGGAAAGGCATTGTCCACAAGGCTTTCTGGGGCCTGGGCCCACTCTATCTGCAACGCTCTCTTCCTAAATACTCTCCTTCCTGAGCCATCCACTCGTCTTCCTCCAACTGTCTTCGGGTGAGCTGCTTCTCCAAGCAGAGACTTGGGGAGGAGAACTTTATCCACTGCAGGTGCCTCCCTTTGGAACAGCCTCCCTGCCTCTCTCCGTCTTGAGCCGGATCTTCTTAGGTTCCGGAAACTCCTCAAAACCTTCCTCTTTGCCTCCTCCTTCTCTCTCCCTCTCCCCTGTTAACCACCTTTTTCTGCGCTCTCGCTCTCTCCCCTCTACTTCTGCTCAATTTCACTGACTGACTGCCTGGTGTACCTTCAGAGCCTCACAGGTCCCAAGCTTCCTCGCCAGTCTCCTGCACTTGCCTCCGGGCCTTGCACTTGCTGCAGCACTACTGCGCTTCGTTTACAACCCATGAGAGTGGTATCTCTCTGCACTGAGCCCATGTTCTGACGGGAATGGGCGCACTTGGTCCCTATTGGCCGACCCCGGCACTTCCTGTTCTGTGTACCTGCATGATCTGAATGTACCACACCTAGTAAGATTGTTTGTCCTGTCTTGTGTATAAGTGCAAAATAAATACTCAATCAATCAAGGGAGTAACTTTAAAAACGGTTCACGTCTCTGCAGGGCCGAATAGACATAAGTGGTCACAGGTTGATGAAGGTGGTGAGAAAGAGCACAGCCCAACTCTAAGATGCTGGATGCAGATCAGACCAGACTTAATGGTATTGTGCACTATTGTTAGTTGGAATGTCCGCTGGTTTAACAACCCACGTAAGGTCAGGAAGGTAGTAAGCTATTGCTAGTGCCAAAATGATCCTGCAAGAAATTCACCCAGCTGGGGTAGCGAATGTGTGTGTGGCAAAATCCTGGGGATGTAGCCGATATTACACATCATTTTCCACATACTCCAGAGGGGATATGACTTTGGTACAAAAATCACTCCACATCCGACACCTGGTGCATGAGGTTGATTTCAAAGGCAGGTGCGTAATTGTGTCAGGGATTCTGGCGAATACTCCCGTTTCCATAGCCAATGTGTATGGCCTAAATGCTGATGCCCCCACTTTCTTTGAAACACTCCTGAATAAATGCTATAAGTGCATGGACACCAATTGTGTTTGGCCGGGGGACTTCAATACAATTCTGGATACGGTTATGGATAGGTCGGTGGGTGGTACCAGGCCGCTCTCTCCGGCAGCCCATAAAATACTGGGTTGTATGAAAGTTATGGAGTTGGTAGATGTGTAGAGGGTACTCCAACCAGATGCCAGGGTATATTTGTATTACTCATCTGTTCACGATATGATGTCCCGGATAGACTATGTTGTGGCCAGATCATCTCTGGTGCATATGACTACTGGGTGTCAAATCCTCCCTGGAACATTATCTGATCATTCCCCAATTCGATGGTCAATTGACTTGGGTAGGGAATGAGTGGTCAGACCCTTCTGTTTGTTTAAGGCTCTGGCACTGGAGGATGCTGTTCTTTGGAGTGAGGCACTCAATGGTGTATGGCCATACTTTGCCCTCAATCTGGGTTTGTGGACTCTGTGGCTGTGGTGTGGGAGGCCTTCAAGGTGTACCTCAGGGGTAGGTTTATGACGCTGGAGTTTGGGGTGCTGAAGACTATTAGGAGGCATCTGGGCTCCATAGAAATGGAATTGAAAGATTTGGAGGCCAGGCTCAGTACAGGCAACAATATCAATATGCTGGCTTACATTAAGGAAGCTTTGGACAGGTTTTGATTGGAAGCTGACTTTTTGGCATGCCCAATGATGGCTCGTAGATATGGAGTGGAAGGAAGGCCGGGCCGCCATCTAGTAAACATTATTAGGTGGAAAAAGGGTATGGTGGATGTTGTAGCCATACTTACGGAGAGTGGGCGGGTCGTCTCTGACCCGCAACAGATTTGGGATACTTTTCAAGCATTTTATGGACGACTGTATGACACCAGAGGGTAGGCGGATGCAGACGTAGTTGGTGGATACCTGTCAGAATTGCCCCTACCACACCATAGGATGAATACACTTGGCACTGGTAGTTTGTGCACGTCGAGCAGAAGTGGAATTCTTCCTAATAACATATCCCTCTGCTGGTTTGAATAAACAGTAGAGGAATGAATTAATGGAAAGACAGGGAGGACACAACCTGGAAGACCGCTGGCTGCAAGAAAGGGTTGCGAATTAATACAAACATCAATTCAAACACTTTCAGTAAACAATCAATCAGGCAAGAACCTCACCTCACGTGGTAAGAAGCAGAACAACAGGAGTTATGTATAAGGGTGGTGGACACTGGAAGTTTTTCCCCTTAAGAGTAACAGAACCCAGGTAAGTAATGGTGGTGAAGGAGACACAATCAGCAAAGCAATATACACATGAAAAGGCACCAATCTTACCACTGCAGGATTTTTGGGTTGGGAAACACCGGAATTTGTGAAGAAGCCAATATCCAAGAGAGTCAACAATAATCCATAAAGCCTGTACCCGCCGGCACAAGGACGCCTGTAAAGTCCTTATTACAATCCTCCTATTCCCGACGGCTTGAGTATGCCTATCCTTAGGAGTCCATGCAAGGAAAGGTCTCTAGTTTGTGAGGGGTCCGTAGGAAGGCTATGGCAGCAAGGGGCAGTCCCGGGATATACATAAAAGGAGTGTAATCCCAGCGGGGTCGAGAAGGTAACATAACAGTCCAAGTCAGTAACAAGGCGGAAAGAACGGAACCAAACAACAAGGCAAAGAAGTCTGTGAAATGTAGGGCAGGACCTTGGCCAGTAAAGCAGTTCAAACAAGGGAGGAGGCAAAAGTGAAGTCCGTAGGCAGAAATACAAGGTCGGTACACAATAGGCAAAAGAACGTACAGGATACAAAGGCGCTACTTGAGATAATCAGAAGCAGCGAGCTCCTGAAGGAGGCGGTTCTTATGTTGACTGAGTCAGCTGTTACTGCAACATGCGGCATCTGACATGCCGCCTCCGGCATCCCGCGTTCCAGCATTTCCAAGGCAACCCCCAGCTGGAATGCAACGCCACCCTTCGGGCAAAGGATCTGGTAGGAAACCAGGAAGCGGACCACAAAGGTCCGACCTCGAATTATGCGCCGCAGTAGCACGTCGGGCACTGCTAGTGGAACGTGCCACAGGTAACACACCAGGATCAGTTGGGTTAGCACTGGTAGTTGGAGATGACTGGTGTATCCTGACAATACCTCAGGGGGTTGTCCCTAGTGATGCTAAGTCATGAGGCGGTGGAGTGCCTGGTGACCCCATTTACGGTTGAAGCTATCATATCTGCCATAAGAACGCTGATCTCATCCAAGGTGCCAGGTTCTGATGGCATTTCAGCAGAATTTTATAAGTGATACAATGCTAACATGGCAAAGCATATGTTTGCAGTGTGGCAAGAGGCGCTGCGCGGGGGGCAGCTCCACTCTTTTCTTCGTGAGGCAGTTATTACCTTAATCTTGATGCCGGTAAAAGACCTCCAGGAATGTAGGTTGTACGGGCCGATTTTGCTACTCAACTGAATACGAAAATATTTGCAAAAAATATTGGCTGACAAGTTACGCCCATATATGATATCTATTATCCATTATGATCAGCAAGGTTTTATTCCTAAATGCTCCACAGAGCTGAATCTGCGGCAGATATTCGCTATCCTCTCGCAGATCGATCCGCAGGTGCAGGCATAAAGATAACCCGTAAATGTGCGATCAATAACGGGGGACAAAGGTTAGCAGGGCACGGGATGCACTACTTGGGGAGAATCGCATAGCTAACTTGCGTGAACTAAGTGGGAAGGTTGATAGATGGTGTGCCCTGCCAGTTTTCATGCTGGGACGCATAGCAATAGTTAAAATGGAGGTGGTGCCCAAATTGTTATACGTTTTTCAAAATGTACCGGCATGGCCAGCAATGGTGCTCTTTTTGGAACTGCAGAAATTATTGATTCAGCTAATTTGGCACCCTAGGCACTCTCGGATTAAATGGGAGATGTTGTTCAGGCCATATGTAGATGGGGGTCTGGGTGCTCCCGATATGGAGTTGTACTTCCTAGCGGCACAGCTTCACTTTGCTAAGTACTGGATGCCGGACGCTGGGAGGCATTCGCAAGTTAGGATAGAGTGACACTCGGTTCGTCCTTATGAGCTGCAGAGTGCACTAATGTCATTGAGGGTACATGATAACTGCACATTTGATCCAGTAGCGTGTATGATACATGCTTGGAGGAGGGTTTTAGCCTTACTGAAAGTGCAGTTTCCTTATGCCCGACACTTAGAATATGGAATATTGAGACCCTGCACTCAACCTTCGAGCTAATGAATGGTAAAACTTGGGGATAGGGCACAAGTCGGATATGTTTTCAGAGGGGGGGTCTTTGTTAGTTGCGGGCAGTTCAAGGCAAAGGTAGGAAGTAACTTCCGCCATGGATTTCAGTATCATCACAGGAGAGCAGCATTCAGGGCATGGGCCCTGTCCTTCCCGCGGGAACCAATAATGGTACCATTGCTGCAATATTTGGTTAGTTCAGCCAATGTCAAGCACGCTGTTTTGTTTATCCATAGTGTGATAGTACAGGCAACCCCTAAGGCGCCTCTGATATGTAGGGCGAGGTGGGAGGCGGATTCAGGGGCTGCCTTTTTGGATAAGCAGTGGGGTAATATGTGTGAATGTACGCAGATGGGTGCCACCAGCGCTAGGCTTAAATCCATACAGTTTAAAACATTTCATAGGGTATATGTGACACCTGCACGTCTTGGGATGTTTGCTTCTACTAATATTTACAGGTGTCCTAGGTATCAGGAGGAGTCAGCAGACCAACTTCATATGTTGTGGACATGCCCTCACATTCATGAATACTGGCGGGGAGGATGACTATATTTATGGGGATGTTGGGACAGGATGTTTCCTGTGAGCTGCTCTGCTGTATGTTCGGGTGGTTGCCAGGCCTGCGAAGGGACACCCTAAACTGCTAGCTACTGGCATGATAATAGTGAGTCGTTGCCTCATGCTGCGATGGACCAGCCCTATCAATCCTACACCTGCGATATGGTTAACGTACATGGCATGGTTTGTGATATGGACCAGGAATATAATGCACTGGCGGCAGTGGTGAACAGGCCAAGGGATATTTGGGCACCCTTCATAATATTTCTGAGTAGTCAGCAGCATGGTGGACTAGACTCATAAGCTCCTTTTCAGGGTGGCAAGAATGCTGGGTATTTTACAAGAAGATAGGGGACGCTGGCCTATGTGTCTCAATGTTGGATTGGGTAAATGTTCGGCCATGACTGTGCGTCCTGATCTAAATCCTTGTATGTTGGTGGGGGGATGTGTATGCCACTTGGCGGGCTGTACCTGAAATGTACTTGGCTTAACTAGATTTTGTGATGCAAGATCGTACCTGCATGAGAAGTGAATTTTAATAAATAGAGGTTAAAATAAATGATAATGTTATAGTGACAGCGTAATAAACTTTTTCAATTACTTACAAATGTAGTATATTAAATCAAATATGATGGTAACCTTAAACCACCCATGAAATTATAAGCACACAATATTATTGAGTAATAATTAGACTGATACAAAGAGGTTATTGTATAAATTGTAAACATATTAAAATGTAGATTAAATCTAAACCTATAATGATTGTTAAAGTATCAAATGTTTTTGTGATACAACATTACTATATAATAACAAATAAAAATTACAATATACACAAACAGGATTCCTCCAAAAGGTGCAATTAAGAAAATAAAAAACACAGAACACATTTTAAATTAAAAAAGTAAATTAATCATTCGTTTAAAATGACTAAATATACATAAACTTGGCAGCAGCAGACATGGCATTAAGATATCAATTTTCAAGGTACATGTAATCATTGCAAATCTATAATTTAGAAAACAATGAATATAGCATAAAAAAAAAAATTAGCAAATAAGACAAACTGCAAATACTAGAAAAAGCAACACAAATGTAGTACACATAAAAGACATAAATATATCAAAACAGTTTAACATTTTTATTAGGCACAAACAAATATTCACGTAACATATTACATTACATTCACTATAAACTTTTCATAGCAAAATTAAAACTTTACAAACCAAAAACAGGGTGAATTAAGGTTAATATGGCATTGATTTTAATATGATATATTTTTAATGAATTGATACAGTTTATTCTGTTGTTACCTTAATGTTATGATGTATAATATGTATAGGCTTTAGGTCAAATAATATGTATATATAAAGCATTACAGCGGATATTTAAATGGTGTGTATACCATATGGTGAAAACCTCATTTTGCTCTACTACTACAGGCATAACGTGTTTAATGTGGTTGTATCAAAGCCATTCTACTTTGTATACAATTAAATTCCACATTTCTTTACCAGCAAACATATACCTTGTCAAATAAGTAGAGTTCATCTCAATGGGGTTCTAATATTGTTGTCAAGAAAAAAGTAATACAGTATTTAGGCAGTAGTTCTTGGCTCTCCTTGGTGCCAGCTGGGGCTCCCATGTCTGGTTTTACCAATTGCCCAAGAGACCTGTTGCATTTCCCCTTTGATAGGGTCCAAATTAAATGAAGCTCATAAATGGCCAAACATAGGTCAGAACTTTGGTGGCTGGGTACTGCTTTGCAATCCTTGCAGCGCACCTCTGTTAGTACCTGCATGCACAGTGGCAAGGGGCGTTTCATCCCCAGCACCTAGAGACACATGATTGCAGCAGCAATGTTGAAGGTACATTAGTGTTAAGCTTGTGACATTACTCATGGTTCTCCAGACCTCTTGCCCACAGCTTGTGTGTTAGCTACTTTCTTATCAAAGACATGCAGTATGTGTCAAGAATCTGCCCCTAAATATTCAACTTCCACCCACCTTCAGAAATAATGTATTTTACTCTAAACCTATGAAGCTCAGATGAGCAGTCATTGGTATAAGCAGAAACTAGTGCAGTTGAGCATGTGCCTATCACAGCTCATGCTGTCCAAGGTGCAGCTAAGGTTTTGAAGAGGCTAGCTGAGAATGTACAGAGCCAAGCTGTAGGTGTGACACACCCAGCTGTGGGTGTGCAGAAGATGGCTCAGGGTGTACTGCACATTGCATAATAGGCACATTTCCACCTTTGGAAACTGGGAAGTCGAACTGAATCCTGTATTAGGTGTCCGACAGACTAGAGAGTTTCTTATAAAATTCCCAATGACAAATAAATTGCACCTAGAGGTCATAATGTTAATCAACAGTACTGAATCTTTCCGAGATCTTTGGCAGGCCAATAAATGTCCTGGAATCTCTATGAAGGTTTGGTGGCCATAACAAAGGCCAGTCACTTCCTAGGTCTCTGTGAAAGTGTATGGCTGTTAGATTGAGGAACAAGGCTTATCCACACTAGAATAGAGAAGGAGAGATGGTGCTATTTATTATTCTGTCATTTTTGTGCTTAAAGTCTGACAGAACCATTTTTTAAAATTATTTTATACTTAAGGATGAGTTTCCAAACGTAAGAAACACTTCATCAAAATGTTCAGCATCTAAAATCAACATGCTTACAACATTGAAATCTACATCAAATAATGAATTTTAAAAATTCTTTACCTGTCCAGTGTTTTTTTGTATACAGCTACATATTGCATTTTCATCTTTGGTTTTAGTGTAAAAGTGATAAAAATGATATGTGTTATAAAATACTATTTATAACAAAAGGAAAACATGAAATATCAAATTGAGTAATCCGGACAATCACTACTGAAAAATTTGCTAAAACATTAATTATTTCCAACAGAATATTTGCAGTTATTTTCTAACTTCCTCAATTCTTCATTAAAAGGCTCAGATTGATATGTATTACAAAATAACAAAGAGCTTACTGCAAACCATCAAACTTTGAAATACTTCCTCATTTGAAAAGCCCACTGTATTTGTATTTCTATTTCTATTTATTTGAAGAGTAGGGATGTTAATTTCGACAAGAACTGAGCCAATTTATGAGGGTTTAAAAGTGGGACAAAAACCAGGGACAAAACAAACAGAAAATATATATATATATAAGAAAATAGGTGACTTATTAACATTAACCAAAGGGAGCAAGTGCTGCAAACCTAGGAGAAGCCCTATGTACATATTCATAATTACATTATTAAGCATCACTGGCAACAGTTGTGGCTAGAGGGCATGTGGAGCTCCCTCTTTAGTAAGTAAGTGATGTTTAAGCTGGGATGTGAAGAGTTCCATAGTTGGACTAGCTTTAATTGTTATGGGCAGTGTGGTCCATGGGTGTAATTTTAGTGGGGGGAAAAGATGTGGGTGTGTCCCAACTTTTGTGGCAGGCCATTTTGTCCCACATATTTGGCATGGGCCCCTTTCATTTAGATGTCATGTTCCCCCAACAGTTTCAGCAAAGTTACTATACTGGTGGGGTCCAGTGTAGGGGGCAAGTATGGAGAAAGAGCAGTAGTGTGAGAGGGCACTGGGAGGATATTGGACAGTGAGGTTGAGTGCAGAGGAGGATTACTTGGAACAAGATGGTAAGTAAACTGAGAGACAATCATGCAGGTACTGAGGAGCAAGATCATTCATAGCTTTATAGACTAGGAGAAGGAACTTGAAAAGAGAGTGGTTGTACATGGATAGCCATCCAGCATGTTGTTGGTATGTAGAATTGGGGGTGGAACTGGGCAGGTTGTAGAGAGTGTGAGTAGCAAAGTTGGAGGAAGGAGCGAGTAAATGGCCAAGGAGCAGGCTTGAGCAGCTGGCAACATTGCTGGGCATGACAGTGGAGATTGCAGTTTTTGTAGTGTGGTTAATGAGAAAAAGACACATTTTCAGAATAATGAGAAGGTTAATACAAGCGGCAGAAGCAGTGGCAGTGATGAATTGTTTGATGCAGTCAGAGGGCACTGCTAAAGAGGACCCCAAGATTGCGAGCCTTGGATGTGGGAGAAGAAGGTGAGGCAGGACATAGATAGGACAGGGAGGAGGAGGGATGGAAATGGAAGCTTGGAGAAAGATGAGGAAGCAGAGAGCCATCCAGTGACTAATTACAGTGAGGAAGTTTGTAATCTTTTTTAATATGGCTGGGGTGAAGGAGAAAACATTTTCAGTGTCATCAGCAAAAATAGGTTTTCCTATGGAAGAGCTATAGAGGGTGAAGAGCAGATGTCCAAGGACTGATCCTTGGGGGACACTGACAGGGAGAGGGGTGGGTCAGAGGTGTGCGAGTTCCAGAAGATTTTAAAGGATTGACATTCTAGGTAGAAGGTGATACAGGCAAGATCAGATTTACGAAAACCTATGGTCTTCGGAAGTGAAGATGAGAGAGGAGTGGTCGACAGTGTTAAAAGCAGCAGACCATTCCAAAAGGAAGAAGATTGAAGAGGGTTTGGAGTGGTGAGCATTGGAGAGAATGTTGGAGACATGTTCTGTCTCGGTGGAGTGTATACTACAGAAGTCAGATTGAAGTGGATCTGCAAGAAAATGTTCCTCAAGGTACTTAGTGATCAGGTCAAATAGCTCCTACTCAAAGACTTTAGCATATTGGAGAAGGAGAGAAAATGGGCAGTGGTCTTCTAAGATGTTTGAGTCAGCAAAGGGGGTCTTCAAAAGGGATAGGAGAGGTGCAGACTGATGCAGATTTGAAGGAGGCAGAGGAGAGTCCAGTGCAGAGAGGGAGGATAAAGAGCTCAGAGAGATAAGAGCAAGTGATTGAGAAAAGGTATTTGACCATTTGGGGAGCAAAACGGTCAATAGAAGCTCAAGATGGGCGGGCACTGTGATATATGTGTACTAATTTGATAGGAGAGGTTGGGGAGAAGTAGTTGAGAGTGGAAGAGATGTGAGCGACAGTTGGTGGGCAAAAGGTGGGTTGGGGATCGGGAGACAGGAGGGCTGTGCGTGTGTTGCAAATTTAAGAGATTTTAAAGTAAAAGTAGTGCACAAAGAAAACAGAAGAAAGGGAGGAGGCAATGAATATTGACTTGGGAGGTGTGAGCAAAGATTGGAGGGTAGATGAAAATGTGCAAGTGGGATTGCAAAGGGAGGAGATTAGATTTGTTAAGTAGGACGATTAGGCAGAGTCCAGTGCAGAGGTCAGAGCAGCAAAGGAATTTCTGTAGGCTAAGAGTAGGGAGGTGTCTGTAATTTGAGCCAGCGTCATAGGTCACAGTGCATGTTTGTTTTGAGGGTTTGAATTTCAGGGATGATCTAAGGCTGAGGACGGTGGCAGGAATGTGTGAATGTGTGAGCAGGATAATGTTAGTTAAATAGAGTCATAAGTTCATAGTGAAAGTCAGAGAAATTATGGTCAATGGAGGAGGCATGGTTATGTCAAAGAGACAGGAGACAAGACCTCACATCATCAAGGTAAGGGGCAAGAGATCCCTGCCTGAATGTAATCTTAGTCATTGAAGATGGGAGATGAGGAGTGGAAGGTGGTGGGGCCAACATAGTAAGGTGAGCAATGTTGAACAATGGATTGATCAGAGGGAGATGGGTAAATAAAGAGGACAGAGGAGTAGAGCCAAGCAGAGAGAAGGACAAGATTAAGGGAGTTCCCATCAGAGTGGGTAGACTGGCTGTGGAGCGAGTAGAGGGACTCATTAGATAGGAAGGAGTTAGGATCCATGCAGGTGTTGCAGAGGTCCTCTGCAGGTTAAAAAACCCCAGCATGACAATTTGAATGTCGGTAGGAAGTGACTCAAGTAGATGCTTCATATCAGAGAAGAAGGACTTGAGAAGACTAGCGGGTCGATAGAGAACCAGAAAAGAGAGAGAAGTAGGAGAGAGGTATTGAATCGTGGCATATTCAAAAGAGGAAGAGTTGATGTCAGATGGGCGGGAGGGGCAGTATTGAGGAACATATTAATAAGGAACCACCGCCCTTCCCAACAGGTCTGGGATGGCGGTAGAAGGTAGCAACGTCAGTGTGGAGAGCTGCTAGTGTAGCAGAGTCTTGAAGGGAAATCCATATTTCTGTGATAGCAAGAAGTGAAAGTTGAAGGTTAAAAGAGTTAAAGTGGTCAGTATTGTTGGGAGACTTGATGCAGAGGGATTATCCATTCCAGAGGTTAAGTAAAAGAGTTATAGAAGATAGGAGAGCGAAGCAGGTGTTGCGTGGCAGGCAAAGGGGTTAGATGAGGTGTGAGATCCTGGGAGAACTGAAGCGTTTATTTGATGCGGTGAGCCCTTTGGCACACTTTGCGATTTACTTTTAAACTATTTCTCTTAACTTTCTTCCTCCCACCCAAAAGAGAAAAAAGTTATACTTTGTGAACAATGTTTGATGTCTTTTCTTAACTTTTTTCCTTGCCCATCTTCTGTCCACTAAGAAGCAAAAAGGAAATAAAAGAAATCCTTTGAGAAACTCTTTGGGAAAACCTTTGTGACACCATTTGAAATTTTGTAAACCATTAGCCCTCCTCAATCCACCAAAAAACAAAAAGGTTGCCCTTAGTGGCACCCTTTGTTGCATTGGGGAGTCCCCGTAGCTGAATTTGGAGGAGGTGGCAAAAGGGGCTGGCTGATTCTAGAGGAATTGCGGCAGTTGCGTAGGAGGCTATGGAAGCAATTGAATAACTAGTAGTGGAAATCTGATGATGAAGGGCAGAATGAGAAAGAAGGCATGATGTGGATGTGGGACAGGAAAGGAAGGAGCTGAAGGGCAGGAGGTGGTGTACGAGGCACTGATCTAGGGACAGTGTGAGGTGGAAATGCAAGCAGGAGGATGAGGGACAGAGAATTCATTTGAGCTTGATACTCATTTTTAACAATGAAATGAAGGCCCAGCCACGGGGACAACATGGCTAATTGGGCCAAAACTTACATTGAAATATTTTCAGAAGAACACGTCTCTGAAGCCTTTGACTCCTATAGTACAAACCTTTTCAAATACAGGAGGTAGACAGATGATGTTATCAACATATGGGAAGTGCATATCATATGGGAAGAGCACAAGAGGTGGTTGAAGAATAGCATGCATGAGTAAATCCATTGAACACACACCTGAGATTTAAATGCACTTATGATCCCAACACTGACCATCTTGGAGTTTGACAATTGTACACCGAAGTGAACACCAAAGAATCAGACAAGCAATGCCCTGCTACATTGCAATTTCTGGTATCCAAAAGCATTAAGATACAATCCTTCCTGTGGACAATATTTACAGATCCAGAGAAACAGCACATTTCGGTAAAACTATGAGGAGGAATCTGTTAAATGAACAATCTGGGTACTGTGATCTGGAATGTTTCTAAAGGATTGGCAGAGACCCCTAGGGTTATTTTAACCAGAAAGATGAACCCAAGATCTGTGGGGTTAAACGTGCTTTGGGTAGTTTGTTCTTTTTTACCTGCTGATGTCAGTGGCAGACATCTGGACGAAGTGAGTGTGTAGTGTAGGATGCTAGGAGATTTAAAAGGAGAGTTGAGTAGTTGAGGGGAAAAACTGAGCATGGAAATAGTGAGAAGCGATCTAAACAGTGGCCATCCTCTGCAAGTGAGGTAGTACGAATCTGCTGATAAAGTGAATTGATGATGAGTCAGATGTTTGCAGAGATAATTGTTTGATTCTAATTTGGTTTAGCAGAGTCTGGCCAAAATGAGCCCGTTTCAGATATGATTGTCAGTGGTATGCATATGGTTTTCTAGTAATTTCTACAATTTAAATGGGGCCTTTCCTGGGTGAGGTTGGGGTGCGTAGATGTATAGTCTTTCACTTTCTGAAATAACTTCTTATGGGTATTTACCACAGACAGATTAGTTTCTACATAATAGAGACCTACCTTTAGCCACTTTTAAAGCTGCATGATAGATGGATTGCTGTTTTTTAAAGCACGCCTTTAACAAAGGATCATAAATCACGCACCATTTACATTCAGATTGGCGTAATTTAGCTGGCAGGATAAAACGATCAGGTGTAACCATGAAGCTGCGGGACAAGGAGATTTACGGACCAGTTACAAGGGTGCCAATGTCTCAGAAGCTTCTGAAAAAACTGTGAGAAGCCACGTTAAAGGCAAGGGTGGGGGACCGACTAAAGTATGATAGTTAGAAATAATCTCCTCGGCCACAGTGGAAGAATCTACCAGTTTCCAATTTCTCTGTAGAGATTTAAGTTGGCGAGACAAGATTCGAGGAGATGGCCACAGGATTTCAAAAGGTATTAGATAATGATCGGACCACGTTAAAACCAGAGAGGGTGACATGTGTACTAGCTGGCGAGGGGCAAAAATAAAATCTACAGTGTGCCCCTTAATGTGTGGGCCAATCAACGAACTGATGCAAAAGTAAGGAGTGCATACCAGCTAAAAAGGAAAACACAACAGAGTCATCAACTGAGTTGACCCAAATGTTAAAATCGCCAACAATACAAAGATTATTATGAATTAAAACCAGATCAGAAATCACAGCAAAAAAGTTTCTTCAAAAGTAGACAAAGTCGACGAGGGGGAATGAAAGACAATTCATTAGTGAAATGTGAAAGATGAGGAGACGGCTATCCGAACAAGCAGGGGTTCCATATTAACATCAGATATAAATGGTAGAAGAGAGCAAGGTAGACCAGCTTTGAATGGAAGTGCCAGAGTGGAGTCGCCATCCAACTGTAAAATACAATTGTTGCCAGTTAAAATGTGCACAATATCAGGGCCAGAAGCTAGTGAGAACCAGGTCTCAGTAGCACAAATCAAATCAGCATCCTGTTCCTGAAGGAAAGTACACATCTCGAATTTGGGCTCCACTGAAGCAAGCGTTATTGGAGATACAAGCAAAAAACAACTATGAGCATCATGGAGCACTGCAGCTGTATGAAGAAATAAAGTTAATCAGCTCCCATGTAGGGACACTCCACAGAAAACAGACATAGTGAAGTTAAAATACTGTTGTAGTTACTTTTCAACATCAAAAGCCCTTAAAAAACATGCTAAATCTGCCCGTACATTGAGAACAACGAACTTTTGAATTCCAAAGTTATGTAATAGAACTGAATGAAGAAATAAAATGGCATTAAGTACCATCATAAAAAATTCCAATGAGGCGAAAAATGGGTTGTTTGCAAAATGCCAAGAGATATTGGCCATTCAGAATTCTCCCCATAAAACTAGGATGCAACGAAAAGCGATAATGCAGTTAAAAGGAAGAAAATATACTGTTTTGCAGAGATAACGCTCCATGCACCAGTAAATGCTCTTCAAGTTTTATCATTGGCGGCCTTCCACATAAAAGTAGAATGAGCGAATAAGATGCAAACAACGTTCCGCCCAGATTCCATCAACAGCAAACCTCAAATGCTCGGGTTTCGAAATCTAAGCAGGTGCATGCGCTGTAACAGCACCTTCAAAAGTGCGAGGATTCTACTCACACTGGACGCAGAAAAAGAGAAAAGTGTAACGTGACTGACTGTGCAAACATGTACCACAATGAACAGCTTTCATTGGGCCCGGTTGCTCACGAACGCCACAGACAACACTGTGAAAAGACTTGAAAGAAAGAGTTCAAACAGCGACGACCACAGAAGAAGGTGCTCACACACAGTGCACGCAGCTGGAATTTGCTGAGGCACCCGAAGGAGGAAAACATCCTGCAAAACGAACCTTACACAGTACACAGTACACTGGGCATTGAATCGAATCCAGACAAAAACAGAGACAGCTAGCAGCATTTCCCTAATAGCATCAAACATGAGGACATGTTTTGGGTTGTTATTGTTATTGAGGAAATGAGCCTAACAAGCATTAGATGTAAAACATGTACATGCACGGGGAGCATTGTTTATATGCCCACAGTAACAGAGCCCTGTAAGTAATAGCGCTCGCGAAGAAAGAAAGGAAGCAGGAACCCGGCCGACAACAGAGCCCGGTGATATAGCGCTGCGTGGCTTACAGCTGTTTCCTCTGTGGGAGGGATCCCCCACAAAGGAGACTATGAAAGAATCAAGTCTAAAGGCAGACACACATCCTCCTACTCAGGAGAGAGGATAACAGGGTAAGCAATATCCCCATATGTTCAGTGTCAGTAATTCATGCCACGAGTCCATAGGCAATCAGATAAGCTTTTTGAAAAATGAACATTCACAACTTCTTTTCGAATATTAATAAGGGTATATATGTTTTTTTTTTTTACCATTACTGACCCCTACCACAAAGAACAGACATTTTTATATCAAAATTAAATTCCTGAGAATTCTCAAAATCCAATGAAGAAAAACGTGCTCGATTGTGTAAGGGTGATTTACATTGCATGAGCCCAGATACACATCTACAGAACAATGATAAAGAGATTCCTCTGTCGAAAGAAAACAACGAATGGTATAGATTCTAATGCACAGGACGTTTTTGTTGCATATTATCAAACACATACAGAGAGGAATGCAAATATATTTTTGTTTTCATAGCACTGTATTGTTGTAAAGTTAATGTGAATACATTGCATAATGTATTTAAGATAAATTGTATTTTTAATTAAATGTTTCTATTATGGAATGTTGACAATCCTCAAACAGGCAGTGAGGGTAAAAGGAACATCCGTTTTGCATATGAAGTCTAATAAATAAATACTGAACAGAACACATGGGGTGCCACCTATTGTTCGGTATTTTTGAAGCATCCACTTGCATGGACCATACCCTTTTTATGACCTATTAATGTTAATCCATTACTGAAACATAATTAACATTTATCTGAAACAATTACAACGCTATCACTGCGCCAACTAAAGGAGGAGTGTCACTTATTATCAGACAGAGTGATAGAAGCGGCCCACCACCCACCCTCCACTGCCTAGCCCACCTCCAGCCGAATTTGGGAATCCCAACAAACTCCCAATTCCCATCAATGAAGTGGACTGATGATTGGATACATCAGAGACCACCTGAGAGGCTTCCCTGATGCCTCGCCATGCGTGCTACAGGAATCATCTGCATAGTGGGGTAAGCCTTATTATTAAGATTTATTTTGCGGCAATGCACATCAGTGCGCAACGTTTCTGAAGATTTTCTTTTTAAATATGATGCACTCGAAAAGCGCGTGATGAAGACTTTCAGCAACTGAGCAGGAGTGTTCTGCTGCTCTTCATATCATCTGTGTGCCTACACCCCGTGCACCTTGCATTCTTGCTTCACTGCTCTCTGGCTCTCCAATATGGCAGCATTTCTCTTCACTGTTTCTCTGTTTGCCTGGCCTGGCCTGGCCCTGCTCACACCTCCCATTGGTTGTAGTTGGCTTTTAGGCCAATCAATGCAACCGGGAGGTGGGAGCCAGCCATCACACTGAAGGCCCACAACAAAGGCCCTGTCTGCCCCCTGTCTGCCACCGGAATGCTGCTTGCTGCCCCCACCCCCTCTTGTACCTGTGATGCATGTATGTGTCCCCCACCCACCTCTTTGCCCCTGTGATGGGTGTATGTGCTCCCCTCCCCCTCTTGCCATCGTGTTGCGTGTATGTGCCCCCACCCCCTCTTGCCCCTGTGATGCGTGTATATGCCCCACTCTCCCCTCTTACCCCTGTGATGCATGTATGTGCCCCCCACCTCCCCTCTTGCCCCATGATGCATGGATGTGCCCTCATCCCCCTCTTGCCCCTATGATGTGTGTATGTGTCCCCACCCCCTCTTTCCCCCGTAATGCGTTTATGTGCCCCCTTGCCCCGTGATGCATGTATGTGTCCCCTGCCCCCTCTTTTCCCCTGTGATGTGTGTATGTACCCCCACCCCTTCTTGCCCCCGTGATGCATGTATGTGCCCCCACCCCCTCTTTGCCCCGTGATGCATATATGTGACCCCCCTCTTGCCCCAGTGATGCTTGAATGTGTCCCCTCCCACCCTCTTGGCCCTGTGATGTGTGTATGTGTCCCCCACCCCCTTCTTTGCCCCCATGATGTGTATGTGCCCCCTTCTCCCGCTTTGCAGGAGCTGTCTTGATACATCTTGTTCATCTACACCGTCTTTTGGCCAATACTGGGATTTTGACTTTTTATTCATTGACTCATGGTGCTTCACTCTCTCTCAACTTTCATGCTGGACTTCCTCTGCATCTCGAACATATGGTGGTACCTGAATCATGCTGTGACCTTCCTCAATTAGAATACTGGTTTACATTTGATTGTTGTCCTGCATCATCATGTGTTATTTCTGATTCCTGCAATTGTTATATCACTCTCCCACTTGTATCCCTCATTCTGTCCCACCCTCTCCTCCACTCCCTTCACTGTATCCTTAGCACGTAAACTATTCTGAAAGGTCTCCTGACCTGTATGATAGCTGCTTGTTTGTCTCCCCCCCCCCATTTTATTCTCCTACCTATGCCCCTCCAGCACTATCCGAAACGTTGTCAGGCCTAGTACGATAATCGCTTGTTTTGTTCTTCTCCTCTGCCCTGTTCCCCTCTATCCACCCACCCACCCCTACCTCTTGTTAAATTCTGGCACTACCTCAATACCTTGTCGTAGGCATAGTTAGGTAGCCGCTTGTCTGTCTCATTCCCTCCTCCCCTCCTCATCAATGTGAAATAGCTCTTAATCTATCAATAATATCTCCCAACCTGTTTTTTGATAGCAGCTTGTTTGTCTCTCCCCTCCCACCTCATCTGTTCTCCTACCCCCCCCCCCCCAGCACTATCTGAAATGTCGGCAGAACTAGTACTATTGTCGCTTGTTTTGTTCTTCTCTTTCTCCCTCACACCAATCCCTTACCCGCCCCGCTCTTGTTAATTTCCGGCACTACCTCAATTGTCGTCAGGCATAGTAATGTAGCCACCGGTCTGTCTCATTCCCCCTCCTCCTCCTCATCATTTGTTTTTAGCACTTCCACTATCTGAAATGTTGCCAGGCTGATTATGATAGTTAATTTTTTACATTCTGATTATATCAAGGGCTTGTAAGACTGTCACTGTTTTTCTCCCATGTTCCCTCCCTGCCTTGAAGCGCTTTGAAAAACATTGTGTATAGGCGCTCTGTATAAAAAAACAATCAATCAATGTGATCAGCTGATGGCCGGTCATTACTACATGAGAAGAGGCTGAATGTTCCATTCTTTCCTAAACACGGGCAAGGCAAGTGATTGAAGAGGCCGCCCATCTTCCCTCAACCCCTGATTCTATCTCCAGCCCAATCTGCTTGCCTGCATTATGTCCCATCATGAATCTCTCCCAGCATGCACTTGAAGTGAGCTGCTGATTGGCTGGAGTGAAAAGCACATGTTCAGTCCTGGATCCCTGCATTTCCCACAATGTCCGGACTTGTCATCTATGCCCTCTACGCATCAGCAAGGCTCCTCGGCTTATCCGCTGTCAGCATTGATTTCAAACAGTATTTATCCTGCAAAGAGATCAGAAGGATTGTCCACTTTACAATCATACTAACGCTCTCTGCCAAATTAGCTAAAAAGATTGCAAAAGCACTCCGCGTGTTTACACCTATGTACCACTTACTAAATCCACTTCTCACTTTGCCATCACTCCATATACTCAATCACTATGTTAATGTTGTTACATGTGTATTAAGCTGTTAAATTAATTTTCTCTTGCTCCTTTTCCCTTCCTTATTTCACACAGTGCCCCATTTATGCATCCCCATGGACCTTCCATTTAAGTAGCCATGAATGTCACCCTACCATCCCTTTTGTCATTCCAACCTCTTTACCCCGCGTCTGCTCCTCTTCACCATGATCCAGAATACAACTTCCATGGAATGCAGCCTCCTTGCTTAGCTGCAACGTATCCTCCTTTCTCTCTTTCCCCGCCACGGTGTCCTTCCAGGCATTAGGTGTGACTGACAACGGGCCACTTTTTAGTTCTCTCTATCCCCTCCCCACACCTCTGTTCTAAAGGTATGTGGAAGCAGCCTTGATACTTAGCTATAATGTACCCTGACCCCACCTCCCTATATTCTCTATAACCCCTCCTCTTCCCCTTCTCTTGTCAAGAGCTGGAAGTTGACATTTCGGCCTTGATGTAAATGTATCCTGATGCTTCCCGAGTGCTTTCAATTGAATGTGATGAGATCGGAAACACAGGTAAATGTCAGTAGTGAAGAAATTGCTATGCCAACTGAAATGCAACCATTGGTTGCTGTTGGGGAAACCAGACTTACACAACATATTTTAGAAAGTAGTGAAGTGTGAGACAAGCATGGTATCAAGAGAGATACAAACTGAAGTATTATAGTTTCAAAACCTTTATTTACTATAATGCTGGGGTTGGTGTAAAACCTAACTGACCCTAACTTTAAAGGATTGGTTCCCTCAACTGATGGTTCTAAGGGCAGTCGATGTCTAAAAGTCCAAAACCAGAATCCGTCTGTGACTAAACCTATGCTTGCCCTCACTCTCTGATAAAATATGGTAGAGTCTCTTAAAGAAAAAAATAGTGATTAAAAAAGGAATATATACCATTGCTGGTTTCAGGTGGACTTCTCACCATGTGGTGCTTAGTCAGTATCATCAAAGTTCAGCACAATCAAAAAGATGTTGTTCATAAGCTCCTTTTCACAAAGTTCTTGCACTCTGTTCATACAACTCCCAATCCCTTTAGTTCCTGGAGATTCCCTTCCCCAAGCTTCAATCCTTCACAGTTTCAGAAAATCAAAAATATAACATAGTTTCTTCTAGGCTTCTCAGGGTTCCCTTCCCCAAGCTTTATCCCTCCTTGTTTCACCAAATAAGGGTTCACCTTTGTTAGGCTTCTTAAGGTTCCCTACCCCAATCTCAGGCCTCCTTCAGTTCCAAACACATGTTCAATTCCAAACACAAAATTCAACTTGTAAAGATGTGCCTTTCACTTGTTTACAGTATCTTTCACACACAACCTTCTCATGGGGTCATATCAGAAACTTTAAAAAATGCTAGGTTCTTGGCTCCTCCTACGCGCGACCACTCTGATCTAAGGACCCTCTATATATTTCCTGTACTTGCTTTTCCTCTATCCTTTTCTCTTTCAGGTGCTTCCTGCACCCCTTTGTTATCTTCCACTTTGCTGTGCACACTTGCACCTTCTTTGTCTTTCTCTTCTCTCGCCTTGACGTGCCCCTTGCACCTTCCTTTGGGTTCACTTTCTCTTCACTGTACCTATCGCAGATTCCCTTCTTTGTTTTTGTGAACCCTTCCACCTGTCCTTTTCCTTTCCATGCCTCTTGCACACTTGTTTCACTCTCCGGTGCTCACTTGCACCTCTCCTTTACTTTTGTTTCACTCACACCCTTCTTATTTACTTTCAAGCCTTTTTGCTTCTGTTGTGCTCTCTTTAGGACTTTGGTCACCACTGGCACCTTTCCTTTACTTTTGGATCATTCGCACCCATTTTATCTGCCTTCAAGTCCTTTTCTTTCTTTCTGCTCTCTCAGTGCCTTTCTCTCACTTTCCGTTATCTTTCTTGCTTTCCGCTTTGTGCCACTTGCAAACTCTGCCTTTCTCTATTCCCGCTCCAGCTAGCTGCACTCTCCCTACTTTCAATCGCTTTCAGGCCTGAAACTCACCAGTTAGCTTTGCACTGAAGCGGTTCTCTCTGGGCATATGGGATCGAGGTCAGGGTCTCACCACCTACCCATGCGACCCCCTTGGGACCAGTGCACATCCCAAGGGAATGAGCACTTCTCCAAACGCCGCCAGCATGACACGGGTTGCCTCAATCCGGCTCCCTGGAGTCACGGCTCCCAAGCCACACTTCAGACCCCCACAAGCTCCTAGACAGCGTATCGGCATGGCGCTGTCCTGCGGATCCTCCAGGCTGCTCTCCCTTCAGCCCCCTGCTCCCTGGCTTCTCAGATTCTCTCCGGATACACAGCTCGCAGTCCTGATTATGCAAAACCACGCCTTTTATAATTAAAACAAGAGTCAAGTGGAGTCAGGTGTGAGTAGGCAGTGTGAAATGCCTGACCCTGCCTGCCTCTATTAATGGGACAACCTAATGGTATAAGGTGGCAGTCTTCCTTTTGTTTCTCAAGGTGTTTCGTGCAGGTAATCCTCACTTCTCTCAGTTGCAATTCACTTACTATATTTCTGGAAATCAGGTTCACCCTCACAACACAGAGTTACTTTTTTTTTTTAAAGAGCCCTCTTTTCTTTCAATTACTTGATTGACTATGACAGACACCAACAAAATACTTGACATTCAACATTTAAATTTGAGATGTAGCAGACCTCCACAGATCCCACATTTCAGGAGAAAACCCCTACTATGATGATTCTAGCTAGGGTTTCAATGTTAATAAAAAATCACAAAACCCATACACCTTGCACTGAATTCCCTCTTTCAGTGATGTAGCTTTTAAACAGGGCTTCCAGAATATTTAGCTTGGAATTAATTGATCCTCAGGAAACATTTCTAAATAATCTGGGTGTCGGTTGCTCACTTACCTGTCTTTCAAAGGACCAGGACAGGTAGGGACAGTGACTTGCCCCAGGCTGGTCCTCCAGGTAGGTTCTCCTTTAAGTCAGTGCACCTACACCAACTTCCATCTAAAATAATCCAGTCCTGCTATTCCTGTCTGGATAAGGGTAGTTTATGAAGATGTGCCCATTAGTTACATCCTGCTAGTATCTACTTCTGTTGGACAGGCTCTCTTGCTTCTCTGTGTTCCCAAAAATGCCCTTTTCTTTCAATGGTTTTGAGTTTAAATAATCAGTAAACTCCACTGATGCAGCATAATTTGATATGTTTCATATTAGAGAGAGATTGATAGGAACCCTCCTCCTTGTTCCTATTGGCCCATTGAATTCTATATGTCATAAGAGGTTGTGCCAGCTATGAACTACCCCTGTGTCCAGGAATGAGAAATCAAGATTAAACTGAAATGTTAATGTTTCAAATAATTCCCTACTTGCACACAGAATCTTGGAGAAATTGATATATTCAGATGTGTAAGAATGTTCAGAAATCAGAGATAACATTTATGCTCCTGCCACTTGCACATGATTCAGATTTTAATGAGACAAATGGTTCAGAAATTATAACTAATGATTTATTTCGAATTGTCACTTTGCCCTGCACCATGTAAAGCTGACTTTGTGCTGCACGTTTCTAAGTTTCATTTGGCTTGCCCCTTTATCAACTGAAAACATATGTTTTAAGAAATGCATTCTGTTGAACAAAGAATCATTTTCATAGGCAGCTTAATGGTACAGATGTAGAATTTCATGGGGCTTGCACTCTAAGTTTAAAGGTCAATGAGTTTCAATATGTGTTTGTTTGCTTCTTTAAAATGGGAGTTAAAAACTAGACAGGCACCAATCAATTTGATGGCAGTGTGGTCTTCAAGATTAGCTAAAAAAACACCACCATTATCTAGCCTGTGTATCTAATGCAAAGCTTGCATTTAATGTTATTTTTGAAGTTTACAAACATCGCCTTTGTCTAAAGTGCACCCAGCTGCTCCAGTTATAATGTTCTATTAACCTAAGTGGTATTAATGAGGCCTGGATATTCTGGCTTTATAAAAGAGCATTGCATAATGGTTGTTTCCTCATGACGTGTAACATGTGAGTCATTTAGATATATGCTGTCCCATGTAACTGACAGATTTGCAATTTGCACAGTTTTTAAATAGTAATGTGGAAATAGGTTATCCTATCAACAGATATCATGTTATGTTTAATAAACATTGTAAGTTTATAAATAACTGCAGTTCAGTCAAAAAAGCATGTTTGGGCACAGCACTTTCCACAGCTATCTGTCCCTATATGGGACTCCAGGGACTTTAGTTTCTGGAGAGATTTAGACCATTGGACAATAAAAGAAACGAGTGTTCTTGCACCTACAGGGCAAGGCAGTCTTTCTGGCCTAATGCTAGGGTGTCATCTGGAGATTTGTGGGAGAAGTCTATACACCATGTTTGTTCAGATAATTTAAGACCTCACACATTCCCCATCCTGGAATACTTCATACATAGTACCCATATATAAAATGGGGCTCTATTGTATCACCTGAACCTTTTTCTCTGGTCACCTTTTTTGACGTGAGCATCAACGTTTTTGCTCCCCTGATGTTGCGACCTCTATGAAATTGGGTGATTGAATCTGGTAGCCTGAAAAAAATTCAGACTGGCTTTTAGACGCTCATTGGCACCTCTTTGAATGGGTTCAGACTCACCTTTTTACAGCGACAAGTGTTTATTCATAAATCTGGATCAGTATTCTCTGTGTGCTTGGATCTTTCTGTGGCTTTTGATCTGGTGAACAGATCTACATTGTAGAATAAACAGTGATGTCTGGAAGCCCTAAAGGGCCTATTCAAGTTGATTAGTTTGCGTCATTCTAACACAAGTACCCATGTAAGGCTGAATAGCAGAGACCTAATAACTGAAGAGATACAGATCCATCAGGGTTTAAGAAAAGGTTGTGTTTTAGTATCCTATCTTTTTAATCTTTAATTGTTGGATCTGGGGAGGCTTTAGAGACCAACCAGTGCTTTCCTCCCAACTTAGGTGGCAACAATGAAGGTACAAGGCCTAGGGAGTAAGCCAATCTGTGACATGGGCAAGAAATGTAATGAAGTTATTTTTACATGACCGTGTGCCATTCAGTAACATGAACACTTTAATTTGTAAACGTAAAAATAAATATTGAAAAATGCATTGATGCCACTAACTTCCTACTAACGTATTAACACCCACTTAGCTATCCTGGGAAGGGTAACCTGATTAAAAGAGGCTTTTAGCTAAATACTCTGAAAGTCAGTGTATCATATTGCTAATCCCCCGAGAGGAGACAATGGCGTTTGTACAAAACGACAACGGGCTTCATGGCAAGTTACAGAAAAAAATAAGTGTCAGTCAATTAAGCAAGGGCACTGGTCTGCTATAAAAAGCAGTAAAAAAGTCTCAAGAACAAAGTTTGGTACGACGCATGTTTACCAAAGTGAGGATGATGCAGGTTTTATTGGCAAGTAGAACCATACAGAAACTTGGCGACATTTAAATTGTAATGTATTTGGACTAAGGGCTATTGTGTCCAGAATGTAGCATTCATCATGCAACACCATGTTATGGTGACACCTGAGGTAGATGGCCAAAATGTCAAGTTAGAAGTGAATTAACATTGTAATGAGGCTCTGATTGGATGGACATATATATGACTATGGAAAGTATGATTTGATATGATATGATATGAGATGATATGATATGATATGGCATTTATAACACGCCTGTACACAAGTGTTTCTAGGCACGACAAAACAACGAGGGGGAAACAGAGGGAGGACAAAACAACAATCTTACTAGGCCTTGTGTCATTCAGATCGTGCGAGCGCGGGGAAGGGAAAGGCGAGAAGTGCAAAAAGGGGGGGTGCAGGCAATCAAAAGTGCAACCAGCGGGTGGCTCAGTGCAGCCAAGGAGTGGCTCATAAGTGCAGAGAGAGGGGACCAGATACAGACCGCAAGTGCTGGGGGAGCCAAGAACAGTGCGAGGTGCAACTGGACAGCCAGGGACCTGGGCCCAAATTCAGAGGGTGGCCAGGTAACCAGTGCGTGGAACAGACGGACGTCAACACGGGAGAGGAAGAGAGGAAGCAAAAGTTAAGAGGAAGGTCTTGAGTTGCTTCTGGAACCAATGTTGGTAGGCAGGGAGGCTGTTCCAGAGGGAGGCCCCAGCTGAAGAAAGAAATCTGCCCCCAACTCTCTGCTTGACCCTCAGAGAGTTGGAGGTGGATGACCGGAGAGCTTGAGAAGGGAGATACCTAGGAAGAGAAAGTTGGAGGTAGTGCAGTCCCAGGACCCAGAAAGCCTTGTGGAGGATGCAGAGGGTATTGAACCTGATCCTAGCCACCATGTCATGGCTACTTGCCCAGGATCACAGAAACGGCACCATCAGGTGGAGGGAATAAGGAACACCATGGTTCAAGCACGCCCCTTTGGGGCATTTACACATTGAGGGCCCAGTTGGAATCAGTCTTTGGCGCCAGGCTCATGGACAAAACATAAGCAAGACTCTCTTTATTATGGGCAGGAGTGCTTGAAACAGAAGCAAGACTCTTTAATTATGGGCAGGAGTGCTTTCAAGAACATTCCACTTGTGTGCAACCAGTCCGGGTGTGGCCTTCTATTTATCTTCAGCTGCACGTGCAACTTCAAGGAGTGGCAGGGTGTGGCAAGAATGACTGAGCTAGTGGGTGTGGCCTTAAGAGCTCAGCTATTAAAGCCAGCCCAACCCCAAGGCCCACACTTCGCGTTAATCTGCATTCGCATGCAGCATAACGCTCACCGCTGCCTGGGTTAGCTAGCACTTACCTCGGAAATCCAGTCTCCTCTCCCTACACTTACCTCTTGTAGTCAGTTTACACCTGCATCCATCACCGCTGAGCCTGGCATCCATTCTTCATCTTCCGGATCGCAGGACTTCAGCTCTGGGCACGACATCTTCTTCACCTCCGGCATGCAGAACTCCAGCTCTCGGCACCGCAGCATGACATCTTCTTCATCTCTGGCACGCAGAACTCCAGCTCTGGACTCCACAGCACGACATCTTCTTCCTCCACGAAGGCGGACCCTGTAAAAGGACAAAAGTCAAGGTTAGACATACAAACCTGCAGTTTAAGATCGCTCTTGCAAAGTTCTTCGCGCTTGTCCTTAAAAGCACACTTACATGCTGCTGGACCGCCGCAGAATCCTCTGCTCCTCATCAGGAGTCACTTCGAGCTCTGGTGCTCTGCTGGACCACAATCACACCTATGTGGGGAGAAAGATAGCCATTGTTACAGAGCTGACAACAGGCTGAGAACAAAACAATACCAATACTTCACAACAAACAGAAAACAGAAAGACACTTATCAGAAAGGCATGGAATCGTCACAACTGGACTGGACACCACATATAAAGGACCAGTGAAGGAACTCGTTCCTCATTCTACATGCGCCCCTGCCAGAAGTAGCAGGGCGGAGAGTTTTCCCTTAATAATCTGCAGGTGACCCTTAATGGGACGATGCATGCTCACCACACTATGGGAGGAAGGTTTTCAGAGGGAATTCACTCGTAGGCCAGTAAACTTACGCCCTCTCATATTTACACAGGAGCAGGGTTCCAATTAATTGCAGCAACAACGGGAGGAAGCAGATCGGGGGTCCTAGTTCCTGGGAGGGCTGAAACTGTGCCCCAGCGTCCCTGCAGAGACCAGGTGAGCATAACACACCACTGGGAGTCAATGAAGAGATTTCCGAGCTGGAGAGATACAATCCCTGGGCTTGAGGCCAAGGACAAGACTCGCAGTCCTGTTCTGGATGAGTTGTAGAGGACAGAGAGTAGAGGCAGGAAGATTTAGAAAGAGGCTGCTGCAGTAGTCCAGCCTTGAGAGGACCAGAGCTCTGGAGACAGTGAGCTTCTGGGGGAGAGGGAGGAAAGGAAGAATAGCTCTGAGGAGGTCCAGCTGACAGTTTGACTTCTTAGAGATGTCGGAAATGTGAGGAGAGAAGGTGAGAGTGGAGTCGAAGATGACCCCAAGGTTCTTAGCCTCACAGGTAGGAGCAGGAAGAGGACCCAGAGTGGGCAGCCAGAGAGAGAGAAAGGAAAGAAGGGCAATGGTGTTCCGATGATGAGGATCTCCATCCTACTGTCATTAAGGCAGAGATAATTAGCGGCACACCACTCCTGAATTGCAGACAGACAGTCGGGAATGAGTGAAGGAGTAGAGGTGGCTGAGGGGATCCTGAAAGAGAGATGAGTGTCATTTGCATATCACTGAAATTTAGAGCAGAGAGCAGCAATGCGGTGGAAGAGAGGTGCCAGATGTTGGTTGAAGAGCCAGCGAGAGAGGTTAGACCCCAGGGGAACACTATAAGGTAGAGAGAGAGATAGAAAAGAGGAGGAACCCCAGTTGGACCTGAGAGGGTCGGTCAATGAGAAAGAAGGTCAGCCAGGCCAGGGCCTTATCAGTGACATGCAGGTTATCACGGAGGAGCTTGAGCAGGATGGCATGGTTGACCATGTCGAAAGCAGAAGAAAGATTGAGAAGAATGAGGATGAGACTGTGGACAGAAGGAAGGTTAGAGTCAAGGTTGGAGATCAGGTCTTCGTGGCTGTTCAGAAGAACAGTTTCCATGCTTCTGCCACTCTGAAGCCAGACGGATGGTCATGGAGACAACCAACGGATTCAGTATTAAGGTTAAACTGGGAGATGGGCAGCTTTTCCAAGAGTTTTCCCAGGAAAGGAGTGATGTAGATTGGGCAATAGTTAGCCAGAGAGGAAGGATTGGCAAAGGGCTTCTTAAGGAGGGGGTGCACAAGGGAATGCTTCATGGGGGAAGGGGAACGTTCCAGTGGCAAAAGAGTGATTGCAGAAATTGGCCAGGGCTGGAGCATGGGTGTCGATGTGGTCCTTGATGGTTCTGGAAGAACAGGGAAGAACCTCTTTTGATGAGACGTTCATAGATCGGACTTGTCTAGAAACATTGTCTGGGGTGAACAAGGGAAAGGAACAGAAGGGAGGAGGATAAGAGGCCAGAGGAAGGCCAGACGTGAAGGAGGAGGACGAGGAGGAGGAGAGGGTGGACAGGATGTCCAGAGTTTTAGTGATGAAGTGAGAGGCGAAGGCCGTGCAGAGGGCCTCAGAGGGAGAAGGAGAAGTAGAGACTGCATCTGGGTTGGCCAGCTCCTTGCAGATTTTGAAGAGTTTGGCCGAGTTGTTAGATGCCGCAGATATGCAGGCTTGGATGTGTGCTCTCTTCCTGGCGAGGACAGAGAGTCTGTACTACCTTTGGAGTAGGCTTCAGGCCAGTTTGTCACAGGGTGCACCTGTAGTCCTCCTCTTCCTCTCAGCCACCCTGCAGTTGAGTTTGAGGTTGACGAGGTCAGAGTTGTACCAAGAGTTGCACTTGGATTTGGGCTTCAAGGGGATCCTCATGACAGGGGCACGTACATCAAGAGTGTCAGAGATAGTAAGATGGAGGTTAGAAAGGGCTGTGTCAGGATGTGAGTCAGCCAAAGGTGCAGAAAGAGGAGAGAAAGTAGTGGCAAAAGCCTCCACTGACATGCTTCATGGGTGGATGACCGAGACGGTAGGTGACAGTGCCGGAGTAAGCTTGACTTGAGGGGTAGAGTGAGAGAGAGAGAGATGGGAGGAAAGGAGAAAGTGGTCATTCCGGGAGAGAGGAATGGTGAGAGGGTTGGAGACCGGGTGGTCTGAGGATATCAGAACATCTAGGGTGTGCCCTGCAGAGTGAGTTGGGCCAGAAGAAAGAAAAGAGAGACAGAGGGAGTCGCAGAGGTTGCGAAAGTGTCCTGCAGAAGGACAAGAATCATCCCAGCGGATGTTAAGGTCTCGGAGGAGGAGAAGTTGAGAGGTAGAGGTGAGTAGGGAGGAGGAGAGATCCGCCCACTCAAAGAGGAAGGAGGATACCGGGCTGGGCAGCCGGTAGAGAGTGGCCACAGTGAGAGAAAGGACCAGGCATTCAAAGGAGGAGTAGTGCTGCATAGGAATGATAGAAGCAGGGATCTACGCTGGGAAGATCAAGGCTACAACCTCACCGGGGTGGTTAGTTCTGGGCACGGAGAGGATATTGTAACCATCAGGAAGGAGAGTGTTAAAGCTTGTGACATGAAGTATAAACAGGATGCAAAGTTACTATAAAAAGTGAGTTTCACATTACAGAAGGGGCCTTCTTGGTAGATCACCCTGAAATCTGAGTTCGTTTCAGAGGGCTGAAGTTTTCCTGGCTGGCAAGAGAGGCCTATATAACGTACAATCGGAAAATACAACTCTACTGCTGTTTCAGAACATTTGCAAAACAATGAGAAAGGGACATCTGCTGTAAAACCCAGGCCGTACGAGTGGACTTCTGGCTTCCACCAAACTGCAAAGGTGACCTTGTGCAGGCCAAGTAAAACATGATGAACACATTTGTAAGTCTTTAGTTAGGGGCTCATATTAAAGTGCATGATTTTCTATATTTAAAAAAAGGAAGGTGGGCATATTTGAAGTCACAGAGAACACAGTAGGAAGATTGTACCATATGAGATAAAGGCAACAAGGGATTATTTTTTTGCAATTTTTCTGCAATGTGAGATTGTCATTACAGACGAGGTCATGTATGATAAATGGGAAAACGCCTTGCAGCACTATATATTTGGAATCATACCAAACATTGTACATCTGTATTGGCACTAGGCCACATTTTATAGATACAATTCATCTCCCAGTGATGATTGTTTTGGAGAACAAAGAAAAGTATTTGTTTGTTGGTCTCCCGTTTATGTGAAAATTATTGCTGATTCCCTGACTGCTTGTGCTTTGGAATTACTGTGCTACATTTTGATTTGCATGAAAGGTAGGCTTGATGATTTTCTGATTCCTTATGTCTTGGAATTAGAGTGCTGCATTTTTATTTTCAATGAAAAGGAAGCTTGATGATTCGCTGATTGCTTATGCCTTGCAATTACCGTGCTGAATTTTGATTTGGTTTCCATGAAAAGAAAGCTTGACGATGTTTGATTCTATTGGTTATGGTTTCGTAAAGAGAGGTATTTTCATAAGCACAATCACAGCTGTGGGAATCATTAACATTACCATCCAAATACAGTTGATCATTGATAAAAACCATGGCAATTTAGGTAACAAGGCTTCTGGGTGTTTCAGATCTCATTTTACTTAGATGAAAGGCCCCTAAATTAAAGGAAAAACCTAATAGTAACAATAATAGACAATTTGTGGGAATGAAGATATATAATAGGATATAAAATAAAAAATAAATTAAACAATTATCTTTTAAAACCATCAACATATATGAAGTGGGGATCGAAAGCTCAGCTGGTTAGCTTAAGTGCACAGCATCATAATTTACAATCAAACCTCAAATGACATCGGGCATTACATAGTGAAGTTTTAAACGTAAGGAAGATCAATGATTTGATGATTAACGCCTCTAAACCAAACATCTTAAACTACACACAACTTCAGTTGCAAGATGGACTCCATTCCTTTAAAAACAGTTAATTACTTTTCTTACTTGGCCTTTAATTTTTGCAATAGACTTAATAAATCAGTAGTGTATTAGTGTATAAGAGCCAAGGTTTTTGCAAAAACTGCTCAAATAAACAAATGCATAGATGTTATTGTTGGTACATATGGTAGGTCCTAATTACTTTTAAAAATTAATGTTTTACAAGTTTTCTATATGATTTGGAGATTTAACTCATTAAGGATTGAAAACAAATGATAAGCCCTGAAGGAATTCTTTGGAAATCAGTTTTGTAATTGCCATCATGTGTCCCGACATCCGTTATCATATTTGAAATGGGATTACTTTCGGTCCAAGTCATCATAACTTGAACGTCTTTCTTACCTTATTATAAGGTTTTGAACCCCCCGCAAATTCCGATATTTCACACCTTGTTAGAGGCGGAACTACTAAACTGGTCTAATCATTTGTTGATTATTGTGCATCCATTTTGTCTCAGTTGGGCACAATTATCTATCATTGTCTGTTAATGGAAAGCTTTGGAATTGCAATTGAAGTAAAATAGTGCAAACAATAAGGAAGTACAAGTACCATTCAGATTTGATTTATTTGGACAAGAAACTATGGACTTGTCCTATTTATTTATGTAAATGTCAATGTGCTTGGATAATTTTTTTATTCATTAAATGTAATTTGTTGCGAACCCTCAAAGTCTTGGGTCAGAGAGCGAGCATAGTCTAAAGTGGAAGCAATTTTCAAAACGCATTCCTCCAGAGTATGTATGTCAATTACACTTACCTACGCTGAAGTATGCAATTCCAATAGACGTGTCATGAAAGAGCTTTTCAGGCCTATCCCACCCAACCTGATTTCAACCAAAGAGACTTGGTAGAATTGACCCAGATAAAAAAGTGGCTTATGTATTGATTGCAGAAGCTTGTTAACAATAAAGCATCTGATACTTTACCACTAGATCATCCATAAGAGTGTGTCACAGACTTGTCTTGAAAAGTATTCCACATGGAAAGATATATGCATCCAACAAGAAAGCACAAGAGGTCCTAAATAAATACATTGACAACAAGATTTATTCAACTTTGCTCTTCATCTGTTGAAGCTCCTCAATTTCTATTTGATGTTTAGTAAATCTAGGGATCGTATCCCCTGTATTTATTACGGGGCCGAGGAGTTACATCTAATTAATAACAGAAATGACTACCTCATGTTTTACTTTAATTTTTTGTTTTAATGTTTTTATTGGTTAAATAAAGAAAAATTCAACCTTTAACATTACCTGATGTATATTACCGGAGAACTACAGAATCAGGTCCAAAGTTAAACTCTATTCTCATCATCAAATTTATGGGAAGCTTGCTTTGTAATTAGGATCAAAGAAGGGGCACCACGGAAGCCATTGTTCAAAACTAAACTGCTGTAATTTGATTGTACAATTATGCATTTTGGTCTGTGCAATGCACCAGCAGCTTTTTAACATTTTGTGAATGGCATTTTATGAAGATGCTTAGACCAGTTTATAGTGATTTACGTAGCTATCTTTAGATTTGCTCCAGTGACCATAAAAAAAACATCAGCCATATGTGAAGTGAAAGTGTAGCAACATCTACTGCAATGTGACTATTAATCAAAACTGCATGTTTGCAAATACAAGTACATGTGACATATTTGGTATAGACATTTCTTTCCGGGATGGCGCCCATTTGTCAAACTCATGTACAGGCAATGTTTCTATGCCTATGAAAGATGCAAAGTTTACTGAGATTTGCTAATTTCTCTAAATCATTTTGTGCAGTTACTTGCTTCTGGCTCAAAACATCATAATGATGATGAAACATGTGGTATTTAAGAGTAAGAATGGAATTTAAAAATGTAGAAATTGGGCGGATTCCAAGATGGCTGCGCTGTTCTAAGGTCCGCGTCTCCCGGGCTCCCGACCTGCTAATGTGAAAATCCACTCTTCAAGCCGTACCTGCCCTCCCCGGCACCTGCAGCGGTCAGGGAACATCATCGGAGTGCAGTGGGACAGCGGAGGCGAGTGGACGGGGTCCCGGTTCCCCGATTTCCTGGTGAGAGGTCCGCGCTTCATTTCCGGTGCGCCGCGGCCCGCGGCGGGCTGCCTCTGCATTTGAGCGGCTGGCAGGGCAGCGAGACCGTCGCGGGATCCCGCGCCTTCTGGCGCCCCCCCAGTTTGGGTGGAACCGGCAGACCACGCAGGGACGGGCACTTGGGGTGCCCGTATTTCCCTCCACACCCCCCCCCGGAGGAGTTGCGATGAGCGGCTATCCCCATGGGGGACCAAAGGTACGGGGGGAGAAGTGTGGGGGGTTCAGTGGGGTGATCGTGCTGGGGCCCGGCCCCCCCTCACCCTAGTGGGACCCTGCAGGGTCAAAGAGGACTTACATCCTGGGTCTCTGGACCTGAGCCATAACAAAACTGTGCCATTACAGTGGATCTGTCAGTGAGATGGTGGGAGCGTTCGGTTCCCGACTCATGCTGCACGTCTCGGGCACTCCCGGGGGGGGATCAGTAAAGGCTCGCAAATCTTGGCCACTGGGGATGTTTCTGCAGCACGCCCCCCTGATGCTCCATAGACTTATTTGAGCGTACCCCCTGGACGTTCACCAGCTCTGCGGCAATCACCACACTGGACACAGGACATTAGCCTCAGTGATTTTTGGGGAAGGGAGGAGTCCGGCAGGGGTGGTCTCAGGCTTTTGCTCTGGCAGCCGGCTGATCCTCCTGGAAGACCTTATGCAGCGGGAAGTGGCGTGGACCTGTTCCTGAGTTTACGTTGATTTGGCTTGAGTGTCCCGGCCCTTCAGCAATAGCAATAGCCCTCTCGCCATCCAGCTGGACCGCTGGATAGATTATACACTCAAAGGATAAATACTAGTGCATAGAACGAGGCAGCTGGGGATGTCAAGAAACAGAGGAAAAGACCTGCCGGCCCCCTTGAAGGGTTCTAAAAGGGGAATGGATGACCCCCTTTCAAAGATGTGGGCGAAAGATCTTGAGACAGCTGGGGCCCAAGAGAGTGGGGAATGGTCCCTTGAGCACCCCGTTTCCTCCGGCCAGGGCGAGCTGGACAGGCCTGTGTCCCAAGCTATGCTCACCCAATTTATGGGTGAATTGGTCAACAAGATCATAGCTGCGGGGCAGATGCATATGGACACGCTACGAGAAGATCTGGCGGAAGGTCTCAGAGATATTAAGCGGGATATAACCAAAATGGAGGAGAGAGTTGACACTAATGGGAAGGCTATTCAAGAACTCACAGAAGATGCAAGGAAAGTCGACATTCTCTTGGAAACGCTGGCCACCGCCACGCAGAATCTCGAGTTACAAGTTGAAGTCTTGGAAAATAGGTCGCGGAGAGCGAATATCAGAGTCAAATCTCTGCCAGAGGACGTTTCGGATCAGGAGCTAACTCCAACCCTTAGATCAATTTTTCCAGACCTCCTCGAGTCTGATGCTGAGCCGGAGTTGCAATTTGACAGAATTCATAGGGTGGGCCCTCGCAGATCGGAACCAGGGGCGAGGCCGAGAGATGTTCTGGTGGCCTTCCATAATTACGCCAGGAAAGAAAAAATCTTGGAAAAGGCGAGAAAGGCCGCCCGTATCGCCTACAACGGGCACAACATTTTCCTGTATCGAGATTTGGCACAAATAACTCTAATTAAAAGGCGGCGAATGGGCCCGGTCTTGAACTATTTACGTTCTCACCAAGTCCGCTACAGCTGGTCCCATCTGTTTGGGCTGACCTTCACCTGGCAGGGTTCCCGTCATAAAATTACATCCTGCGATCAAGGGCTGGCACAGCTGGGATTGGAAGAGCAGCCATCAGTTCCCCCTGAGAGGCTGGAGGCTCATCTGAGTGTCCGCAAACCTTGGGAATGGTCTTCGGTCCGGCCTAAGAGGGCGAGGAAGTGCCCAAAAAATTCTACACCCAGGAAAAATGTTACTACTACAGTTGAGGTGCTTGCCGAGGTGGCTGAGGGGGCCTTCAGTGCTACGTGACTAAATGAGTTCTCATGGTGATCTTAGGTTGAGTCCGGGGAGGGCACTCGCCAAAGCTGTTGTGTCTTATAGTTTGAGTGGTTTAGTTGAGTTTGCATTAAGTGGCAGGGAGGGGGGGGGGGTTGGTGTCTTGGAGTGGGATTGGGAAATCCTGCGTGGGGGGGTTCCGGGTTACTTATAGGGTCCGGCTCTCGTCTTAGGCTACGAGGGGGCTCTTGTACCAGTCGGATTCACCTGGAGGGAGGGGGGGTGAGGGGTTGGGAAGAGAGGGGGGGTAGGGCGGTGGGTGGTTCCAAGAGCTCCCAACCAGGGAGTATCCAGTAGTGTGTGCGACCAGAAGCGGCAACCTCCCAGGGTTGCAGAGACAGGGGGGATGCCTTCTAGTGGGGCGACAAGGATTTTTTCAGTTCATCTGAATGTCTAGCGCAGATTCTCTGAGGCTGCTCTCTTTGAACGTAAACGGGCTCAACTCCCAAATCAAAAGGAAAAAGGTGAAGAGGTTTCGGAGGAGAGAGCAGCCTCATATAGTAACGTTATAAAAGACCCATGTTCACTCCAAAGACATGCAAAGGATAAGGTTCTGGGGGTATTCAAGAATGGTTCAAGCTACACAAGCAAGCAAAAAAGGGGGAGTTTTGATTGCTCTGAAGGATGGCTTCGACATGACCATAGCGGGGACGTAGAAAGATGACCAGGGGAGGTATCTAGCGGCAATTCTGGAGGGAGGGGGAGAGACCATTACGGTGGCAACCATCTATGCCCCAAATCAAGCCCAGGACCCCTTCATTCGAAAAGCTCTCTCCCGTTTGGGGAAATTTGCCTGTGCTAACATTCTCCTGACGGGGGATTTTAATCTGGCATGGGACCCCTTGAAGGATAGGAACTCAACTTCATGGGTTGTTCATGGGAGACCCTCTGGGGACCTGGTTAAAAAGATGCAGGACTTGGCCTTGGTGGACGCTTGGCAGGAGCTTCATGGATCTGAGGAGGGGTATACTTTTTACTCACATGCACACAGGGTACACTCCCGTATTGACTACATATGGTTGTCGAAAACAATATTGGAGAGAGTCACTGACTTAGGGATTGGTGCCATTTCCCTGGCTGATCACGCGCCACTTATGCTATCGCTAACTAGAGCATGGGGGCCCCCGGGTCTACGGAGGTGGAGGTATCCACTCTTGCTCTTCAAGGATCCTATTTTGGTCAAGGAAATTGAGGAGGAAATAGTTGAGTTTTCAAGCCACAACGGCTGGGACGACCCGTCCCCATTGGTGTGGTGGGACGCCTTCAAGGCAACGATCAGAGGGACAATCATAGCCGTTAAGGCCAGAAGGGAGCGGCTATTAAGGCTAGAAGAGCAACAATTAGAAGTCAAACTCAAAGAAATTAAGGCGCGGATGGGTTCCAAACAGTCAGCAGCAATAAAAAGGGAATACAGGGCAGTCAGAGGGCAGTTAAATCTCATACAAACAAGAGCGGCTGTGCGCAGTCTTCTTAGGTTGCGCCAAAGATATAGGGCCTCATTACACGGAAGGCGGTAATGGTTAACGGCCACCGTTAATGGTAACGGTGACCGTTAACCATTACCGCCTTACTACGAGGTCCCTTAGCGGGTTGGTGCTTTAACGCCTGCTTTTTGCAGGCGTTAAAAACCAACCCGCTAAGGGACCTCGGAGCTAATTACGGCACTGCAAAATTGCGGTGCCGTAATTAGCGCCTTCCCCATTCCCATAGAGCCCTATGGGGCAGAAATGGGAATGGGGAAGGGCAATGGCGGAAGGGGGATTTACCGCCCCTCCAACCTTGGAATGGGGCGGTAAATCCCCTTTCCGCCAAGGCGGTGCCGGTATTTTACCGGCATGAGCCATGGCGCTATTAGCGCCATGGCTCACCGCCTTCCGTGTAATGAGGCCCATAATATTAAAGCAAATAAAGCTGATAGTCTTTTGGCCAGGCTGCTGCGAAAGGAATCAGGTGAAAAATCCATCTTGAAAATCAGGGGGGGGCAGGGCAAGTATACACAAATAATTTGGATATAGTTTGTGAATTCAGTAGATTCTACGCTGACCTGTATACCTCTGATGTCCCGTCTCTCCCTGAGCAGTTGGCATATCTAGATACCATAGACTTACCTCAGATCTCGCCGGAAGATAGAGAGCTTCTGGATGCTGAGATTACGTCAGAGGAAGTTAGAAGGGTCATCAATAATTTGCTGCCCAACAAGGCCCCAGGCCCAGATGGGTTCATGTCAGAGTTTTATAAAGTGCACAGGGAGGTCCTAATTCCCCTCCTCACTAAATTGTTTAAATGTATTGGCTCTGCTAAGGCCCTCCCCAAATCAATGGATGAAGCCAAAGTGATCCTAATTCATAAGCAAGGCAAAGAGCCGACAGATTGTGGGTCCTATCGCCCCATAGCCTTAATCAATGCGGATGCTAAAATTCATGCCAAAGTCCTAGCGAACCGTCTGGTCAACATTCTTCCCAAACTGATGCACACAGACCAGTCTGGGTTCGTCAGCGGCAGGCAAATATCAGATAATGTAAGACGACTGACCCATCTTATTGAAAAGTCCCAGAGGAGGAAAATACCGGCTCTCCTGCTGGCAATCGATGCCGAAAAGGCATTTGATCAGGTTGAGTGGGGATTCCTTTTTGCTGTTATGGCTAAAATGGGCTTCGGCTCTGGGTATGTTGACCGCATCAGAGCGAGCTACCAACGGCCTGTTATCAGTCTAGCAATCAATGGCCAAATCTCTCCCCGATTTCGATAGGGAGGGGAACTAAACAAGGTTGCCCAATGTCACCTCTTCTTTATGCACTCCATCTTGAACCTTTTCTCGCAGCAGTTAGGGCAGCCGAGGATATAGAGGGAATACCGTTTGGAGGCTCAATTCATAAGGTGGCTGCCTTTGCGGATGACTTGATTCTTGCGCTCACTCATCCTGACTCATCCTTACAGGCCGTGTTTAGGGAGCTAGTTAGGTTTGGTCAGGTGGCGGGGTTAAAAGTCAACATCCATAAATCTGAAATCCTTCCCCTCTCGCTTTTGGACACCACTGTGCAAAACCTTAGCCAAAAGTATACCTATAGATGGGTTGGTAGGTCTTTAAAGTATTTGGGTAAATATCTGACTAATACGCTAGAGGACCTTTATAGGGTAAATTATCCTCCTCTCCTTCAGAAGCTCAAGTCAAAGTTGGTCGACTGGGGTCCCCTGACAATATCCTGGCTGGGACGAGTTAACGTTTTAAAGATGGCGGCCTTACCCCGTTTGCTGTATTTGTATTCGGCTCTTCTGTTGTCCGTCCCGGCATCTTTCTTTAGAGCTCTCCGGAAATTAACCAAGAGGTTCGTCTGGTCCCAGAAGAGACCTAGGGTGGCAGCTTTGTTAATGAGTGCTCACCCAGCAAGGGGTGGCGTGGGCGAGCCAGACTTCAGGGCTTACTACTTGGCGGCACAGCTACGCGTCATTAGGGATTGGCAGAGAGATGACAGGGGGAAGCTGTGGAGGTCGATAGACCGGGCAGTGGTGGGGGGGAACCTGGAGGGGATACTGTGGATGCGGAAGCCTGATAGAGCCATTCAAATGTACTGTAGTGTTATAACAGCGACAACGGGACGGGCTTGGGATCAAGCAATAAAAAGGGCGCAAATCAGCTCCTTCCCCTCCCCCTACACTCCCCTGCATGGCAACCCGCAGTTCACACCAGCATTTGCCCGAGAGTCGGCCTTTGACATCTGGCATCAAGGGGGTTGCAGAATGGTGAGAGATATGTTCATCGGCGATGAGGTCAAACACTTTGAGCAGTGTAAAATCGATTTTGGTATAGGTGAGACGCAGAGATTTTCCTATCTTCAGTTGAGACACTGGCTCTCTCACCCGTCGATTAAACATGCAGGGTCTCGCCCTCTCACTCCCTTCGAAAAATACCTTGACACGGACTCAGGGATAAAGGAGTTCTGGCTTCTATCTATAAATACATCAAGCAAGGAGAAGTCCTGTCGAGTAGAAGGTATATGAGGAAGTGGCGAATTATGTATGTAGGTGTGAGGAGCCAGGAATGAAACTCGTACACAAGTTAGACATGGTTTTGGCTTAATGATAAATGAAAAGTGGTTGGGAGAATGCCTTGCTGTCCCTGCACTGGAGGTGTTTCCCTACCTGAACTGAAAACTAAAGATCTGCCAGTGTCAGAATGTTCAACACAATCCTGTGCTGTGTCCAAAATACTATTCGACCCTCACATTCTAAGGAGATGTACTTCAAAGTGAAAAGGATAATGTCTTTGGCCTACAGTGTTCTGGAACTGTTCAAATGGGAAAAGAAATAAGAAACTCCAACAAAACGTCTCTCAAGGATATTGCTCCTTGCTCCAGAGGGTGTCTCACTTCCCCTGGATTCTACTTCTTACAAATAACAGTTCTTGTCTTTCCTCCTGGTCAAGACCAAAAGTACACCCAACTTCTGTTGGTCTTTTGTTTTGTCAGGATACCTGGTGTACTCTCCTGCCAGGTTGTCTGTGCTCTCTTGTATTCACACTTGTAAATGCCTGGTATAATCTCCTGCCAAGGCTTACTATAATTCCGACACATAAAATTGCTTGGTATACTCTCATTCCAGGGCTTATTGTAATTCATACACTTGTCATTGCCTGGTATACTCTCCTGCAAAGGGCTTCTTGTATTCATACGCTTGTAATTGCTGTGTATACTCTCCTGCCAGGGATTTTTGTATTCACACACTGGTAATTCACTACATTATCACTTTTGGCTAATTCATTCTGTTGGTTGTATACTGCCTTGTTAGTGTTTTGCTTGCACTTCCACTCTTGGCAATTCACCACCTTAGCCTTATTGGCTAACTCACTCTGTCCGTAGCATACTGTTTCAAAGGTGTTTCTTATATGCATATGTGGCATACACTTGCACATTTTAAAGAGTCTCATTTTAGGAAATGCCATTTACCTTTCTGTCGTTTGGTTGCTTTCGGTTCTGCTATGTTCAGTTATTCTCATGCACAGTGTTTGTCAATACGCCCCGGTATTCCCTTTGTCTCAGCTTGGACTCACTGACTCGCATTGTTTTTCCTTTTCATAGCTTGCCGGTAGCACTCTCTGGTTGTTTTCTTCCTCGCAGTGGTCAGCTTTCAGCATCCCTGCTTCCCACGGCTCCAGCTGGGCATCTCTGCTTTGCACTGGTATCTGGTAGGTGTATTGCTGCTTCTGGTCAAAGGTGAACACCCAGGAGCCCTGCACTGGCTTCTGGTGTTCCTGCCATGTGTAACCTTCTTCGTGCAGCCTTCTGCTTCTCAGCACCTGAGCCAGTTGGCTCCACTGTCCTTCTCCCAGCCCGTCTGTTGCACAGACAGGACCAGCCCGCTCTAACCAGCAGTCTACCATGGTTTCTGGTGGTCCTGATTGTCCCAGGCACCGGTGCGTGCTTCCTACAACTAGAGCGCTACCTGTGCTCGGTGCCTCTCGCTCTGCATTCCTTCACTCCTCTTCCTCGTCGCAGTGCTAACATGTTTCTGAAAAACAACCTTGGATGACTAATAGGTTTTGATGGCAACTCAGTCATGGAGGGTTGGCCTGTAGGTTGGAATTAGAGGGATTTAGCACTCTTCATTGAGGGAGCAGGGGAGAGTTCAAAATAGACCATTAGAGTGTTACCAATAGGAGGTTAATCCTGCATGGGAAAAGGGGGGTACCATGTCTCACCCGCTGATATCATCACTCCCCGCGAAGGCTGTCTCTCCCCATGTGATCCTCCCTCATATAGCTGCATCCAGGGTCCAGGTCAGGTAGTGGCTGCCATCCCCTAGCCACATGGAAGGACGTCACTGTCGGAAAGGGAGTGATGATATCATTGGATTCATCACAGAGGGCAAACATGAGTTCATGATTTATATTATCGAGAGCTTTCAGGGAAAATGGGATTTGCAATATCAGCATAGAACACAATCAGCTGGCCTAATAGTGTTTCTAGTTGTACATGATTTCAATTATTTGTACACTGCTGGATTCGTTTTTGTAAATACACATGCAAGAACCATCCCCTACGGAATACATGAAAACATTGCTAGGGAGATCATCATTGCTAATTGATGCTATTTAGCATGAGAATAAGGCAACCGTTAGGCACAATCACAGCTATCCACAAGAAGCGATGCATTATATTATCTTGCCTATTGAGTCAACCATATGTAAACACGTGGCACCCTATTCATCTTCAGGTATGCCAGAGAGCAAGTACATTGCAAATTCATTTGTAACATTGATGGCTTTTTGGTGGAGGGAGAATGTTAATTTCTGCGTGCCGCAGCAGTGCCTGTTAGCACTAGCTCAGTCTCTTCTCTTGGTGCAAAGCATGCTATTGTGACACTGATTCATTCTAGTATTGGGGACAGTCAGGTCCCTGCAGACAGAGGGACTGTGTGTGGCAGTAGCAGAAGCAAATGTAAATAAACATAAACTGATAAACAGAACAATGACATACCTCTAGGCTATTTCCCATGGTAGAGTGAGAACAAACGCTATACATATAAACTTAGATTCACAGAAATGTATTCAGCATGCTACTACACAGTGCTTTATGACTCCCTGATGTGGGGTGGGATATTTCTAGACATGGCTGGTAGGATACTTTGGCCAGCAGTTAGCGCGGTATAACCGATATAGAAAGGACATGAAACCTGTTCCTGGAGTGGCTGATGATTCCAGCATGAAGTCTTCTAATGTTTTGCCCCCAAAGAGGAGGGCCTCTTTGAAGGCACTCTTCTGCATCACATTCACAAGTCTAGCAGTGCTAGCAGGTCAGACAGAGAGTGTTTGTCAGACCTGAAACACACACTGCTTCATTCCAGTCATCGTTCACTTTCTCACAATAATGTCATTCTTACTAAAGCCCGTCGTCATCCTTCGCTACGGCCAGTTATGGCAACTTTGGGACAGGTTTACTGCAATCCGTTTGAAGGTTAAGACCAGATTTAACAGACACTTAAACTCTGTCTTCCACTTCAATTACGAGGCAACGCCTGTTAACATTCTTTCTCCATAATCATAAATGCACTAAGGCATCCACTCGAAGACCCCTCTTCTCTCGCTTCCCCTATAGCACTTTTAAGTGACCTCTGGGCTTTCTAAAAAATATTACATCAACGAACTAGGGCTATTGCTGATACTTTTCTGCTCCTCATACCCTCTCTCCCAACAACTCTGCCTTTCTTCCATCTCTCCTCTCCCCTCACAGTATTTTGGAATAAAGAAAGTGGTATATAGCTTCCAGAATAATTTTTACCACTCTTAAAAAATAGATTTTCTATATTAGGTTTGTGTTATGTTGTACTAATTTGAAACATTAGAAATGGAACATTCTACTTTATTATGCACCATTTGGATGTATATTTTTAAATTGTTTGGGGGGGGGGCTCTTGCCCAAGCCCTCCTTAGAGGCTTGCTCGCTACATTCACTCAAATATTGTAATATGGGGGTACTTTAAAAACAATCCATGCCCAGTTGTGTCACCAAGTCCACCACTGACCAGGTCTTCTGATCACACCTGGCTCCAGTCACCAACTGCCCTTTAAACTGACAGAAAAACGCTGTCAGGCTCAACTTCCAAAACCCTTGTCTTTCAAATGAGGTCTTACCAAGTCACATAACCTTTACCAGAACAACACTGTCCCCTATAGTAAAGAATGTGTCACCTCAGCTAACTTATGGAATTCAAAATGTCACTTCTCAACAAGGAAGGAAGAGAAGGTAGGTTGGATTGTGCCTGCTTTTTTCCATTATTAAAAAGAGGCAGCAATCCATAGGGATTGAATCCTCTTCACCCTCATCAAAAGAAGATGCAGGTAGAGGTCTGTTGGTCTCTCTGCATGGAACAGGAAAATGTGTGGAGTGTATTTCGCACACCACAGCACGCTATGTCAAGGGAATTCATTCCAAAAGGACACAAATTGGTGACAACACAGAGATCTTGTCTTCCATATGTATTTACAAACCTGTTTCTTATTACCCACTAATTAAAATTAGGCTGTTCGAATGTAGCCCTGTTTTAGGAATGTTAGTGAATCTTTGGAAGGCATATGTGGAATATTGTCATAGAGCCTTCAATATGAACTAATTATGGCCAATATTAGTAATGTAATAGATATGTTTTTTCTCCCTATAAACGATCCCTAGGAAGTTCTCTTTAATTGATTGAGTAGGAAATCACTATATATTTGGAACTATATTGTCCCCGTATTCATCTCTACCTTACGCATTCAGGGGGAATGATTGACGGGTTTCCCTCTTTCTACTCCCAAGGATGCTAGGCTAGCTAGTCAAACAATAGGATTTCAGTGGACATGTGCTGGGGGCTCTTGCAGTGTGTCACTCCACTCAGCACATTTGGAGTCTATGGGTTCTCTATGGATTATTCTTGTATCAGGAAATTGTCTCATCAAGCAGATTATCTCCAACATGGATTGGGAGGGTGTAAAGCTTATTATTTCTGCCCAGGTTTGCATCCATTGCTAGATAGATCTTACAATGTGTCTTTGTGATCTAATGGTCTGATCACGATGATGATGATACTTCTCCAGAGGCTAAACTTGTTCTTTTATAAGTCTCACAGTGATTGCCAAAGAATTGTTCAAATTAGTAATGGGTTATTCAAGGCAAGATAGCCTTTGATTTACAAGTTAGTCAAACTTCTAACCTTGAAGAGGTACATGGATACTATTAAGGGACATCCTAATATATCTCTTCATGGCTTTGGGTGAAACTAAACCATCTGATTTAATCATTCTGCACATTTCAGTTGGCTACGATGCAGCTGGCCACCAGCACTTCATTGAGTAGCTTCCAAATTTGGCAGATGTGACAAAATGCCACTGAAATGGATGTTATCCTCTCTCATGAACCGAGGAACACAGGTCAGAATATACTCAGCAGCCTTTAACTTTTCAAAACTCTCTTATGGAGTCAGTGATCCTTGTGGTCTTATGTGTCATACTATAGACTCTTATCCACTCCCATTCCAAATATATGACTATGAGACACAGATTCATCTCAGGTTCCGGAAGCAACTCAAGACCTTCCTTTTCAGCTCTGCTTTCTCTCTCTCCCTCCCCTGATGATGTTCTTGTCTTCTGCACTAACTGGTTACCTGGCCTCCCTCTGAACCTTATGGGGACCAGGCTCCTTCACGACCAGTAGCCCCATGCACTGCCTCTAGGCCTACTGCGCACTAGGGACTGTATCTGAAACCCTACAATCCCCTGCCTCCTTGCACTTAACTAGAACCAGCCACCCCGGCAGCACTTACTTGAACTTTGCTTATTTCACTCTCCCTTTCCCTTGCCCTGGTACTTCTCCTCTCCCTTTCCGCTGCACTTGCACGATCTGAATGACACAAGGCCTAGTAAGATCATTTGGTTTGTCCACCCTTTGTCTCCCCTTCCTTGTCTTGTCACGCCTAGGAACACTTGTGTACAGGCGCGTTATAAATGACTTATCATATCATATCATATTATATATCATATCAATTGGATCATAAAACAGCACTACGTGTGTGGAACCATTGGGAAATGGATAAGTGGATCATAAACCATCACTATGTGTGTGGAACATATCCAGTAGTGGACGAGTGAAGGTTTCCTATGTCTTCACAGTTCAGAACAGAAGTGCTGCAACTGGGCTACAATACAATGAAGTCACTACGTTTCAGAATGAAGCCACAGTTGTTAGTCTAGTCCCCTTCCAGTGACCAAGTACAGAAACATAACTTTTCTGTCAACATTTACCAACATATCAGCGCTTTGGTCAACAGTGTTAACCATAAAATGTCACTTTGTCAGGTTCTATCACTGCTGAATTCAAAATTCCATATGGAACTGTTGTGGTTCCTGGTATTAGCTGTATTGGATTATGGGAACTTTGTGTACTTTGGCCTCCTCAGAGCTCAAAACCAGAATTTAGAAAGACTTCAGAGAAAAATGTTGTGAGCTTGCCTTAATATCTAGAAACATACACACATAGCCCAGTACTTAAATGCACTCCATTGGCTTACAGTGGAGCACAAAATGCAATCCAAGGCTTTCAGCAATGTCAGTAAGGTCCTAAGGGATAGAGGTTGCAAGTATCTGAAAATAAAAAGCAACACATCAAACTCAAAACATACTGTCGAGCTAGGCCAATCTGCTCAAACCAATAAACTCTCAGAGAGGACCATGAGTAATTTGTTAGGGGCAATGCTCTAGAACGATTTGGACAGCACAATAAAATTAGAAGATAAATATCAGTGGGCGAGGAAAGAGCAATACAAAGGCTAGATGCTTGGCATCTGGATTCCCCCAGCCAGAGCCTAGATATGTGCCCTACCAGTCAGTCTGCACCATCTTTCAAATTAACAGGCTCTCTAGTATGGCATTTCTGCCTGAATCCAGCCACATTCACCTAATTTGCATAATGAAGCTGACTTCAAAACAATGTTGTTTCATGACCATCTAACCGGGCCTTTCAAACGGAACATTTAAAGAATAGCTCTCTATGACATTTTTCTTAAATGTTATCAGCAGAAATATGAATACAATGTAATTTCAATTATGCATTTATTCTTATTTACCAATTTGTATATGGCAACCCAGTTAATCTGCCCAGCAACTGAGCATCTGGTGTCAGTTCCTTCCTGTTAGTCCATGGCTGGGGCCTTTTGGTCCTCAGCAAATGTTATTTGTATTGAAGCTGTCAGGGATGTTTTATTGACTTCAGTCCCGTCTCCTTAGGTAATTGCTATTCCTGGCTGCCCCTACGACGCAGACCTCCAGTCCAGACAGGTGTTAAATTCCTTTCCTCAGGAGAGCCTTGGCTGATTGAAACATCAGATTAGCTGAACAGGAACCTCTGGTCAGGATGGATTCATTGTATATTGAGGGATTTACGCCCAAACAAATAGACAGATGTAAGTTGTAAATAGGTACCATTTGTTTTTATTGCAGTGCCTGGATTCCTCAGACTCAAGTTTTAAGGTTCAGTTTCTAGGCCTTAGGTTCCATTTCTTTCATGGTAAGGCAGCCCCCATATCCTGCATCTTGTTGCTGGGGGTTGTAGGCATGGTATAGAAAAATCAATTTGCTTTCCAGTCCCAAACCTGCTATTTCCCTCAAGCAGCCTTAAAAAGTCCTTTTATTCTCTATGTTGCAATTATTCTTTAAACTGAATATTAGAAATGTGTTGGGGTTACCGAAAATTCAACTTCAAGTAAGTATTTGCCAGAATTTCGGCAGAAAATTAGATATTCATCTTCGGTTGATTAATTAAGAAATGTTCATTAAAAGCTGAATAGTTTACCACACAAAGTAAATGAAGTATTGGTTTGAGTGCGTGCCGGGAACCATTCAGGCATGTCATATTTATCTTTTAAAAGGATCATTAAACAAATGCTGCTGTCACTGTTTCGACTGAGTACAGGCAGATCAGAGGTGTGAAAGTGTAGAAAGTCTCAGCTCTTGATGTGCTGGACAGACAATGTTTTATCTGGTGTTTGGTGGGGAGGATTGAGCTGAAGCAAATCTTTCAATATTTTGAATGTGCAATGAGATGTGTGTGGTCTCTCCTGTATTTTGCAGTTGAAAATCATTGCACTGGCGGCATTGGAAAATTATATTTTATTTAGGGGTTTATTGATCTGCTAATGACCTGTGTGAGTAATCTGAAAGTTAAAGGTTCCAATCCCACCAATTCCCACTTCAAGTAATGAAATGATGTGGATTAATATGACTGCTGCATATATTCCAGGACGCTCCAAATCCTCGAGTAAAATAGCTCAACGGGTAGTGTGCCTGCCAAGGTTATTTAGCAAGTAAGATGGCTCAGTGGTAAGTGTGCCTGAAACAGGGATGTGCTTGGAATATCGAAATATAGGTTACAATTTCTGCCTTCAAACATTCTCATGTTGACAAAATGAGTCCTTTTAAATTGGGCAAAAGTGACAGATGTTACTAAAGAATGTGGCTATCCAATATACTGAATTTTACAAACACATATTTAACCTAAATGCCCCAGTGTCTGTGGCAGAGAAATATTCCTCACAACAAAAGAGAGTTAAAAAAGAAGAATATTTGTGTAATAAAGAGGCGAAAGTTTACAATTTAGAAACACTACACAAAATAGATGTAGAAGTGAAGAAAATAAGTAAAATTAACATGAACATACAAGTTAAAGCTCTGAAATTCAGCACTGTCCCTTTTCCTATAGGGTCAGATGAGAACCATCGAAGACTCAGCATTCCCTATATATTTTTCTCTGGTGTCTTTTACCATGCACCAAAACACCACAAACATGACCCACTCCCAAAACAAAGGAAAATACCATCTATTAATGAAAAGAGATTTTTGAAATCTCTAATCTCCTCTCAGTACCACAGGTCGAAATCATGGATTTAGCATCTCACAGGTTTGTATTCAGTAGCACTTCAGCAGTCAGCAATGTGCTAATTGATGCAATCACTCCTTTTGGGTTTCAGTGCCTTTCTGAAGCCAGAAGTGTAAAGATGGGCAGGACCAAAAGTAACGTATGAGTAGACACAGCCCAGTCATCACTTACAGTGACTGCATACATGCATATTATAGTTTTGGGCTAGTCTTAGTTACTTTGGTCCAGCCCAACAACCAACACCTATGAATGCACACAAATAAAAACTGTGCTTTTATTGAACTGTTTATTTTCTGATAATTTGTTCCTTTCATGGTTTACACAAACCTCTTCTGTAGACAACAAACAAGAGAAATGCAATACAGAATGAATGCACATATTTGAAAGTGTGTGTTTTAATTTACAAAGTGTTTTATTTATCTACATATCTTTATTGACTAAAAAGGCAACTATTCGGCTCTGTATTTGGCTCTGGCCGAATACTTGTCCAACTATTCAGTATTCAGCCAAATACTTAAATCTACTATTCAGTACACCCCTAGAACTTCTTAAGTATCTGTAGGTTTTACAAAGCTGATTTTCAATCCTGTAAGAAAAAAAATGGCAGCAGGAAATGTAGACCCAATTCCATTTTCTATCATTTTTGAACACGTGTAACAAAATGTGTGCCCACTATCTGTGTTAGTGGTGCATCTCTGAGATTCATGATTATCTGCCCAGATATGGGCCTATACTTTCCCAGTAATTGTCATCCGAGCTCATCTTCCATTTACATTTTTCAGGGAGGGTCGCCATCAAATCCGCTCTATCAATCTATTCAGTGGTGGTACATGTGCCCAAGGGATTACATCCCTCTACAACAGTTCCAATGCTGTTATATTCTTAGTACCACCAATTTTACTTGTGGATTTGTTATCATGTGTCACAAATTAATATAGTGAATCCTTTCACTCTCTCAGATGGGGATCTTATCTTACATTCCTCAAATGATAGCGGAGTTCCTTGTGTATAAAGCTGTGATAAAGTCTGTGGATCTTCCTCCACCCATTTGTTCAATGCACCCCTTGAAATCCTTTGGGAGGAATTTGGATTGCCCACCACAGGGGACAACTGGCACAGTCCCAGGCAGACTTCCCAGCTCTGAAGGCTTTATTCCAATAGTAGATCGAAGTACGAGTCAAGGACAAGAAGGGCATGCAGTCTAGAAGGATTGTAGTTATTCAATGTTCTATCAGCACCCAATTAGCCATAATTATAATTATAATTTTTTATAGTTGGTTATTTATAACCAATTATAATTATGGCTAATTGGGTGCTAATTGGGTGCTGATAGAACAGTGAATAACTATATTCTTTTCACACAGCAGCCTTTTCAGGTCAGCAGCCTTCGATATGGTCGACCATAAAATACTCTGCAACCACCTCTCTTCCGCTGCCCATTTCTCCGCCTCTGCTGTCACGTGGATACAGTCCTTCTTGGCCAACAGAACCATGAGGGTTTTTTCATCTGTGGCAGCAGCAGACCCCATCCCAATCACCTGCGGCAACCCACAAGGATCCTGCATCTCCCCCACCCTTTACAACATCTTTACAAAGCCTCTCTTTGATAAACTGGACCATCTGGGTGTCACCTACACCAACTATGCGGATGACACCCAGATACTCCTCACCATCTCTGGTAACTACAGTGTTGCGTCACTAGGATCAACAAAATCTTCTCCATCATTCAGGCATGGATGGCCACTCATGGCCTCTGCTTGAATGATGAGAAGACCTAACTTCTCCTTGTCGGATTACTTAACAATTTACAGAAACTTAGCCCGGACTACACTAACATCATTATAGATGGCAACACTATCCCCATCGCTAAAAATGTGAAAACCCTTGGTTTTTATCTTGACGCCAATACCAACCTCACGAAACAAGTAAACACGACCGCTTCAGGCACCGCCTACACCGGGAAACTAATTAGAGCTTGCAGACCTTTCTTGTACACCAGCAGCTGCCTTACGCTGGCCAGGGCTCTCATACAATCCAAGTTAGACTATTGCAACAGCCTTTACCTAGGTGCCAACCAATCTATCATCAATAAACTACAGGTTCTCCAAAATAATGCGCTACGTGCAGCACTAAACATCTCTAGGCGTGGGCACATCTCTGCCACTAGAGTCTCATGCAAATGGCTCTCCATTCAACAAAAAATTGACTTAAAACCCCTGTGCCTTACCTACAAAGCCTTAAACATCAGCCCCTCCCTACCTCACGAGTAAATTCACCATGAAGCCAGCCACCAGAATTACCAGATCCTCCACCACTCTATGCCTCACAGTGCCTAGATTCACCACTAAAAAAGCTGGCGGCTCGAGTTTCACGGTCCTCGCCTCTCAACTCTGGACACCTTGCCTCTGAACATCAAACTGACCAAATCCTTCCAACTTTTTAGGAAACTTGCCATTGGATGGTTACTGAATAAAAACCAACCTTAGTTTGACTTAGCCCATCACAAACTGCATATTTTACTCATGCATAAATGCTGCAACTGTATGTCTGATTACCTCTGACTGAATATACTGTACATTACTTTACAAATGTATCATTGTAATTTTTATGTACTATGCCTTGTAACCTATCTTTAAGCGCCCTTTTACTCCCGGATCTGGAGCGCTTTATAAATAAAATAAACAAACAAACAAACAAACACAAACAACTAAGAGAGGTGTGGCATCAAAACATATCTCTGGATCCTTCTCATCAAAACCTTTTCATGGATCCTCATTTTCCTCATCCAAATAGTGCACATACTGACAGTGAAGAAGTGCAAAAAGATTGCCATTTTTTTTTTATTATTTATTGTTAATTTATAACACGCTTAATACCGGCGAGTGGTTTCTAAGCGCAGGATCGGGATTCAAACCTGTGTTGCGCCGAGTTGCCTTGCTCCCAAGACAAGCACATTGACCAAAGCTATCCTTCCTCTCCATGGAATGGGTCATGTTGTCACATACAGTTCACTAATGTATCTGTATGTTAGAAACACTTCATATAAACACAGCGCAACCCGCCCCCAACCCCACCTCAACCAAGAACAATGTAAAGTCTAACTCATGATAGAATTCACCATTTCCAACTGAGAGCTTACCAAGCATGTTAGATGTCTGTATTTCATTCCATGATGCAACAACAGCAGGGATTTGAGCTGGGTCACAGTTTGTTCATCATCTTCCTTAAGCAGGTTGTTGATGATTGCACTAAGGAATGCTCTACACTGTGGGGAAGAGGAATGTTCCGCGGCAGGCTGAAGGCAGACTTGGTTGTGTCGGGGATGGGGAATGCGTAAAAGGAACATCCAGTCGAAAGAACGTTACCACAGGCGAGTAACTTGTTCCTCTAGCTGATTGCAAGTTTACACTACACAACATGTGTACTTATTTGTACTTCATAGAATAAGCAGAAGAGCTTCGACAATACATTTATTACATAAGCATGCATAGCTTACCGGGCAATCCCAGGATTGGATGCTTTGGCAGCTGAGTGGCAAAGAAGGATACATGATCAATTTGTAGTAGATGGCACTCTACTGTGGATGGCCAGAGGGAAGGGCACTGACAATGATTACATATGAACGTATTAAACAATACACATCTGAAGTACTTAAATATGCCGCAAAATTATTGATTAGAGGTTTTTGAATCAATGGACAGGTGGTAGGGCAGGTTGGGGGATTGTAAGGGGAGTGATACCAGCAGGCATCTGCTGTGCCCCTTCTTCAGAGCAGTCATCCTATGTGTAGGCAGTGGTCTGTGGGGATCAATAGAAGCTAAAGGAGGTATGGGTAGCAACGTTGAGTACCTCACAGAGTCCCATTAATTGGGCTGGAGCAGTAAACCAGCTGAATGAAGACTCTATTTGAGTCCCCACCTTGAAAAGAACCAAAGCTGGAGGCTCCAGCTTCCTCTTTCTAGCTCCTAAAAACTGGAATGCCTTACCCACATCTGTAAGAAATGAAACCTCCATGCAGCCTTCTGGAAAGCTCTGAAAACCAAGCTTTTCAACTAAATAGTGCTGCCATTGATACTCACCAGGAACTTCAGTTTGTTCCACTGTAACCCTGGAACCACAACGTTTGAAGCTGTTTTTCTTGTAAATATCACCTTAATTCTGTAATCATTGCACTGTCTGAAATCTTTCTACTGTCTTTTGCCGTGTAACTAAGTAAGCCCTATGTAACACCGCCACAATGACCCAGGGCCGCCTTGTGCACTTTATAAATGTTAAAAAAAGAGTTTTAGTAGAGTGCAAGTGGAGATGGGGTCAGATTGTATGTATGTTCACGAGTTTGCACTTGGAAGGTATAGCAGTGGAGGTAATGCACTGATTTAGTTTCAGATCAATGTCACAGTGAACGCCATGAGGGATGGTATGAGGATGGCGAGGGAAAGGATAGAGAAGATGGGAAGATTGGCAAGTTGAGTATCAGGCAGGCCAGAAACATTCAGTGTTATCTAGCAGCCAGGCAGTACATGATGTGGGAAGAGAGGACTGGGGTTGGGGTGGGTAGGAGAAGGAGAAAATAAGGTCAGAGTTTTATTTGAAAAGAGATGCTTTTTAAGTTATGACTTGTAGAATGTGAATAGAAGTAAACCATGGGAAGACCCTTGAGGGTGCTTTGAGGCTGACCTTGCTCCACAGTTCCAGGAGAAAGAAAAGGAGTGACTAGTCAAGTAAAGGAAGGGCTGGAGAGTGGTCAGAGGGGCAAACATGGACAAGAGGGTCCTGGAATGTTTTCAGTGGGAGAGGAAAGAGAGGAGATTAGTGCAATAGGAGGACTTCTCAGAGTCAAGGGCAAAGGATTGTGATAGGTGGGTTGACTTGTAGGAAGCAAAGACACATGGGAACAGGTTTGTACCATTGCCTGATGCATGTTTGTTCTTAGATTCCTGATGTAGTTTGATATATTGAGGTCTGAGGGTGAGGGCAGGAGAGAATGAATGTGTGAGCTGAATAGTGGTGATCAATGTAGCAACAAGTGCAAGGTTGAAGCATTAAAATGTCTAATCAGTGAAGTTGGCGAGTGGTGGAGCGAGTTCCTAAATTGAGGTCCTGACTTTCCCCTTAAGTGTGTCTATGTTCTTCCTGAATTCACATAAGAAATAATTGTAAGCTCCGCCCACTCTAGCAGTTGGAAACACAGAGTCAGAATGTAAATTACGCTTGTGACCATGGAGACTGGAGGGATCTGAGCAAAGAGAAACGGATTCAGTGGCATGTAAAAGGGAGTCGGAGAAGCAATTAATGAAGGTGAAGACTGGCGGGAGAGAAGAACAAGCATTGGCAATGCCAATACATTTGGTGTTTGTAGTTTATTGCATTTTACATTTAGCATGGAGGGAAGGAATGAGGAGTGACAGTACAAGGCGGCAGAAAGACAGCATGGGAGGGAATGAAGGGCAGCAGCGTAGGGTGAGGGAAGCATTTGGGGATGGGGAATCCAGCGGTGAAAACTAGGTCAGCACCAGTACACAAGAGCATTGTCCATTTGTAGGAAGGAGTGACAGTACAAATGGGGGGAGAGGGAAGAGAGACAGGGCAAAGGGGCGGAACAGCAACAGTGCAAGGCAGGATGGAGCAACAGCGCAAGAGGGGTGGAGCCACAATACAAGGGGGATGGAGTGACAGCACAAGGGGGAAGGAGTGAAGGTGCATGGGGGGAGAGGGCAGGGCAGGTAGCAACAGCGCCAGGAGGGAGGGAGCGATGGTGCAAAGGGGGAGGCAGCAATGGTGCAAGGGTGGAGGGAGCGACAGCATGAGCGGAAGGGAGCAATGGTGTGAGGGGGAGGGAGCAATGGCATGAGGGGGAAGGAGCAATGGCATTAGGGAGCAAAGGGGGGGACAGTGCAAGGGGGGGAAGGAGGGATGGTACAATGGAGAGAAGGAGGCATGGCAATGTGCCCTCCACAGCGACAGACACGCAGCCTCTGTGAATTGGATTTCCATCAGTCCCCAGCGGGGGCCAATATGTCCCCGTTTAGCGAGGAATGGAAAAAGTCTACTTAAGATTCCTGCGATGGATTGCGCCTTCCTTTTGCCCTTCAACCTTCAGACCACCACCCAAACCACCAATTCCTTCCTCCACAGCCTCTCCTGCTGGAGGAGATGCATACGCTTCTGGTAAAAGGGGCCATAGAACTGGTGCCCTGCTTTGAATGAGGCAAGGGTTGGTTTCAACCTATTTCTTTCTGGTGCCGCAGGATGACTGAGGTCTGACACTCATCCGAGCTCTGCAGCTTCTGAACTTGTACTTGTGCAAGGACAAGTTCAAGATGGTCACTGTAGCCCAGATGCTCCTAGACCTGAACAACACACAGGCCCTAAGGGTTTCTTTTCACCCCCTCCTCCTTGCAAGCATCAGAATCTAAAAAACTATGAGGAAGCGTCCGGGTTGACAATACCTCAGTAGGGGGCCCACTGTCTCCTCATGTGCTCCGATGGCAGAATCTTTCTGAAGACCCATGGATCCATCGTTTCCAGGGGTTTTTGACTCGCACTCCCTCCAAACTTCCATCTTCTCCTCTCCTCCAAATTGGTTCTCCAGCACTTTTCAAAGAAATTATGAAGCGGGGCAAGACCAAATGGTGGAACCAGTTCTTCTTCCTGTCATGTGACAGAGATTTCACTCAAGGATCTTTGGGAGTAGTCTGAGATCTTTCCTACCTTAACTTTTCCCTGCCCTTAGAAAAGTTTAAGATGGTGATGCCAGCTCACATTGCAGAGGCTCTCTGCAGGGGAGAATGGATGTGCTCCCTGGACCTGAAGGACTCTTACTTATCTGGCATCCACAGAGGCAGATGTTGCAGTTCAGTCTGATGGGCCATCATTTTCAGTACAAGGTCCTACAGTGTGGTCTTTCACAAAGATTATAAATGCAGTGGCATCTCTCCTCAGACAGGAGGGGCATCCTTTGTATCCCTACTTGGACGACTGACTAATCATGTCCAGTTTGCCGGAGGGAGGAACAATGTCAGGTCAGAGACTATTAGATATTCTATTTGCCCTAGGATTTTCAATAAATCAAAAGAAATTGTAGCACTGTCTCACACAGAATCTCATATGCTTGGAGATAAGATGGAAGACGATAGCAGAGAGAATGTTTCTTACCCGGGAGAGGTTTGTAGACATTTAAACAGCCATCAAGCATGTTCTCTCCAGGCCTTCCACCTCGGTGTGGTGGTACCAGCATCTACTGGGGCTTCTAGCTTCATGTTGGTGCAGTCGGGTAAGTGTGCCTGCCTCCCTGTTCTAAATCTGCTGGTCTAGTGCCATTTTGCATTGAAAAGCATTTTTCTGCATTCCCCTGCTCCTTATTCCGACCACCTAACTCCTTTCCCAGAGCCGCTTCCTCCACTTCAAATCCGTTCTGATTAGTCTAGGACAATATTAAGCTTAGAAGCTGAGAGTGTGACATTAAAATGTTTACATAAACTCAAAAAGCCAGGGAGGTTAGTCTGTCCACAGCCAATAATAATACTTTTTTGATGTTGATTTTCTTTTTGTTTATGGTTTATTTAACACCTTTACAAAAATGTGCATGTATTCACATGTGAGCTTGATTAATCTGTTTACCAAAGACTTTTAACCTTTGTTATTTCAAATTCAAAAAAGTACACATTTTACAATTGCTATTGTATCCTCTTATTTTTTGCCAAGAGAATCAACTTCCATAGTTCCTCTGCCGTCAATATTAGACAATTTTCAAATAAATGCTTGAAATATTGATTTCGTTTATCTTGAAGCTTAGGGCACTTTGATAGCAAATGTTGAAGAGTTTGCGTTTGTCTTGAGCCACAGTTAAATCTGCACGCACTGTCCTCATTTATTATTTGCTTCCTTCTTGCTTTTATTTCTTTTGTGTCGAGAATATTCAATCGAAATTGAAAAATCATCTGTTTATAGTCTGCGCTTGGATATTTTAACAGAAAGCTTTCATTTTATTTCATCCTCTTTTTAAGTAATGTTTCAGCGTGACCACATTTATATTTCTTTACTCTATCCATTGTTGTTATCCAGTCACATTGATACATTTTCATTTTTGCACGTGTTGGATTTTGAAGAAGTAACTCCTCTGTAATGTCTGCTTCACAGAGAGTCTGTTTAATAAACTTTCTCAAATTCTGTACAAAAGGGTGATCTGCTTTTTTCATAAATTCTGCCAACAAAGACAAAGCAGTTACCCTTAACTCAGGATCAAAAAACGTTCTATACATTGAACAAAGCTTCCATTTATAGATTAATTGCAACAACGGAATGCCCAGTTCATAGCGCACCTTCGCCATTGGAACTGATATGGGAAGATTTAAAACAGACTTCCAGTAGTGACTTTCCATTTTGGACCAAAACTGATCTTTGTTAACAGGCTTAGTTTCAGATCTGTATAGAACTATTGGAACTGTTTTCTGAAGATAGAAGATGACCGTCGTTTTGATTAAAAACTTTGCATACTTATACAAGGTAATTTTGGTCCAGGAGATGGCAGTATTTACTTTAGCTCAAATATCTTCATAACAAGGTTTATCCTTACTACAGTTGTTAATATTAACCCCTAAGTACTTGTATACATCCACAACCTCCAAAACTTTAATATCCAGGTACCATTTAGTAATTTGCTTTTTCTTTGTATCCTTAGTAGGGTGTATACATAGGACTTTGGTCATCTGGACATTTATCTCCAAATCATTTTTTCTGGCATATTTTTCCAAAGTTGTAAGTAAATTTTGCAGCCCAACCGGAGTTTTAGACATTAGGATCAGATCATCAGCATAGAATAACGCCATTATTATAGCTGGTCCTAATCGAGGTGCATCAGATATTGTGTTCTGCAGTTCTTTTGTCACATCAGAAATGAAAAAATTAAAGAGTGTTGCTGCCATCCAGCAGCCCTGCTTCAATCCCCGATTTGTGCTGATAGGATTTGTCAGATGCCCCTCTCGTGTTAGTCTTATTTGTATCGTTGTGCTCTGATGCAACTGATGTACATAGTGTAATAAATGTTCAGGGCAGCCATCATTGTTCAGTTTATTCAACAGCTTTTTCAGTGACACATTTTCCGGCTACCTTCGGCCACCTCCTCTCCGTCCCTCATCTCTGACTGTCTGTCTACTATCCAGGAGTGGTGTGCCGCCAATGACCTCTGCCTTAATGCCAGTAAGACTGAGATTCTCCTCATCAGCACACCCGCTCCCTCCTTTCCTGTAGCTCTCTGGCCGGCCTCTCTTGGCCCTCTTCCTGCTCCCACCTGCTCCCACCTGCAAGACTAAAAACCTCTGGGTCATCTTCGACTCCACACTCTCCTTCTCCCCTCACATCTCTGACGTCTCTAAGAAGTCACACTACCAGCTGCATCTCCTCAGAGGTATTCTTCCTTTCCTCCCCTTCCCCCAGAAGCTCACTGTCTCCAGAGCTCTGGTTCTCTCTAGGCTGCACTACTGCAACAGCCTCTTTCTAATCTGTCTGCCTCTACTCTCCGCTGTTTGCAACTCATCCAGAACAGGACTGCGAGACTTGTCCTTGGCCTCAAGCCCAGGGATAGTATCTCCCCAGGACTGAAATCTCTGCACTGGCTCCCGTTGGCGGCGAGGATTAAGTTCAAAACCCTATGCATTGTCCACAAGGCCATTTGGGGCATGGAGCCTCAATACCTTCAACTCTCTCTTCCTAAATATCTACCTTCTCGAACTCTTCGCTCATCCGCCTCCAACTCCCTTAGGGTCAGTCGCTTCTCCAAGCAATGAGTTGGTGGTAGATCTCTTTCTTCAGCTGGGGCCTCCTCAGGAACAGCCTCCCTACCTCACTTAAACTTGAGGAGAACAATCTCCGGTACTGGAAGCACCTCAAAACCTTTCTATTTGCTTCTGCTTTTTCTCCTCCTCTCCCCCGCTGACCTCCTGGCTCCAACCAGAATTGCACTGGTTACCTGGACACCCTCTGATCTCGGGCCCAGGTCCCTCCCCTGCCAGTCTCACATGCCTGAACTGCCTGCCTGGCAACCCCTGCACTTGGAGACTGTTTCTGTATCCCTACAGTCCCACCACCAGCACTTGACACCTGATGTCTGCACTTACCTTTGCACTTGCACTTGCTGGCCGTTACTTTTACTTATTGTTATTTTCTATTCCCATGTACTGCACTTCCCCTTCCCATGCACTTGCGCGATCTGAATGACACCTGGCTTAGTAGGATCGTTGCCTGTCCTCCCTGTTTTCCCCCTCCCTTGCCTTGTCACGCCTTGAAACACTTGTGTATAGGCGCGTTATAAATGCCATATCATATCATATCACTGAATCGAATGCTGCCTTAAAGTCAAAGTACGCCATATACAGAGATTGCTTGGAATTAGACATGTGTGATCGTATTGCTGTTATGAACATAAGATTTACTGGGGTACCCATCCCTTTAATAAAACCTGTCTGATATAGATCTAGTAGGTCTTCATCACTCAGCCACTAGATAAAGTCTCTCATGATCAGGCTTGCAAATAACTTGCCAGGCGCATCCAGCAAGGCTATAGGCCTATGGTTGTTAGGGTCTTGTCTGTTGTCTTTTTTAAATACAGGAATAATAATTGATTTCTACCATGTCGTCCTAAACTTTTGATGTTAAACACTTTGTTAATTATTTCGAAAATGACTCCAGCCCATTCTTCAGGTTTTTGCTTAAGTGTAAAGTTAGTTAACCCGTCTGGACCGGAGGCTCTGGATTTACTTAATTTGGATATCAAAAATTTGATGTCAGGTACATCGAAATGTATTGCATTTACAGTCATTTTAACCTCTTTGCATCTTTATTGCTCGTCTTCTACAGATGCAAATAAGGTTCAAGAAGTGTTCCTTCTAGAGAGCTTAAGAGACAGCATTCAGTTGTATTGACATCTTACATTATGCGTGTTTTAATTTAATAGCTCCCATATCTCTTTCGAGGTTTTTCGCTACTGATTCTAACATGGCTTGGCTATCTTTTTGATATAGCAGAGCCTTTCTGGCCGTCATCCAATTTTTGTATTTGTTTTTTAATTTCTTAGTGAAAGCCATTTTTCTTTATTAAATAACCTGGCATTTCGTATTTCTCTCCATAGATGCCTTTTCAAGAGCTGTGTTTCACTGTCAAAGACATGTTTACTCTTAAAACGTGGTTTAATTTTGTTCCCATGCCCTTGTTTAAATAGTTGTAGAGCATTTACATAGTCACATTCTCTCGTCTTTGTACTTCCCAATTGATTCTTTATAATTTTGTGTAAACAGGACACCTGTTCATGCGACGAGTGTAGGCGATGACGTCCTTTTGAGACAGTAATTTCCTGACTGTATTTTTCTATAGTACTGTTTGATATAATAAAGCCTCTATTTTCCATTAGTCGCTTCCAGCTTGATGTTTCAGCTATTTGCTTTTTCTTGTTCTTAGTTAAGCAGTGTATATTCAAATCTCCAGAAATAATGGTAGTATGAATTGCTGGGTCTTGAGTGATCATGTCCAATAGCTTCTCTATTGCTTCAAGAAAGTCGTTGGTTTGGATAGCTTGGTGATTCCAATATATATTTATCACTGCATAGTATTGTGACTAGCTGTATATAATCGTTTGGTTGTTCCCAGAATTCAATTTTGCACCCAGAGGAAATGTTTGCAGCAGCCAGCACACCTGCCATTGGCCGCCCCCTTTTTTTCTTTACGGCTGGGAAACATGTTACTACAAAATCGTTCCAAACAGGAGCTCAACAAGTCAAGTTTCTTGTAAAAGTACGATGTCACTTTGATGTAAATTGTTACTTAAAGAATTTATCAGGTGGGTGTGACCACAAGTGTTCCAGCTAGTTAAGGTAAAACTTTGTTCATTTAGTTGTTACAGTTCATCTCCGGATCAATTTTGCAAAATGTAGCTTTTTCGGTGTCTGGTCAAAGGGTCGACTACAAAGGGTCGAATGGTCAAAGGATCGACACCAAAGGACCGAAAACAAAAGGATTGCATTTTTTTTTAAATTACATTTTTTGGGGGGTTTTCATTTATGAAAAAAACGTGTTTTTTACCACAAAAAACAGGGGATGGTGGGGACCCCCCCAAAAAAACATGTAAAAAAACAAAAAAAAAACATTTTGATCCTTTTGTTTTCGGTCCTTTGGTGTCGCCCCTTTGACCATTCGATCCTTTGGTTGTCGATCCTTTGACCTACAACCGCTTTTTCCACTTTTTGTATGATCTTGCATGTGTTGTTCTTCAATTCGTGGCTCCAGATATTTTGTAATGCTAAAGTTTGGTCTTTCATTTGTTAGCAATACGGACTCCTCCTGTAATCTTCTTTCAATTGGTTGTATTCTGTGTTTTTCCATAATAAGGGGCATAACATGTCTCCTCAATTGGTTGCACTCTGTGTTTTTCATAACAAGGGTCATGCGTATCTCCTCTATAGATGTATATTGGGATTGATCGGCTGGGAAGATGTCAAATCCTAATTTGAACAATGCAGTTTTAGCAAGCCAAATAGTGTTAAGAACTATTCCTGATCTAATATGCAGTTTAACTGCAGTGAGATCAGTCTTGAAGAAACTCAACACAGTTAATATCAGACGATACTAAGTCTTCCAATTCTGGTACTTCTCCGAATATGTTTAATAATGAGGCTCTGTTTAGATTGTATGATGGAAATCCTCCTGCTCTATATCGCATGATGATTTTATGAAATTGTTCTTCTACCTTAAAGTTTTTCTTTTATAGCATGTGTTGTTGTATTTCTTATGTTTTCTTTTTGACAGCTCTCTGTTCATCGAATTTCAGTTCTATTCTGCACATTTTCCTTCATTCGAATTTTCATTTGCACATCTTCTTCAGGTTTACTTCTCTGTAGGGTGTGTACACTGGACATATACTGAAGGACTGATTTCTCCAACTCATTTCACCTTTGCTCCAAAGTAACCACTACTTCACTCGCCTTTTCCTGCTCACAGTTTCTAGTTTTGCTCTCCTTTCTCTGTACAGTTTTTTCTGAATTTGTCTCATGTTTTGCTTCATGGTTGGTTTTTACAGTTCTATCTCTTCAAGGAGTTCATCCAGAGGTTCTTTATGTACATATTTAGATGCCCTTTTTTATATTTTTCAGTTATCGCTATAATAGACTCTGGCTTAGTCAATTTAGGAGTTATTAGAGCCTTAAAGAATTGTCTGGATTTTGATGTCCATTGTATTAAAGTCGCATCAATATTCTTTGGTTGTTTTTGCATTCAAATCTTGTCAATGTGTTTCATTTTGTCTTTCAGTTTCTTAAATATTGCAAAGTTCATTTTGCGTTCAGCTTCTTCTTTGGATTGCCTTACATCAATCTCTATCATTGACATTTCTGATGCTGATTACTTTAATGCCAATGATGTTGACTGATCTACATCACTTGGGGCAATTAACTGTAGATTTCCATCTTGAGCTAGACTACTCCCAGTTTGTACTTGCTTACTACTTGTAGTAACTTGCTTCATATAGATGTTTTCATTCATGTCATCTTTCGGTTTAGTTATTTGTCCACTCACTAACATTTGAAGCAAAATGTTCTGATCATTCAACTTTTTATCAATTGTTTCATACTATTTGGTCAGAGTCGTTATCACTGAATTCATTGGTACCTGAGAGATTTCCACTTGGTTAACTTGTGTAACAGGTGATTAATTCAAAAATTGTATTTCTTTTGATCTCTTTATGTCTTTCTGGCGTAACATTGCTAATAGAAATTGAGAGCACAGAGGAATTTTGTATCGATTGATCATCAATTTTCTTTAATAATTTAATTTATTTGTGGCAGAGTTTGGATTTTCTTAACATTCTTTAGAGCAGCTGTACTGTGCAATCTCCCAATTGTAGGCATATTGTCTTGCTTCTGTAACATGTCCTTCTTCTGTAATGTGTAATTTGTTTTTTTCGCTATCTTCATATCAGTTCCAATAATCAAGATATCATTTTGAAAGGCTGTTTTTGTCCTTTGTTAACTTTATCTTGTTCCACATTTGTTGGCCTTTCTTAATCTTCTTCCAGTTCTTTGCTTTTGCTTTGGTAATCTAAACTATTGCCCAGATCCACAGCCACCATCGTTAAAACACTTCAGCTTTCTAATGTGATCAGTGATGCTAAATCAATTACAACCTCACTTGATGTCACAGTTGAGATTTCCATCATATTTGATTGTTCTAGATCTTGTAAATCTTTTGCCTCTGCAGGGAGTTTTGTTCTTAAGTCTGTGTTCTTCCCCATCTCTTTCATGGAATCAATTGTATAAAATGTCCTAATATCTGTTGATAGTGTGGGTATTCGATCACAAATTAGAGTTCATATTGATTTAGAATTTTCTGAAGTAGTAGTCGCTTTGATTGCAGTACATTTTAAGTTTTCTATTAATTTTAGGGTCTCTGCCTTTGAGGGCATACCAGTCCGCAGCGTGTATGTGGCCACCAGATTGTATTCAATCAAAGAAGGTGTCAAACCTTTGTACAAGGTAATATTTACGGGAGTATATTTGCTACAACTGCAGTATTTTGAATGTATCTCTCTGCGTCACTGTGAAGTATCTTGGTATTATGGCTTTTAGAAGAATAGCAATAAGAGTCCGACCCAGGCGTCAACTGTCCGACTAGCTTCTACCAATCAACAGTTAAACCCGCAGTTGCTAGCACCGCTAGGGACTCAAAGGCTCAAAAGCTGACAGTCATCCCGAGTGGGTCTACCTGTAGTCTGTAATTGAATTATGCTGTTATTGAACAATGATTTCCTGTTTGTTGGCACTGCTAGGGGCCTAAAGGCTCTAAAGCCAGCAGTCACCCCCAGAAAGCTAACCAATGAAGGCTGTTTATAATATAAACGCATCAGCAGCAGGGAGCCGGACACAGAATAACAACTTTGATTTGGCTCAATGAGTTCAAATGTTTCATAAAAGCACTGTGTTTCTCAGACCCAGTGCAGAGTTCTTCTTTTTTGAGCTGCACAAACACATACAAGCCAGTCAGTCAAATGTAATTATAGGCCACCTTCCAGCAGAGCTTGATTTATGCTTCTTACCATGCATCCGTTTCTCCCATTATTGTGTCCGCTCGGCAACGGAGCTCCTTCTGCCTCACGCGGCCCCACAAAGACTCAACAAGACTCTGCTAGACTCTGTGCCGCCCCACGGGAGTAGAGAGTCTTTAGGTAAAACGCTCCTCCTCTTTCAATAGAACTGGTGAAAGTACTTGTTCCACAAGGAAAAAACACAACAGGTCCAGGGTCAGCTGCTCGTGCTGCTTTCTCAAAAAGACTCTGCTAGACTCCACCAATAATAATACATTCTTTATTTATTCCTTGACACCAGTCTTGTATTTGGGCCCCCGTGAAAACCTGTTATCTTGGGCTCTGATACAACCCAGGCCAACTCTCCTACGCAACTAAAATAAAACCTTATTTCTCAGAGCTTCTTTGGTTTCTTGTCTCTCGGGCCTATCCACATTAGTAATGATAACATTTCTGTAATCATTAACCAACATCCTTACATCATGGTCTGATGTTCGTCTTTCCCAGAGCCGCTTCTTCCTCTGCCTTTCTGCCTGCCATCTAGCCCTCCCTCCACCACTGATTGGTCCCCCCTTCCTTCTAAGACACCTTCCCAGGGCAGCCCCTGCACGTGCAGCCCCATCGACTAAGGGCCCAAAGGCAAAGGGCAGATCTTTAAGAAGCAGCTCTAGGCAATGTTTGCCCATGTCATGTTTGCCTGAGAAGCCAGCTGTCAACCAGCAGCAACTGACGAGGTAAGTGTGGACTGGGTAGGGAATACAGCAATCCCTGTACTCCAAAAGCCCTTCCGCTCGTCTTACATACATAATATATAACACCAAAGGTAGCCAGCGAGTAAATAATCTCCCAATAACTGCAGTGTACCAACCTTTAGGTGGCCTTATGTATTTGTTTTGCTTTATCTTACTGCTGTCTCCCCAATATAGGTTTTTTTCTTCCACTTGCCAGGTGTCCGAAATCTAGGTGTTTTGCATTCACTTTTGTGCCTCAATTAAGGCTTTTCTCCCACTTGCCAGGTATTCCAAATCTAGGTGTTGCTGCTTTTACTGCTGTGTCCCCTATTTAGGCTTTTCTCCCATTTACTAGGTATACCAAATCTGGGTGTTGCTGAGTTTACTGCTGTACCCAATTTAGGCTTTTCCCCACTTGCCAGGTATCCCAAATCTAGATGTTTTGCATTTAATGTTGTGTCCCAATTTAGGCTGTTCTCCCACTTGCCAGGTCAAATCTAGCTGTTGCTGCTTTTACCCATGTGTCCCCAAATTATTGGTTGTCTCCCACTTGCTAGCTTCCCCAAATCTAGGTGATGCTACTTTTATGGTTGTGTCCCCAATTTAGGTGTTTTCCCTCTATCCAGCTACCCCAAGTCTAGGTTTCTTGCAGTGATTTTTGTATAGTCAAGTTAGACATGTTTATCACATTGCTGGTTCTTCCTAATACAGGTGTTTCTGTCCTAGGTGCTTCCCCTCCACTGCTGTGTCCGCAACCCAGGGATTGCCCATCCACTCCATCGTCCCAATCGGAGGGGTCATCCGTCTACTGCTTTACTCGAACCACAAGGTCTCTACCACTGCAACGGATAGCTAAGCACAAAGTTCATTCCTGGTCCTGCCAACAACCAAATGTAGCTATTAAGCATCAAACGGAACTACGCCCATAGCCAACCCAACCCCGGCATACCCTAGTCAGCCCATTCAGAGGTGCTGAATGGTTACTCACCTGAACCAGCGCATAACGCACTGCCAAAGTTAGCCAGAACAGCACCGGGCGACTCACCAACACCAAGGCCTTGGAACAAGACAGAAGTGATCCTACAACAATAACCAAAGGACTACACTATACTCCCAAAATAACACACAAGAAAACAAAACACACAGTGCCACAAAGGGAAACCAGTACACAGATGAACCACAAGGATAGGGAACCCCTGGTTCCACAACCACAACCCCATCAACTACAAGCAAGAAATAACCACAAACAATGCAGACTTAGTCCCAGGGACCAGGAAACATACCAATCCGAAGAGAACTAACGCTGAAAAGGAATACAACTCACAACTCAAACACCATGCCCTGACACAAGAAAGACAAAGAAGGTAGAATGGACAACAGAAATGAAAATGAAACCCAGCCGCACAGGAAGGTGCCAATCAGCAAGATCTCACACCTCTGAAAAACCTGGTGAAGAAGAGACCAAGTGGCCCAAGGACACATACAAAGATCAGAACAACAACAAAGTACATTGGTTGCTACCTCTCCACATATGACTGCGTTGTAAGTAAAGATGGACTACCAGCAACAAACCCACAAGCAAGATGCAAAGCAAATACAGACCCCACTGGGACGCCAAATGCAACACGACAATTAATGAACCAACCCACCACAGAGAATACCACAGAAAATACTCAAACAAGAATCAGGGACAAACTTGAATCCATTACCTTCTACACACCCTACATCACCAAAGACTGGAAAAAAGGATGCCACCAGTACAACTCACAAGCAGGAACGAACCAAAACCAAATAACCCTGCAATCAATATAACCAGACTACTCAACGGAGAGACTGACCACCAAAGAACTCCCCTCCCAACAGGCACAACCAGGAGCGAACCACCAGCAACGAAACCCAAATGACGCCACACCTAACCGAACTGACAGCAACCCACAAGGAAAATTGAACAAACTACACTGCAGCCTGCTCAATGTTAGATACACGGCAAAACACTAAACAGAAATACATGACCTACTAAGCAAAGGAACCACATACATGGTCTAAGCAAAGGAACCTACCACAGCAACCTAGTCATACAAGGAGACTTCAATGTTTGGTTTGAAATAGAAAATGAAACCTCTGCAAACTCACTCTGCACACTCCTGGAAACATTGCGCTTCCAACAAATAGTAAACGGATCCACCCACATTGCCGGACACACCCTGCACGCAATCCTCTCCAGAGAAGGATTATGCACATCCACACCACCTATACCGATGAAGCAACCATTACCTGATACCTTTCTATATCACACTCCAAACCCGCGTACTAGTCAGAAAAGAAATACTCCATACCGGCAAGAAAAGAAACTGGAAGAACCCAAACCTGGAGGCCTTAACAAACTTACTAGACTCGACCATACAGAAAACCAGAGAACACACCGAAACAACCCCATATACAGTGGAAAACACACGCAACATCTGGATCACTGAGGCCCTAGACCGCCTGGCACCAGTAAAACCTTTCAAAGCCACACCAAAAATATAGATGGCAGTGAAATGGTTCACAGAAGAACTGAAAGAACTCACACAAAAAAACATAAAATGGAACACAGATTGAGAAAACAGTGCAACCGACACGACAAGATAAAATACCAAACACAGTTCGGACCAAACACATAAAGAGTACTCAAAGCAAAAAAGATACTATGCCATAAGAATTGAATAAAAAGATTTTTAAAAACTCATCCTGCAAGAAATTGTCATCCCGACACAAACACTCAGTGACAGCATCACCAACCACCGGAGATCAAAAATAGAAACAATGCAACAGACCAAAACAACCACCCTGCCACAGACATGAGGTGAAACACAGACTACAGCAAAACTCTCCTGCCTAGAACCAATCACAGAAGAAACCTTCTCCAGACTGATCAAGGACACTCAACTTGCAGGATCCCCAATGGGCCCCTGCCTCACTGACATCTTCATAGAAATCCTGAAACACAGAACCCCAGCAACACACTTCTGGAACCTAATGAACCTATCACTCAAAAAATGAATCGTACCAAACGCATTCAAATCAGCATACAGCAAACCACTGGTAAAAAAGGAATCAGAAGGCCCAGAAGACATGAGCAACTACAAACCAATATCCTACTTATCCTACCCAGCGAAGATCCTGGAGGACAATGTATACAAGTTCCTACTCAAATCCGTCAAAACAAATGGAATACTCGACCGGTCACAAGTTGGCTTCAGACAAATGAGAGGAACAGACTCAGCGCTCCTATCATTATGGAACGACCTGAAAATACATTCACGCAATGAGTCCAATCGGCTTCCGTGCAACTGAACATATCTGCGACCTTCAACACAATTAGCCACGCAACACTCCTAAAAATATTGATGGAATGTGGCATACAGGACTCTGCAATAAGGTGACTTACCTCGTTCCTCACAAACCAAACTGAAAGAACCTACTTACCACCGTTCATCTCAAACACCAAAACTATCCCATGTGGAGTTCCTAATGGATCCCGCCTCTCTCCCCTGCTTTTCAACATCTGCATGGGCCCACATGGGCCCCGTGATGAAAATCATTCGAACCCATGGACTAACCGCCTACAACTACGCAGATGACACACAACTGATTGTGAAGACGACCATGACCCTGGAACAAACTAACTGCCTCAACTGCCTCACAGATATCTACAACTGGATGACAGCAAACAACCTTAAACTGAACCGAGCAAAAATGGAAATAATTTTCTCACCCATAGAAATCAACGCAACCAACCCACAATTGGACTAGCCGGACGGCATGGGAACACAGCCGGAGACTATCAACATAGTAAATAACCTAGAAATACTCATGGACAACCGACTATCCCTAGAATCACCAAAAAAATGCTTCTTCCTACAAGGACTACTCAGAGAACTTCTCCCATAGCATACCGCTCCTTTCCTCACAGAACCCTCACAATCATATCCCTGATACTTACAAGAGTTCATTACGCAAACAGCAAGAACTCCCCAAAAAACTCCAAATGGTGCAAAGTCTCTGCAGCCAGGATTCTAATATTAAACAGAAGAGACCACATTACTCCAGCACTGAATAGTCTACACTGGCTACCATTAAAATAACACATTGAATTCAAAGCACTCTTCATCACCCACAAAGCCTTACAAAGACAAGGAGCCAAATTCCTCCAAGACAAGATCAGCCACTAACAGCCGTGAAGGGACCTAAAATCAAGTCACGACCTACAAATGGAGACAAAACAATATAAAAAAAGGAAATTCAGAGGAAAACCAATCTCACATCTAATTGCTAACCTCTGAAACACTATGCGCAAAGAAATGATATCCACAGAAGACCACATCACCTTCACCTTCAGGAAATGACTCAACCTGGTCATTCATCAGACAATGACAACTGCAAAGGGACACCGGCAGCAATAACATTGCAGACCAAATGGTTACAGATAACAGTGGCAATATCTTAGAGGACCAGAAACCTGCACCACTCCACCTCCCGGCCACTCCCACCCATACCCAATGACTAGAGTGATGAACGAAGAGAAGCCTGTCAAACCAACAGACAGACATAGGGATAACAACATGCGCAATCACGTGGCAAGGAAAATCAGACAGGCAAACCATTAACACCCAAGCATCACACAACCTGCCCACCCACAACCAGACCCACCCTAAACTTTCCACGCATAACTAGGGCCACCTGGACAAGCACCCCCCCTCACCTTTAACTCCTGCTGCGCAGCTGCGCACCCTTTCGGCAACTAACCGGGCATCAGGTTCTCACCCAATGACAACGGCTAACCTGGACTAGTAACCAGGATCACCCTAGGTACAACCACCCACCTGCCACCATTACCCACAGGGAAGTCAGCCCAGATCTAGGAAGGAGGCAAGATGGGTCGATGAACCACAACCAAGAACGTTGGTAGATACATTTAAGTGGTAACCAAAAACTTCATCAAACCAACCAATTTACAAACCCATTTCACCCTTCCTGCTCCTCTACATATAAACATAGCAAGAATCAATTCAATGTTCACACCCTAGCATCTCTCTGAGATCCTGGTAGCAAACCAAGAGGGATCTTCCCCGGCACATAGTCCATAAATCCATCTACTACATAAATCCACACGGGCACAATAGATACTCATATTTTGACAGCCATCTGCAACTTTGGAGCCCTTATGGATACAACTAACCGGCGCAGAGTCACTGCACAAGTTAGGCAGCCGATTCTGACAGGTTTCTAAAAGGTGGGTCAAAACAGTAAAATAAAGAAATAAAGCAGCTCAGCCACCAAGCAGCAAGACATACTGCTGCTCCATACCTACATAAGCTATGATCCAATATTGTTTATACTGCTGTACTACGTTTTGTATTACTTGTCAATGGGTAAACAATGGGTAAATAAAGGAAAGAAAAACACACAAATTAACTAAAATTAAAAAGGTAATTGTGGGAGCTAGGATTAGAACCCAGTTCTTATGAATTTGCTTCATTCAGAGTCAAGAGCCCAAACCTCTTCACAACCAATGGCTTACGTATGCAGCCCATTGAAGTTTGGATAGGTGTTAACACATCCTCATGCACCACCATGCACCTGCCTCTGTAGAAACTGTGTGCATGGGCAGCGTGGCTTCCGTCCAGTGCCACACCGTAGAAAGAGCACAGAAGGGCTATTAGTTTATCTTTAGGCATATCAGCAATGGAAAAATAAATAAATAAACCAGGGGTCACTAAACAAGGAAACGGGTCTCATATTGGAGCAACAGGTACGTTGTGTGTCTTCCGATATTTCAAATGCCAATGACAAATACTGTAGTGGGAGCTGCAAGTTGGCACCAACCCCATTGTTGTTAGGTTCGTTATTTTTTTTTATTTGATCATCTGCCAGCATTATCCGTGAAAGTGTTTGAAAACCGTGAACATCAGGCTGATCCGTATACATTGTAACGTATGATGCCGGCTGCACCCATCCTGCCTTGAGGGGCTGTCAACCAACTGTAAAACAACTGGCTGGGGAATCCCACCACACCATACCAGCGCCCAACATCTTTCTTTGACATCTAGGAGAGAATGCCCTACACTAAACATTTTCGAAAATATAATGTGTTTATTTACATAGCGCCTTAATCCAAAGCTCTTTACAGAGCACATATTTACATACAAAATCACCCAACTGAAATTCGTACTCATTTATCCACCTCGGAAGCATGAAAGGCTGAGTTGGCCTTGCGGGGAATCGAACCTGCGACCTGCAGATCACAGCAGCAAGCACTCAACCCGCTGAGCTATCTTACCAGAAATAGCTAGCTTACCAGTGATAAATGAACCAGGCTCTTCACTGCTAAGCTGATTCTAAGTCACCTAACTCTCTTTGAATATCTCCTGACAGCTGTAAGTTTGTGAACCATAAAGGAGACCTCCGTATTGCTACTTCAGCATTATGGTATCCCACTTCACCCTCTGGCAACTCTGTCTCTCACCGGGAACGTTTTCCTGACCTGAAGCTTGAAAGCTTGTTTCCCAAAGGGTTCCCACCAATCCAAGGTTGGGGAACCCAATTTGGATATTGTTAAGAGCAGCCCACCTTGAAGCAAACTAAGCTGAGAAAAGTCCAGAGGTAACTTTGGGCAGTGGGCCTAGCTCACACCAATAGATGCTTAGTCCTCTAGTGACCTCACCTGCGTCATTGAGATATTTTGAGGACAATTTATAATCTGACATAAACTAACACTGGGCACATTCAAAAAGACTACACTAAAGACCCTATTGACTTTCTATAATAATACACTTCAGTGTATTTTTATACCGGATTTGATTGATTGATGATTGATTGAAACCTGGCCCTTGAAAGTAGGAGGAGGTTTCAGTTATGTTTCTTTGCAGCCTTTTTCATTTTAAGTGTGTTGACATGTAACATTTGTGCTTTACCCTCTACTCCAGGGACTCCAGGTATCTGAAATCTTTGCCTGTGTGGATGTTTTGGACAACAGCTCCCATCTGCCCCAGTCAACATGGTCATCAATTAGGGATAACAGTAGTTAAAGCCCTAGGCATCCAAAGAGCGGATCGCTGCTGTACTCCTGTCTTCCGGGAGGCCAGCTCCAAGGAGGCACTTGTGCCTGAGTCCTCTTGATGCGTCTTGAATTTGGACAAAGCCGCGCATCGGGTAACTACTGCATGCTGTTATGATATGATAGGTTATTTGTAACCCAAAGATTTCTAAGCGCGGAGCCGCCGGTCTACCCTTTGGTGCTGCGTGTCGTCTCGCTTCCAAGCACGTTGCCCCTGAGCTATCCTCCCAAGACTGTGGCCGACCCATGAAAATGTGAGGCCCAAGCAAGTGCCTGGTGTTAGAGACTTTATCCGGACAGAATTTTCCCCTCTCCCTGAAGCCCCGGACACACTGTATGTTGTGCTACTCGCAGACTACCTCAAACCCTAACGCCTCAAGCCTCAATGGCCCCCTACTTTGCCCACATGCCTTCATATTTTCAGAACTGAACATATGCCTCATATGTCACACTTTAACCATTTGGGGTTAAGGCAAGCAGAGCTGCTTCTGATGCTAGGCCTTCATCAGCGGACCGAGGTTCTTAAAATAAAGTGGGGTGTTTTGGTTTGCTCTGGGAATGAGATGTGTTACTTATAAACAGTAAAACATGCAATTACTTAAACAAACAAAAAAACACCGGAAAACGAAAAGGCAATTGCTATTTTTGTTATTCATAATGTTCCTATTATAAAGTCGCAAAATAATAAAATACAAAGTACAAAGCTCTTCAGTCACCTATAATAAAAGCATTATGGCAACGATTGTTACATTTTTGTCATCATGTTATGTAGCCTACATAATGTAATATATATATATATATATTTTAAAGCCCATGTAGCGGTACCAAGCAGAGCACAGTGCTTTCACATGTGCTCCATTGCAATGTTTCAGGAGCGCGCTTTGTTAATTCCTATACGGATTTGTTCATACATTTTCCATGCAGCCATTTCGAAGGCGCGCAGTCTCTTTTGACGGGAAAGCATCCAAAAATAATATGCAGGATAAGATATACTCCAAACTGCTCATCTTTGTGTCATTTTTCATTTCTTTGCGGGTTGGAAGATGAAATGCAGAGTGCTCCCGTCAAAGACCTTTTTGGGAGAAAAGAAGCCGCTATTTTATCAGAATTATTGCACACTTAAACTCGGTGTTCACCTTCAGCCAGAGACTGTCAAGTCACCAGAGAAGCTTTGATTCTAATCTCCACACACACAAGCCTGCAATAAAATTAATGAAAATGTCTGGGAAGATGAAGACCTCGGTGGGCGGACTGCAATTTCGTTAAATCAAAAAGAAAAGATCTGCTATAAAACTCTATATTTTACTTACTTTGCATTAATCAATTGTCTTTGAGGCCGATTTGATGGACTTTAACAAAAGGCTTTCAAAGTCACTTTTCGAAGACTTTTAGCAGAATAAAATATTGAGTGGAGACGGCGGCCATGTTGGACCACCTACGCATTGATATATAGCCGAGCGCTAGGTCTCTTTCTAATATCACCGTCATTTCGCAGCTCGCGTAGGCATTAGAAAATGGCGACAAAAAAATGTCCCCACAGCTGAATTGGGCAGATCCTACTACAGTGTAATTAGGGATGATGTTCATAGCATTTGTCTTGCAGTTGTCTTGTGGTGCGGTAGCAAAGACAACCTCAGCAGGAAAGCATCATTGGGAACAACAGTGAAGAAACCTGCGAAGAAACTTTGGTCTTAAACATTAGAGCAGGTTGCCACCCCCGTGCTTTTGTGCACCATACTGTGTTTAGTAAAGCAACACACATCAATGTTGAAAGCAGCACCAACATCAACTCAGATCAGCTCCATCCATCAACTGGGTACTAACTAAAATGTCTGACATTATTGTGCAAACAGGGACAGATAACAGTGGAGCTGAAGAGTAGAGGGCGGAGATGGGGATACATTGCAGTGTTTCTCACTCACAGACACCTGTGCAGGTAGTGTGCCTTTCAGCACAGTGAGCATAATGTGCAGCAGAACCCTTACCAATGGTTGCACGGGATAAAGGACATACAGACAGGACTAGCTAGGATGTCGCAAATTAGTTTGCTCCTTACTCCCCCAAACTCCACATATAGACACACATACTGTGAGGTCAGCCTTGAACTGCTTGAAGCAGAACTAGATGATATCACATGGAAACAGACCAGGGTGCTTTGCGAAAGATAGCAGAGAGAAACAACTGTGCTTGCAGGGAAGACTCACTTATTAAGCCCTTAACTAATCATGATAAATGGGCGACAAGGAGTAGTATAAGGGAAAGCCGCACACAGCACAACTTTCTTGAGATTGTGGTGCAAATACACATTTATCTGTGGTATTATTACCTTCCTCTATCGTTAGGCTTTCGTTGGCTCAGGAGGATAGCTCAGGGGCAATGTGCTCGCTCCGGGGCAACGCGCTCCCCTTAAAAACAAGACGATATGCAGCAACACGGGTTCGATTCCTGGTCTGTGCTTAGAAATCTTTGGATAACTTATTATTATCATCATCCCCAAAACTGAAACATTTAATTACCAATTGAAGAGTGTCAGAATTCCACTAAGTACAACAACACACGTCAGTAGTTCACGCCTTAAGACTGGGAGTAAAGCCACAACACAATGGAACTTGCATGTGGACTGTTCTTGCAGAAAATGCATTGAAAACAATTTCAATGCAATAGAGTGTGGCGTCAGCGCCGATATCCACAGCTTAAAACATCTGCGGTGCAAATGTGCTCAGGCAACACAACACGGATCGACTCATACACACAATGTGGATTTAACCATTGCAAGTGAGCCTGTAGTACAGATTCTCTCGATTGAGTACTGTAAATACAGTCCAGCAGTGTAAAGGAGTGAGATTTAAGAGTTTTGGACTGCATAATAATGGTTAACAGAAAAGGTCAGATTTGTATGTGCGAGACATATATAAAGAGAGTTAAACTTGAGAGATCTTTACTTGTCATATTGACAGCAGTTTCGAAAATAATTTAACATTGGAGGTAACACACTGCATAAAATAATTTGCCAGAGTTCAATGTAGCTGAAATACAGTACAAAAATATGCAAAGCGTTCAGACCAATATCACTGGTGCAATGGCCTACTACTAGTAACTTTGAAAGACGTGTAGAGTATGAATAAAAACGGTACTGCAGCCTTATTGAGTCTTATATTGCCTGTCTCCTCCTTCCACAAACTGAACTCTCCTCACTCATTACACCCTGCCTTCCTTCCAGGCAATGCCATTAGCATCATCATGGCAGCTATGTCTGCCAGGAGCTTCAAAGTTGGCTTGGTGCACAGAGATCAATATAGTGCCATTGGGCACCAGGACCAGCACATCTTCTGTATTAACAGATGCAGTACAGTTGGCAGGTCCACTGTGTTCGTAATGTCATTGAAAGGTGATGTCATTCCGATTCTGTTGCTGAATGGTGATTGCGGCCTCAATAAGGAATATGGAAGGAGATTCCGAAGTATCCCATTCTAAGATGTCTGCCAAGCATTTCCGGATCATTTTCTTTATGCAGCAGTATGACGCATTTGTCTAATTTAAAATCGCCTTGCCTGGCATCCTCTTCCCTTCACATACCTTCAGGGGTCAAGTTACTAAACATTCAAGTGGGGGCCTCATCAACAAACGCTGGGGGCACTCGTCAACACACGCAATGGGTTGTGACGTCGCCAGAAATTAGCATATCAAGGTGAACTAGGCACATTTTGTTAAATTGGCTTTGCATAACCACCCAAATTGCACAGGACGAATGGCATTTGCCTTTCATAAAATCAACATACACACAAAACCAAGAGAGGATATTTTCTTCTAATAGTGTTTTTTTTTTAACGTTAAAAGGTGTGTATGTTTTAAACTCCAAGAACCAATACACATGTTTTCCATGGAACTTGCAGTACCGAAATGGGACATTTCACCTTTAGTTGTTTGTTATTTTTTATCAGGTTATATAGTGCAGTGGTGAAGTGTTCGGCTGCAAACCTGACAACTGTGGTTTGATCCACGAGATTGGTTTAGTTCATGAATTCAAATAGGACATTCAATGTTTCTCAGCTTAGCTGGGGGGGACTGAATCCACCCTCTGAAAAAAGTGGGTGGACTGCGTCCACCAGGGTGTACTCTCGACTTGACCCCTGCATACCTTTTAACTTACTGCACAAAAATCCAGACTCATTTAAAAGTGGAAAAGGTCGCTTTAATGTGACAGGCCAAAGCTTATAATTAAACGCTTACCTGGCTCCATGGCTTTACAGACTAACAAATATTTAAACAACCAATTAACTAATTACACATTTTCATTTCCCCCAACAATTAAATAATTAAATAAAGCCATTTCCTCCCTAACTGTCCCTACGACCCTACCGTCTCCTTATCCCTTTTCCAGGCGTCCCGCATTCTCCCTGGGGCCATGCCCCTCCAGGCTCAATACCCATTCCCCCAGGGTGGTACGCTTGTGCAAACAGCACCACCCCATCTTTTCCCGTGTCATTCCCCCATTGTGCTTCCCTCCCCCCACATCAAAAGGGGCCATGCCCCCGGAGCCCAGAACCACTTCAATACCCCTCAGACTCCCATCTACACCAATCTCGCCTTTCCTATGACCTGCAGTCAGTCTGACCTGCCACATCAGCAACAGAAATTTTTACATCACAACTTCACTAATGCCCTGACCTGTCACACAAAACTACCAGCCAATCGCCCCTTAACATACACCAAAAAAACCCCTAAAAACTTGCCATGGGACGTAAAAAACCCCGGCATAACCAACATACAATGCCCCCCTTTAATAAACCAGACCCCAGACCTAAACCAAAACGAAGGGGTGGGAGGGCGGGACAATCGGCAAGTCCAACCGTCACCTGCCTCCCGAACCTTCCCTGGCCCCTTAAATACCCGGAGAGGCGCTCTGCCCCCACGGCCACTCGCTGGCCGTGTGCAGCACCAAAAACCTCCCCGGGGGCCCCCATTTTGGCTTACTGCACAAAAACCCAGACTCATTTAAAAGTGGAAAAGGTCGCTTTAATGTGACAGGCCAAAGCTTACAATTAAACGCTTACCTGGCTCCATGGCCTTACAGACTAACGAAATATTTAAACAACCAATTAACTAATTACACATTTTCATTTCCCCAACAATTAAATAATGAAATAAAGCCATTTCTTCCCTAACTGTCCCTTGGACCCTACCGTCTCCTTACCCCTTTTCCAGGCGTCCTGCTTTCTCCCTGGGGCCATGCCCCTCCAGGCTCAATACCTGTTCCCCCGGGGTGGCCCGCTTGTGCAAACAGCACCACCCCATCCTTTCTCATGTCATTCCCCCATTGTGCTTCCCTCCCCCCACATCATAAGGGGCCATGCCCCCGGCAACCGGAAAAACCCTCCACGAGGTGTTCTTTCTGCCCCACCCCACCCCCACCACTTTACTTTACTTCCAACTCTTTAACCAATCTCCCAGCCAAGAGCCCAGGTCCGCCAAATAGTGATTGTTCCCATAAATCGACAAGTGTACACCATCCTCCCTAAAGATCATGGAGCCCTCATACACTATCTCCTTATGTTCCATCACCTGCACCGCCACAGAGGCACAATACCGACCAGCAAACTCCCCCTACTGCCTTAACCAACCTCTGCAGCAATTCCGCCGATATCGGCCTCCTCCTGTCCTTGTCCCTCTTACTTTCCCTTGCCCATCCTTCCAACATCCTACTCGCCATTTCCCCCCCACTCGGCTGAAAACCCCAAAACCATTTCCCGTAGAAAGCAATTCCTGCTAACTTCCCTGCTATAGTTGCTCTTGACCAGCCCCTGTCCATGCACCTCAGGAGGAAGTTCATGACATCATCCCTCCTCTGCTCTTCCGCATCCCATCTACCCTTCCAACTACGCGCTCCCCCTCCAATAAAATCCTCCCAGGCCCTCCTGTATGACTCCTTAGACGCCCTGTCCAATGAACCCTCCACCAAAGCCAGCGCTCTCATCTTCCTATCTTCCACAGCTCCTCCGGAATCTGCTGCCCCTCCTGATCCGCATCTGGAGCCAATCCACAGAATCTCTGCCATTGAAAACGAGATAATGCATCAGCTATGCCATTATCCTTCCCTGGCACATGCGTTGCCTTAAACACGACATTCAATTCCATGCATCGCACCACAAACTCTCTCATGAGTCTTGCCACCCTCTGATCCCTTGCTGACTGCCTGTTTACCACATGGACCACACATTCATTGTCAACATTGAAATTCACTTTCCTATCCCGCAAATCCTTCCCCCACAACTTCAATGCCACCAGTAATGGGAAAAATTCAAGGAATGCTATACTCCTTCCCTCCTTCAACCACAGATCAGGCCATTTCTCCGCACACCATTTTCCCCCCCAAAATACTCCGAAACCTCCTGCTCCTGCTGCGTCCAAAAATATCTGTACTTCCCATGTCACCGGGTCTCCCTGCAACCACATTGACACCCCATTAAAATTCTCCAAAAAACGCAGCCAAATTCTGCAGTCCTCCCTCACTGCCCCCGATACTCTTATCCGATGATGTGGGCACTTTGCTCCCGCCATAGCCCTCGCCATGTTCCTACAAAACATCCATCCTGGGGCCACCACCTTGCATGCAAAATTCAAATGCCCTACCAATCTCTGCATGTCAACCAGCGTCATTTTCTTGGCCCCTACCGCCCTCTCCAGCAACACCACCAGTTTGCTCACCTCGTCGTGCGGCAAGCGTGAGGTCATAGCCACTGAATCCAGTTCGATTCCCAGAAATGTCAACACCACTGCAGGCCCTTCTGTTTTGTCTTCCGCTAACGGCACACCCAAATCCTCCATTAGCTCCTGAAACAACTTTAGCATTCCCTTGCACTCTCCCTCTCTTTCTGCCCCGCTAATGAACAGAAAATCGTCCAGATAGTGCAGCACACTCTCCCAACCCGAGTTAAATGAAAAAACCCACTGTAAGAAGGAGCTGAATCGTTCAAACATCGCGCAGGAAATTGCGCACCCCATTGGCAAGGCTTTGTCTATGTATATGCGGTCCTCAAACTGCAAACCTAACAACCAAAAATCCTCCGGGTGCACCGGCAATAACCTGAAAGCCGCCTTGATGTCACACTTGGCCATGAAGGACCCCCGCCCTTCTTTCCTTACCAGCTCCACTGCCTGGTCAACACTTGCATATACAACCCCACATTCTTCCGGGGCAATGAAATCATTGACTGACATGCCCTCCGGCCATGACAAATGGTGTATTAATCGAAACTCCCCCGGAGCTTTCTTGGGCACCACCCCCAGTGGGGATATAACTAAGTCACCCGGCAGGTCATCAAATGGCCCTACAATCCTTCCCGCCGCTATTTCTTTGCTCAATTTTTGCCTTACCACTTCAACATTTTCTTTGGCTGACTTCAGATTTTCAGCCCACCGGCGCACCTTGACTAAACCCCTCACTCAAAATCTTCGCCCCTTCCCTGTCTGGATAAAATTGCAACCATTTCTGCAGCACCCCCACTTTAATTGGCGTAGAAGCTTTTCCCCACAACCCCTCTGCCTGAACCTCTCCCCCCCCCTGTCTCCCTGTTGGAAACACTGAGTAAGAGGGTGTTTTCCTCCACACTTGCTACACTCATGCCAGGGTCCTTGTGCAGCCGTCCTTATTAAACGCCCAACATGCTGCTGAGGACTGCCCTCTGCCTCCTCCCCCCACCCCTTCATGGGCGGGGCGACCAAGAAAGGGCCGGAAAGGCACCGGCAGCCCACTTGCTGTGTGCAATGTCGGGGCAGGCCTCGTTGGGGCCATCCATTGCAGCCAAAGATCCATGTCTATCTCCCCCCAGACCGCCTGACTGTCCTCCACCATTCTCGCTCTGAATTCCTCATCATACCTTACCCAGGCAAAGCCCCCAAAGCTCGTGAAAGCATTCCTAATTACGTCCATATATTTAAGTAGGGCCACACAACGCTCAGGGAATTTTTCACAATAAACACTGGCATAAATGACAAATGCCGAAGTCCAATTCTCAATAGTCACCGGTACCCTTGGGCGCGCAGCCAGTTCCCTCTCTTCTTCTTTAGACCCCTCCTTAGCTCTCACTTCCCTATGGAGCAATTTAAAAACGTCTACAAATTCCCCCGCCTCAATCTTCTCCCTGGTTGCTGCCATCAAGTGCGCCCCCAACGGTTTTGTTATCCCTATGTATGGCAGTTTTTTCTCTTTTCCTTTCACTTCCAACTCCTTTTCTTTCCCAGCTTGCCCCTCGAGCACCAATGGCTCCCCCACCTTGTCCGTTTGGACCTCCACTGAGCAAATGCCCTTCTCAACCCCCATGGCTCCAATGGCCTGAACCCCAACGTCTTTCCTTAACCCTTGCAATCCAGCCCTTCATTTCCCGTCCCCCCTCTTGGGACCCCTCTCTGCCATGCAGATGACCATTCCCCTTCCCGCTCACCTCTTTCCACGCCTGCCGTCTGCGGTCTGGCGTCCACACCGATGCTCCTCATCTCTTTTCTTAGAGGGCTCCTACTGCGGGGACAAAACATGTCAGCAGACTCACCCAGCCAACAGTTCCCCCGCCCTCTTGCCCCCCGACCACCCTGCACCTGCCTTTCCAGATCCCACCACCAACTTCTTCTCTCCTCCCCCCTTTCCCCTACCGCCCTATAACCATCCACCTCCCACTGCCCCACATAATCCTCAAAACCAACTTCATCACCCATCAAATACCATTGTGGCTGCGAGCTCGTGCCCCAGTCAATTTGATCTTCCACTTGCGAGCCCGGAGCATCCACCCCGCCACTCCTTTGACGTCTTCTCGGCGGGGCCGCGGAAACCCCTGCCTGGTCCTCTTCTCTCGGGCGAGGCGTTCCGACCTCCACCCTGGAGTTTTCATTGCTAGGGGCCGTGCTGTACCCTCTAGGCTCTCCGTGCGCTGACCGAGGAGGGGCCGTTCTCAAACCCTCTACCTCCACCTGACCAGCGGGGGCTGCGCAGCGCCCTCCGCCCTCACTCCTCCTACCCGGGGGGGCCGTTCCGCGCCCCACCCTATCCTCCTCAATTGATGGGGACCTCTCCCTCCTTCTCTCACCCGCACTCTTCCGCAGGTATTTACCCCCTCTTTCCCTCTGCCCTTGCACCCCCTTCTGCGCCCCATCACTGGCCCCACTGTGGTTCCCTTGAGCCACCTCCATTTGAGCACTCCCAGCTTCCTTAGTGCTATCATACACTCCCTCCCCAGATGGCTGCCCACCCGAAATCATCTCTCCCCCGGACGCCCTCCTGTCTATCTCCCTCCTCATCTTCCTACCCCTGGATTCCCACACCTCCCCTCCTCCCCTCTCCCCGCCGCGGGGGTGCAAGCCACCACTGCCGCGAGAGCCCCATCAGCTGCAGCTCTACGCTGCGGCCTACCCCCACTTGACTCCCCCTCACCCGTGACCTCCCCCACTGCCCCCTACAGCTGGGCCTTAGTTGCCCTGCTGATTATTTCCAGGGCCTCCCTCAGAGCCCTAGCATCAACGAACCCCTTCTTTCTTGCACCTTGGCCCACCATCCTGCACCACCACTGATAGCGCACTAAAATATGCCCCTTGTCGCTCACTAGCTAATTAAGCCCCCGAGCCGGTACCTACCTGTGGAAAAAAGTACCCCTAGCAGAGGGAAAACCCCAAAGAAATTGCGCTATAACAACTAATAACCCAGAGGGGTTAAATAACTCCCAATTAGCAACTAACCTTATTATTTTTTATTCTATTTATTTATTTAATTTGCCCCCCCACCTAAAAATACCCCCCTCCTACAGAAAACCCCCTCTCCTAACTCCACTTCTCCCTAAGCGACTAGCACGCCACCCAAGAGCCCCCCCTGATGCTGAGAATCACCAATATCACCCCTTTTTAAAAAAAACCCTGTAAAACCAGATGAAACAATCCCCCAGTACAAACCGACCTGCCCCCTGGTGGCACACGATATGCACCGCACTACCAGCAGACACCAGACAAATGGAGCGGCCCCTTTAAGGTGCCTGCTCTGCCCCCTCTGACAGGAGGCTGCCACCGCAAACAGGGACACGTCCACAAGACAGGGCCACCTGGGCTCTGCTAACCCCTGCAGCCGACACCCCCGAAAACCAGGAGGACCCGTGCAGAGATGAACCGCGGCCGTGGGATGAAGGAAAAGAAGTGTCCCCCGGCTCCCTGCACTGAAAGGATTACCTATGCCAGCCCCAACCCGGGCCTGCGCTCCCCGACTGCCGAGCGCAGGAGGAAGAAAAAAGAGTTGGGCCCGGAAACGAAACCCCGCTCCCCCACGGCAACCCAGATCCCCAGAAGACCGACGCCTGGGAAAGCCCAAAAGCGTACAGAAACCACTGCCGCCCTACCGGACACAGATAACGCCGGCGGCGGCTCAGGTAAGGAGGGGGGGGAGGTAATTTATATACGATAGCCCCAACTAGGAAAATTCAATTTCAAAAATTATTATTATTTTTTTTAAAATAATATTAACTACCTACCACTATACCAACCGCCCCCAGTTACTAACTTCCCAAAATACCCTACCTCACCTGCTCTAACCTCGACACACTAGGCCCCGCTGACTCAGGGAAGGCTCGGGAGCAGGCAACGGGACTTGACAATCGCCAAGTCCAACCGTCACCTGCCTCCCGAACCTTCCCTGGCCCCTTAAATACCCCGGAGAGGCACTCTGCCACCACGGCCACTCGCTGGCCGTGTGCAGCGCCAAAAACCTCCCTGGGGGGAAACGCTTCGCGTTCCCCCCGGGGCCACCCTTCCAAAGGAATCACAGCCAGGAGTTGCCTCTCCTCCATGGCTGCTGCTGGATTTCCACACCAATCAGTTTCTTGTTTGTTGGCCTCTGCTGCTCAGCTTAGATCCCGTTAATTGTCCTGTTTTTTCCAAGCCAAGCCTAGTACTTTTTCCACAGGAGGGCTTGTGCTTTCATGTGGCATATATGGCAGTAGAGTGGATGTAGGGGAGACAATAGCTTCGAAAAACCGTGAAAATGCCCCTGTGGCCCGAATTATTTGCTCTTTAATCTGGATGAAAGAACCTTTTGATTTACAGTCTGCTGAACTGTGGGTGAAGACCTCCCCAGTTTAGCGTTGTTGGGATAAAACCATTGGGTCACTCCTCTCTCCTTCTTGGTGCAAAGATTTGGGCAGTACTTTCCAGATGCTTCTGTGCATGTTTGATGAACAGAGAGATGTGAGGGGCAACCCTGGGGTGAAACACCTTGTTGGTAGAAAACACCCACAGTAAAAGAAATGACCTGCAGCCTCCCCCCATCAACCAATAAACCTGGGGCAAGCACGCAAACTGCAGGCATGTCATGTGGTAACTGACCTAGAGCTTGGCAGTCAGCATTCTCCCTGGCACAGTTGCCCTGCCTGCATTGCCAACTGGGTCTTCAGCCATGCCCTACACACAATGACCTACCTGCAGTGCCCACTGGGCAAGACTGCAATCCATGGCCAGAAGCAACTGTGCTGGGGCCAAAGCCATTATTTATTGCCTAGAAACAGTGTCTCTAGCACCAGGGCTCGTAGGGCATGTGGGCCAAATGTATTCCTACAGTACCCACTTAGCATAGCCACATGCCAAGCTCAGCAGTCATTGCATCCATTTTTCTATGTGTAATAGAGACAGTCTTCTGCAATCTGCTGATTGTTGGGTTTTGACTAATAATTAAATAGGAAATCAGCAGTTTTCACAACTTAATCCGATAGCTGAAGATGCTTGGTGTAAACATTTCCTGCATCTTTATGGCCTACCCAAAGTTAACATGTCCTTGTCGATTGTCTCTCCAACTTCCTGTTGGTTGTGTCAGCAGATTCAGATGCCCTCTTAAGAAGGAGATTGATGAATTCTCATGCACCAGGCCCGACGGGTTGCCCAATTGTGTAATGAAAAGCTCCCCTAGGTCATGGGCGTAGATTCTTAATACACTATTTAATCAAATTTTCCTTACTCTCCCACCTTCTTGGCCTTAGGCACGTGTTGTTTAAATTTTTAAAAAGGGTAACAGGTTATCCCCTTCTAACTATCGTCTTGTTGCATTGCTGAAGACAAGCTGCAAAATCTTTTCTTCACTAATATTAAAAGCTATTGAACATTGGGCTCTAAGGTCTGGAATGCTTGAAAGGTAGTAAACAGGGTTTAGAAAATCCATTGGAACGCAATGGAATGGCTATGTTTTAGCCTATCTCCAGAATCAAGCTTGGATCTTTTTGTAGGTAGCATTGAATTGTCCGCAGAGTTCGATTATACAAATCATTCTCGACTGTTGAATAAGTTAGCAGCGTAGGGACACCCTGAAGGACTTTTGAAGATCATCGTTCAATTACATACCAATACATCAATTAATCAATGATTGAATTGACAGGGTGCCCTGACGAAAAGGATTTCTGCACTCAGAGAAGTAAGACAGGGTTGTGTGCTCTCTCCCTGTCTTTTAGAACTTTTCACTTATGCCTTTGTTGAAATTCTACAAAGGCAAGCTAATTCGAACCTGTGGCTTAGAACTCTGGCATTTGTCTTACTGGATCTACCTTCCCAGGCTTAAGAATATCCTGTGAAGGAAGGTCCTTTCATTACGCAATTGTTTTCTAGTCTTGGCCATTAGGTATGAAATTGGTCTTACTTCTCTAAAAGTGCATATCCAATGGAATATCTTAGCAAGTTATCGCTAATTCTTGACTCCAATTTACAAAACGATGTTCGAAAGTTTAAATGTTCACCAGATGTTCTGCAACTGCAAGATGCTAAATGAGCTGCCTGATTAATGCAATAAATTATTGATTCACTTCGATACTGAACATAAGATCCTTAATTCAGTAACAAGTCATGCGATGGATAGGATGCAGAATAACTCTTACACCAAATAATAAGACAGACTCAGGAAGTTGGCAAAGATTCATCCGACGGTTTTATTATCAATTGTCTAAAACAGGGAGTTACAACGGACATCAATGGAAGCTAACTCGAGCTCTCAAACATTTCACATAAAAAACGTCTTCATGCAAAAAATGTGTCATGCGTGACGTCATACTATGTGGAAAATAAGAAAAACCTACGGGGAAACGGGATTGGATGAAGAGAACATCTAAGTATACTTTCTATATAGGAACAGGTTGTGAATGTGCCTCTACAGTCAGGTGGACAACTCATGGCCACCCCTAGTGCAAGTCATCTTTGACAGTTATTAGATACACAGTATGCCATTGGCTCTTCAAACTATAAGGCCCTCTGTTATATGGCCTTCTACAATTGGTTGGCACATTTGCAACCTTCCGGAACATTCGATTCACCAGCAGCACGGTAAGCCCTGTACTAGGAGGTGGACTTGACCATGTCTCCCCACCCAATTAGCCCCATATCTCTCATCACTCATGTCTTCTGCCATTAAATTGTCTTTGAACTTTGCCTTGCAGTAGTTTCTCTTCTCTAGGAATATAAGGGAGTGTGGGCACACTCTTATCAAGACTCCGGTCTGCATGCCCATCTTCTATTTTCATCCTTGGTTCACGTGACGGAAGACCACAATTCGGCTTGATTTTCAGCATTTATTAGTCTTAAATGAATAAACTTGGCAACCACTGTGTCTTTTCTCTGCAATTTAAAAAGGAAAAATTCAGTGTCTCACGCTCACTGTTCTTCTAGGACTGATAACCAGTTCTTGGCTGTTCCAGCCTTTAACGCCAGGCCAAACAGCCCTTCTCAGTCCTTCCATGAATCTTAGCCACTTTTCTTACTGCAACACAGCTTAATCTTTCGATCCTTCTTTCTTCGTGGATTTGTGCTTACTAAATTTTGCAACATTGATGTCCAGTTTGTATATAATGGTGGCACCGCCTGCAGTCTATTCACTACGTATAGCCAGCCTTCATGATTACTTAGTCTACCTGCGTTACTGCACCTGTACAGTTATTAAATGGCTTGCATTTTCTGTAGTGCTCTTCGCACGTGCAATCTTCTTTTTGCATATGAACATTTTTCGACTCCTTATTTCGTCATCAGATTCCATAGGGTCTATATATCCTCTTCTTCAGCAAATATTCTCAGTGCATCATGCTCATCTTCTATGACATCACCAGCTTCCTTTTCTCATTCTCATATTCCTTCAGGGACTTCTTCCAAGAGATTATCATCTATTCGGGGATACATCAGATAGGGTTTTCTTAGAGGATTCCTTTTCTCAAACACTTGTCACGGTATGGTCACAATTACTGGTGTCATGCATGGTTCAGTTTCAGGCCTCCAGCATACAGGCAGCAGGGGTGGTGGGACTTCCTTCAGAGGCATTCAGCTGCTCCTCTACACTCCCCCCTCTGGTTGATTCATCAACCACACTTTCACTGGTCTCCACATCTTGGCACCTTCTCTTGAAGAAGTGTTTTTTTGGAGTCCAGGTCTTCATTACTCCCTTCAGGGATCCTGCTGATTTGACATGTTCATCCGAACTCCAGATCATGTAACTGCACTGTTAGTTCGGATTACAATAGACCCATCATCCCACATACTTCTTGTGGTTCTTTGGATACAGGAACTTCGTTCCCTCAGGTGCTACAATGCTGGTCTTTATGTAGTCTCTAATTTCTTCATCAGTCAATTCCTTGGGTCCAACCCCTAACTCAACATTGATTATGATCTTCATTCCTACTGCTTTCTTTGCTGTCTTCTTGCACTGTGGATTCATTATCCTGATCACACAGAATCCAAACATTATCATCACCAGCACTGCACCAAAAGGCTTGAAGATGATCGCCATCCACTGTGGAACCCATGAGACGATCGATTTAAACAAACTGTCATCTGCAATATCTTCTGTCTCGTCTTCCATCTTGTTATGCAGGCTTGTCAGCATCGTTATGCCCTCTGTCAAGGTCCCAATCTTATCATTGTGAGAAGGTATAAAAGTGCAACATGATGGCTCAATTTTGGAACAAACTCCTCCTTTCATTGCTGTGATCATGTCCAGGACATATTTGTTCTGAAGAATCACCAGTCTTATGGCTCTCAACTCTTTGCATTGAATCATTTTATGGTGGTGTTGATCATTTGAAGAAGCTCCCAGCGAGTGATTTGCAACCACTTCGCATTGGCCATCATCTGAATCCCAGGCATAAAGATAGATGTGAAGATTGAAGCAGTTTTGCTGAACAACCTGTTGTCATATGGGATAGCCTCATATCCTTCTATTGATTTAGCTGAGAAATAATTCTATCTCCTGGTTCGATTGAGAAATTTGAGTGATCTTCTTCTCAAATGAGCATCTGCTTTTGGAAATTCGCCAATGTTCAAGTCGCTCCGAGGAATCACTAATTCTGGAACATGGATAATCGTATGTTTAGCTAACCTTTGTACTTTCCATGTATCCTGTGCTTCTTGTGTATGTACATTTTAACTGTATTAGAACACTGTGTGTTCCTGTATTATTAATGCCATTTTGTAATGATGGTTGTTCATCTAAGTTAAAGTTCCTATTTACCCTTGGGTTCAGTCTGCTATACAAGCAAATAAACTAAGCTAAACTAAACTAACTAACCACCAAAGGACACGTTCCTCCCCAGTCCTTCGGTAGCTTTGTATAGGCTCTGGACCCACAAGCCCAATATCGCTCCATTAGGACGGCTGTTCCTACTCCCAGTTTAGTAACATCAACTGTAGTCGTGCAGCCTATGTTTTGCCCTACATGATTCTTTCCTTCTCTTCAGAAGCACAATGTTGCATTTGTTAGTGGGATCACAAACATTGGACCTGATTCATCTTCTACCCATGTCTGCAACTTGGCATGTTCGGCCCATGACTTTAAAAACTCAACATTCAATTTTTGTACTGTTCGCACATATTCTGACTTTAATATATGAGCTGCACAGGACATCCATCCTACTTCCCATCCCTTCTTGGTTCTCACTCGTCCATAGACTAGCAGCTGAGATCGTTGCCAGCATCCAGGCAACCAAGCTGTTTATACTTTATCAAGACAGTCCATTCCCTTCATTACTTTTATGACCACCTCATCCTGTCCTGCCCTTTCCATCTGTGTAGTCTTGATATAATCATCCTGGAATGGAAATTACCATTTCAATCTCCACCGCAGAGTGGCCCAATTTCCTTGGAACTGTCCTCGAGTCATGCATGCTGCAAGGTACACAAGACATCTGGCATCATATTCTGGAATTCGTCTAGGAATAAAAGTTTGGGCAGCATTCATGACATAAGGTATAAGAGCACAGACATAGCAACTCTCATTAGACATTCTATCTCCCACCTTTTTCATGTGCTGGTACCACATGTTGTGACCTAGAAGTGCTGCTCTATCCAGATAAGTATTTAATCCATCATTGTCTTCCTTCAAATTCCACCTGTATCTCCCTCTTAAAATATTAGCAGCCCATGGAAACAATTCTAATGCAGCTTTGCTGTGGGAAGATAACGCAAAGGGTGTCATCTCTTTAACAATGGCCAGATCAACAGCAGTTCCTGGAGTAGGGAGGATCAAATGAACACCAGCCTTATTTGAATCAATGGCATGACATAGAAAAGGCGAATCAGGAGAAAGAGAAAGACACAAAGCATAATTGTACATATGTATATCATGAATCACCATATTAGTCCCCAGCATTTGAGCCATTCCAGAATTTCTTGAGCTTGCTCCAAAACCACATTAGCTTCAACATTCCTCATTGTTACTCCGATTGTTTAAGGAAGGATAAACACTTTTACTCATGAAGATGCATCAGCTCCTCTACTATCGCAATTAACAGCTTTCGAATTACAGGCCCATTCAAGGATCCTGTAAAAGAGTGTGAATGTCAACGTTTCATCTGACAAGAGCAGGATAAGCTTGAAGGATTAATACAAAAACAGCAAGAATAAGTCTATGAGCACCCCCATCAGTTAAGACCATGGAATCAACCAAACAAATATGCAGCGAGAAACGAATCGGGGTACTGCTCTTGCTTCCAATTATCGAATTCGAAATCCAAATCAGGCATATTTGTGACACATCAAAGTTTTTCTAAAGTTCATTTTCAAAAGATTCCTGTGACTCTTGGCAGAGATTGCACTCCTGCTATAATATCTATAAAGAGTGTCCAAGGGGAGTCACAGTCCAAATGCAATCTGCCTTTTTAGTCAACCAGTTGATTTATCGTCCTTCTTCTTGGTCATCGATCGAGCCTGCAAACGCTGAAATCCTTCTTCTTGTCTTCCTTCCGGATCGACAACTGTGGGAGGCTTGGACTAGCCACGGTACAACTTAATGCCATTTAAATGTATGCAGGCTTGTTTAACTTGGGTGTTTACTGCTGAGGGAGTAACATTCTCTACAATAAAAGGTCAGTTGAATCTTGGCTTGTGCCATTTCCTAGTGAAGTTTCTGATTAGCACAGTGTCACCAACAAATAGTCTTTGTGCTGGTAATAATTCAGAAGATCAGTTTGCTGGATGGTTTTCATCTGTGTTCTGAGACCGAACCCCCTGGCGCTTGAATTGATCTGAAATGAGGGAGATGCTAGACGTCATACATGTTAAATACGCATGTAACTCATTTCTGAACATTTCTGCTGTACTCTGGGCATCACTCTGGGTGTACTCTGGGCATCTACTCCTCGATGATGGTGTGAGAGGCATTCTCATTCACCTCCCAGTCACTAGTTCATGGGGTGTGAAGTGGTGGTCCAAACCAGGCTGATTCCTTAGGGCATATAAAGCTAAGGGAAGCCAATATAGCAATTTTTCAACATAACCTTGAGCTTGGCAATCCTTTCTTTAAGGAGGCCGTTGAGTCTCTCACATATCGTGTTCATGTTCGCTTGTGGGTGATAAGCAGAAAAAAATTGTGCTTAATACTCAACAATAGTCCTGTCTGTTCCAACACTTCATTGACAAAATGTGGCCCATTATCTGATCTCAGCACTTCACACACACCCCATCTCAGAAAGACTTCACCTACTAAAAACTTTGCTGCTCAAGTGGCGTCAATGTGTGTGCACAGACCTACCTCAATCCACCTGGAGAAGGGACACACCACTATTATCAGATACCTATATCCACTACACACTTGCAGCATATCAACATAGTCAATGCTAAAAAGGACAATTCGGTCAAGGAATAACTCCTCTAATCATACGCAGTGTATGCCCAGCAGTAAACTTTTGACATGCATAAACCCTTCTTTCATTACCATAATCGTGACTACCTTTTCTTTAACATTTGAGTATCAAAACTTGAAATATCTGGGGAATATGCAACCCTTGTGGACTTTACATCAGCGGCTTCGTTTCTGAAAGAATTAAAGTCTGTTTACTTAGTGTGAGCAGCACATTTAACGACTGCTATGGCTACTGAAAGTTGTAGTGCCTTACTAAGCCTGTCCAATAAGGATGCGTGCTGAACTGGAGTGCCATCCGCACAAAGGTAGCCCCTCCTTTTCCAATGCGCTAGACCTGCATGTGCGGTTGATGGCAAATAGGCGGAGTCACTGTAGACGGTCACTTCGTGCCCTTCGTGGTTCTCAAGTGCCACAATAAGCGTTACTAATTCTGCTGCTTGTACTGAAGACGGTAGCCTGGCGCTTGCTACTACCTCAAACTCGCCATTTGCTCCATGCCTTATTACAGCTGTGCCAGAATGCCTTTCTCAAACTAGTTTGATACATTTTCCAAGAACCATCAATAAAGAGAATTTCCCCTTCTGACAATGCATTTTCTTTAATACAAGGGATATCATCATAAAAAATCTACATAGTTTGCCCAATCATGTACTTGGTCACCCTCCACTACTGGCTCAGCTACGAACGTGGCAGGATTAACTATTTTACATCTGACAATTTTGATCGCTGGGTTCAAAATCATTACTTCATATGAAGAACCTCTCTGAGCTGTCAATGTACCTTTGGGTTTCTCTAAAATGACAAACAAAGCATGCTCCATGAAAAGGGTCATAGAGTAGCCCATCACTATACTTGTAGACTTATCAATAGCGAAAGCGGTGGCTGCCAATGACTGTTCACAATGAAAATGTCCTTTCACAACTGGGTCTAACATCCTACTGTAATACGCTAGAGGTTTATACGCCAATGTGGCATCTGTGTAAGCACTGCTGTCATAACTGCTGTTTTTGTACCGCACCTAGATGGAATCCCATAATTGCAAGGACAGCAATGCCAACTAACCAACCAACTAACAATGTCGTCCCTCTGCATACACCTCTCAAACTCTAACCATACACAACCACTAGCCTAAAACGCAGCAATCCGCACAAACTTCACAACAATGCAACAACAAAACAAACCACACATAGACTTGCACAACAGCACACGACGACTACCGACCGTAAAACACCCCAAGCCCAGCCAATGGACCCACCGGGCTGAGGCTGCCAACAGCACATCACTGCTCTCTTGCACTTTTTCCAGCTTATTCCCACTAACCCACCCCCTCTCCTCCCCTTTTTAGAGCCGCCAGAGTGCCAGGGGACCACTTTGCTGGTGATAGTGTGCGGTACAAATGTCCTTTAACATTAACATTAACATAACTGTCCCATTCGTGTGTGAAAATAAGAAAAACTCCTCAGCATAATTGGGAATCCCCAAAACAGGAGCTATACAAATTGCTTTTTTCAACTCTTCAAACCCTTCCTCTATCTCCTCAGTCCATTCTATTGTGACCTTATCCACCTGTGCTTTCTTTAAAGCCTGCAAAAGGGGTTTTGTGTATGAACTGTAGTTAAACACCCAGACATAGTCTCAGAAACTGTTGCATCTGTTTTACTATATGTAGTTTGCAGTTTTCATAATCACCTCAGCTCTTTCAGGTGTCTCCTTTTTTCCCTCATGTGAAATCAACTGTCCTATGTATAACACCTCTTCCTGACAATACCGCAATTTTTCCTTCTCTACCTTGTATCCCTTGTCTGCTAGGATAGTCATCAACTGAATTGAGTCTTGCCTGCACTCATCTTCTGTCATGCTACAGATTAAAATGCCATCTACGTACTGTATCACAGCACTGGTCAAATCAATATTGCCTAAATCCATCTGTAGGACTCTGTTAAAGTTCAATGGAGACTCACAGTACCCTTGAGGCAAACAAGTATATTTCAGTCAAGTTTCTCTTCTACTACAGTGACATCTCCTATTCTGGGTGTCAGTCCTTGTCCTGTGTTTGCATACTGCTGTGTTTGTTTGAGGGCATGTAGTGACTGCCTTTGCAGTGGATTCATTTGTGCTTGCTGTGCTTGCTGTGCCTGTTACATTTGCGAAGCTTGTGCCTGATAACTGTCTGATCTTGGGAAACCCCTTCCCTGGATTGTGTGCTATATGATGGAGGATAAACGGTCACCTCTCTTGAGAATTGGCCGTTCTCTACATTCTCTTGACTTCCACATGTGCGTGCAATGTGCCCTGTCATCCCACAAGTCCAACATACAAGGAGAGACCACCTATTTAATCCCCCTTGGTTGAACCCTCCTTGTGTATTTTGATTCTCATTCTGCACATTTAGAAATACACTGTGATTATTTTGGAATCCACCCCTTCCTCTGTAACGCATGCATCTGCCTTGTGGTATGAACCCATAACCGCCTTGTTCCATCGGGCGTTGATTATTCGTCTGTGATGTACCTACTACTTGCTGTATTCCCAGCCCTTCTCCGATTGTCAATACCGCCCCTTCTATGGTGTACTTTGGCATTTTTTTCCTGGATGAACTTGGCTTCCTCAAGTTTCCTAATCTCGTTTTTCTTCTTATTTTTCTCCTGTAATAGTCGACAGTGATGCACTATTGTCAACTGTACCATGGTTTGGGTTCCACACCCACTTGCTTCTTCATCTGCCTCTGTACTTTCTCGGGTAACCATTGACATAAAATGTGGTAAAATGCCACCGTTTTTTCCCATGGCTCTTTTGTTTCAAGAGTCCAATGCTCTTGAATGCCCTGAGTATAAGCAATAGGATCTTCATCTTCCTTCATTTTATGTGTCATGATTGCACCCATGTCTGATGTGTCAGGATACTGCACCCTAAAAGCCCTCCATACATCTGCTCTGCAATTATTAACCAGTGCTCCATCGTGTGGTGTGTTCTGTGCTGTCACACTTGAATAGCCTGCTCTCCTCCATATGTCATCAGCTCTCTCTCCAATAATGGCTGCCAAAAGACCCTTAATGTCCCCTATGGCCAACGTAGTTCCTCCTGTCATTTTTTCTAATTCATGAATTACATTTCCCCGCACCCAATGTCAAACTCGGGAGTTTTCCTCTTAAATTATCCTTATGCATTTGCAGCCATGGAATATACTGCAGTCTTGCTCCCCTTTTTCCAATAAGGGAAACTACATAAACCCTACCCTGCAGTCAGCTCCCATCGTCTGCCTATCCATGGTGGGAACAATTGTCCCTGATCATCTCCTACCTGGCAGTGATCTTGAAACTGCACACATATTGCAGTGATTCTCTCTTTTCACTCTACGATCATCCTCTGGGACGCTCTGGATATGGTGTGGGATGTGGTTTTCCTAGCCTTAGGTTGTTCTAGATCCGACCATCTTACATCCTTGTCCACCAGCAGACTTCCCTCGGGGGCACATGCACCTCCGCCCTCTTCCCCACAGAAGGTGTCTCTCTCTCATCCGACATTTCTAGTTCCCAACTAGTATGACTCTCGTCCCCTTCTCTCCTATCTAAAGTTAGTCATCTTATGAATAAAGCCCTATGCTCAAGACTGAATACTTTCTCTCCTTCGCATTGTAACTGAAATGCTGGGGATTGCTCTCCCTTCCCTTGGCTTCCCAATTTGCTGCCACCTCCTTTTAATTCCTGATAGGCCTTATCAGTTCTCTCTCTGATGCTTCCTATATCAATGTTTTCTTCATCTAATACTACTCTAGATGCCCCTGATGCTTTTTTCTTTAATGGAGCGAACTCTTCCATTCTGTCCCATCGTATTATTGGACTTGGTTCCATCACCTCTTTCTGAATTCGATTAATGTCAAGCTCCCGTTGTCTCCTCTTGCGTTCTAATTCTTCATCTAATTTTCTTTGCTTTCTCGCTTCCCATCTAACTCTCTCATCTTCTTGTTTTATCTCCTCTATTCTTATTCCTTCTCTCCTTTCTTCCTCATCCCTTCGTCTCTGTATTCTTTTGTCCCTTAATTTCTGCGCTTCTTCATCCTCTCTATGCTTTTTCTCTTCTTTCTCTGTCTTCCATTGCTCTCTGTCTATTATCATACTATCTTTGTTCTTCTACCCTTTCCTCTTTCTTTTGTTGCTCCTCCTGATACATCTGTTCTCGCTTCTGTCTGATCTTTCTTTTATACTCATCTTCCTTCAATCTTTTTCTCGTTCTTTGTCTTTTTTATACTGTTCGTCCTTATCCTCCTTTTGCCTTACTTCCACAATGCTTTTCCCATCTAGCTTGAGTAATATCTGTCCTCCCATACATTTGTTCTGTACAAGCATTATCTCGTCAGCTCTAGCGTTATCTCATCAGCTTTATCCTTTTCCCCTTTCTATGTCTTAATTTCCCTTTCTATTTCTGTTGATATGTTCAACCGCTCACTCTTCTCCTCTTTGTCTCATATAGTCTTAAAAGTCTCCTCTTTTTTCTTACTCTGCCCTAGACTGTCATCACTGCTATAAGAAGGCGGTCTATATATCGGATTACTATACCTTGCTGCAGCTTTTAGTTCCCTTAATGGATGCACCCCTTCATCTTCCATACCAGTGCCTCTCACTTGAGGTGAGGTAAGGGGAGCTGATGGCTCAACACCTTCCTCTGATTAAGCATCCACTCCTCAGGTGGCGGGTCCTCTCTCTCTTCCTGGTACATTTTCCAGAGCTCTAAAATAGCTAGCCTTTTCTCAAATGTCTTCCAAGTGTATGCAATATCGCTTTTGACAGTGATCCCGCTTGAAGCATGAACGTCTTATCTGTCTTATCTGCTATGCCTTTCACCCATTCCACACTATACTGTTTAAGCTCAGGCAAGTGCTTTGGCAGTGTTTTACACAAATGCATCAGAGGAGTGATATCTCCCATTGTGACATGTCTCACTTGACTGTCAGTACTTACCAGAGTTTTACAAAAATAGCTTCAACATAAACAAGAAGTAAGAGCGCGCTCCAACAATCTCTGCTCAAACCTTTACCTTTTTTCTCAATGATCTCTGTATACCTCTGGATTGGTACCAACCACTTCCTTAGATAAACAATATAACTCCTTAACTTTATCTCAATTCTTTTACAACTGTTCGTATCGCAATTTGACACCTTAATTCAACACAAACACAAAAAACAAACAGACAGACTAGTCGACTCTTCACATTTAAACAACAATGATCACCCTCTTTTTCTTCTCTGCCCCTAATCAATACTCTGATCACAGACTTTAGGTTATCTCCTTATGTGGACCTGTCCTGCGTGTAGCCTAGTTTACTCCAAATGGAGTGTGAGACAACCTCTTGTAGACCCCCCCTGGGTTAGGACTCTTAGGTGCTATCTCTCTCTTTATCTCTATATAACATTTTCTGTTACTCTTGTTACTTTTTGTTACTTTAAAATTACCACAACCCTGTGCCCTTAGTTTGCCATTTCCCTCCACCTACTCACCATTCGATCACCTTGTATCAAGGCCTTCTGTATCGTCTCCTCCTCCAATCGACCACTTTGCCTTCCGTCCGTAAAGCACCTGTGGAAACCAGGTAGGGATTTTGTCAAAGAGGGACCCAGCCCACTGTCTCGATTTTCTTGCAAGATTTCTATTTGGCCGCTCTCCACAGGAAGCTCCGCTCAATGGTCTTATTCTAACCTTCCGACATGGCTAGCACGTGAACATAAGGTCCTTAATTCAGTAACAAGTCATGCGATGGATGGGATGCAGAATAACTCGTAACCAAATAATAAGACTGACTCAGGAAGTTGGCAAGGTCTCATCCAACTGTTTTATTATCAATTGTCTAAAACAGGGAGTTACAACGGACATCAACCGACGCTCACTTGAGCTCTCAAACATTCATCATGCATGACATCATACTATGTGGCAAACAAGAAAAACCTACAGGTAATTGGGATTGGATTGAAGGGAACATCTAAGTATACTTTCTATATAGGAATCGGTTGTGTTTGGGGCTCTATAGTCGGGTGGGCAACTCATGCCCACCCCTAGTGCAAGTCATCTTTGACAGTTATTAGATACACGGTATGCCATTGGCTCTTCAAACTGTAAGGCCCTCTGTTATATGGCCTTCTAAAATTGGTTGGCACATTTGTACCCTTCCAGAACATTCGATTGAACAGCAGCACGTAAGCCCAGACCCCAGGTCCTAGGAGGTGGACTTGACCATGTCTCCCCACCCAATTAGCCCCATATCTCTCATCACTCATGCCTTCTGCCATGAAATTGTCTTTGAACGTGGCCTTGCAGTAGTTTCTCATCTGTGGGAATACAAGGGAGTGTGGGCACACTCTTATCAAGACTCCGTTCTGCATGCCCATCTTCTATTTTCATCCTGGATACTCACCAGCAGTTTGCAGATGGGCAGTGCACCATGGGGTGCACTGCTGTACAGTATATGTGTGTCATGAATGAACATGCATGATTGCAGGTTCTCCCTTATATACACAACATGTGTGCTGCGCTGATCTACACCAGCTTGCAGGCTCCTGCCGATGGCGGGCGTATATGATGTCAGACATCTGTGAAGTGGACAAACATAGGCATGTGCACTGTCAGTTGTTGGTGAGTTAGTGCACTCATTCATGTGCAATGTGAGTTGGTAAGAAATGGCAGTGTTGGCAATCATCCTCTCCTGCCTACACTGCTCTTGTTCCATGATTGCGGGTGGCCCTGCCTATCAGCTCAGAAAGCTACAACAGATCCAGGACAATGCAGTATGCCTCATCCTTGCATTCACCCCCAGGGAACACATGATTCCTGCACTCTTTGTGCTCCACTGGCTTCCCATTGTCCGACGCACCACTTTCAGGGCCATTTGCATCACCAACTGTGCCCTCCATGGGATGTGCCTTGACTTCCTCAAACACTGGCTCACAGGCTACTGACACTACAGGAACCGCACATTAGGCTCTGCACCGCTCCTTGTGACCCCTTCCCCCAGTCCCAATACAATGTGAGGTACCTCATTTTTTCATCAAGGCTCCCACACTCTGAAACTTTGTCCCACCCAGCATTCCCCAAGTGGTGGACCACCTTTCCTTCCATAAGCAGGACAAAGGCCACACCCCATGCAACATCGCAGCCCAGATTGCCCTGCTGGGGCAACCTGCCGACCCATGGCTGTGTTGTACTGAATGCCATGGCTGTGTTGATTTCAGGGTGCCTGGCCAAAAGGTGTACATCAGATAACTTGCACACAGATGGCAGGGCAGTGTATACCTCCCTGCACTCTACAGGACTGATTTAGGACACTTGCACCATCGAGATGTGTACTACTTGGCCCATGTGGACCCCTGACGGCCTTTACCTATGCTCCACATTCAAGTCACTTGTTGTTAACTGTTGGTTTTCTTATGTTCTCTCCTCTTCAATGTATTTCATGACTTTTCTTTTCAGAATTGGTGTTCAAACCTTGCAATGTGAGTGACTGACTGCACTGTATGTGACTGTATATTGTGGGCACATGCATGTGAAACATCGTCCCCTGCCCACAGCTTCTGTTCATCTGTTGTCCCTGCAAGTGTTTGCACTAGACCCTATGATTCCTGCCCCCTTCCTAAGAAAGGCTCATCCTGGGTGTGGGCTCTGATAGAGGGGGACGCAACAGCTGGGGAGTGATGGCCTGTCCATGAACTTGTGTCAAACAGAGGGGGTAGGCGGGTGAGTCATGGTCAGGAGTGGGGGTGCCACAGCCTTATATGCATAGGGATTGAGAACGTGGGTCTCTTTCAGGGTTGCATGCCATGATGTGTTCACCATGTGGGTTGGGGGATGAGAAGCAGAGGAATCCCCTATAGCAGGTGGACTTTCTTTTCCAGTCTGCCCTTCACCCTCTCCCCTTATTGTCCTCCTTCACGCCAACCTGTACTATTTTCCATCAGTGTGACTCACGGCCTCTCTGCCCCTGCTTCCTCCTTCTAATAATAAATAATAATTTGGCATTTATATAGCTCAGGTATCTGAGCGCTGCTTATTATTACCCACGGTGTGTGGTGCTCATTTATCAACCTCGGAAGGATGAAAGGCTGAGTTTGGCTCTGCCGGGATTCAAACCTGCATTAGCAAGCTCTGGATGTCAAAGCAAGCGCTCTACTCCATGTGCCACTTGACCTTCTGTCTCTGTCTTCCTCTCTTCCCCCCTTCTCTCAGCCCTCACCCACTCTATCAGCCCCCTTCTCTTCCCTCATCTCCCCATCAACAGTACTATGCCTTGCTCCCCACTACCACTTTCTCTCTCTTTCTCTCTGCTCCTTAGCTGTGCAATCTTCACTCTGTCTCCTCTCTCCCCAGTCCCTCTTGCCCTTGTTCATCCTTCCCATCAGCTCCCCACTAGTACTTTCACTCCCTAGCCCTTCCCTCCTTTTCATCTAAGGGTACCCCACAGGCCCCTGGGAAGCCTGACAGTGGATGTGCCCGACTTGTATGCCTGCCATCAATGCCCTGACTTGTGCCGAGGACAGACTAACCCCTGTGTCCAGAGTGCATATCCTACTCTGGTGGCAATTTGTTTACTTCACTGGCAGTGATTACTTTGTTCCTGAATTCCAATTCTGGTGTATTAATTGGTGCTCACACTCTTTGATGTGACCTTCCGGTTGTTGACAGAGGGGGGACCCAGTCCACCTGTGCATGCAACGCACCCTCATTGTGTTGGTTGATCCCTGGTCCTTGACTGTGGCTCTGTCTGGCGGCACTGACACAGCCTTCCCCATTCTGGCGTGCCTCCCACATTCATGGCTGCAGTTTTAGGAAATGGATTCCACCTACCTTGGCACTGTGTCAAGTGTATGCCCCCTCGGTGGTCCCCCTTACATGGGTGTATTCAACCTGCAGGCAGGGCAGAGGCTAAGAACCCTGGAAGCTCACTGCTGGCCAGTTCGTAGTATACAGTTTTGTGCATTGTTTGCCCTTGGGCGGGCCCTCTCGGACATGCTGTTCAGCCTTAGCCACCAAACACGTGTGTGAAGCAGTTCAGAACAACCATTCTGTGGGGTGAGAACCCACCTGTCACTACACTGGTGGTGGCATGTGGCGTGAACCCTCCCACTATCAGTTGATACAGGCTGGCCTGCTGGTGCATGTGTGGTTGACCTGTCCAACCCCAAATGTTGCGGCTTTGCATGCTCTCTTGCTTCTTTTCCACAGAGGACCCCGAGGGCGTGCAGATCAGTTTGAGGCAGGTGCAAGGCACCCCCATTGCTAAGCTCAGACAGGTGCAGCTACTGAGAGTATCCAGCCAGTGGCATTTGCTTGTCTAAATGAGTGAGCCATACACGTGTGTGTGTACACACGGCAAATACGGTGACAGTTCAAATGACTCATCAAGTTAGTGATGTCCCCTTTGATGGCTGGCTCGGTTACATTGATTTCTGTGGTAGATATGCAGCTAATACATGCCAGCAGGCGCTGACCACATGGGATGCATGCATTAATCAGATCTAGCACAATATTGCATATCATGGCCTCTTCAGTGACTGTGGCTACACTTGGTCAGTTTGCACCTTCCCATGACGGCAAACATACATAGTGATGTCTGGGCAGTCAACTTCCTGTGCCTACTATGGTACTCACAGGTAAGGGTTCATCATGTTTCAATTCAAGTGAGTGAGCCTGACAAACAGCCACCATATCAAGGAAGGAAGCAGGGATGCTAATTGGCCAATCACAATTTGGGGAGGTAGTGATTTTAATCGATGTCACAGTATTCTTTTAATTCCCTGTGAATGAAATGTGTTCAGTTCACAAACTTTAACGGGGAATCATTGGAGGGCAAGTCTGGTGGGAGCAGCCATAGTGAATCCAGGTTCACATGTATATTTTACAGTTTCTACACTTGTAATTGGCCCAGGTTGTATCTTGTGATGGGGCTGGTGGTCTTGCACAAGACACACTTATACCTGTCCCAGCCCTGGCCACTGTCACCATGTGAATGGCCATCATGCTGCCTCTGACACCAACAAGCAGACTTAGAGGGCAGTGCACCAGGAACACATTTTTTGTGTTCCACTATGTTCTTGTTGGACTCCCAATTATGGATGCTGAAAAGGGCATAGGTCCATCTTGCCATGAGGGCAGGATGGCTGGTGCTGCCTGCTCTCAGCATCTCCTGCACCAGCAGGTTCTGCCTGACATCTGGATGGATGTAAGTTGTCTGTGACTATTGTTGGTGGATCACTCAGCTCACGCATCAATGAAAAGAGGCAGCTACGTGAAATTTGTATGTGTGATCTGTGAGACACATTGATCATTGTCACTTCAATCTCACCTTGCAGCTCTGTGTTCCTCCTGAGGCTATGCCGTTCTGAGTCTCACTTTGAAATCAATTGTGCCAGGGCACTCCCCAGGGCGCACCTGTGGCTGTCACATGGTCCCCATTGCCTTTGTCCCCCTAAGCTCAGACCCAGATCAGAACTGTCACTGGATCCATGGAGCTGGTGCAGTTACTTGTTTCGGGGGACTCCTGGCCTCACGGTTTCCCTCCTCGTGGGGTCAGGTGAGGCATGCCCACAGCATGCACCTGGTGGTGGTGGTGGTGGTGGTGGGCCGAACCCCCTAATGCATATTCCCCTACCCAAGGCCAACAGGCAGTGACACATGTGGCTGTGTTTGGTGTTTCACAGATGCCAGCATGGGATGAGTGTATGGTGCAGGCCACACAACCATGTCCATCTGGCAAGCACTCCCCAGGTGGTGTTTGTTGCAGATCAGGCCAGCACACACTTGAAAATGCAAGAGGTGCCATGCTGGGGCAACACCCCAACAGGGCCAGGATCAAGCCAGCCACCTGAGTTTCTGCTCACCCAGTATGGCCTCAGGACATATGTGGGTAGACGCGGAATGTGACCATCTCTCTAAGCAGGGTTGAAGTAACTGACCAGGATTACCTCAGTGACAGCACATGGGGAGGGAAAAGCCCAGCATTGCATACACGTCCAGCGGCTTTTGCAGGGAATTTGTGTAAATTAGACTGACTCCACAGCATCACTCAGGAGGTCCAGGTACTTCTGTTCAGGGCACACCACATGGTCGCATCCACCAGCACAGTGTTTTCTCCACAAAGAGCATATCGGGCAGCAAGAACCAAGTGGGGCACAGACAGTTCCCTTGCACAGTGTGTACAGTAATCCAGAGGAGTCAGTCCAGAGGAGTCAGACAATCAACGTTTGTTTGGTATATTGCATTAACATCCATCATAAAAACAAATAAATATGATTTCCTCTTGAGTAAAAATTAATTTCTCTACAATATTCTGTGCTACATATTTCCCACCCATTTTATCTGTCCCTGAAATATTTAACACTCCTTCAAAATGTGTAATCCAACTGTTAGGAGGGATAGAACCAATATTCCCTTTTTCATTTCCCCAAATCCCTTTGCAACCAAACTGGAGAAAGCTTTAACATTATTTTCTTGGAGGACCCTATGTAAGCAGTCCCACTGTTTTTCTGTAAATTGATATTCCTTTCCTTTTAACAGTTTTTTTTATAGGCACATTTTTGTTCATGGAGGGTTGTGGCCTGGATAATGCCTCTGCTTACCCTCTGAGGATGGTGACTGAGCTTTCTTGTATCCTGTGTACCCTGGGTGACAGAGGGGAAGTACTGGCCATGAGTGCCCTGCCTTCTTCTGTCAATTTTCCAATTGACAGCCATCTGCACTTCCAGAGAAAGCCAGCCATCTGGTAGTACAATGCATTCCAATGGTCCTGGGCAGGAAGGTTCATGTGGCCCCTTGGCCAAGAGTCAGCAGGACCCACTGGGCAGGAGCCACAACAGACCTGTATGTGATTCAGGTGCACAAGTGTCAGCGGTGAGGAGGTGGGGCAGCAGTGGTTCTCTGGCCTGGGTGCATTTGTACTTTTCCCTCCAGGGAGGGACAGGCATCCTAGCAGGATGACTCAAGTCCGCTGCTGGCCAGGCAAACAGTCAGCCCCCATTCGAGGCAGGTACTCAGGGGAAGGGACGGCACACCCAGCCATCATGGAGCTCAGGCCAGGGCATGGCAGGTACAGCGCCTGGCCTCCTGGCACAGAACAACACCTTCTGTGTGGCCCCAGGAATGAACGCCCAGGTGGTTTTATTGTGCATGGGGTGGTGAAGGGTACCTTGCAGGGCAGGCAGCTGTTAAAAACATTGGAGCTTTGCAGGGCCAGGGACACACCCCAGGCAAACAGAGAGCAATGCTCAGTAAACCATGGTTGTAAACTTTCACAGTTCCATGCAGGATTCATTGAAAAAGTCCTTATTTTATTCCACATTGCATACCTAAGTGAGCAGGCAAGGAGAGCTGACAGCCCATGGTCAGGCCTCCCCAGATGGCATGGCTCAGTGGTGTCCCAGCCAGTGCCCTGGTCATCTAGGGGTGCTGAACCAATCATTGTGCACCTGCATCTTATGCAGTGTGACAGCAACATTACTCTGCAGAGTTCTTCACATGGGACCCATCCCACTCTAGAGGACAAAGCTCAAAGGCATAGAGGGCAGGGCCCTGGGTGGACAGGGGTGCTAACACACCCTTTGGTGCCACTGGGTATACTATAGCTGTCAAGTTACCTTGTTCCATACAAGACACCTCAAGGCTGTCCAGTTGGTTTACTTTCACGCACTACTTGTCTATGCAAGCTGAGAAGGTGACTTAGGGTGAAATGCTGTGGGTGAGAGCCTGGTGTGTACTTTGTGCAGGTTGGTTCATGGCACTCAGGGGAGCATAGGGTATGATGACATAGATGACAGGAATTTGTTCACTGTGTTGGGTGCATTTATGGCCTGAAGCTGCTAGGCCATAAAGACCACATATGGAAACTAAGGCACAATAACCATATACCCCAAATGACACGTCAGTCGTGAGGTTCGTTTTCCAAACAAGTCTGGTTTTATTCAGAGTTTCTCAGTCGGCTGACTGGGTCTCCACGCCTCACGACGTGTGTTCCCAGACCACGTGAGATGCGAGAGAGAGCGAACAGCACCCACGCAGCAATATATATATATAATACATCATCCTTTGTTAAAGCAATTCAACCCGCCCTCATACATGTCATACAGCCTAGGGTTCAGTGATTGACAATTATGACACGTTATGACAAGTCTTCATTCAGTCTAAACATAGTTATTGTAGTAAAGGCAGCAAAGACAGCTTTCTGTTATGAGGAACATGGAGCTCTGGCTCAGTAAGGATATCTTGTTCTTAGCAGAGAAACATTCCATACTATGTTATCTGTTTGTTATGGCTCATGAGCTAAGGGTCAGACAGCTCTGAAGCAGAAAATAGCATCCTCCGTGAAGGAGCACCACTAGAAGAATATAATTTATGTTTAACTGCCTTTTACAACAGTGCTTGAAAGACAAACCGGCACCTGGACTACTGATTAGACGCAGCTTCTGCTCAACTTCAAGGACTTAGTAAGTGGGAAAAACAATGTATTTCTGCACAGTTCAACATTTCTGTCTGCATTAGCATTTCAGAGTTCAAGCCGTGGCCTCACACTGTGTGCGGATCTAAAGCATAGAATATATTTGCAAAGCGTTAACAAAGAAAAAAGAAAATGGCTGGCATTTCACAATGGACTCCATTTGGTTATATTCATGTTTCTCGGATTGCGATGTTTGTCACATGATGCGATTCATTTCTGGCAAACATATTATACGTATCATTAGGCTATGGGATTACTTTTCTGGTCTAACAAATCCTCCTTTTGGCCTTAAACCAATAGCATCAGCCAAACATTGCGTCTTCATCGGACCATGTGTCCAATTCCGAACTACCCATGTCGCTATCATCATCATCAGAAATATTAATTGCCATAAATTCTTTAATTATTTCGTTTTCGTGTTTTGTACCATCATTTATCATACGAGGAGGAGGCTTCATACTGATTGCATGTACACACTCATTTGTAATTTGGGAGCAAATGACTGGCAGGCATTGTATGCAACAACAGCAAAATATGAGGATTCCAAATATCATAACCAAGATTGCAATTAGCTTCCATCCCCAGGATCGTAGAAGTTCCCAGAACCATGAACTTATATTTAGATTCCAACCACCTGTGGGAAGATGAATTTCGGAGCTTCTGACATGTCATTTCTTAATTGCTTCAAATATCGTAGGGGAGGAGTCACTTACAAATACACAGCACGCTGATCCCACTAATTTGCATACACCTCCACAATCATCCAAAATAATATCAAGCACCATTCTATTCTGAAGTGCAACTAGTCTAATTGCTTTTTGTTCCAGTGTCATATTGTAAAGTACATTAGTTGTTCCATTTATCGTTTTCTCTAAGACCTTGGACAGTTTTCTTATATGCCATGAGTTTATTGCTTGTCCCCAAAATGGGTTATAGGTTAAAGGACTGAAAAAAAAGGGTTGAATGGTCAAAGGATCGACTCAAAAGTACTGAAAACAAAAGGATCGAAATGTTTTTTTTAACATTTCTTTTGGGGGTGGGGGAGGTAACCCCTGTTTTTTGGGTAAAAACATTTTTTTTACCTATACGAAAACCAAAAAAATATATATAATTAAAAAAAAATTCGATCCTTTTCTTTTCGGCCCTATTGTGTCGATCCTTTTGCCTTCAATCCTTTTTCATTTGATGCTTTAATGGGACAGCCCCAAAATGGTATAAATGATTTTGCTATATCCCCAGCAATCTGCCCAGCAGTATCATCTCGTCGTGGCCGAGATCTAGATATTTTTGCTATTTCAGAGGTTTTGGCAAGAAATACACCAGGTAAACGTATCCCTAAATAACAGGTCCCTTCCCAGTTTCTAGGTAACCATGGATAAGCCTGACCTCCACATACAAATAGACAGAAACTCCTATATATAATGGCTTCTCTTCTTGTACAAGCACAGCAGTATTCATACATCTAGTAAATGTTCCCACTGGGTGGGAACCCTTTTTTCGTAAGCAAAATGGGACAGAATGTGGACTATGACTAATAGTATAGAACGGAGGTACAGCATCTTTGTTTCCAACCTGAGCCATTTTAAAAGTGATTAGGGACTGGTAAGGCCTTGAGAGCCTATCTACTGGACTTGTTGCTACAGTTTTTATTTTGCTTCTTCTTGCAAACACGGAACAACCTAACGGTTCCAATACCAATCTTCAACTTCATTTATATTTGTTCCATCCATGTTTCCAGTGACAATATCATTCCATTTTCAGAAAAATAGCAATCTTAATGTTGCATAACAGGCAGTATTAAGCGGCAAAGGATGTACATTCCAACCCATCCCTCTTTCGCCGTGCTGGGGTAAATGGGAACAAACCCAACAATTGGACCTATTCAAAATAGCATGGGTCATATTCATAATCAGCAATAACGTGTTATGATCATAAACTTTTCTATGTTTCACTTCTTGTGATGGAAGAGTATAAGAGAGCACATGTGCTGGGGTACTCATAGTAGGAGCATTGGTAGCTGACAATAGAGAGTTTAAGGGATGCATAGTCTCCAAGTACCAAAAAACTGTGATCAGTGTAATCAAAATGCAAAGCGGTAGCATAATCAAAAGCATGGTATTCTTTCTAAACAAAGTCTTTCTTGGGGCACACTTAATGTCAATCATTATATCATCAACAGCATTTGTGCAGGCGGGAGCAGGAGCGAATACAGGCATCGTCTATAATGTTTATTTCAGGAAAGGTTTTTCAGCATCCGTCTAAAGTTCTCCACAGCAACGCACGTTAGCAACAAAAGTTCAGGCCAATTCAGGATAGCCTGCTTAAGATGACAGCAAGCTGATGCTTAACTTCACAGATATCCAAAAAGGAAGGAGCCAGTATCAATTTTATAGTGTCGCTACCATTTGCCCCCGCTTGTTCACACCAGGTTGCAAAGGCCTTCACTTTCAATGGTAGCACAGGGAAACTGTGTGTCAGAGCTCTCAACTGATACAGCTCATACGCTCCTTTTCCCTAGACCTCTGTTCCCAGCTCCATCCAGGAGCTAGAAACAAAGGCGAAACAAAAGCTGATAACTTCTGATTTCGTAAACATAGATTGTACCTTACAGCTCCAGGTACAGTATGATTGATGAACAATGCACTTTCATCTCCAGGTGCAGGATCAGTGCGAATTTGTGATGCAATAAGTGATGATGAGGCAGAAGTCGAACAATGTTGAGGCAACACTGGACTTTCGATTCACGTTGCAATCTCCCCAGGCCCTTTCCCGGGCTCAGGAAGGACTTCTGACGGGGATTTGGTGGTGATATCTTTGTGATCAGGTACAGCTGTCTTGCTTTCAAAGTCAGGATCATCAATCTCTTTCTCATATGGCAAAGGAAACGGAACTCTTTTCGTGTGGGTTGCGTGGATCCAAAGCTTTCAGCCATTCACTCAGACTGCAGTCTGCGTAGCCAATAGCACTTGGAAAGGTCCCGTCCAGCGCAGTGCAAGTGAAGATTTTCTTTCAAAATTCTTTACTAGAGTCCAATTCGCCTGGCTGCAGACGATGTCCTGGGCCTGTATATCTGACAGGAAGAGCCTCCTGCACCTGCTGATGAATCAATCGCAAGTTTTGAGTCAACTGTTTACAGTAATCAATAAGCAATGGATACTCAACATCCCTTAGTCGTTTTGGACATGGCACATTCCAGACATTGGCTGGTCTGCACATCACAATTTCATATGGGGAAAGGCCAGTTGTTGCATGCACAGTAAAGCTAGTGGCAATGCATCGGGCCATTTCAAATTGCTCCCTGCGCATATTTTGCTCAATTTATTTTTCAAGATACCATTTTGGTGTTCCACCAAACCAGCACTCATCGGGTGTCTGGCCGAATGGAATCACTTATCAATTTGGAGACCTGCGCAAATTTGCAATATCACAGCCGCAAAATAAAATGCAGTCCATTATCTGACCATGTGACAAGGGGTAGCCCGAATTGGGGAAAAAACTTTTAGCATAGATTTGGCTGTGGGCATAGCTGTACAATCTTTCAGGGGATAGGCCTCCACCCATTTGCTAAATGCACAGACCACTATGGGGAAATATTTATAGTTTTGGTACCTCTCTATTTCTATGGAATCAAAATGGATTACTTCAAATGGCATAGACGGTGGGCCAAAACTTCCTACTGGTGTCACTGTACCCCTCCCAATGTTATGTTGCAAACAAGGCATGCAATTCTGAACCAATCTTTCAGCAGTTTTTCTAATGTTCGTGTTTTGCCATACAGAATCCAGGTGCTGAATCATTTTTTTTGCACATATGTGTGTTGGACTGTGAGCCATAGTAACGATTGCCATTACATGGGCATTTGGCAACATCCATCGTTTTTTTTATCCACCCAACAACCATCAGAATCTTATTCTGCTGGACCCTCAGACCATTTTTTTATTTCATCTAGATTAGCTTCTGCTTGAATCTCTTTAACTGTTTCAATTCCATTCTCTATCATGCAAGACACTCCTTCTGTTGTTTCGACATACATTTTTGTGTGCATATCAGTGGCAGTTTGTTTCACAATTCTGTCTGCAAATGCCTTTCCCTTTCCTACATTACATGTTATTTTTTTATGTGCTTCACATTTCATTATTGCTAATCTCTTGGGAAGCGCAAGTGCTGATAACAGTCTCACTATCAAAGTGCCATGTTGGATTTCGGTTCCATGTGATGTCAGGAAACCCCTTTCAGCCCATAATCGACCAAAATTGTGTACCACCCCAAAGGCATACTGACTATCAGTATATATGTTTACATTGCGGTTTGCAGAAATTTCACATGCTCTGGTTAACGCTATTATTTCCACAGCCTGTGCTGAGTTATATGGGATTCGTTTGCTCTCTATAATAGTTTTCAGTTCCATGATGGCATAAGCAGCAGTTGATGTGCCATCCGGTAATTTAAAACAAGAACCGTCACAAAACAGTTCTCCATCTGGCTCTTTCTGTGGAGTATCAGTCAAATCAATTCTTCCTTTTGTCTCTTGTTCAGTAACAATTAAGCAATCGTGTGAGAATTGTTTTTCACCCCCTTTTCCACTGGGAGGAGGCATTAACTCAGCTGAATTTAAAGCGCAATATCTCTTGATTTGAATATGCGGTGCAAATAGGACAATTTCATACCTTGTCAGTCTGGCTGATGTGAAATGTTGCGTCTGCATTCTATTTAAAAGAACGTCTACTGAATGAGGTACCATTACGGTTAAAGAGTGACCTAAAACCATTCCCTCGGTTAGTTTTACTGACGCAGCGGCTGCAGCAACAGCTCGCAAGCAACGCAGCAAATCACATGCAACAGGATCCATCATGGAAGAGAAGTAACCGCATGGCCTATTTCCCCCCGAGTCAAAACGGCCAAAGCGCATCCATTATTTTCATGCACAAATAACTTAAAACTCTTGTCGTAATTTGACGTGCCCAAAACTGGAGCTGAACATAATGCAGCTTTGAGCAGGTCAAATGCTTCTTGACATTCCATGTTCCATGGCAAAGGTAAGGTGACATCCTTCCTAGTCAATGCCACTATTGGTTTCACAATCATTGAAAAGTTAGTGATCCACTGCCTGCAATATGAAGCCATGCCAATTAAAGCCCTGACTTCTTTCTGCGTGTTTGGAATAGGCATATCAGAGATGCTTTCTATTCTTTCTGGTGTCAATCTTCTTCCCTCCTTCAAAATTAGGTAGCCCAAATAGGCCATCTCCTTATGACAATACTGGAATTTCTTTTAACGATGCCTTGTGACCATGTGCCGCTAAATGTGACAACAATGCAACAGTGCTTTCTTTACAAATGTCTTCTGTGTCTACTGCTATAGGCAGGTCATCAATATATTGTAACAACACACACCCTTATGGTAATTCAAGCATGTCTAGTTGTTCTTTCAATGCTCTACTATAAATACTTGGAGTTTCAGTGTAGCCTTGTGCAATGCATGTGAATGTAAATGAACTATCCCCTAGTGTAAAAGCAAACAAATATCTACAATCTGGATGCACTGAAATACTATAAAATGTGTTTTTCAAATCAATTAGACTAAAATATGATGTGGAGGCTGGAATCATAGTCAAAATTGTCGTCACATCCGTGCCCAATGGAAATTGCAGATCAACCACTTTATTCACTCCACGTAAATCAATTATAAAACAATAAGTTATATCATTACCTCCTTTCTTGTAAACCGGAAGAATTGTACCGTTGCAAATACTACCAGAAGTTTCTTCAATTACATTTCTAGCAATCAAATCTGATACAATTCACTTCAACGCTCTTTCTCGCTCAGCCGAAAAATTGTATTGCGGAATACGCGGTAATGTAATTCCTTCTTTCAAACATTTTTTACTGGTTCTACTTTCAAACAGCCAACATCATTATCATTCACCGCCCATATACAAGCCGGTACTTTACTCAATTCATTCGGTAATGGCATGGATACGAATTGCGATACAAGAGTCTTTTGTGGCGAGATTGTCAAATACACTCAATCAGGAGAACAATAAATGACCACATTCAATTTTTTCAACAAATTTAATCCCAACAAAGTTTCACCGCAATTTTACATCAAAAGAAATGGACAAGACTCTGCAAATGGGGCAGTGTGATTGGTACTGGTTGTGAAACTGGACTAATTACTGGCGTACCTGACAACCCTACTGAGACATTTCTATGCCCTGAAAGTGGTATTGATGGAACAAGCTGATGGTGAATCGAACATCTTTGTGCACTTGTGTCCACTAAATAAATATGCTCCCTATTCCCAACCTTCATTTATATGTAGGGCCCTTTCTGGTCAACGGGAGCAGGTACTGGTTCCAAACCCTGTTTCGGGCTGTCCTAGTAGAACAGTACATCGTCAGATGTAAAATCGCCAGTGTAATATGCATTGGACTGATTATCCAAAACATTTCCACCAGTCGTGTTCTTTTGTTGTTGATTCTGATTACCCTGATTATCCTGAAATTGTGGCTTTGTTTGATTGCTATTCTGCCCTAGTATTCCTGGACGACCTCTATTCTGTCTTCTCGGAATAGTCCCATTTCTATTCTGTATATGTGGGCACTGTGCTCGCCAATGACCTTCTTGTCTACAATAGGCACATTGATTAATACCTATTGGACCCCCTTGCACGTTGGACGTTAATGCAAATTGGACTCTAGACGGTGCGTTCCCACCACCTCTATGAGTGTTCACTACCTGCTGTAACATCACTCTTGTTTTCAAATCTCCTTTATCCCTTATTTCCTTGTCCTTTTCTGAATTTACTTTGTTCTCATAATATTGGGCCATATGTAATACTTCACTTTGTGATTTCGCTTGCCATGCACTTTCAGATGTCATTATTAAAGTCTGAATTTTCGGTAACAACCCTCGCACAAACTTATCAACCAACAAACTCTTCCCGGGTTTGGTACTTAGATCTTGACCACTAAAATCTGCAAATACCTCTTCAAAACGATTAAAATAATCTGTCACTCCTTCTAATTTGCCTTGTAAGCAAGCAGTCAATTTATCCCAAACTATTCTTTTTTCAGGTACTAAAGTTTTCAATTTCTCTACTATTCGTGATGGTAAAGCCAACATTACCTGCAGTGGCTTTTCTCCAACCTTTCTCTCACTGTCAATTTTAATCAAATTCTCCAATGTTTCGCCTAACATTGGCGCGTCATTTATATTTCTAACCTGCTTCCATATATCTACACGAAGAATCACAGGAAACAATAAATCAATGTCACTAAGTGTAAAAAGAGATGAATTTAAAACAGATTCAATTTCCTTATATAATCCTGCCAGATTTTTCCTAATGTCAGGGACCGTCTGCTGTATAGTATTTACTTCTTGCCTAGAAAAAGGGACATGTACAAACTGTGCGATATAATGAGCTTCTATCGTTCGCACTGGAATCGCTCCATCGGCAGCAACCTCTACTTTCGGAACAAACGTGGGAGGCACCTCCCTCATGGGTAATTGAAAAGTAGGGGATTCTACATTCGTTCATCTATTAAGCAACAAAGCTAGATCAAGAGAAAAAGCAGTCATTCCAGTTTCAGGCGAAAATGCTCTTTTATAAATTGTAATTAAGTCAGCGGGACAACACATCTTATTCTACATACATTCATCCTGTAAATATTCCACCATAACTTGTAACACCTTTCTCTGCATTTCTAGTGTATACTGACTAAATATATCATGCACTTCAATCTGGGAAATGGCAGCATCCGTAATCCATTTAAGCGCATCTCGCGTACAAATTTGCATCTCTTCACTAACAGGTTTCGATGGCGGTAAAAACCATTTCTGAACGTACGACATATGCGGTTCTTCTTTGTTCATTATTTCTTTATGTAATCGATCAAGTTCTCACTTAAACACAAATATTTGCCCTACGTGTTCTTGTACTTTCGCCGCATTATCTCGCAAATTCGAAAGAACAACCAAATCTTGCAACTCTTGCGGTACCACTATATCAGTCAGATCACTCCATATTTTAACAAGATAATCCCCAATACATTCTAACAATACCTGTTGTTCACCAAGGCCTCTATGATCAGATATGGAACTTTGCACAGCCGCTTCATTGTCATCATCAATATACGTTTTGGCCCACTCTTTCAGTTTTTCTTTCCTTCTCTTGCTAATCATACTATGAGTTTACCTAATGCTTCCTTGTTCAGGCCCCATTGCTGAAGAACTACCTGCTAAAGCGGATAACTCATGCTCTGAAGGCGGTGGAGGAAATGATGTCACAGGCACAGTAGGAAAGGAAATGCTCACTGGAGGTGCGGATGGAATCACGGGAATAGGAGGTACATAAGGAGGAGGTGCAACTCGGTCAGTACTTTGATGTTCACTTCTTCGCTCATTTTATATTTTGTTTATTAGTTCATATGATGTATGCAAATCTTGTGAAGGATATATTTTCTGTATATCTAATTGGAAGGCCCTATCCATGTTCCTAATGACTTCTGTCTGTTGATGCTGATCATGCTCTAGCGCTTTCTCTGCATTCGTTTTATGTCTATGTGCCTGTTTATCCCTACTTTTCAAATGGAGATTAGCTTCCTTCCTCCAGTCTCTTACAACATCGAACGCTGTCAGTCTGGCCTTTTTTCGTAGCAATACTGATTCTAAGTGTTCTATACGCACTAATTCAAAGTTCCCATTATTAGGCAACTGAAGGTCTGATACATGTCTGGTCTGCCTATGCCAAATCGCATTGAACACTATTGCCCCTATTCCATACTTTATGTACATCTCATGTGCCGGCGACCCTTCGGGTGGCGCGACCTGGCCAGTTTCCAAAGATTGTCTACTGCAGTGAAAAAATCTCACTAAACAGGAAGACAATTTCCCAGGCATGGTTAACTCTTACCCTTTTCTTACCCTTGGCATTTGTACTTGCAAGTGCAACACTCGACCAATATCAGGCCGTTTAAGAATCAGGGCACGACTCACCTGGTCAACCATTTCGTCACTCAGGACGCAATTCGCCCGTATACAGATGCAACCAAGAATCGTTGTGACCGCGTGTTTGGCTCAATTTGCCTCATTTCCAGGACCCTCGCCTTGATGCTCTCTGGGCGCTGCTCGTCGATCAGGGATCGGCTGTGTACAGATCTGCAGAGGAGTCTCTCATCACTTCTACAGGGGCGCCCTGAACACCTTCCGATCCCGGTCCGACGGCTTCGTCCTCGACTCGTTTTTTCCTTTTGCCTTCCTTCAACTTCAACGTATGTGATGGAGCATTAATGGGAGGGTCCCTGTTCGGGCGGCATATTTGCTAGGCCATAAAGACTGCATATGGAAACTAAGGCACAATAACCATATACGTCAAATGACACGTCAGTCGTGAGGTTTGTTTTCCAAACAAGTCTGGTTTTATTCGGAGTTTCTCAGTCGGACGACTGGGTCTCAACGCCTCATGACATGTGTTCCCAGATCCTGTGAGATGCGAGAGAGAGCGAATAGCGCTCAAGCAGCAATATATATACATCATACATCATCCTTTGTTAAAGCAATTCGACCCGCCCTCACACATGTCATACAGGCTAGGGTTCAGTGATTGACAATTATGACACGTTATGACAAGTCTTCATTCAGTCTAAACATAGTTATTCTAGCAACAGCAGCAAAGACAGCTTTCTGTTATGAGGAACATGGAGCTCTGGCTCAGTAAGGATATCTTGTTCTAAGCAGAGAAACATTCCATACTACGTTATCTGTTTGTTACGGCTCATGAACTAAGGGTCAGATAGTTCTGAAGCAGAAAATACCATCCTCCGTGAAGGAGCACCACTAGGAGAATATAATTCATGTTTAACTGCCTTTTACAACAGTGCTTGCAAATTGATTTTGTATTTCTTATCTGTAGTGCTTTCTATTTCACAAATTTTCCAAAATGTGCTTACTTCCCCATCAGGTGACATCATTTCCTTATTTTCCTCTTTTATTTCATTCTCTTAAAATGAGAAGTTTTTCTTGTTGCCTTGGTGGGGAGTCATTGAACATGACGTGGGACAAAAGTCAGATGTGGGAAATCAAGGCTGTTGCCACAAATATTTGTGATGGGAAGGCCATCAAACGACTTCCAGTCTTGTGCTGCTTGTGCAGGAGCAACCCCCAATTGGTGGGCAATGCTAAAAGCTGTGGGCATTAAGATAGCAAGGCCTAATAAACATAACACCCAGGTCACTCAAAAAGCAAGGTTTTTAAGGGGTACATAGTCATAGAGCTTGCCATTGAAGTAAGAGAACTAGTAACCTGCTACCAGCGTCGGGTAGTCAGAAGAGCTTGGATACTGTGGTCTGTAAGAAATGCAAAGTTCACTCATAATGTAAACCTATGACTATTTTAGACACACATGCCTCTGGCGGAGTGCTTCCACAGGCTTGCAGAAATACACCAGCACTGGAAGAAATGTGTGAATCTGTGTGCAACTCGAGATAGTTCATATGCCGGGATAGAAGTAGCATTTAAGTTAGAAGGGTACTGGAAATGTCCTTGTAGAGGAGCAGCTGCATGCCGCTGCAGGAAATCCCACCCCCTACCTCCTATGTGTTGCAAGCCTGAGATTGTGCCGTGTTTTACACCAGCAGTTGTGCCAATAGCGCAGCATATTTTCGAAAGAAGATACCCATTGAGACAACCCTATCGAATGTATCCCCGAAGAGACGACAATCTGAGGGAGGAACTCCCTGAAGGAATATGAAAAAGAGCAAAGAAACAAGCCTGTGACATCATAAGAGAATATGAACGACGTCTCAGAATATTGACTGAAGAGGATGTATGGATCTTATGGAAACTAATGACAACGTAATGAATCGAGTGAACTTTTAAATGCAAAAAGAAGATTACATGTGCACGAAGTACTGAAGAAAAGCAACCATTCAATAATTGTACAGATGTTGAAACGCAAGGGAGACTAAGACATCATAGAAGATGGCTATATATAGTGAATAGAATGCAGGTGGTGCTCCCACTGTATAGAAGCTGGACATCGGTATCACAAATTTAGTAAGCCAGGACCCATGAAGAAGGAAGGGAGAATTGTGTCGCAGCAAGAAAAAACTTCAACCGTGGAGCTGCATGGTGAGGTTATCTGGCCTGGAGTCAAGACTGAAGCAGCCAAGGTCGGTTATCTATTCTTAAAAGGAGTGAACGTGCAAAGGATGAGACATCTCTTGTTAAGGCGTAAAGAAAGAACACGAAGAGTGCCAAGTTTTATTCATTTAAGACATTTAAAAACTTGCAAAATGGCCCTGATCGTGGTCTCCTGTCACGTGAGCCAAGGATGAGAATAGAGCCGAACTTGAAGTCCTAGAACAACGATACTGACTGTCCACACTCCCATGTATTCCCAGGGAAAAGGATACTTTGCCAGACCAAGTTCAAAGACAATATTCATGGCAGAAGGCATGGGCGATGAGAGATGTTGGGCTAATTGGGTGGGGAGGTAGAGTCAGGCCCAACTCCTTGCATCTGGGTTTGGGCTTACCTGCTGCTAAGTGAACCGAATGTTCCAGACATGGCACAATTGTGCCAACCAATTGTAGAAGGCCTTATAACAAAGGACCTTATAGTTTGAAGACCAATTAAAAACGGTGTACTTAATGGTTTGGAAGATTACATGTTTTAGAGGTAGGCATATATTGTTCACCTGACAGTGGGCAGCCAATCACAATCCTAGGTCTTATGTAATGTATACTTAGATGTTCCCCTTAAGCCTATCACAATCCCTAGTAGGTTTTTAATTATTTGCCACATAGTATGACATCACTTGTGATGTATTTTTAGTATAAAGTCTATGTTTTGTGAAAAGATCACTGAAAGAAATCGAGCATATGTCTGTTGATGTTCGGTGTAACTCCCCGTTTTAGATAATTGTTAATAAAACAGCATCTTTGCCATCTTCCTGAGTTAGTTTGGTTTATTCTGTGAAATCATCCATTGCGTGCACGTTCCTAAAGGTGAAAAAGGGTTTCTGCGCCCATCTATTACTGCACCACAGTGAAGTTCAGGTGTCAAACAAAAACAGTTTTTCTTAAATCATCTTATATTTATTGATAGCCCATAAGGATGACACGTGTTTTGGCACCCTAAGTTTGCCTTTTTCAAATCTGGACATTAAGGGTCGCTTGATAAACTATCGTCGGAAATGCGTGCACTGATCTCGTGTTGTTAGAGAGAGTCTCATCAGACTCAAAAGCGCTGCAAGCACTTAACAATCTGGTTTCCTGCTTCACGTGTCGGGTTACGCGTGAAGCAGGAAACCAGATTGTGTGGTCGGATTGAAGGAGGAGTTGATACTGAAGGCCTAGAGTCAATTAACGAATGGTGAGTAGACTAACGGGAATGGCAAATAAGGGGACTGGATTGTAATAATTTTGAGTAACGGGAAATATTGTGAAGAGAAGAGGTAGCGCCTATAAGCCCTGACTCAAGGGAGTTGGAAGGAGACTTCTCAAACTCCAGAAGGAGTACGGTGGAATTTAAAACGCGTAATCAGGATTACATAAGGTGATATTTCAAACGCTGTTTAGGGTATACAGTAAAGGCGTGAGATAAGGTGATCACAGTGTTTATAAATGTGTAATGTTTGACTAGTCTGAATGTTGTTTGTTGAGTAAAAATATCGAAAAGCGATAGAGGTTGCAAAAATAAAATTGAAAAAGTTGAGGTGCAACAGTGATTGAGTATAGCAAAACGATTGGCGCCATTCAGAAGAATAGATACGTCAATTAAAAGAATAGGCTATTGAAATAAGAGGCTTGAGCAGCAATTGATGGTGCTTGCTCATATTTGTTGTTTTAAAAACGTTGAAAAGTGGTGATTTAAGCCAAGGTATGAAGTTTATTTAACAGACTGGTAAGTATCGACAGTCAATTGAGACTCGTCATTATGGGGGATACTCCTCTCATGCACCTATGCAAGACACTGCCAGAGCATATGCCCAAGCTCAAACAGTATAGTGCGGAATGGGTAAAAGGTACGGCAAGTAAAATGTTCATGTCATGGCCACAACGGGGATCATTGTCAAAAGCGCTATTGCAACACATGACCACATACTTGCAAGCTGCGTACAGAGGGAAGAAATTAGAGAAAAGATTTGCGATTTAAGGAAGCTGTATCAAGAGGAAAGAGAAGACCCGCCACCTGAAGAGTGGATGCTTAATCATCATAAGGAGGAAGGTGTTGAGCCCTCAGCTCCACTTACCTCACCTGAAGCAAAGGGTGTTACTATGGAAGAAATAGGGGTGTATCCTTTAAAAGAACTGAAAGCAGCTACAGAGTATAGTAAACCAATATATTAACCCCCGCTTACAGTAGTGACGATAGTCTGGAGGAGAATAAGAGAAAGGAAGAGCTCTATAAGAGTATACAAGACAAGGAAGAAAAGAGTGAACAGTCACTATTGTCGACAGAAATAGACAGGGAGATTAAGAGATGGAAAGGAGAAAAGGATAAGGCCGATGAGATAGCTCTCGTACAGAACAAATGGATGGAGGACAGATATTACTTAAGATAGATGGGAAAGGTATCAAGGAAGTTAGACAAAGAGAAGATGAGTATAAACAAGAAAGAAGAGACAAAGAACAAGAGAAGAGATTGAAAGAAGATGAGCAGAAAAAGAAAAGCAGGGAGCGACAAGGGCAGATATATAAGGAGGAGCAAGATTAAATAGAAGAATGGACAGAAGAACAAAGAAAGTGCAACAATAGAGAGAGAGCGATAGAAGAAAGGGATAGAAAGGAAAGAAAGAGAGAAGAAGAAGAAGCACAAAGATTGAGGGACAAAAGATTACAGAGTTGAAGGGAACAAGAGGAAAGAAGGGAAGGAGTAAGTAGAGGAGAAGAATGAAGGCAAGGAGAAGAAAGAATTAAAAGGGATGCGAGAAAGAGAAGGGAAGTAGATGAAGAAATAGAATGGAAAAGGAGACAGAGAGGTCTCAACACCAGTCTCATTCATAAAGAACAAATGAGGCCAGGCCCAGAAATATGATGGGACAGAACAGAAGAGAGTCTTTTGATAAAGGAAGTAATGCCAGCAGTACCTATGGGAGCGTTAGAAGAAGAAAGATTTGATGAGGAAAGCATTGGAGAAAGGATTGATGAGATCTATCAACAGTTTAGGCGAAGTAGCAAGTACGGAACTCGAGGGGACGGCGACCGATCCCCAGTGCTCAATCACGAAGTGAGGAGGGAAGCCTGTTCAGTGATAGGTGGCGAGCATTGTTGTTAAGCAGACTGAATCTGGATAAGGGTGAAGGGGATGATAGTCACACTAGTTGTGGACTAGAGATGACAGACGAGGAAAGAGAGTCTGGTTTTGGGGCAGAAGGAGGGAGCGCGTGTGCCCTGGAAGAAAGTCTACAAATGGATAAGGAAGTGAGATGTCAGATCTGGAGCTGCTTAAAGACAGAACGCCAGATCCCATAGCATATCCTGAGCGTCCCCAAAGTCAATCACACAGTGAGAAGGGAGAGTCCCCACCATATGTAAGAAGGTTAAGGTCATTCCCCACGAGAAGACAGACAGGGACAATTATCCCTGCCATGGATAGACTAATAGTGGCCTCCGATTATGGGACAGGGGTTACGCAGTTTCCTTTGCTAGGAAAAGGAGGAGCAAGACCGCAATATATTCCATGGCCACAGATGGACAAGGATAACTTAAGATTCAAGCTCTCTAGTGTGACTTCGGGAGCTTGAAAATGGATATATGAATTAGCAAAAATGACAGGAGGAAATACACTGGCCATAGAGGACATAAAAGGTCTCCTCGCAGCCATTCTTGGGGAGAGAGCTGACGACATATGGAGGAGAGCAGGATACTCCAGTGTAACTGCACAAAAGGCAGCGCATGACGGAACACTGTTTAATAATTGTAGAGCAGATGTTTAGATGACACTCAGGGTACAGTATCCTGACACATCAGATATGGTGCAATTATGACATGTAAGATGAAGGAAGATGAAGACTCTATTGCTTAGATTCGGGATATTTAGCAGAAATTGCAACTTGAAACTTGCGAGCCGTCGGAAAAGACAGTGGCATTATTTTACCACATTTTATGTCACAGGGTTTCCTGAGCCAGTACAGAGGCAGATGAAGAAACAAGTACGGATGGAAGCGAAGTCAAGGGTTGAGATACAGCTGACGATAGTACACCATTATCGGTTATTACAAGAGAAAAACAAGTAGAAGGATGAGAAGAGAAAGATAGAGGAAGCTAAATTAGTTCCAAAACTATTGTCAAAATTTGACATAGAAGGGGCGTTATTGACAAGCGGAGATGGATTGAAAATGGAGGAAGCAATGGTTGCATCGCAAGCGAATAATCTGCGCCCAATGGACCAAGGTGGATATGGGTTTACACTATGAGGCATAGGTATGGGTTACAGAGTAAGAGGAGGCGGATTTCAAAATGATCAAGGTGGGTTTCAAGGTACACAGAATGAGAACAAGAATGCAGAATGTTCAGCGAGGGTTTAACCATGGAGGGATTAATAGGAGACTTCCTCCAGTATGTTGGAATTGTGGAATGACAGGACATATTGCCCGCATGTGTGGGAGCCAAGGGAATGTACAGAATGGACAGTTCTCAAGATGGGGGACAGCTTACGCTCCACCATATAGCACACAGACCAGGGAAGGTTTTGCCCAGGATCACGCATCTTATCAGACACAAGTGCCGCAAGTACAGCAGGTACCACAGCAGAGACAAGTACAAATGAATCCACCAAAAGGGCAGTCACAACAAGCCCCTATGCAGACGCAGCAATATGCGAACACAGGACAGGTATTGACACCCAGAATAGGAGGTGTCACTGTGGTAGGAGGAAATCCTTTCACAGGGATGGGGATGAGCCTGTAGCCACAAAAGGACAGCTCATAGGGTGACTTGATGTGTTCAGTACTATCTGTGACACAAGACCCCCAAGAGAATCCAAATGTCGATGTGCCGATAGGAGGCACATCCTTTTCTTTCCTTGTACACACTGGAGCAACTCGTTTGTGTATATGAGAGGGAAAACATCCAATGCCAGGTATTGCCATGAATGCTCAAGGGTTCTATGGGGCTACGTGTCAAATCCCTTTTACTGAAAAATTACCTTTCTGCAAAGGAGAATGTGACATGTCCATTCCCTTGTTATATTCACAATAGGTTAATATTTTGAGAAGTGATTTATGATGAAACTGAACATGATGATTTCATTCACTAATCAGGGAATAGTGTGCGCCACTCCAGGAATACACCCTTTAAACTTGGGAAAGTTCATACTGGCGTTTACAGGACAAGTGGCTCTGCAAGGTGTTCCAGCAGATCCAAAGATTTTTCTATATGGAGTGAGCATTTTATTGACATGGCTGCCTGGCCTGGTGGGAAAGAATCTGAGAATACCTGATGAGTTTTTGTTTAGACCACAAAATCCTATGGATAAGGAAGGTGGACAGACTGTTCCTATAGAATTGGAAGCAGCGCTAGTACAAAAGGAAATGGCAATGCTCGAAGGGATAGGCGTTGAGGGTAGACCATGGAGAACATTGATAGCTCTTGTGGAAGGGTGTAGATTGACTCACATAACTGATGACGATATGTTCAGGGAGGACCGAACAGATGACAAAGTAGTGTTCTTCATGAGCATTACATACTGGATAAGAATAGAGAAAAGGGAAGTCCCACAGCGAATGGTAATAATGTGGCAACGACCAGCATTTTTTCAGGAAGATTTGGAAAAGGTGCCAAGTGTGTCCTTTGGACCATAGTCCCTTATGACTTAGGTTTATTGAAGGGGATAGGAGAGGTAAAAATAAAGCTTAAGCCAAGAGTAATTTTGCCTCGAGCAAAACAATACCCCATGTCCCGAGAAGCTGATGAGGGTATATTCCAGACAATTTCAGCACGGTTTAGGTAGATTTGACTGAAAAAAATCTGTTGTAAAAAATAGACCAAAAATAAAATGACTGCATGCAACATCACATTGTATGGTGTTGCATGTGGTCAGCTTTGCGGGAGTAAAGAAAATGTATTCATTCTCCAACCCCCACTTACCTGTTACCTCACCGCCTGGTCCACTTCTGCCCTACGGCGTCAGATACATCCCTCTAACATGGGACAGATCTGATGCTGCAGGGTCCCTTTTTTTTTCTTTTTTTTTCTTTTTAGTTCCCAGCCTCCAATATCGAGGAAGCAGGGGACAACCCTGCAACCCCCCAAGGCTAATACACACTGATAACGGGGAGCGGGGGACACCCCCACTATCCCAGCTCTACACGTTTGGTATGTATTAGCCAATTTGTTTGAATATATTTGGTCGAATGGCACAGGCCAAATTCGGTCAAATGTACCATTTGGCCAAATACATTCAAACAAATATACTAACACCTTTCAGCGCTGATGAATCACGGAATTCTGGTGCCATCAGAATCATCATGTAATACCTCAGTGTATCTGATTAAGAAATCGTGGAGGTTTATACAAGATTTAAGACTGAATAACCAGATTCTAGATGCTGAGTTCCTAATCCAGTGACAATACTATGTAGTATCCCGGTGGAAGCTCAATATTTTACGGTGATCAATTTGAAAAATGCGTTTTTCTCAATCCTGTTGCACAAGGACTCACAAGAATTGACTTCATTTACATTTTGCCAAACAATACTGAAACATACGAGACTGCCTTAGGGGTACCGTGAGTCTCTATCAATCTTTAACAGAGTCCTACAGATGGATCTAAGCAATATTGTTCTCAAAAGTTCAGTAATACAATGCATAGATGACATCTTGATTTGCAGCACCACAGAAGATGAGTGCAGACAGGATTCTGTTCAGATGATGACTATTTTAGCAGACAAGGGATATAAAGTAGACAAGAAGAAGCTACAATGTTGCCAAGAAGATGTGTTATATATAGGCCAGTTGATTTTGCATGAAAGAAAGACAGTGACACCTGAGAGAACTGAGGCAATTATGAAAACCTCAAAACCGAACACAGTGAGACAGATGCAACAGTCTCTGGGTTTATGCAACTATTTTAGAGCCTGGGTGTTTGACTATAGCACATATACAAGGTCCTTTCTGCAAGCATTAAAGAAAATGCAAGTTGGTCAAACAAAACTATAATGGAATAAAGAAATGGAGGAAGGATTTGAAGAGTTGAAAAAAGCAATTTGTACAGCCCCTTCTTTAGGAATTCCCAATTATGCTGAGGAGTTTTATCTGTTTTTGCACAATAATGGGACAGTCATGACAGCAGTGCTTACACTGAGAACCACATTAGGGTACAAACCTTTAGCGTATTACAGTGGAATTTTAGACCCAGTTATGAGAGGACACTTCACTTGCGAACAATCTTTGGCAGCTGCCGCATTAGCAATTGAGAAATCTACAAATATTGTCATGGGCTGCTCTATGACCGTTTTCGTGGAGCATGCTCTATTTGTTATTTTAGAAAAAACCAAGGGCACATTCACGTCGCAAAGAGCTTCACCTTATTAGGTAATGATTTCTAATCCAGCGATTAAAATCATAAGATGTAAAATAGTGAACCCTGTCATATTTATAGCTGGGCCAGTAGAAGAAGGCCATCATGTGCATTACTGTGCTAATTATGTTGAATTGTATGATGATATACCCTGTGTGAAAGAAAATGCCTTAGTGGGAAGGTGTCACGACCCTCCCCCAAAACCCCCTCTGTCAAACCCATTGGCCAGGTGGAGCCAGGACTCGGGCCTCTAGAGCCTGGCATCCTCTTCAAAAGCCCTCATGGGGCCAGTCCTGGCGCTTATGGCGCCAGGCTCATACACCATGAAAAACAATGTGCTTGGGAACTACTTTATTGTATTGTCAGCCAACATGGAGGCATCCACATAGCTTGGTTCGTAAGAACCAAGCTATGCGGTCTAGTGTTTTGGGTGTGGTAGCCTAGGGACTACTTTACCTGGACTATTTTGTTGGGGCTATTTAAACCACACCCGAGCAAGACAACACGCTTTGCGTTACTTTGCAGCTTGCAACGTGACGCTCACCGTTTCCAGCTATTCCATCAAACCTCGGAGAAGCAGAACCTGCAAGAAGACAAAAAGAACATCATTAGCAGCAGCATCTTACCTGCAGTCTTCATCTTTAAACACTCGCAGCTACTGAGAACAGCTTCCTTGAATCTGCACGCCTCCCAGACAGAACAACCTGAAAGAGGAAGATAGAGGCAACATTAAAGAAAGCAGTAGAGACATTTACAAATTACGAACTGCTCAAAAGGCTTACCTGGCTGGTCGCCTCTCGGCTGGCACCACTCCGGACATTCCACTCGCGCTGAAGAACACTGCGACCTACAAGGAAGGAACACACAGGTTAGCAAAGGCAAGACTTCGCAGCTCTGCGCATAGCTCTTACTTACTGCATCATAGCGTTCTTAATGCGCCATCATTTACCAGCGGGGCTCAACCAAGCCAGTTCACCGCGCTGAAGCTCCGCATACCTAAGGGAGAAAACAGAGACATTTTAAACAAAGCAAGGCATGCAGGATAGCAACAAAACTAAAGAACAGCAATAACACCTACCTGAACAATATCAAACGGACCGACGTCAGTGAAGTAACTGGACCGCACTCGCCCATGAAAGTCAATGCGCCCCTGCAAAGAAGGCAGGACGGAGAGCATGCCTAATTCAACCACAAGGTAGGAGAGGGCGCCAGAGGGACTGAAATCATACGGGGGTGGAGGGAGGAGACTTACCCCAGTCGGTCAGTCTTGAACACAGTCCTCCTGTATTTTCAGGCAGAACCTTCCCCACAGACCACATCAGGGCAAAGCTGAGAAGCATACAGCGACTAACCCGGCTGGGTGGCATCCCTGTGGATACCAGGTGAGCGTAACAGAAGGAGATTCTCTTTATTGATGGTACTTTGAAAATTTATCAGACTAGTGGGGAAAGAAATTCAGGCGCTGCAGTGATAAGACACAGATTAAATGAAGAATTTGAAGTAGTGTTGAGTGCAAGGCTACCATCTCATTTTTACAGCGCCAGCAGCAGAATTAGTAGCGGTCATTGTCACACTTGAGAAACAGGAAGGGCAGGAAGTGACAGTGTACAGTGACTCCGCCTTTGTGCCATCAACCATACACCCAGGGTTAGCATGTTGGAAAAGGAGGGGCTACCTCCATGCAGATGGCACTACAGTGCAGCATGCAACTTTAATGGATAGGCTCATTAAGGCACTACAACTCCCAGTGGCCATAGTGGTCATAAATGTGCAGCGCATACTAGGCGAACAGATTTTATCTCTTGCAGGAACGAAGCCGTAGATGAAGAAGCAAAAAGGGTTGCATATTCCCCAGAAAATTTGAGTTTTGACACTGGGAGTATCAAAGAAAAAGTAGTTACAACAATGATAGTCCAGGAGGGGTTTAATAAGTTGTCAATAACCAAACTAATAGAGATTCAAGGAAGTACGCCACAGGAAGAGCAAACATTATGGAAACAAAGGGGGTGTTCTTTATACCCCACGGAAGCATTATGGTGACAGAACAGCACTGGAAAGCCAGTGATGCCAGTAACTTTATTGAAAGTCGCGCTTGAACAGCTGCATTACCCTGAACATGTAACTAGAGAAAGTCTTGCTGTTACGATTGCAGAAGACTGGTTCATTCCTAATTTGTTGGAATACGTTGCACTATTTATGGGGAACTGCATCGTGTGTTAAAAGTTTACTGCTGGGCATACACTAAGAACGATTAGAGAGGTAAAACTTCGACCAAATGGTCTGCTTCAGCATTTACATATCGACTATGTCGATATGCTGCAAGTATGTAATGAATATATGTATCTATTAGTGGTGGTGTGCCCCTTTTCTAGGTGGATCGAGGCAGGTCAATTTACACACCCTGATGCCACTTGTGTAGCAAAGTTTTTAGTGTGTGTGGTGTTCTCCAGGTGGGGGGTGTGTGAGGTGCTAAAATCCGATAATGGGCCGCATTTTGTCAATAAGCTTTTTGAACAGAAAGTGCTTCTATTGAATATAAAGCACAAGTTTTCTTCTGCTTATCACCCGCAAGCAAATGGGATATGTGAGGGACTCAAGTAAACTGGAGGGAAAACCCTAAGTGTTAGGAAGGTCAGGTTAAGGGCATCAGAACTGCTGTTATACAAACAAGGAACTGACCATATCCCATCAAAAATATTACTCTTTTTACACACACTGTTTTTTCGTGTGGTACTCTACGAACAAAGGCTGAAAACTAGTACGCCTATAAAACAATAAATGTTGGACCCAAATGCTCTGGATATCTAAATAATTTGATATCTCAGGCTACCCTGGAGCATCGAGTGTTACTACCTTGGAGCAAGAGAAAATATATAGAAAAAATATAGAAAAAACTGCTGTGATAGCTTAGTGGCTATTTTTAATTGTACAGTTGTTGTTTAACAAATAAACATAATCTCCCAAAGGAGCATTTACAAAAAAATGGTACTTTCAAAAATCGAAACCATGAACATTAAAATGCACAGTGAATTACATCAAATACTATGGAACATACATTCTGGTATTTGACAAGAAATAAACATTTTCAAACAAAAAACCATCCACACAATGTGTGATTGAATCCACAGCCTATATGATGAGTTGAAAAAACAAAATGAAGAAAATAAAACAACAAAAAGAAAAATCCTAACACATCCTGATTTTGTGTGATAGGGCAAAGCAACCAAATGCGACCCCCACCAGAGTCTGATGTATTGGTGGCCTCGGCCAAAGGACCGATTGTAAAGTCCTCGGGTTTGGAGCCCAGGGCATGTGTGGTTCCAAACTAATGCCAGAGGTCAGGTCCTCCTGATGACTTGGAGGGTCAGCTGGTGAGAGTTTATCAAGAGCCCAATCCTAGGTCAACGTCGGTGGTTGTATTCCTGCTGATTTGAAAAATGGGCCGTATAGCAATTACGTGTCCAATAAGACGTTTCGGCGGGCAGTGAAGGCTACCTTCATCTGGACCTGCGGATGTCGCTCTGTTTAACTGGCGAATGCACCTGATCCATCAGCTCACTTGTTCATTTTCTTCTGATTTCAGGAGGGGCTGCTCAAACCTTTCCATTCATCACGGGTTGAAGCCCACCGAGCCATCCACTCCGCTCCTTTTTACTTCCTGTCCATTTCCTGATTTGCAGCTGCGCAACAAGCTGTGGAGGGACTCAACAGCCTCTTTAAGGAATGGATTGCCAAGATCAAATTGACTTTGAAAAAAGGGATGGCCCTATTGCCTACCTTTAGCCTTATATGCCTTTCGGAATCAACCAAGATCAGACCACCACCTCACCCCACACGAGCTAGTTACAGGGCGTCGAATGATAACACCCTTTACACCTCCATCTAGGAGTAGACGTGATGCCCATACTGTAGCTAAAACTTTAGGTGATGATGAGATGCATGATTATTTGACATGTATGGCCTCTAGCATTTCTTTCATTTCAGAACAAATCAAGCGCCAGGGGGGTTGGTGTCAGAACACAGAAGAAGGTAATTTGGCAACTAATCCAAGTGAACTATAATCATCACCTAAGTTATATGTTGGGGACCGAGTCTTAATTAAACATTTTACCAGAAGTTGGAATGAGCCACGTTTTCATGGTCCTTTTATCACTGAAGAAGTGTCACCCTCTGCGATTAGAGTCCAGGGAAAAAGAGCTTGACTACACATGGGAGATGTAAAGATCTATAAAAGAAAGACCTGCACTCCCACTGTTATTCAATCCAGGAGCAAGACAAGAAGAATTTCAGAGTGTGCAGACCTGATCGATGACCAAGAAGAAGAACAATAAAACAATGAGTGATTAATACTAGGGGTGTATCGAACTTCGGCTTCGAGTAAGTATTCGGCCGAATTCTGGCTGGAAAAAAGCTATACGGCACCGGCCGAATAGTTTCTTGCTATTCGTTCTTGCCGAAGACTTTGTATTCTCATTTGAATACAATGCAATAAGAGCTCAGAAAGGCACATATAGACTTCAGTTTGCAAAACTGAGTAGAATTAGACCAGACACTTAGCCACATGACCAGACAAATTTCTATCTCGCAGCTGTAAAATATCTTATATTATAATCTGCTCTTTAGAGCATGTTTTGTTACATATTCTTAGACATGAAAGGTGCTCACCTTCTATGCTTAGTTCGCAACAATACAGGATCATCTTTTCTTTTGGTGACTGTTTATATGCAATGTGCACTTTCTTCTGTTGGAAAAGACAAACTGAAAGAAATGTGTATATTTCACTTTAGGATACATTCAGTTATTATCATGTCACTTCCCACTGCATACATCATAGTCCCCTTTTCTATTTTTAAGGACTTGAATACTGAGTTTAACATTATCTGATATTTTATCAGGAATGATAACGTGTGTATGTTTGTGTATTGGCGAGAAGGAGTGGTGAGGATAAGTGGCAAGTGAACAGCATTATTTAACATGGCCCTGCCCATGGAGAAACATTTAGAATTCAAAATAGGTAGTGGAGAATAGCAGGGCTTGGTTACATCAGGCAGAGTAATATGACCCCACCTAACAGGCATCTCAGAGGAATTTATGTTGGGTAATCTCTCCAGTTCCAAAGTGTGCCAGTGTGTGACAGCGGGTAAAGATAGGTGTGAGGACTTTGTATGAAACGGTAAGAGAGCTTTGCTCTGGTGGTGGAATGTGTAGGATGTAGAGTTGGGAGAGCCAGAGAAATCCTGGGGTGGGCCAAGTCGGGGCTGAGCCTGGCTTGGCTCCAAGTGGCAAATGTGGGCTGAACTGGCAAAATTAGCATCTAAGTCTTGGAACCAAAGACACCATTGCTGACACTCTGCCGGCATACAATACACGCCCCCATTACTGGCATCCTGCCTCCCTAACATCTCCACAAACTTCCTACTTGGGGCTTCAGAACACATTACACAAATACCATACATGGCATTCCACCTCCAACCCCAACAAAACAATTCCCCTACCTTGAATTCTGCGTGCCCATCCCTACTAAATATAAATCCCTGCATGGCTTCCCACTTCTCCAGACCATGCAGAGAGAAAGCACCCTACAACTACTCGGAGTAATCAGACAATGAAAGTTAAATCTGCTTTTTTCTGGCTTTTATACTTTAAATAAAGATGCTACATTGATTACAATGAAGAGAAATATAAGTATAGAATGCATTTAAAACGGTGCTTTATTATTTTTTAATAAGTGTGTTTTCTGAAGTTAGGAACATGATTTATTAATGAATGCAACTATTCGGCTTCATATTTGGCTTCGGACGAATAGTTCACAAACTATTCGGTCAAATACTAAATATGCTATTCGGCACAGCCCTAACTAATACAGATTTTATATTAGACTGGAAATCAATGGACACTCCTTATAGATGCTTTAGCAGAGCGTGAAAAGACATGCAGAGACATCCAGGAATTTTGAAATTAACTTTTAGAAATACTTATTGAAGCAGAAAATAATGCATCACAGGTATGCCTAAACGTCAGTTTTTGATCACAAATTGGAAATGGTATCAGTATCCACACTCCTTTCATGGAGAATATTTGTTTTAAGTGATTAAATATATGGCACCTGCAGATAGTGTCGTTTATCGGCTGGTGCTAGCTGTCTTTGTGTTCATACTTCAGTCTTACACTGCTCTTGTTAGAAGAGACGTTAATATTCACACTTTCTTGCAGGATCCTAGAAACGGCTCAGTGATAAGAAGACTCGTTATTGCTATAATTGAACAGATGTTACAGTTACAAACATAAAGAACCTTGATGATTGTATTTAAAATGATTAATGAAGAGAGTGTCACAGTTCTAGAAAATAAACAAGCGCAACGAAGAATAGGGTGGCGTGAGAGATGGATGCCTATATTCTTATGCATAATATACGCTTGCATGATTGTTCTCTTTGTCTTTCCGTTCCTCATCTTTCACAGTCTCTATAATGTTAGCACTCCTGCTGAAGGAGGAGGCCCTATGGTTCTCCCTACTATAAAAACTGTTTTTGAGTTACTCCATGATTACTATATACACTTTGGGAGACACAAAAGAGATGCAGAGGAAGACAGTGAAGGGATAAATACCTATCTAGATAACACAGCACACCTGGGGAATAACATGTGGTACCAGCACATGAGAAAGGTGGGGGAGAAACCATGTAAGGAGGGTTGCTACATCTGCTCTCTCTTCCCCTATGCCATGAATACAGTACGAACTTTCATTGCCAGAGAGGTTGCAGAGCATGATCCAAAGTGCCTCAGTCATCTTGCAACATGTACAACTCGAGAACAATTCAAAGGAAGCTGGGCAACCCTGTGTAACGCTCACCTGATTCCCACGGAGGCGCTGGTCCCGGCTAAACTGTTATAGTCTCTTCATTTGAGAAGCGTAGCGCTCGGATGACTCTCTGGACTGGGCTTCCTCTTATTGACCGTCTGGCTTGCAGGGTAAGGTTTCTGCAGGCGGAAGAAAAAAGGGTTAATGACCGTTTGGCTGGACTTCCTCCTCACTAATCGCCAACTCTCCGAAAGTCCAATGTCCTGGTGAGCTCTCACCTTAGGCGTATAAATGCTGGGCTCTCCATCCTGCGACTTATGCAGGGGTGCGTGGGTTCCAGTTACATCACTGGAGGTCCTCAAAGTCTTTTGTGGCCTTAGAAGTGGCACAGGTGCTGAGATGCCAAAAGGTGATGCCGCCGTTACTGCACGAGCGTATGCCAGTAGGTATAAAGAGTTTATAGTCTTGAAGAGATGGGCACCTTCAATGAAGTCTTTGCACTGTCTTTTTCAGGTGCCTGGATGCTGAGGGCGTGGTCACTGAGAGCACGACACGTGCGGTTGTACGTAGGTATGGGAATTTCAATGACACCTCAGTAATGTCCCTTGTTTTCTGTTTTCAGGTCTTGAGATGTTGCGGGCGTTGTTCGTCCGTTGCCGTTGCACGTGGGAAGTACGTGAGTATAATGATCTGTGACCTTATTATAGAACCTCTAACAATGTTCTTTTCTTATTTGCAGGTGTCGGGACCTTGCGGGCGTTTTCCCAGTCGCGGATGCACGTGGGGAAACACGTAAGTGTTAGGCTTTCTTGAAGTCATTAATGGCACTTAAATAATGTCTTTTCTTGTTTTCAGGTGCCGGGCTGCTGCGGTTGAAGAGATCGTAATACGCGCACAAAAGCAGGTAAGAAAAGTAAATGCGGCCGCCTTCACCCGATTCCTACTTAACAATGTTCTTTGTCTTTACAGGTGCCATTAGGCTGCTGAAGAGAAGGCCGCGAAGAATCCGTGAAAGCACAGATGGATCAGGTAAGCGAGCGCGGCGGAGAACGTGTTGCAACTTGATAACCTTATGTTTCTTTTGCTTGCAGGTTCTGCCGGTGTCTGGATTCCTGGATGGTAAGTATAGTTCTCGTGTCTTTCTTCCACAGGTTGCTGAGCTGAAGCTGGAGATGTCACTGGAATGCTGGAGCTGACTCGGTGAGCGTCCTGCTGCAGATGCAGAATAACGCGAAGCACGTTTTCCCAATCGGGTGTGGTTTAAATAGTGTTGGAGTGATTGGGTGTCTTCTTCCTCAGCCTCGCCCAGGTAAAAGAGTTCCTGTGTTCCAGAGCTAAGGAGTGGCACCAGCCCCACCCAGGTAAGAAAGTAGTCCCAGTTCAGGGAATAGTTCCTCCCAGCAGAAGGCTGGGGACTTCATCCTGCCAGCATTTGCAAAGGTGAGTATGCAGCATGGTCTGCTACAGGTAGGTCCACCCAAGCACCTTTGCAAGAATTATGAGCACGGCCTGGACTGAGGTTCCTTATGAGCCTGGCGCCAGATAGGGGTTTGCTGGAGCCGGGGACGAGGGTCGTGAGCCTGCTTCCGGGGATGCTGGGCTTGACTTGGCTTCTCGGGAGCAGTGCTCATGACAGCCTGTGATGCAAATCAAAATGGTTGTTTCCATACCAGAATGACTACATCAAGACCTTACAAATGGAAAAGGAACCTGGATTGAAGAGCATGATGCGTGTGTATCCTGCTGCAGGACAGGATGAGGTGATCATTGAGGAAATGAAGAGAATGAATCTCCCTGATGTGAATGAAATAGCTGGATCACCTGGATGTTGGGAACAAACTCAATTTTTGATCTATGGACGAGTGAAGTCCAAGAAGGGATGGGAAGAAGGAATGATGTCCTGTGCAGATAATCTGCTGAAGACAGAATATGTAGAAGAAGTGAAAAGTGTGAATGATGGGTGTTTAAAGTAATGGACTAAACACGCCGAACTACTGACATGGGTAGAAGATGAATCAGGCCCAGTATTTCAAAATTTCATTGGTTAATGCAACACTGTCTTTCCGGAAGCATGGAAAGAATCACGTGGGATATAATAAAGAATGCATTATGGACTGATATTGGGATTGTGGGTCTAGAGCTTAAATAAGGATTGGGGCGGAGTATGTTCTTTGGTGCTTATCCATGTTCCAGCATTAGTGATTCCTCAAAGGGACTTGAACATTGGTGAATTGCCAAAAGTAGATGCCCATTTGAGAAAAAGAAGATTGCTTGAACTTCTCTGTCGGACAAGAAGAGATCATTATTTCTCAGCCAAATCGATAACAGCAAATGACTCCATTCCTGAGGAACACAGGTTGTTCAATAAGACTGCCACAATATTCACTACTATATTCATGCCTGGGATCCAAACAGTAGCAAATTCGTAGTGGCTACAGATCACCAGATGGGAGCTTCTGTAGACAATCAATGCTACCATAAAGGGATTCAACACTATCAAGGAAGACCTAAGGGCTATACGACTGATGACGCTCCAGAACAGATATGTCCTTGGTATGATCACAGGGATGGAAGGAGGAGTTTGCGCCAAAGTCGGCCATCATGTTGCACATTTATACCTTCTCATGATGAAGAAAATGAAACCTTGACAGATGCCATAACGTTGTTGACAGGCCTGCATAATAAGATGGAAGATGAGACAGATGACATTGAAGATGACAGTTGGTTTGCCTCCCTTTCTCAAGGATTCCGCAGTGGTTGGCAAATATACTCAAGATCCTTAAAGTAATATTAGTGCTGCTGATATTCGGATTCCATGTAATCAGGATAGTGATTGCCCAATGCAAGAAAATGGCAAAGAAGGTAGTAGGGATGAAGATCATGAACGATGTTGACTCTGGACCTAAAACGAAGGAGCTGACTGATGAAGCTGTCAGAAAATATATAGAGGCCAGCATTGTAGCACCTAAAGGAACGAAGCTCCTGTATCCGAAGAATCATAAGAAGTATGTAGGACGAAGGGTCTATTGTAATCCGAATGGGCAATGTAACTACATGACCTTGAGTGAAGATGAACATGTCAAATCACCTGGCACCCTAAGGGGGTTGATGAGGATATGGACATCAAAGAAACACTTCTTCAAGAGAAAATATCAGGATGTGGATAAAATTGAGGAGGTGGTTTTCAGACTCGACCAGAGGGGGAGTGTAGAGGAGCAGCTGCATGCCTCTGCAGGAAATCCTGCACCCCTACCTCCTATATATTGGAAGGTTGAGATTGTGCTATGTTTGACATCAGCAGTTGTGCCAATACTGCAGCATATATTCAAAAGAAGATACCCATTGAGACAACCCTATCGAATGTATCCCCGAAGAGAAGACAAACTGAAGGAGGACCTCTCTGAAGGAATATGAAAAAGAGCAAAGAACGAAGTGTGTGACGTCATATGAGAATATGAACGACGTCTCAGAATATTGACTGAAGAGGAGTCTTATAGAAACTAATGACGAAGTACAGAATTGAGTGAACTTTTAAATGTGAAAAGATTACACATGCACGAAGTACTGAAGAAAAGCTACATTTCAATAATTGTACAGATGCTGAAACTCAAGGTAGACTAAGACATCATAGAAGCCGGCTATATGTAGTGAATAGATTGCAGGCAGAGCCACAACTGTATAGAAGATGAACATCGGTATCCCAAATTTAGTAAGCCAGGACCCATGAAGAAGTAAGGGAGAATTGTGTTGCAGCAAGAATAAGTTGAACGGTGGAGCTGCATGGTGAGTTTATCTGGCCTGGGGTCAAGACTGAAGCAGCCAAGGTCGGTTATCTATTCTTAAAAGGAGTGAACTTGCAAAGGATGAATCATCTCTTGTTATGGTGCAAAGAAAGAACAGCAAGATGGCCAAGTTTTATTCATTTAAGACTTTTAAAAACCTGCAAAATGGACCAAATCGTGATCTCCTGTCATGTGAGCCAAGGATGAAAATAGAGTCGAACTTGGAGTCCTAGAACAATGTTAGTAAGTGCCCACACTCCCATGTATTCCCAATGACAAGGATACTTTGCAAGGCCAAGTCAAAGACAATCTTCATGGCAGAAGGCATGGCGATGAGAGATGTTGGGCTAAATGGGTGGGGGGGGGTAGAGTTAGGCCGACCTCCTTGCACCTGGGTCTGGGCTTAAATGCTGCTAAGTGAACCGAATGTTCCAGACATGGCACAAGTGTGCCAACCAATTGTAGAAGGCTGTATAACGAAGGACCTTATAGTTGGAAGACCAGTTGAAAACTGTGTACTTAATGGTTTTGAAGATTACATGTTTTAGAGGTAGACATATATTGTCCACCAGACAGTGGGCAGCCAATCACAATCCTAGGTCCTATGTAATGAATACTTAGATGTTCCCCTTAAGCCTATCACAATTCCTTGTAAGTTTTTCATTGCCACATAGTATGATGTCACTTCTGGTGTATTTTTAGTATAAAGTCTATGTTTTGTGAAAAATTTGCTGAGAGAAATTGAGAGTACGTCTGTTAATGTTCGTTGTAACTCTGTGTTTTAGATCATTGTTAATAAAACAGTACCTGTGTCATCTTCCTGAGTTAGTTCAGTTATTTGCACTCATCCATTGCATGCACGTTCCTGAAGGGCCCTAAGCTCATCCTGGTTCAATAAAATATATACAGTATTGTAATTTACTACAAAGTGATAGGCATTGATTGACAATGGATCTGGCCATGTGCAGAGGGGGAGTGGAAATGCTGGGGGGCATGGATCGAACCTGGGGCAGCTTGCTGCATATGCTCCGTACTAAGATATTACATCATGAATTACTCCAGTAGCGCTATGGAAAAGACTTTGGTTCAGGGACCAATTGACATGGAATGTGGAAACTGCACTTCTAAAATGGCCATGCGCTCTACGATAAATCCCTGCATTAACACATTGCTGAAGTTTCTGGGCATTTGCTGTTCATTGAAAGCTAACTGTTACCTTTATTATTGTGTACGAGTTCAGAGGCCTTCTTGACTTGTGGCTGACAAGTGAAATTGATCCTGTTCCATTGATGTATTATTTCCTTCACTTGAAATGTGAAGTTTGTTCTTGTTGCTGTAGTGTGGAGCCATTGAACACGACGTGGGACACAAGTGGGGAACTCTGCCACCACCACAAATATGTCAAACGTAGTCACATAAATGTTCTGCATTTATTTGACTACCTAATCCTAGTTTGTACAGGAAGTCTTATGTGTAAATCCTCCTAGCGTCCTTGAAACATATACTCTCCTCTGATCAAAATGTATAAGGTACATGGGCCGTGTAAAGTCGGTATTTGTTAGTGATCAGTTTCCTGAAAGGTCAATGTTGCAGTTTCAAGTAATTACAGTTCACCAGCATTGGTATCTATCAAATATTCATGCCGTATTCGGCTCAATTGTAATACTGCGACTGTTGTCTGGCGCCGTCGGGCAGTGACTCACATAAGACTTCCTGTGCAAACTAGGATTGTCCACTGAATATGTTTATTGCACTAATTATCAGTAGCTTTACGCCCTGAAGACGGCCTAGATAGGTTGAAACATGTGTTGGCGTGACCAAGTTTCTTTTCTAAATGTATATTTAGTATATGTGCAAATAACCAAGTGTGACAAAAGTCTCTACATGTATGACTAATTGTTTGTCAAAGGATGGATCTTTCTATTTGGACAATAATGTATGCAAATAATACTTCTGTCCAATGCTGGATTTAAAAATACAGGAACCGTACTTTATACACTTACAAGGTGTCTCTCATATTTATTTACTCACTCTCTTAACTCTTAAACTCTATTAATCAATATGACACTGTTGTGGTATATGAATGAAGGAGCGCAGTCTGTAAGGTTAGCACTATCCATAATTGCTGTTGGTAGCCGCCGTTTTTGTAAAAAAAAATGGGCCTCATTACAAGTATGGAAGTAGCCATGCGGCTTTTAGCGGCATGGCTACCCCCATAGTGGTTACCGGGTCTGGGTTCCTTGAATGGGGAAATACCGGGCCATTCTGACCTTGGAGGGCCCGGTATTTCCCCATTCAAGGAACCCCGACCCGGTACATCCCCATTCCCATTTGAGACCCCATAGGGCTCAATGGGAATGGGGAGGATGCTAACAACGGGCCTGTTAATGACAGGCCCGTTGTTAGCATCCTGGTCTGCTCGCGGGACCCGCAATCAGACCTCGTAATGAGGCGGTAGGGGGTTAACGGCGCCGGCAGCTCTACCGGCGCCGTTAAGCCTCTACCGCCTATGTTGTAATGAGGCCCAATGTGTTTTTTGGGAGTTATTGTAATTAAAAAACACACATGCTGTCATTAATATATGTGCACTTGATCAATAACAGTTGATTTTCTATGCACAAAGGGTACAGGTTGGATTGGGCATCGAATCAGAAGTGAGCTTTATGCCACTAGAGTTTGAATAACTAATGAACTCTTGGAGAATGATTGTGTAATTCATGACTACGAATACATTGTGTACAGTGTAGTCTGGTAGTTAGAAGAGCATACATACTGTGGTCTGTAAGAAAGGCAAAGTTCACCCTTCATATATATCAAGGATTTTTTTTTAGATCCAGATACCTCGGTGTAATGCTTCCACATGCTGGTGGCAGCACAACAGCACTGGAAGAAAAGCATGCAGCTTTGTGCAAATAGAGAAAGTGCATACTCCAACCTATACGTGGGATGGAAGTCAAAAGGGTACTGGGAATGTCAAGGTTCACAAAAAGTGATTTAGTCTTGATATTGATATTTTATTTCTATCGCTCTCGTATACAAGTGGTTCAGAGCTCGACAATGCAAGTATTGTAACTTACTACAAAACGAAAGGCATTGGTTGAAAATGGATCTGGCCATGTGCAGCGGGAGAGTGAAAATGCTGCGGGGCATGGATCAAACATGGGCCAGCTTGATGCACATGTTCTGTACAGAGATACTGCATCATGATTTACTCTGGTAGAGCTGTAAGGAAGGTGCTGATTCAGCGCCAAGCAGAGGGGCGCACCTACCTACTCTGGGAGTAATAGGGGCAGGTGGGGGCATCGAATGCACCGAATACTGAGGTGTACACACAAGGACTGCCACAGCACAGGTAAGTGTGCCCCAGAGGGATAGACCTTTCACAGCAAGCCAGATTGAACACACAGCAAATACTTTGCGGCTGAGGGGTGGTGGGAGCTGGACTCTGGTAGCTCGTCTCCAGCAGACCGCCATCGCTGGGAACAGCACCGGACGATACAATGAAGGTCGATGAGCCAGTCCCACGCTAACTCATGGCAACTGGGGAAATTGACCTTATCCGGGGAGGCACCTGCACAACAGCAAAGGCAGTTTTTGGTTGGTATGACAAGCATACAGACTGAAGGGGTGCTCCGAGAAGAGGCAATCAGACGGTAAGTTTTGGTGTCCCTGAAAAGCAACAAATACACATGTATGTCGCAAAGATGTTTGTGAGGATTCTCATTGAGCGGGTGATGTGTGAATGTTCCCCTTCTCACGAGATTGTGGTGTCTCTTGTTTCTTCCTTTTTTTGGTACTGGCCAATGGCAGAAGAATAAAGATGGGGAGGTCAGCACAATCATGTTATTACTAATTGTAAATAATTTGTGAGGTAGAGCAGGAGGCAATGTGGTGCCACACTGAGGGGGGATCAAACTGGATGAGGGCAGGTCTGTATTGCTCCAATCACGTTCAACTAACATATGTTTAGCCATGGGTGACATATTTTAACAAGTCAGCTTTGTGAGAACAGCGAAGAAGTGAAGTTTGTAGTGTGACTGTTTCTAACTGTACACACATTGTATTAATGGTATAAAAGTATTGTTCGCAGTGAGACAATTTGTCAGCTCTCATCAACCAGTTCTGTTCCACTGTGCTGTTTGATTTGTGCTTACCCAGCTGCAATAAACAGTTTTACTTCTTGCCCGGTGTACGCTCCTTCTTGGACTGCCACTGGTGACTCACTGATTGCATGTCATTAGAGGACCTCCAATACATTTTTGGAGGCCCCAGCGAGATCCTCAGTTCCCTCTGGCAGCTGAGGGTATTCCAACCACCCTGCCTGGTGGCACGTATCCCTAGACCGCAGACCAGATCCACACGCAACAATGAGGAGATCCTGCAGACGCCAAGTTTACAAACATCTGCCTGGTCCCAAGTGCCGCTCATGCTAAGTGGAGAAGTTAGCCCTCAAGGGAGGCTAGATGCCAAGAGGACTCAAGGATTTCCAGGACACATGAGTGAAACAGAGCAAAACCGTGTTGTATTGTGGTTGCAAGTCCACGGTAGAGGGAAGGATTGTATTTTATGGTGTTTAGGATGCATCCTCAAGGTGGGAAGGCAATCTGCCATAGTAGTAGTAGATTTCAGTACATGCCACCCCATAGGGAGTGGATGTCTGTGTGTTGGGGTGGTGCGTAGTGAGAGACGAACACCATTAGATGGGTCTTGTGAATAGTACCAGTGATTGTATAGTTGCTTTATTTAGGGAAGAAGGGTGATATTTTATTGTGCAGACATTGAAACAGGTCTTTGAAGGAGAGGAGTGAGACTCACACGTCGCAATACGTGCTGTTTGTATTGTATTTGTATTGTATTGTATTTGTGGTATTGACCAAGATGGAAGGGTCACAGACAACAGGTATCTGGTATATAATAGTGCACTTGGCATTCCTGAGGTGGGCGAGGGCAAGAGGATTAGAGGTGGCTTGGCGCCAACCTGCACTAACATAAGAAAGAGGTGAATCCGTGGGGCAGGCCGTTATATCACTAATCCGGAGTGAGTGGGAAGGCCTGGGGAGGAGGCCAGTGTGTCTGCCAAGAGTGCGTGGGTGGGCCTGTAGAGAAGGCCAGGGTGAAAGAGTGAGATATGGGGAGATGGGTGAGAGAGAGTGAGTGTGTGTATTTGTTAAAAATGGAAAGGAGGGGGAAGTAGAGGCCTGAGGTAGCTAGGGTATGGGGAAGGGACAGCTAAACAAAGACGGAGAAAATGGCTTATTGAGACAGTACCCTCGATCACATGTGAAAAATGACACCAGTATTGCAATAAAATATTGAAGTATAACTTTGAGTGGGTCCAGGAGGCTGCACGTCAGTGTTTCCACGCATGGCCTGAGGTGGGAATGTTCGACAGTAAAACAATAGAAAACATGTTCTTGTGTATAGTAATGAGATATAAAGGTTCCAAGCTGAAGGGCAGGAAAAATATATTGGAGCTCTGCAGGCATTAAGCAGAAAAAGGGGCATCCCCTGCCTTATGACGCCTTTCCGGCGTTAAGACCCGTGGCAGGGTATACCAACCCACAGTGGGAATGCTCAGATGGGGAAGGGAGGGTGACAGAGAAAAAGAGCGTATGATACATGCGCCAGGAAGATGCACACAAAAGGGGAGAGAGGAAATACTTAACAGATATTGAAAAGAGCACACAACAATAGGTGGCCGCATTATTTAATGAAGCAGAGAGAGTGATTGAACAAGAAGTATAGAGGAAGGACAGCAAGAGAGGGGAAAATGGGGACGGAAAGGAATGTTTGTCGGGAAGAATACAATTCAGACTGGATGATGAGGAAGAAGAAGAGGGAGAGGAGGAGGAAGGAGGAGAGTACGGAGGTAGCATAGCGTCAGAGGAAGAAGAAGTAGAAGATCTAAGCGATGGCGAGAACGAGCAGTGGATTCCCGACAGGGAGAAATGAAGGGGAGAAAAGCAAAGGAGTCGAGGGACACAAGAAGGAGAAGGTGAAAATAGGGCTAGCACAGGCGGACAAGAGGAGAAGGGGAGAGGGCTGCACAGTATGTACCATGGCAGACAATGGACCGGGACAACCTAATATGCAGCCTGCCCTCCCTCGTGATAGTTGCTAGAAAGTGGATATATGCCCTCGAGAAAGAGACAACCAGGGTGAAATTGGCGATAGGGTACAAGAAAAACGTATTCGCGGCCATCATGGGAGAACAAGGAGATAAAATATGGGAGCCGGCGGAGTAGAAGGGGTTGAAATTGAGTACCAATGCACATGATGGGGCTCCGTTCAACAACTGCAAGCACACGTGTAGAAGGTCCTGAGAAGCATGTACCCAGATACGTCCAATTTAGGGGCAGTCATGGCACACAAGATGAAGCCTGCCAAAGACCCAGCAGAATATATAAAACAGGTCCAGGACCTTTGGATGTTGGAGACACACAAACCCTGGGATGAATATGTGCCTCTGTTCTATCATATATTAGTAAGGGACTGCTAGTAGATTTCCAGGCATCTTTAGACAAGACTGTAGGAATAAAAGCGAAGGAATAGCCCAAGATACAGGCAACGGTAATGCGCTACTGTAAAAGGAAGCAAGGGAGCGAGAGGCAGGCAGCAGAAAATGCTACAAAGGCAGAAAATAATCTGGTGCAAAAGAAATTGGCACGGTACACCATGGAAGGGGCAGTGCTCATACCCGATGCTGCCACTGTGGTGCATGCTCAACAGGGAGGGATTCTTGTGGGGAACATGCTCCTGCAAGGGGGTCGTGTGCCACTATTGTATACACCACAATGGGGAGATCCACAGAAGGGAAATTCCATGCCAGCGGGGGGGGGGTTCTTTTCAATGGGGAGAGGGTACCCACAATGAGCAAGAGGAGGAGGATACAGGGGAGAAGGTTACAGGGTGTTCAGGTCATGCTTTTTATGTAGAAACATGGGAGATTTTGCGCACACTTGCCCATTCAGAGAGCAAGCTCAGGCACAGGCAATGCAAAAGGCACAGCAGCCTGGGTTTGTTGCGCGCAGCCACAGTCGCAGCAGGTGCAGACTCACCCTGCGCAATTACAGCTGGGGCACCGGCCCCTGCCCCAAGGGTCCTGATTGATGGCGGGGTGTCAGTTCCAAGTATAAGGCGAAACCAAGCACCAGCTGTGGGAAGTGCAGTAGTGTAAGGGCAGAAAGTGGTGCCCCACTACACTGGGGTAGGCATGGGCAGAGGAAATCCTTTCCCGTTCCTGCAAAGCAACCCACAACAATAGGGGGGCCCACAGGGAGTCTGACTGCATCCTGTCCTACCAGTACTGACAGCCCCAAAGAGGAACCCGAGGTAGCAGTGAAAATAGTACCAAGAGAGTTCTCATTCCTCATAGACACAGGAGCCACCAAATACAGTATAAGGGAGGGGGGATTCCAACTATCAAAAGAAGTAATGGGCATGCAGGGCTTCTCTGGGGTGGTAGTGACAATTCCAGTGACAAAAGGTTTACCACTAACAATAGGGGCGCAGCACCTTATAGCAACCCTATCGTACTCCAAAGATACGGCCATGAAAATTCTGGGGAGAGACTTGCTGAGCAAACTGAACACCACAATATCATTCACAGACAAAGGGATGGTGTGCTCGACACCAGATGCCAGGCATCTTTAGCACACGAGTAGACGGGGTCCTTTTAGCAGCAGATCTTTGGATTTCTTCATACAATGTTGCCGCTTGCAACATTGGTTCAAACTCAAGCTGGTTCGGTATCAGTCTCTCCGACTCACCAGCTGTGCTGTCATTACTGGCGCTGCTTTGTTGTAGGAGCCAAGGACATTACCACAGTGGCAATCGCTCCTCCCCGCCTTGGTTATCGACACAGGAGAGCCCCGGGTACCTTTGATGCACAGTGTAGGTTTGTTCAACTTTATTTCCCGGTCTAAGGCTTCTTACTTTCCAAGGTTTATGAAAGTAACGGTCAATAAGGGTCAAGGGCACTTCCCTCCTTGCAACCCTCTCTGTTCTTGCCATTTTTCTCCTTGTATTAAACTGCCATATTGGAACTGCACAGAGTATGCTTTCGTGCTATGCCTTTTATCCATGGGGAAGTATGATGGAAGTTAGGTGTGTGTAATGATCAGTAATTGACAGACCTTGCCTGGCCATGCTATCGGGACATGTCAGGTATAGGGCTCTGTTGTTAGTTCATTGTCGCTCACAGTGAATTGTCCGCGAGAAAGTGTTTGTGTCGGGAAGGGGGGGAGGTTGAGTTCCTAGGTATCCTACCTGCTAGGATGAGGAAAAGGTGTTATAGGGAAGGGGAAACCACGTCTCACCACCCGATGTCCCACTTCTACTCCCCGAAGACACTTCATCCAGCGGATCCTCCCGCACTGGTCCACCCCCAGCAACTGGAGCCAAAAGCGATGACTGTGTCCTGGCCACCTGGAGGACAGATCCCCGGGGACTAGCAGTTGGGACATCATCATGTTTCTCATCACCCCTAACTTCAAAGAAATAGTCTATCTGTGCTTTCACTCCGATGGCTCAGTGATGATGGCGGTCCTCACACAAAAGAAGCCACAGGGGCACTACCCATTGACTTACTATAGCAGTGTTCTAGACCCAGTGATGCAGGGGCACTTCCCCTGCGAACAAGTGCTTGCAACTGCACAGTTTGCAATAGAGAAGGTAGCAACAATTACTATGGGTTGTCCAGTAGTACTGTAGGTGGAGCATTCACTATTTGCCATTTTAGAAAAATCAAAGAGCACACTGACGACACAGAGGGCTTCCGGGTATGAAATAATGCTGACAAACCCAGCCATCGAGGTAGTGAGGTGTTGTATGGAAAACCAAGCGACATTCATAGCAGAACGCGCAGAGAAGGGAGATTACAAGCACGACTGTGCAGCCCATATGGACAGAATGTAAGGGATCGTCAGAGTAAAAGAAGAAATAGAGGGAGCAGACATGGCCTTCATTGACGGGTCCTCAGGTATAGATCTTCATACTGGGGGAAGACATCCTGGGATGCGATTGTCTGCTACAGGAATGGAGAGTGTACAGTTGCATCACAGCAGAGGTTACCATCACATTATTCAACACAGGCAGCAGAGCTAGTGGCTATGATCGGCGTGCTGAACATGATGGAAGAACATGCAGCTAATATATTCGGAGACTCTGCTTATGTAATGTCCACGATACACTCAGAATTAGCGTGATGGGAAAGGAGGGGGTTTAGTAGAATCGATGTGTCCCCAGCAAAACATGCTCAGGCAACTGATAAAAGCCTTGAATGTATCGGTTGAAGTGGCCATAATAAAATGTGCCGCCCACACAGGTGAGCAATACTTAATATCATGTAGAATGGTGAATATGGTCATAAAAAAGAGAGGAATGGTAAACAGAAAACAACAAAAGTAGTGGAACACTGCTCCTGACCGTTCCCGTTCACTTTGATCACTGGATCTAGCAAGCATGATCAATCCTGTGTCTAAGTTGATGCAGGGGTTATAAAGTAACTTATGGTTTCGGAATAATGTTGAAAAACTGATCATTACAAACGCCTGTATTCTCATTAGTGTAAAACAATGTGTTGTATTTCTTTAAGTATCTTCGTTAATCCATCTGAGATGGAATCATTATTTCATTGTATGGGGCACCCTGCCTGCATATACGTGAGGTGGAATATTGACATTAGAAAGGTGTGTGAGGTTCGATGAACGGTGAGTGAGTCAGTGGATGAACGGGCGGTGAAGCGAGTGGATGCAGTGCAGGGCGCCAGGTCATATATGTTTATAAATAAACTTGGATTGCTGGCACCTTATCAGGAGTCCTGTTGATACTTCAATTGGTGACGAGGATCGACCCGTCGCTCACACCCACGACGGAGGAGAGAGCTGTTGCTCCAAACGAACATAAGGAGTTTGCTTGTGCTGATCTCTCTGGGAAGCTGTCCCAGAGGTAACGAGGTCGGGAGGTGTTTCCTTTTTTTTTTCAAAGTAGAAATTACTACAGAGGACCTCGGGAAGCGCGCATGCACAGGGGACAACTTTTTTTTTCTTTAACAAACGTTTTAGAAGAAAGAACATTGTTAAACGTCACGCACGTCAGGTGACGCAACGCCATCTTGTCGCAAACGAGGAAGACAGGCGGAGATGTTGTGGGACATGCTTCATCTTCGTCCCAGTATTTTTTTAAAAAAAATCTTTTTTTAAAAAAATTCGATACAGCCAGTATTGGAAAACTCCACAGTGCAGCACTTTTGCAAACAGAAGTTGCATTAGTCAGAGACTGGAAATAAAACAGTAATCAGTGGAGTGGACTCTACCTGAGGCAGGTGATTAGGCCATGTAAAAATCCCGACTCCAAACCAGACTATAGTGAAAACTTTCGGCCTATTCTTGAGAAAGTGACTTTGGAAGTAGGTTTTTGACACTGTTCAAGAAAGAAGATAACAGTAGCCGTCAAAGTGTAGATTATGGCGATGCAGGGTATTAGTATTCAACCGCCAGCACGTTTTCTCCCAACTCCTGGACAGCCTATAGTGGTTTGGTCCGAGTGGAAGGAGTTTTGGATAAACTACATCCAGACAATGGAGCAAGAAGAAGCTTTTAATACTCCATGCTTTAGATTTGGAGGGTCAAAGGAAATAAAGAGAGCTTCCGGAATTATCAGTCGATGAGGCTGGTGATAGCGATGAGCACGATAAAGCCCTGAGACAATTGGATAAATATTATGCCCCAGAGACGAATGTAGCAATCAATAGGTACAATTTCTACACAAGGATTCAAAAAGAGCAGGAAAACATAGAAGAGTATGTCTCAGCTTTGAGGTTACTGGCCCGTACATGTCATTTTGGAAACGGGATCACCCTTGATGAACTTATTAGAGATCAGATCATAATCCATACAAGAGACACTCTGATACAAGATAGGTTATGAATGGTGGGGAACCCATCCCTGCCAGAGACTATTGATATTGCGAAAAGGATTGAACACAGCCACTTGTGTTCGAAGGAGATGAAGAACAAAAAGCAGGAAGCTACTCAGAGCATGTTACATACCAGCAACAAGAATACACAGGAAGTAGAAGACCAAAGTCTAGTTAGTGCTGTACGCACCAGAGAACGAGTTGATTTTCCCACAAATAAAGGCAACAGGACCAAAGGATCGGAAATGAAAGGCAATTTCCTTAAGGGAAAGTTTTGGGCAAAAACTGAGTCCAGGGTCAAAACCCCGCAGACAAGAGATGGCAACAGATGCTTCAGTTGTGGTAGGTTGGGCCACTACGCTTACTCCAGAAACTGTCCTGCAATCGGGCAAAAATGTGGAAATTGCAGGACTAAAGGACATTTTCCAGTTACTTGTAGATGCAAAAAGAGAATCTCAGCAATTCAAGAAGAGGGTGAGGAATATGATGAAGAGAGAGTGTTCGTAATTCATGAACCAACTGGAGTTTAACAGGGTAATTCATAGATTTCAGCGCAGAGGCAGCGCACACGAGCAGCACAGAGAGGTAGCGTGCGCCAGCGTGCGCCAGCCGTGTGCGCTAAACAGCATTCTGGCGCACCGCGTATTCATGGAATATCAAAGCCATTTTGAGTGCTGGCGCAGAGAACATCCTGCAGCGCCAGTTATGCCCCCAAGAACGCCCCTTGCACAAGGATAAGGCATTGAAATCCCCAATGCAGCGCAAAGGGCCGCGCTAACCCTGCACCAGTTTACAGGGGCAGTGCATTTGGGGGGTGCGCGGGAAGTTTCACACGCAATAGGCCTTGGGCGAGTGGAATACGTGTATTCTGAGGGGTGCGCTGGGAGTATCACACGCGATAGGCCTTGTGCGAGCGGGGTATGTGTATTCTGAGGGGTGCGCGGGGAGTATCACACGCGATAGGCCTTGTGCGAGCAGGATACGTGTATTCTGAGGGGTGCGTGGGGAGTATCACACGCGATAGGACTTGTGCGAGCGGGGTACATCTATTTTGGGGGTGCGCGGGGAGTATTACACGCGTTTTTGCTGGGCGAGCAGTGTACGTGTACTCTGAGGGGTGCACGTGCAGTTTCATCAGCGATTTAGCTGGGTGAGCGGGGTACGTGTATTCTGAGGGGTGCACGGGGAGAATCACACGCGATAGGCCTTGGGCGTTGGGTGTAACGCTCACCTGGTATCCACGGGGACGTCACTCAGCCTGTTCTGACCTCTCACGACCTCGAACCCTTCCCTGGAGGCTATTCGACTGGAGACTGGGCCTGAAATACAGGATTGGAAGAGTTTAATTCCCTATTGTCTCTGTGTGCTTGAACCCCTTCTTCCCCGGGGTCCAACCCTTCCCTTTGATCCACAGCTCACCTTATTTTCTTGAATAGTGTGCTCTGCGTCCTGCTTTCAGCGCAGGGGCGCGTTGATTGATGCGGGCTCGTTGCTGCCTAATTACTTCACTGGCAAGAGTTCGACAGATAAGTATAATGAGTCTTTTGAAAAGTTCTCTAACTTCGTTCCTTTCCTTCCTTAGATGATGTCCGGGGATGGCGGCGTGCTGCTGAGATGAGTAGCGCTGAAGGTGAGTGAGAGCCAGATGCGCAATGCACCCCTTGCGTATTTGCATTGAACTGAGTTCTTTTTCTGTGTCTTTTAGGTGCTGCGACATTTTCAGCATGGATGCCGGTTATGAAGAACAAATGCGGTGGGTAAGCGCGGTATGCGGCGCCTCTAGATATTTCCACGCTAACCTGGAGTGTCTTTTCCCTCTTGCAGATGGATGAGAAGTTCCAGAGACAGAGTTCCCCCAGAGCGGCTGGCATTCAGGTAAGCTTTTGAAGCTCGTACAGTATTTAAAAATAAGCGAAGATTTGCAGAATGCTTACTAATGCCTTTTTTCTGTTCTTTTCCGTTTTCCTTGGGAAGCTGCGTGCCGGGATGGGAATGACGCCGCCGAAGATGCCCGCAGAACAGAAGGAGCGATGAATGATGGACAGAAGCGCCGCAAGGTTAGGCTGTTCCTAACGGTGTTCTTGTTCTTGCAGAAGCTGAGCGCAGAAGAAAGATACAGGCCTACTGGAGACCGATCCGAACATGGTGAGTGCCACTCTGCAGGTGTAGAAAATGCAAAGCATGTTTCTCAGCCTGGTGTGGCTTAAATAGTCTCTGGGTATCCCAGGTGTCTCTGGGCTGAACCACACCCAAAAGACTAGACCGCACATGCAGTTCTGGGAACCGAAATATGTGGGGGCATCCATCTTCTCCCCATCAATGCACTACAAGTCCAATCCCCAATGTTATCCTATGGGAGTGAGTGAGTCTGGTGCCACAAGTGCCAAGTCTGAATCCGAGTGGGTCTTTGGAGGGATGAAGAGGCCCTTGAGGACCATGTAGGTGATCGTGGCCTGGCTCCAGCCTGACATCTTGGAGGGCTGGGGACATGAGGGGCTGGAATCATGACAGCACTCCCCCCAAGGCCCCTCTCAAGGTGGCTCTTCTGTCTGGTCCTGGTTTGGTTGGATGGTTTTGATTAAATCGTCTAAGCAAGCGAGGTACATGGATGTACTCACAAGGCTCCCATGTCCTCTCTTGTGGACCATACCCCTTCCCGTCTACTAAGTAGTATCATTTGGAAATGGCGTACTTTCAATCTAGGATGTCCTTGACTTCGAATTCTGGCTCCCCGGCGACTACTACTGGCTGTGGTAGCGTTGCTACCCGGGTCCCAGGTTGAACAGGTTTAAGGAGAGACACGTGGAACACAGGATGAATCTGCATGTTTGACGGCAAAGCTAGTCTGACCGCCACAGGATTTATCACGGAGGTGACGGTGAATGGACCCAGGAATCTTGGACGGAAAGTTTAGGCTCCTTTAATGGGCACGTGTTTAGACACCAGCCAGACTTTGTCTCCCACTTGGTAGTTGGGGGCCTTTGCTCGGTGTTGATCAGCAAACTTCTTTTGGCGATTCTTAGCTTGAAGTAGGTGTTCAGCTGCCCTTTTAAAGGTTTGAGAAATGGTTGTGTGCAAGGTTTTGACTGCTGGCATTTCCAGGGTTGTAGGAACGTCCAACTCAGAAGTAAGTGGGTGGCTGCCATACATGGTTTAAAAGGGTGTCTGCCCAGTGCTGGTGTGTAGGGAATTATTATAAGCATATTCAGCTATCCATAATAGGTTGAACCAGCTTCCTTCAGCTTGGTGTAACATGCAACGCAGATACTGCTGGAGCATCTGATTTGTCCTCTCAGTTTGACCATCCGTTTGGGGATGGTGACTGTTGGATAGCCGGATGTCGATCTGGGACATAGAGCAGCATTTTCTCCAGAAGTTAGATACGAATTGAGTACCTCGGTCTGAGATCAAAACTGAAGGAAACCCATGGAGCCGTACGATGCCTTCAAGAAATACCTTTGCCAGAGTGGAAGCATTTGGGAGCCCCTTAAGAGGAATGAAATGTGCCATTTTTGAAAATAGGTCCACGACCACAAGAATAGTGTTAAACCCTTGACTGGGTGGTAAGTCAGTAATAAAATCGAGGGACAACGTGTGCCAGGGTGCTGGTGGGATTTCCAATGGTTGTAATAGCCCAGCCGGTTTCTGCTTGGATGACTTGTGACCCTCGATCAAGGAATCATGATAACCGGACATGACTTGTTCTCGTAGTTCTTGGTTTGGTAAGAATAAACAATTCCTGAAGTAGGGCAACTGATCTTTTATCATGTAATGTTCTCCTTGTGCATTCCACGCTTGTAATTTCTCCGGACTCATTAAGTTTTGGATTTCTTCATGTAATTCTTTCTGAGTTATGGTTGCTGTGATTCCTAGGAGCTTGTCACTTGAGATGATTGCTATCGGGTCAGGGGTCTGATACCCTTGCTCTTCCACCCCCATACGGGAAAGGGCTTTGGCCTTCCCGTTTTTCACCCCTGGTCGAAATGTAATCACGTAGTCATATTCAGCAAAACAAAGAGCCCAACGTAGTTTTCGTGAGGATTGGGCCTTTGCCGTTTTTAGGTACTGGAGGTTCCGGTGGTCAGTTATTACGGTGATTGTGTGTCTGGCGCCCAAGAGGTAGTGCCACCGTGCCTTAAAGGCTGACTTAATGGCTAGGAGTTCTTTGTCTGTGATAGCGTAATTGAGTTCAGGGGGTGTGAATTTACACGACCAGAAGGCAACAGGGTGTAACTGGCCCGTTTCGGGGTCCTTTTGTGAGAGGACGGCCCGCATAGCCATGTTTGAGGCGTCCGTTTCCACCAAGTATGGGAGATCAGGGCGAGGGTGGCGTAAGATTGGGGCAGATATAAATCTTGCTTTGAGTTCCTGGAAAGCCTCCTCAGCTTCTGTTGTCCACTGGAACTTTTTGTTGCTTTTCCTTAGTAATGACGTGATGGGAGCACGATTTGCGAAAATCCTGGGATGAACCGGCGGTAGACGTTTGCAAAACCCAGCATACTTTTTTTAAAAAAAACTTTTATTTTGCACGGCAGAGGTTCACAAGGCACATACATCAAGGCAACAAATGTGTATAACAGGTATATCATGGAGCAACACATTAATCACATTTCATCAATCACAGCAGTGGCATCAGAGCGTCACCCAGAAGGAGAGGATATAGTAGAAGTTCATGATGTAGGGACAGTTCCGGATGAGGCAGGGGATAAGCCCGACCTGGGTGTATCTTCACTCTGGTTGTTGAGATACGTGTTGAATTCGACCGAGATGTTCTTGGGGCGCGAGTGGGCGGGGAGCATGGTCAGGTATTCCTCCTCGCAGTTTCGCGACCAGGTGAGCAGACCCAGCCATTTCTGAAAGACCGGAGGGGAGGAGCTCCTCCAGCTCTGGAGTATACACTTTTTGGCTATCATGCAGCTTATGTTAAAAAATTTAGTCGAGCGTTTAGCGTCATCTGTCCTCCAGATCCCAAGCAACACTGCTAAAGGATCAAGGTCAACCACAGTGTCAGTAATAGCTGTGAGTGTGCTCAAAATGCTTTCCCAAAATTCGGACAGTTTGTTACAGGACCAGAACATATGTAAATGGTCAGCATCTTCCGCCCGGCACCGAGGGCAGAGGTGCACCGTGGTGCGGGTAAACCCTGAGGTCCTGTGTGGATTATAGTAAAGCCTGTTGAGGAGTTTGTACTGCATGGCGCGGTGGAGGAAATTGAGGGAGACTTTTTGGGTGTATAAGCACATTTCCTCCCAGACCTTGTCGGATATTTCTAGGCCCAGTTGAGATGCTCAGCCGTCGCGTGCCCTGAGAGCTGGGGTGGGGGTGATGTCCTGTAGGATCTTATACAGTGAGGAGATGACGCCCCGTGCGCCGCCCGAGTTAGCGATATATGCGATCGCCGGGTTATCTGGGGGCTCACCTGGAAAGGAGGGCCATTTGGTGCGGAACGCAGCACGGAGCCTGTAATATTGGAGGGTCTCTAAAGCGGATCTGGTGTGCCCTTGTTTCCAGGTTTGGGGGTCTATAAACCTGCCTTCGGGATACAAGTCTGACAGTGCCCGATATACCAATGCCCCCCAGTGTCGGGCCAAGGCAGTATCCTGCGTGGGCTCCAGGGAAGGCCCACACAGGGAGCCATTTGTAGTACGGGAAGGATCCGCTTGTCGGGCTTAGCAAGCGTGTCCAGGCACGCAGGGTCGCGTTGATTGGATCAATGGGAGAGTCAGGTGTGTAATGCTGATGCAGTATTAGGGACATTATGTTGATCTCAGCGGCCGCCAATCCCTCCAGTTTAACGTGTGGACGCGCTGGAGAGCCAGGGTACCAGTGAGTGGCATGTTGGGCCTGGTCCACAGTCCAATACAACATCAGATCCGGAGCTGTGATTCCCCCTGTCTGTATGGACGCACCATGTCAGTCCACTTTTTGCGCACCGCACCAGAGTGCCATAGGAACTGTGCACATAGTGTATGTAGTTTGGTAAAGTATTCCGTTCCGGGCCATATGGGTATGTTGCTGAAAGTGTATAGGAGCTTGGGGAGCAGAATCATTTTGATAAGAGAGAGACGGCCGGCCATGGATAATGGAAGAGTGTGCCATCGTGAGATCTTAGTCTCAACAATTTGCGCCACCGCGGAGTAGTTATCAGCAAGTAAGGTGGATTTGGCTAGAGATATCTACACACCCAAATATCTGACACCACCCGGGGACCAGCGTAGGGGGTATTCGGTAGTGGGTTGTCGGGTAGATTTAGTGAGCGGGAAGATCTCAGACTTTGAATAATTAATGGTAAATCCAGAGTGGGTGCCGATGCGAGTGATATCCCTCAATATAGGGTCAAGATGGGTTGCGGGATCTCTGAGGTATAGTAGGACATCGTCCGCGTATAGGGATATAATTTCGGGGTCATCTACCAATCTAATTCCCCTGCGGGCGTGGCTTGCACGGACATAGTCCGCCATCGGCTCTATTGCTAGTGCAAAAAGGATCGGGGAGAAGGGGCAACCCTGTCGGGTGCCCCTGGAGAGCGTGAAAAGGTCAGATGTCAGTGAATTAGTTCTAACTCGCGACATAGGAGAAGTGTACAGTAGTTTAATGAACCCAATCATGTTTGGGCCGATGCCCATTGTTTCAAGCACCAGCCACATGTAGCTCCAAGAGACCATGTCAAAGGCCTTCTGAGCGTCCAATGTGACCGCTACAGCCTGGACGTCCTGGTCTATGCAGGACATGACATTGAACAATCTTCTGATATTATGGGAGGTGGACCTGCCAGGGACAAATCCTGCTTGGTCCTCATGAACCAAATACGTCATAATGGGCAGAAAGCGATTCGCAATGATCTTTGCAAAGATCTTTGTGTCGAGGTTCATGAGGGAAAGAGGTCTATAGGACCCACACTCATCTTCGAGTTTACCCGGTTTAAGCAGCACCGTGATAACAGCTTCGCGCATGGAAGGGGGAAGGATCGAGAAACGAAGTGCTTCGTCCCAGACCTCAAGTAGCCGGGGGCCAAAATGGCAATGGGCCTCATTACAAGTCAGGCGTTAAGGGGTTAACGACGCCGTAAACGGCGCCGACCCTTAACGCCTGATTACAAGGTCCCTTAGCGCCATGGTGAGTTTAACGCCTGCTTTTTGCAGGCGTTAAAATCCATGGCGCTAAGGGACCTTGGAGATAATTACGGCACCGTAATTTACGGTGGCGTAATTATCTCCTTCCCCACTCCCATTATGCCCTATGGGGCGAAAATGGGAATGGGGAAGGGTAAATGGGAAATGGGGATTTACCGCCCCACTCACCTTGGAATGGGGCGGTAAATTCGCCAACCACCATGGCGTAAACATAGTTTACGCCATGGCGGTAAAGGTACGACCCAGGCGGTAACTTACCGCCTGGGTCGTAATGAGGCCCAATGTGTTCTTGATAGAATTCGGTGGTGAGCCCATCAGGGCCCGGTGCCTTGCCCTTGGGTAAGTCTGAAATGGCCGTCACTATCTCGTCCAGTGTGATTGGGGAGTCCAGCCGGTCCCGAGTATGAGGGGAGATGTCTGTAGTGGGGATCTGGTCGAGGAGCTCACGCATGTGTTGTTCAGTGTGTTCGGGAGGCTGGGAGTAGAGGGACCCGTAGAACTCAGTAAATATATCTAAGATTTGTTGGTCCGCCCACTGTACATTACCATGCTGATCTTTGATGGAGGTAATTTGTGTCCGGCCAGATTCCCCTCTCGCAAGTGTCGCTAGCGTTTTCCCCGGTCTGTCCCCCTGCCCATATTTCCTGGCGGCCTGTGGGCGACTAAAGTATAGAACTTCGCTGGTAGCAAGAGTATTGTATTTCTGAAGTTCATCAGTGATTTGGGCAAGTACGGCGGGGTCAGCACCCGTGGAGCATTGTCGCTCCAACTGTTTCAGTTTAGTTTCAGAGCATCCCAGGGCGGCTCTTATTGCTTTCAGTGCCCCAGCCTCCCGGGAGATAGACATACCCCTAATATACACTTTAAAGGCATCCCACCTAACTGCAGCCGATGTGTCCTGAAGAGAGTTGAGATCAAAGAAAGACTCGATGTCAGCCAGTATTTCAGCCTTAAACACAATATCTTTGAGGGCCTCAGATTTAAAACGCCAGGTACTGAATGTCGGGATGGGAATTCCAAGCTCCACAGATAATGTAATTGGGGCATGGTCCGATAGTGTGCGGGGCAAGATCCCGGATCCCTCCACCCTACCCATGGTTTCTCTCGACACCAAGAACAGATCTATCCTGGACGAACTATCGTGCACAGATGAATAATAAGTGTATTCCCGCGTCTGGGGGTGGAGCGTCCTCCAGGCATCACAGATGTTGAGGGACTGTATGTGGCCGTGTAACCTGCGTGCAGCACTGGAGAGGGCTCTTGTAGCAGTGCCAGTTCTGTCCAGGACAGTGTCCAGGATAAGGTTCAGATCTCCCCCCCATATAACCTGAACTCCCACGAAGCCCAGCAGTATGGTGGTAACTGCGTCGAAGAATTCAGGAGAATCTACGTTGGGGCAGTATGTATTGACTAGCAGATATTCTTTATTAACCAGTGTGCAGTGAAGTATAACATAGCGTCCCTCAGGGTCAATGTAGCTTTTATGCAGTATAAATTTAATTGATTTATGGATCATCGTGAGGACGCCCCTAGATAGGGTAGAATAGGAAGTGAAGAATCTGGCGGGACCCCATGACGGGGCTATGGCCTTTGGCATGTAGCCATTGGCGTGTGTCTCCTGTAGAAGTAGTATCTTACAGCTATGTCTATTGGCATAGGCCACGATCCTGCGGGCCTTAGTGTGGTTGCTCAATCCCCTGATGTTCCAGGACATTATGACGGTAGACATTTCAGTGATAGATATCCAATCCCACGGTACTCACTTTAGTGAACATCCCAGGTCTGGCAACAGTGTGAGCTCCCAGAGTTGAAGTTGAAAGACCGCTTGTGGCCCTTCAGTATGCGCACGGCTAAACCTTGTGTGCCTTTTTGGATTACCACCCCATTCCCGCCCACCACCCTAATCACCAACCATGGATTAGTAATGCAAACATCTCCCACCCTTAACTGTACGCAGCTGAGCCGTCCCCAACTTGGCCCAATCTGCCAAAAAGCCCAACTGGGGCTAACCCATAACCAAGGTGCATTAAAGAACAGTGCAATCGCAATGGGGTGCGCTGTTGCCGTGCTCTAGCACGCTTGGAGCCATATGGCTCAGTTACAAAACAAACAGTATTGGCGAACCTGTAGTGCAGGCCCCTACCTGTCTAAGTGGGAAACCAGGATCTGCATGTGAACCGTAACGGTTCCATAACAAAGCAGGCAGTTATAGCAATTACGTGGTGCAAGCCCCTGCATCCCCAAGTGGAAAATGGGGCCTGCTGCAGAGAAATTGAAACATTGCATTTAGACAACAGAAAACAATAAATGCGGAAGGATCAACATATCAATACAGCATTAGCTCGGTGAAGTGTATCTCCAGGATGGCAAGGAAGAAGTGCATAGTAGAGCTATGTATCACGATGTATACAGAGGCGTGAATGATCGTAGGTGCAGATAGTGCTTGGTAGGATATCCGGCTCACATGCAGGCATGACACCTAGAGGGCGCGGGCCAGGTTTAAACGCTGGTGGGGTAAGTTGTCCCCACGCGGCCGGCATTCTGATCATACTGTGAGACAGCATGTGCTGTGTGGGGCATGTTACTGCAGTAAGCGGATTGTGTGGTCGGTCCCTGGAGTAAGAGAGCACCCTCCAGGCCAGTCAAGATCCCATGAGGGGCTGGTACAGGTGACCAACTCCCGGGGTCGGGAGAGAAGAGTGGCCAGTGTTTGCCATCCAGGGACCAGCCCGCGGCCCAGGTGCATGTCGCAGCAAGCCAGATCATCCCAGTGTACAAAGCAATGTTGCCATTAACGCATTGTGAGTCGAGGATCAGCAGGTATAGTGAGTTTCCCCAAGCCACGCTATACGTGGTCAGTTATCATTGGCGCAGCCGTCTTTTGGACCCTGGAGCGGTATTTGCATCTCAATGAATTTCACCGCTTCCTCTGGGACAGTGAAAAAATACAGTTTGCCATTATAGGTGATTTTGAGCCATGCAGGGTATAGGATGGCATACGGGACATTACGTTCCCTAAGCAGTTTCTTGACACCGAGGAATTGGCATCTCTCCTGCTGCACCGCCACTGAGAAGCCCGGGAAGATTCTGATAGTGTGGGCCTCTAGTCGTAGGTCTCCCTTCTCACGCGACAGGCAAAGGATGAGGTCCCTGTCGCAGTAATTAAGTATTTTGGCGATGATGGGCCTAGGGCTGTCGCCTGGCCTGGGTCGTGGTGAGAGTGCCCAGTGAGCTCGCTCCACTGTGAAGTAGGGGGAGAGGTCTGGAACATCCAGCAAATCTTTGAGCAACTTCTCTACCACATCCTCCATCCGCCCCTTGAGGGCATTCTCGGGGACCCCAATAATGCGCAGGTTGTTTCTGCGGGAGCGAGACTCCAAGTCGTCGCATTTAGCCTTTACGTTCTTCATGTCACGCGACAGGGCGGCCACAGTGTCTTGGAGTGTATGTATCTCATCTTCGTTGGTGGAGATTCTATTTTTGGCCTCCGTGATTCTGGATCCAGCCTGATCTACACAAGTTTTGAGTGAGACAACATTTGCGTTTATGTCGTCAAACTTTTCGTGGAAGGAGGCAAAGTTTTTAGCCATCGATTCCATCATTGTAGTAAGGTCTGGCGCCACTACCCCTGGATTGGGGTCATTGTCAGGTTCCTCCTGTAGGGATGACATATGGCCCGCCTCAGCCGGGGGACCGCTTTAGCGAACTTGTCCACGGTGCCCCCTTTGGTAGTTCCCTTGGAGCAGCTCGACATTGCAAAGAGTAGGAGCCTGGTTGCGATGCGGTTATATCGGGGGGAAGGATGGCGGTATGAGGGGAGCGGACTCCGGCGGGGCTAGAGAACTCCAGGAAGCGTTACAGCGTTAGTGGGCTGCACTAGGCGCGACGGGGGTAACCAGTTGCATTGAAATTGTAGCACTCCATGTAGTGCGAGCCGCGCGGCGTAGGCAGGTCGAGCCCGTTAAACAAGCAGGGGTCCTGAACCTAGGGGGCCCAGCTGTGTGGCTCAGTTGAACGCGGGTCACGTTGTTGGCCTCCTGGAGGGGGCTCCACGTTATCTGGAGCAGCACTCGTGGGGCACACCCCGGCAAGGACTGATGTTATGTTTATGCTCTTGTGGTCAATGTGTGTTAGAGTGGCATGGGGAGGCCCAGGTGGGGACACTGTGCAGTCGATAGGTGGTGGAGGGCTCCCCCGTGAGCACACAATCACAGTGCAGTTGAGCAGGATGAGCAGTGAGTCGAGCAGTATATTCAAATGTGGCAGTGTCTTAGAACATCAAGGCAAGGCTCTGAGGCTGTATGCTCTGGAAGGGGATAGGGGGAGCAGCGGCAGGGATGCGGGATGGCGGTGAAACATAGAGCAGGGCCATCCCCTCAGCTCCTCACCTGTAGCTCGCTGTACCAACCGCAGGGTTGGTGTATCTCATCAAGGAGCCTCAGAGTCGCAGCATGGGGCACAGAGGTGGAGTACAGCTGCACACCCCCAGGGGCACAGCAAAGACAGTAGAGCAGGTTGAGCAGTGAGTTGAGCAGTCCATTTAAATGTGGCAGTGTCTTAAATCATCCAGGCAAGGCTCGGAGGCTGTATGGACTGCTGTCCAGCTCTGGAAGGGGGGAGGGGGCGGCAGCGACAGGGATGAGGGATGGTGGCTAAGCATAGAGCAGGGCCACCCCCTCAGCTCCTCACCTGTAGCTCGCTGTACCGACTGCAGGGTTGGTGTATCTCCTCAAGGAGCCTCAGGGTCGCAGCACGGGACACAGAGCCTGAGTGCAGCCGCACACCCCCAGGGGTGCAGCAGAGGCGCAGAGCTCCTCAACAGCACCGGTGTAATTCTTCACCGCGGAGCGGCTGTGTCAGTGGGCGGGCGCGGTAGGGACCCCCCCTCGTGGAACTCCGGATCAGGAGAGGGAGACCCGCGGAACGCCAGTGGCCCGGGGCCAGGGCACAGCAGCAGTCCTGCAAGTCTGCCGCACACAGCCCAGGCGTGGCACCCACCTCCGTCAGGGCGAGCAGCGGTCCCGCCGCGTGCTCTCCGTGAGCGGCCGGGGTCCCAAGCAAGGCAGAGCCGTCAGGAGGACAGCAATCGCAGGGCGGGCAAGCCCGCGAACGAGGCGTCCGCCTCAGAGGCACCAGGCCAGAAGGAGCAGCCAGCAGATCCAGTGGGAGTCGCCCAGTCGGTTCGCAGCACTCCCGGTGGCCCGCCGAAGGCCCAAAGGCAGCCTCCCAACAAGGCGTAGCAGCAACCAGATTACCCGTTGCGGGGGTCCGATTTCTTCCGGGATTGGGCGTGTGGATAGCCCCAGCTGGCAGCAACGTAGGGAACCAGGTAGGAATGCAGGATAATATGTTAAACCGCAGATGTCAGCGGATGAGCGGCGGCTAGGTACGGAGCTTCTGCACTAGGCAGCCATTTTGCAGGCTGCTCAACAGCGCCCCCCCCAAAACCCAGCATACTTTGAACCCCCTTGGATGAATTTGGGGATGGCCAATTTAGGATAGCATCTACCTTGTGTACATCCATTCGGATTCCATTCGGGCTGAGAATAAAGCCCAGGAATTCCACCTCAGATACGTGGAATTAGCACTTTTCGAGCTTGGCGTAGAGCTGGTGTTGACAGAGTTTCTCCAATATGGATCGGACGTGTTTAACATGGTCCTGCTTTGATGAGGAATATACTAGGATATTGTCGATGTACACTAGAGCACAGACATCAATCAATTCCCGTAGGACATCGTTCATGAAGTATTGAAATGCAGCAGGCGCATTGCAAAGGCCAAAGGGCATTACTTGATATTCGTACAAGCCGTATTTGGTGCGAAAATCGGTTTTCCACTCGTCCCCCTGTTTTACGCGAACAAGGTGATATGCCCCCCTCAGGTCTAGTTTTCTGTAGATTTGGGCATCTTTGACTTGGTCAAGCAATTCAGGGATCAGTGGCAGGGGGTGGTGATTTTTTACGGTAATCTGGTTCAGTGCGCGATAGTCGATGCACGTTCTCAAGTCCCCCTCCTTTTTCGGTACGAAGAATAGAGGACTGGCTGCTAGAGACTTTGAGGGATGGATGAACCCGTTGGCTAGGTATTGGTGAAGATAGGCCTTCAGGTGCTGGTTTTCTGGTTCCGTGAGTGCGTAAATTCGCCCACAAAGGATTTGTGCACCTGGTATCAGGTCGATTTGGCAATCGTAATGTCTATGCGCTGGCAGGGTATTAGCCTGTTCTTTCTGAAAGACATCTTGAAAGTCCTGGTATTCACTTGGTAGGGTGCCGATTGCCACAGTCGCAAGCGTGGAGGTTCTGGTGTCTATTGGTTGTTTCTCTTGGCGATAACATGTGTGGGCGCAAGTCTCGGGAAAGGTCAATTCTTTTGCTCACCAATTAATTCGAGGATTGTGAGCTACCAACCATGGCATTCCCAAAATCAACCGGAACTGTGGTGCCTTAATGCGGTCGACAACGATAGATTCTTGGTGTCCATCCTGGCACAGAAGGGTTAAAGCTGCAGTGCATTGGGATACTGGACCAGAAGCTATTTCCGTGCCGTCCACTGTGGTAACAGTGTCGGTGGTTGATTTAGGGTGTAACGGAAGCCCCATCTTTGCTGCAAGATCCTGGTCAATGTCATTCCCAACGGCTCCACTGTCTATGTACGCTCTTACTGCGTGCATCCAAGATGGTTGTTGGTGATTGATCAAGACCACAGATAGTGCAAAATGGGAGGTCTGTAGTTCACTTTCTTCGCTCGACAAGTGGACCTCTACATTTGCCGGGCTGGGGAGTTTTCCGATTCCTTGATGGTATCTTCCTTGTCCGTGGCCCCTACCGTCCTCCTTGGTGGCTTCACAGGGCACTCTTTAAGGAAATGACCTGACCTTCCACAGTACAGACATAACTGCTGCTGTCTCCTTTTATCCATTTCCGCTTTAGTCAAGTGGGATCCGACCCCCCCCCCGATTTGCATTGGTTCTCCTGAACCTTCCGTTGTTCGGGCAGTATTGTCCTTTGAACGCACATACATAGGGCGAGGGTCCGGTCTGGTTCGATCTGCTCTTCGGTCCTGCAACCTATGATCCAGTTGAACAACAAGGTCAATGAATTCTGAGCAGTCTTTCGGGGGTTCACTACTTGTGCGAGATCATCCTTGAGCTCCCCCTGCAGCCCCCGATGAAATAACGTGGTTCTCTTCTCTACTGGCCATTCTGCTTCAACTACGAGTCTATTGAACGTGGCTATGTATGTTAATAGGTCTTGATTCCCTTGGCGTAGGGACAGAAGTTTGTTGTCTAATGCTTGCCCATGAGTACGGCGGGCAAACAGCTTTTCCATCTCCTGCTGAAAGCCCCTGAAGCCATGCAGCAAAGGATCATCTTGGGCCACAAAGGGTACAGACCAGTCCGCGGCGCTACCACTCAGGTAGGATAGGACAAAAGCGACCCGTGATTGGTCATTCCGAAAGGCCCACGGCCTACAAAGGAAGTGCAGGCGGCACTGGTTCATGAACGTTGCAAACCTCGTGGGATCCCCCGTAAATCGTTTGGGCAGGGCCAAGGGAACTGACTCAGGAAGGGTTATCTGAACGGGATTGGCTGATGGCGCTGGCATCAAGGGCACGCTTCCCGGCAATGGTGCATGCCCTGCTTGTGACTGGAGAAGTTGCCGGCTTAAATCATCAGTGCGTTCTTTAGCTACTATCAGCTCTCTCCTCAGGGTGTTGGTCTCCTGCCTGGCTGCATGTACTTCAGAACGTAGCTGCCCCAACATGTGGGCTAACTGGTCGGATTCTGATGTTTCCATGATGCCCAGGTGGATTTTGATGTGAGGCTTTGCATTCTGTAACGCTCACCTGGTATCAAGGGGGACGTCACTCAGCCTGTTCTGACCTCTTACGACCTCGAACCCTTCCCTGGAGACTATTCGACTGGAGACTGGGCCTGAAATACAGGATTGGTAGAGTTTAACTCCCTATTGTCCGTATTGTATCGGTGTGCTTGAACCCCTTCTTCCCCGGGGTCCAACCCTTCCCTTTGATCCACAGCTCACCTTGTTTTCTTGGATAGTGTGCTCTCTGTCCTGCTTTCAGCGCAGGGGCGCATTGATTGATGCGGGCTTGTTGCTGCCTAGTTACTTCACTGGCAACAGTCCGACAGGTAAGTATAATGAGTCTTTTGAACAGTTCTCTAACTTTGTTCCTTTCCTTCCTTAGATGATGGCTGCTGAGATGAGTAGCGCTGAAGGTGAGTGAGAGCGCAATGCGCGAGGCACCCCTTTCGTATTTGAATTGCATAGTTCTTTTTCTGTGTCTTTTAGGTGCCGCGACGTTTTCAGCGTGGATGCCGCTTATGAAGAACAAATGCGGTGGGTAAGCGCGGTATGCAGCGCCTCTAGATATTTCCACGCTAACCTGGAGTGTCTTTTCCCTCTTGCAGATGGATGAGAAGTTCCGGAGACAGAGTTCCCCCAGAGCGGCTGGGATTCAGGTAGGCTTTTGAAGCTCGTACAGTATTTAAAAATAAGCAAAGATTTGCTGAATGCTTACTAATGCCGTTTTTTCTGTTCTTTTCCCTTTTCCTTAGGAAGCGGCGTGCCGGGATGGGATGACACCACCAAAGATGCTCGCAGAACAGAAGGAGCGATGAATGATGGGCAGAAGCGCCGCAAGGTAAGGCTGTTCCTAACGGTGTTCTTGTTCTTGCAGGAGCTGAGCGCAGAAAAAAGATGCAGGCCTACTGGAGACCGATCCGAACACGGTGAGTGCCACGCTGCAGGTGGAGAAAACGCAAAGCATGTTTCTCAGCCTGGGTGTGGCTTAAATAGTCTCTGGGTATCCCAGGTGTCTCTGGGCTGAACCACAGCCAAAAGACTGGACCGCACATGCAGTTCTGGGAACCGAAATATGTGGGGGCATCCATCTTGTCCCCATCAATGCACTACAAGTCCAATCCCCAATGTTATCCTATGGGAGTGAGTGAGTCTGGTGCCACAAGCGCCAAGTCTGACTCCAAGTGAGTCTTTGGGGGGATGGAGAGGCCCTTGAGGGCCATTTAGGTGATTGTGGCCTGGCTCCAGCCTGACATCTTGGAGGGCTGGGGACATGAGGGGCAGGAATCATGACAGCGGGGTACGTGTATCTTGGGGGTGCACAGGGAGTATCACACGCAATAGGCTTTGTGCAAGCGGGGTACGTGTATTCTGAGGGGTGCGTGGGGAGTATCACACGCGATAGGCCTTGTGTGAGCGGGTTATGTGTATTTTGGGGGTGCGCTGGGAGTATTACACGTGATTTCACTGGGCGAGCGGGGTACCTGTATCTTGAGGGTGCACAGGCAGTATCACATGCGATAAGCCTTGTGCGAGCGGGGTACGTGTATCTTGGGGGTGCGCGGGGAGTATCACACGTGATTTCACTGGGCGAGCGGGGTACCTGTATCTTGAGGGTGCACAGGCAGTATCACATGCGATAAGCCTTGTGCGAGCGGGGTACGTGTATCTTGGGGGTGCGCGGGGAGTATCACACGCGATAGGCCTTGTGCGAGCGGGGTACGTGTATCTTGGGGGTGCACGGGGAGTATCACACACCAATTGGCTGTGTGGGTCTTCCCAGGTGTGCCCTCTCTCCCCCCCAGGCCCTGCAGGCAGCCCACACCACAGGGGACTACCCTGCACCCCAGGGCATGCCCCGCAGGCAGCCCATCCACCTTGGGCATGCCCCACAGGTAGCCCATCCACCCTGGGCATGCCCCCCAGCCAGCCCAGATGTCACCATGCACCAGTGAGCACCGACTCATGTCCCCCTGCACCCCCACCCACCCAGCAGTGACAGGCACCTGCCAGCAGGCCCCGACTCATGTCCCCCTGCACCCCCACCCACCCGGCAGTGACAGGCACCTGCAGCAGGCCCCGACTCATGTCCTCCTGCACCCCCACCCAGCCGGCAGTGAGGGGCACCTGCCAGCAGGCCCCGACTCATGTTCCCCTGCACCCCCACCCACCCGGCAGTAAGGGGCAAATGCCAGCAGGCTCTGACTCATGTCCCCCTGCACCCCCACCCACCCAGCAGTGACAGGCACCTGCCAGCAGGCCCCGACTCATGTCCCCCTGCACCCCCACCCACCCGGCAGTGAGGGGCACCTGCCAGTAGGCCCCGACTCATGTCCCCCTATACCCCCACCCAGCCGGCAGTGAGGGGCACCTGCCAGCAGGCCCCGACTCATGTCCCCCTGCGCCCCCACCCACCCAGCAGTGACAGGCACCTGCCAGCAGGCCCCGACTCATTTCCCCCTGCACCCCCAACCACCCAGCAGTGAGGGGCACCTGCCAGCAGGCCCCGACTCATTTCCTGCTGCACCCCCACCCACCCGGCAGTGACAGGCACCTGCCAGCAGGCCCCCGACTCATGTCCCCCTACACCCCCACCCACCCAGCAGTAAGGGGCACCTACCAGCAGGCCCCGACTCATGTCCCCCCAACACGTCATCATGATCCACAATCATGGCCCTCATGGCCACCCAAATCCCACCGCACGCCACTCATGCCCAAAGAACCAAACAAGTATTACATCCACCCCACATTGAAATGCCCATTACATGAAACAACCCAAATGGCATGTATGTACATCAACACATGTCCGTCACACACACACAATAGGTGCCAGTGAATGTGAAAACCCACATCGTGACATACCTGAAACCAATGAGAGAATACCACACATTGAAGTATGAAAGAAAAATGTATTGAACACAAAATGAAGTGAATCAAATGAAAACACACAATAATGGAAATAAGAAATAAAATGCATCATGTTCCAAAATGAAATAAAATATGAAATCAGAATCCAAATAAATCCAAATGAAAATGTGTCCAAAGTCTCCGTCCAACAAAGCAAATCCAAAGGGAAAGAAATAAGTAAAATCCATTTCACCATGGTGAAAAAAAAAAAATGACGATAAATCCACTGTTCAACTATATACAAATAACAAATCCAGGGTCCATGAGCCCAACCATTGAAATGAAACCTACAAAAAAAACGACCTAACAAAGAACTATCTACAAAAAGGTGGGGCATAGTCCAAGCACCCCAAATGAAAATAAAACATAAATGAAACCTAACACTAACTAACTATATACAATGGCGGCGGGCAAGTCCTAAGGCTCACTTGCCGATTTCCCAGGCCAGGGCATCATCAAACTCCTGTTCTATGTCCTGGAGGCAGGCCTGTTCCATGGCCCCGAGGTTTCGCAGGGATAACGCCATGTCCATCTCCAACTCCCTGCGAATTGCCTCGAGGCACTCAGCCCGCCTCAGCGCCCTGCGCATGGAGTTCTCCGCCCTGACCATAGTGAGCCGTGCCTCTTCCGCCTGCTGCCGCTCCGCATCTATGTGCAGGCTCAACTACTGCCACACGGAAGACACTCCCAATCCAGGGTCCTCCTGCCCTCCGGCTGATGCCTGCCCCTCTGATGTTGATGGCCCTGAGCCATCATCGCTCCCACCTTGAGCCGGCTGCTGCTGTGCCTGTGCCCTGGCTCTTGATGCCTGCATGTCCTCCTCCTGCGGGAGTGCAGTTGGTGGTGTGGCCACCCCTGCTGGAGCCCCGACTCCTGACTGTGGCAGGGATGTGTCCTCCACAAGCCTGGCCGCTGGGTCAGAGGCAGCTCCACAGGGTACCCAGGTGATACATGGCCGGAAGATGGCACGGAGTATGACTGGCGCATAGGGGGTTCAGGTGAGGGGGGGTCGGAAGAAGGTCCAGCAGACGTAGGAATCCTGTCCTGGTGACCCGTCCCAGTCAGTTGACGCAGTCAAAGAGGCATCCGAGATGACGTGCAGTGTCTCCACGAAAACACTGCAGGTCATCTCGCATGCCCCGTTGACGCAACGCCATCCCAGCCAGGACAGGCTCAACCCGGTCCCGGATTGCCACGCCCGCAGGGAGAGGAAGGCCAGTTGTTGTGTGCTCATCACCTACCTGAAAACTGATCTGGACGTAGGCATCCCTGCTGGTGCGGGATGATGCAGTCACAGTATCGGGGACAGGATTACACACAGGCACCTCCGCGGCAGCCTGTGCTCCCTCCTGTCCCTGCCCCTCGACTGCACCACTAGCACCAGTGGAATCCCCCACTCCAGGCCCTGTGTGTGTCCCTTCCACGGCCTCCTCCTCAACTAAACCGCGCACCAACCTGGATGACTATGTGCCATCTTCCTCCATCGGACCCTGTGGGGTCTCAGCTGCCCCTTCTGCTTCCGAGGAGTCCCCCTCCGACCTCCGCCTCTTGGACCTACCCTCGGCAGCTGCGGCCACGGACGCGGTAACAGACTCCTCACTCCCCGACGAGATGACAACATGGGAGGGGAGCTGGGCCTTGCGTCTTCGGCTGGTGGTGTGATCTCTGCCGCTTTGCTCCACAGCACCGTCTCCGCCCTCTTCATCATTTGACACTGCAGACAGGGAGAGATAGAACACAGGCATCGGGGCACTGTACAATGGTCTGATACACACATGACAGTTGTACATGAGTGGCAGTGTCAAACTTCAAACATGGCATCACACTCCCCAACACACATGTCATTTCAACTCACACACATGAGCACATCGGCAGGAATGTTGCACCAGGCAGCACCATCCATACAGAAACAACAGCATGAGCAGCCGAAGGTGATCCTGACGTCACATGCAACATGGGGAGTGCAGAACACATGCACACACGCCCTCAGACATACATGCATCTGTACATCTCCACCACCTGTCGCTGTGATAACATCCACATCCATGTCACATCTGGCAATTAGCCTCCTACATGTCAGTGTCACTTGCATCCATGGTGTATCACAGTTGCACACTTGTCAAATACACACATATGCAAATGTACATAGTGCAGATACATGCAGGTAGAAGCAGCATCCATGTGTGACACCACAACCATGCCACAGTACACACACAGAAATTCTAAAATGTGTGCACCAACACCTGCATTTGCCGAGCATGCTCACCAACACATACACCATAGATGTGTCTCACACATGAAAGGACTCACTTGCGGCAGGCTCATTTCCCTGTACAAACACATGCATACATGGCCCTACACAGACATATGTACAACCTGCACACTCCTGCCACACCTCAACATGCACAGCATCCAATCAGTACACATGTACACTTACCGCTCGACTCCAGACGGGTCTGCCTCTCAAGGACCTGGAGGCGGAGCGCTGGGCGTATACGTTCCAGGACCCTCATTTACTTGTGGTTAGGCGGACCCGGCACCCCTTGGCATCCGCTGCCTTCAAGAGGCGACGGGCTTTGTGGAGGGTCCTGGACCTGAAGTCCTCCCAGTGCTTCCAGACGTGTTGAATGTCACGGACTGCCACCCCCTCCTCGTTGATGGCAGTCACGATGTCCATCCAGATCCTCTTCCGTCCTTCATTGTCGGCGCACAAACTTCCAAAGAGGGCATCATACTGCCCCAGAACTTGCTCCACCAGGATACCAACTTCACTGGCACTGAAGCTGGTAGCCCTCTGCCTCTCTGGCTGGGGGTTGCCAGTGGTGCCAGATGGTGTTGTGTCGACATGGCAACCCCAAAGGCAGGTGTGGGTGGGCAACTGGGTCCTGGGGCTGGGCTGTGGAGCGATGGTATCCCAGTCGGGAGTCTTCTGTTCCAGCAGGGGTGGTCACAGCAACTGTACCCCTGTAGATGGCTGACGTGCAGGGCACGTGGGCAGCAGGCAGGCAGGCAGCAGCAGATGGCAGGTGGCAGTGTGCTCAGGGCTCTGGGGGGCAGGAAAATGGCCTTCTGGGCAGGAGCGTGGTCTTCTGTGTGTTGTTGCGTGGCCAGCTTTATACAGAGTGATTTGGCATGTGAAAAAACTGCACGTCAGCGTGTAATTCAAGGAAAGGCCCTTAGCACGTAAGCGCGTCTGTGACGTGATGCACAAGGGCTTTTCCGTCAACACGGGTGCATGTTGATTGTACATGTGCAAAAACTGCACGTGACTGCGTGCAATTGGAGGAAAGGGCCTTAGTGCGTACGCGTGCAAGTGAAGTTGCACGTGTGGGCTGGCTTAAAAGGTACGGCTAGGACTCCATTTTCATGTACGTGCTTTTTGTGGAGAGCGAGCAGGTGATTCTTGTACTTCTTGTCAGTTCACACGCCATAACTTCACAACGGTTCCAGTTCGTACTCCCTGTTTACTCAGCCAGAATTCAATTCTTCTTTTGGTGGGGGTGTTGCGAATGCACACACTCGCGTCTTTTTCACGTTCTTTTTCCAGGCAGACGGTGATTCGCGCATGTATTTTCCAACTGTGGTTGCCCCCGTGTGTCGCGTACCCGTTCAGAGGTCATTGTAGGCTGCGTGTACCACGCGTATGCTTATTTTTGTGTTTCTGGGTGCCACAGCGTAGTGCGGGTTCATTTATCCACACACATGCTCTACCAGGGGTTGCGTGCACGTTAAATATTGTTTTCGGGGTGCCTGTGCATTGCGTGACCCATCATCTTCCCCCAGGGGTCACAGACAGCCTTGCTAGAGCACTAGGGTACGAATTCCATCTAGTACCCTACCCCTTTCACCCCAATTGCGCAGGACAATTGTTTACTGCAACTCCCATATGCACAACAACATCAGTGCCATGGTTGGGAGGCGGCCAAGCAGTAAGGGAGACAAAGGTGGCCGACCTCAAAGAGGTGGGCGCGGTAGGGGACGTGGCCAGGATGTGCAGGGTGGTCCAAGAGGCCAGTGAGTGTAGGACCAATCAGGGACACCTATGCCCACCCAATGGTCCGGGGAGATGTAGCTGACACCATCCAAGCTCAGCCCTTGTTAAACCGGCCCATATTGTCAACAGAACCAGCACAGGATGACTCCCAGGCTGACTTCCATGGCACTAAGCCTAAGCCACGTGTGTCGGCGAAAGTTGCTGTCACCAGGCCACGTGGATCTGGGAAAGCAATGTCATGCAATGTCAAGTAGCCAGGGTGAGGAGGCTGCAAGGGCAGCTGCAGCTCAATCCACCCCAGCTCTGAGTCTCCCAGCCAGGACAGTGTCGGTCCAAGTCCATCACACCGAGGTTGGTCCTGCCAACATCACCCAGCAGCCAATGCCTGCAGTGAGACCTTTGGCCATCGTGCCTTTGGCAACTTCCAGTGCCCAGTCCACCTGCGCTTCTGCCCCTACCAACCAGAGCGACGTAAGGCACTCAGGGTCTGCACCACCTTCCAAGAGGAAGAATGGCTCTCTTGCAGTACAGGCTGGGACCCCAGACACGGCTACCCACGCTGGCACGTCAAGGAAGCCTAGTTTCAATGATGCAGAACTAGATCCACTTGTGGGCTATGTGTCGGCCCATGGCCGCGAAATGGTGGTGACTGCAGGGTGCAAGATTACGACTGCTCAACGTAGGGCCCACTGGCAGACCATCACGGACCGCATTAGTTCCCTTGGATTTGTGAAGCGCACAGCTGCTGATTGCTTTAAGCGCTGGAATGACAAGAAACGCAGAGCAAAGAACAAGCTGGCTTCAAATCATGCCTCTACTCTGGTGACTGGCGGTGGTTCTCCACCAGGCGAGGAACAACTCACTGAACATGAGTCTGTCACTGGAACATTCATCACCGAGGATCAGATCCAAGTCGTGGGAGACCTACCAGATCTTGAAGCAATGTCTGGTGAGTGACCATGCATGTGTGTGCAATCAATGTGTATGTTGCTTGGGTGATGTGTTCTGATTGAGTGCCAGGTGAGGCTGTCTAGTCATGACTGCTATGGGTCACCCATGTGGTCCCTCAAAAACTTTCCCTGGCCTTGTGTTTCCATTTCACAGTATTCCTTCTGACCACAGTTCACTTTTTGCACATGATTAATCCACTTGGCCTTCAGCTGTCCTCTTGCCACAACATTGTTCATACTCTTTTCCTCTTCATTCAGCCTGATTGATAAATGATTAGCATATTTACCAGACATTTTTGTTGCCTAATGTCCCAAATGTGACATACTTCTGTCATAGATTACCCCACACAATGGCCCACATTTATTGACGTATTAGGGGAAAGGTTTGTACAATCAGGCTGATTGAGTAATGTGCACCTACACATGGCCTGTACACTATCATTTTGGGTCCCTGTTTGAATGTTTAACATGAAAATGTTATCCTCTCATGGCGAAGAGACCAAACATTGATGTATCCATGTGCCTGCCATCACTGCATCAGTGAACACTGGCTTTGTTGCAGCATGTGGCACAAATGCGTGTTTTCTCACTCTTTTTTACATGTTTTATTTCATGATGTCCATCTCACATGGATGGGTCAAAGTACTGATTGCTACCATCTGGGTGTCCTTGTCAAATCTGCCATGGCTATGGTACGTGCCGTCTGTGTGCTGGCTTGTGTCATGTATGTGGATTGTCCATGCCACTCACAGGCTAATGTTTGATGTGACTGCTATCCAGCATGCAGCACATGTGTTGGTTTTCCACCTTGCAGTCATCAGTGTGTGCTTTTTGCCTCCCCTTCCAACTCATTGGCCCTCATTACGACCCTGGCGGAAAGTGACTGACCGGACCGCAACAGCGTAAATAGCGTTTCCGCCATTGCACGAAGGAGCAAAGTGCGGCTAATTACGACCCATCGGGCACGAGCATTACGCCATGGCGGAATCCGAAAGGCTGCGATGGCGGAAATGACCCCAAAACGGCCCTTACCGCCGCCGTACGCTGCACCAGGTGCAATACCGCCACCCATCTTAGCGGTCACCGTAATGAGCGGTCACCGTAACGAGCGGGCACCGCAAATTACGGGCACCGTAAATATACGGAAACGGAAGTAAAAGCATGTGGCCGGAACGGGAAACAGCACGCCGCACAACTATAAAATCCGAATCCCAACACAACCATTAAAAATCCGACCCTGACACACATCCCAACCCGTTAGCAACCCCAGTTAAAAAAATAAATATGGGAAAGGTAGCCAAGAAAGCGTGTGACCGCAAGCGGCAGGTACACTTCTCCCGAGAGGAACTGACCGTGCTCACCGAGACCCTCCAGGAAAATGCCGCCGTCGTCTTCTCCAGTCAAATGACCAGGACGGCCCTTGCCAACAAGAAGGCCATATGGGCCCTGGTGGCACAGCGCGTAAGTGCGGTGGGGACAACACCCCGCACGCCACAGCAATGTCGCAAGCGGTGGGACGACCTGCGGATCCGCGTACGCAGCATACTTTCTGCGAACAGGAACATCGCCACAGCTACCGGGGGGGGTTCAGAGTCGCCCATCAAGTTGACCCCCTGGGAGGATATCTGCGCCTCCACCATAGGAATGGAGAGCATAGAGGGAGTCGGAGGGATGGAGAAAGGAGTGCCGACATCCGGAGAATCAGGTAGGTTGGCCAAGAGAAACAATGCGAAATCCACAAACCACGAACATGTGCACTACCATGTGACCCCATAGTGCAATACATACTTTGCCCTGACAGCGCCCTCTAAAAGTCAGAATGAATAAACAAATCAATCAAGATGCCATAAACAACCCCTACATGTGCAGCATGCACCCCCTAACTGCAGGCAGCCAAATGAATGCATCCTCAATCCACACGAAAATGAGACCACCTCCAAGGCCCAGTCCCAAATCAGCCTCATGTACCACCCCAATGCATTTGATACGTTGCCATTCCAAATCCGACAGACCCATAACTAACGCTCGCCCCTCTTTACTCCACCACAGGGTCCGATACCAACGACGAGCTGCAGGACACCCCTACCAGCACGCCTGCAAAGAGGGCCAGGACCAACGTCCCAAGAGCCTCCACCTCAGGTGCAAGGATCAAGACACGGCAGCAGCAGGAATCAAGTGGCAGCACACTGGAGGGGACTGCAACAGGCACCCCAGCAGCCAGCAAGTCCACAACCCCAGCACCACAGGTCCCCCCAAAGAACGTATCTGATGGCACTGCCTCTGGTGGTAGCAGCACCATAGGTGACACAGCTGTCATGCCAGCATGCTCCGACACGGAAAACAGTGCTGGCGACGTAGGTACCATCCATGACCTTTCCCAATCCCCCTGCATGTTCCATCCCCTACACCATGACGAAACCACGCAGGGGCACCCTGAAGACGACGACTGGCCAACCCCCACAAGTCCTGTGCCAAGGCAACATGTGTTGAGCAGCCCCCCTGTCACACCACCGCAAATGTCCATGGCCCAGCAGAGGCAACAGTCCCTCGACCTGCTGATCGAGCAACAGCAGGAAGTGTCCACGCTACTCAAGGACCATGCAAATGAATGCGGGGGTTCCAGGGCAGCCATGGAAACATCCACCGAGACACTCAGGGCACAAATAGAGAAAAGTAGTGAGAGCCTCAGGGGAGAAATGGAGAAAAGCACCGAGAGCCTGAGAGCACAAATGGAGAAAAGCACCGAGAGCCTGAGAGCACAAATGGAGAAAAGCACCGAGAGCCTGAGAGCACAAATGGAGAAAAGCACCGAGAGCCTGAGGGGGGAACTGCATGCGACGTCCAAAGACGTTTGTGCTGAACTTGCTGCTGTGCGCCGTGTGCTCTCGGAGCTCTCACAAACCCTCAGAGACATGCATGGACGCGAGCAGGCAGAGACATCATCCGTGGCAAGTTCCGTCCAGGGCAGCCCCCAACGCAGATCTGGCAGGAACCTGCGCTCCACGGGCAGGGGTGCCCCTGATACCCGTAGAGGGGGCTTGCAATAGCGTCCAACCACGGACAGCATGCATATTTGGACACTGGTGTTGGGGGGGGAGGTAGTAGGGTGGAGGGGGTGTGTTGGGCTTCACTGGGTGGCGGGTCCATAGGGTGTATAAATCAAATCACATTAACAATACAGCATCTCATTATCATCCAATGACATGTGTGGACATTGATATTTGCGTACGAGGCCTTCATAGGCGTACAGTCCACAATGTGCCTGTACTACACACACACAGTGCCACAGGTCCCCTTTCCGTGTAATAGGCACCATGCGTGGTTGCTAGAAGCATGCATCTATGATGCTCTGTCGGATTGCACGTGCATCCTGTGCCTCATGGACTCCTTGAGGTGCCTCCACATCCCCACCCTCATCATCATCATCATCTTCAGGTGCATGCAGTACAGCGTCAGGGGGCATGGGCACATTCCTACGTATGCACATGTTGTGCAGCATGACACATGCCATGACCATCTTAGAAACCTTCTCATGGCTGTACATGAGTGCCCCGCCAGACCTGCTGAGGCTGCGGAAACGAGCCTTCAGTAGGCCGAATGCCTGTTCAATGACCACACGGGTACGTGAGTGGGCATGGTTGTAGTCCTCCTCATGCTCGTTCTGTGGGTTCCGGATTGGTGTAAGGAGCCATCTCTTCAGTGGATACCCGGCATCACCTGTATGAGACGAATAAAGGGTGTCAGTGGAATGATAGTGCTAAGTAGCCCCCCCCCCCTCCTGCAAGGTCATTGACGCATCAAATGGGCCACGATGTCATGCATGGAATGAGACTCACCGAGTAGCCAGGATCTGTGCCCTGCGTGTCGCTCCATGTAGCGTGGTATTCTTGTGTTCCTCAGGACCATAGAATCATGGGTAGATCCTGGAAATCTGGCACAACAATGCGTAAATATCTTGTTGGAGTCACACACCATTTGCACATTGATTGAATGAAATTGTTTCCGGTTGCGGTACTGGACCTCCATGGCATGTGGGACAACCAATTCAACATGGGTGCAGTCGATGGCACCAATGCAACCCGGGATGCCGCCAAGTGCATGGAATCCCACTTTTGCGTTGGTAATCTCCTGGTACGTGCGTGGTAGTGTGATGTGGTCGTCGGCGTGCTTCAGGAGGGCATCGTGCACTTGGAAGAGTGTCCGTGAGAACAGTGGCTGTGAAATGCCATGCAACTGTCCCACTGTGTGCTGGTAGGTGCCTGTGGCCAGGAAGTGGAGTGCAGACACCACCTTCAGTAGGGGTGGGATGGCGGTTGGGCTATCTATCATGCTCACGAGGTCAGCATGTGTCATGTCCACAATGGCGATTATGGTGTCCCGGTCCAAACGGTAGAGGGTGTGGATCTGCTCAGCAGTGAGGTTGAACGGATCGGCTCGGAGGCGTGGGATTGCGGGCCGCCTGCGTGGTGGTAGTGGCAGTGCTTGTGGGCCTTGCTGACCCTGCCTTGCCCTCCTCCTCCTCCTTCTCCTCCGTCTCCCCTGTGCGCCCGGTTGTTGTACCTGTTGTTGTTCGTCGTCTTCTTGTAGTTGTAGCACTTGCAGTGCTATCTGGTCCCCCAGGCCCAACATCGCTAGTCCTGCCGGTAGCATTTTGGAGTGGGAGTGGTTGTGGGAGGGGTTTGGGTCTGCTATATATGTGCTGTCGGCCTGTATGGCCTCCACCTGTGCTGATTGAATGAATCTGTGGCAGATGCAATCCCTTCTGGCCGAGCACGTCCCGCACGTAAGGCTGCATTTGGCCGCATGGCATCTTGGGATTGGAATCATGTATCAAATCCCGATGGCAGTGTGATGTACTTTGACTGATTTTCATGCTATGCTCCCATTGTTACACATGCTATGATTGCAGCCGCTTACATACCTGTGAAGAGTCAGTGGTATGTAGGGCTCGATCGATGGCCGACCCTCATGCAGCACAGTAACGTACTTCACCGACGGGCGTGGCGTCCCATTTGTGATTGCAGCCAGTTAGCATTATGACACACAGCCGCACTACATTGATGTAATTGTGAATGCAAGCGTTCACAGAAGCCTTTTCGACGTAATGTTGCAAGTGAGGAATTCGAAGGCCAGCATTTTTGGTTTTGAAGTAGCGGCGAGGATACGCCCACAGGTCTGGCTGGAAATGTAACGTTCTATTGTAGAATGTCCTTGGGACATGGCCCATAACGAGCAGGCAATGAATGATATGAATTGAATGGGATGCGCAATAGCGTAGTGGACGATAAGGCAGGACGTTCCCAAATCCATCTTGCTTCACAACACTACAGATCCGGCCAGGAGCACAGTGGTTTTTGCAGACTGCATTACGCACAGACGCGATGGAAGTTTCACATATTATGTGAGTGAATATTCATGCGTTTTCATTGCGGGATGAGGGAATGATGAATGGATGCATGGACTGATGATTCCGTTTAGGGTCTGCCATGTACATGGGTTTTTTGAATCACTCCCCTTCCCCTGCGCTATGTGATGCAAGGCTGCCATAGTGGGACTTACGTCTATCTGCCCTTGTCGGATCCTCCCTGTCTCGACGCGCCTTCATACACTTGTGTCTAGGCACGTTACTAATCCCATGTCATGGGTTCTATCTTGACGGACGCATGCACAGTAACCGACGTTGCCAATGGTGTATTTACCTCGATTGATTTCGTTATGATTCGATACTGATTTAGGGGTGTGTATATTCCTTTGGAGTGGGCTAGCATGCATATGGGTGTGGATTTGGTGTGTTGAATGAAGATTGTAATGCATCATGAGTCCCGTAATGCAATCGGTTAATTTGTGTTTCTTTTGGGTGACAGGTATCTCCTGCCCTATTGCAGATGCCATCTCTACGCCACTCCTCCAGATGGTTTTTACTCTCGACTCCTGCAGCTTCGGGTGAATCAGTGGAGCACCATTTCGATCTTATGGGACGATCGCCAATGGGCCACATGCCCTTACGCTGTACTGGTGGCTAGGTGCAACATTTCGGCCTTTCAGCTCGACTAGTGCCTGCCTCATGGGACGGACCTGCGGTTCTTGCCGCTTCCATGTTGCCTTTTGGAACGTTGATGTAGGCCCTGTGTGCCATGATGGTACAGGGCGTCACACAAGTGGAAGCTGGTCAATTATTGCAGATGCAGCCCTCGGTGATGATGGTTGTTTTGGTGTTATTTTGCAAATTGCTGTGGGGCCTTTGTCATTTGGATGTGCATTTAAATTGTATTCCGATATTTGTCGTGTTGCGTTGTTCTTTGCAGGTGATGTGGCGATTTTCGATTTGTGGCGGTATGTATTGCAAGATGATCTGCATTGTGTTCCGCCTTCTGAGTTGAGTTGTGTGGTACAGTACTGGCCGCGTTTGCCTACGTAGCACAGTATGGTCACGGATAGGGGCTGCCATTGTGACTGTTTACATGATGTGCTGTTCAGGGGCGGGGGATTGGCTTTTGGCCGACTGGTGCCTGTCAGCCAGGTCGATTGGTGGAATGATGGGATGTTCAGAATGTGGCTGGTCACAGGTGACTGTGTTTGCGTGCGTTTGTTGGAGGGGGACTGGGGTCATGTCCATTGGAATAGCTTCTGTATTGATGCCATCTGTGCCCTGCAGCTCCCATCGGCCCCTCTTGGGATGAGCCTGGCTGCTCAGTCACTCTGCCAACTTGTGTGGTACATGCTTCTGCTGATGGTTGGTTTGTTTACTGGCAAGAGTACAGGGCTGGTGCAATCCCCCTCAGGATGCTGTTTTGGATGTTGCCTTGCGCTGGTGGCAAGCGATGGGGGACTACTGTTGTTTTGTGTCATGTGTTCTTGATTTTCATTTTGAAGTATTGTACCTTCACATGCCTGTGCTGCATCAGTACGGCTATGGTGACATGCCGTACATGGATGCCCACTCACGGGGCGCTTTGAGCCCCTGCATGCTTTTCTACGTTGGCATGCATGGGTGAATTGTAGATTTCACTGGTTGCATAGTGTGAGTACATTGCGCCTGCCAGGAGTTGTGCAATGTGGCCAGGGAGTGGAGTACAGGCACTCAGTGGGCCATTTACGGTTGGTTCACGATGCCGTATTTCTCGCCATGGCGGAATGGTACTTTACGACGTGCTTGATGGCGTTCAGTACATGTCCGCTAGGGTCAGAATTCGCGTACCGTTGCGCCATGGCGGTGATTCCGGTTTTGCAAGGCGCGCGTGCGCGTACTTGGTGCAGTTAGCGTTGCCGTTCACTGCGGTGTCGCTAATGGCATCGTACTTTACGGTGACGGGTCATAATCGCAACGAGCGGTGTTCGATGGCGGTATTGCATTTCCGCCATCATTTTTCCATTTCCGCCAGGGTCGTAATGAGGCCCATTGACAGTGCATGCATGCCAGAGTTATTGTCATGTGGGACGTGTCATTTATGTACTGGATCTCTGCCTCGTCATGCCTATGTGTGTGTGCTATGGTGCTCATGCCTGTTTCCATTTGTTATCTTTCATGTTTTTGCAGATGATGAGGCACTTGATGCTGTTAAGGAGGAGGATATGGGGCAACCCCCAGGAGGACTCATAGCCACAACCGGGCACCAGTGGAGGACATGGGGTGGTGGTGGATGAAAACCCATTACTCCTACAGGCCATACTGTCCACGGGTGTCTCTGGGTGCACCTCCGGAGACCTCTATGAATCAGGTGCTGAATCGGACATTGAGACATATGTGCCGTCGCAGGTGAGTGTTTCTGGCAGGGATGCTGTTCTGTCCAACCCACCTGCACTGTGGGTAGACACCTCTATGGGGATTTCAGTGTTGGAAAGTCCACCTGTGGCGGTTACGGATGCTGGGTCACACTCCACAATATTTTCTCCTGTTCCTGGGCCAGCAGATCAAAGGAGGAATGCAGTCCTGCAGCCTCAGGCAATGCCAGCACAGCAAGGTGCACATCACCTTGCCCCAAACAGGTGTGGTGCCCGCCAACGCGGTGGTCGTGCGCCACCAGGCAATACTGTGTGGGAGAACTCCATGTACAGTATAGCAGCACAACAGGGGGTATCGTGTGAAATGATGGCTCAGGCAATGGATAGGGAGGCCACTTCCATTCTCCCCCCGAAAGGCATTTGGAGCTCCAGCAGCAGGCAACAGACTCCATTTGCCACTCACACAGGGAGGGCATGTTGGCATCCGACAGGGACGGACAGGCTGGACTGGAGACTCTGCACACAGCCATATCTGTAGAGTCACAGGCCCACAGGGAAGCCCTCAGGTTAGAAAACAGGTCCCTCAGAGATACTCTGGGTGAACTTGAGGTGTCCCGGAGAACAAGGGCAGAACAGCAGCTGGAGCAGCTGACACGCACACTCTCAGCTGAGCTCCAGGCAACCCGTCAGGAGATCCGGGCATCACACGAGGCAATGCAGGCAGAAATGCGTGCTACCCGTGAGGTGCTGCATGGGGATCTTTGTACCATCATCCTGCAGAACCAAACCTTTCACACCTGCATGCTTGCTGCCATGGAGGAGCATGCCAGGGCTTTGCGTGGTCTGCCTCCCATATCACGGCCACCTTCTGATGTATCACCATAGGGTGATGACAGCGGCGGCAGTTCTCCCACTGTAGTGTAGCCGTGCAGGCCATTAGCCCATGGAGGTATTTTAGTTTTTTCTCAACATCCTCGCATGTGGGTGTTGGGGTGCATCCTGTACCTCGTCCCTCCTGGGTGGCCTCCCCCCGACTCATGTCCCCCTGCACCCCCACCCACCCAGCAGTGACAGGCACCTGCCAGCAGGCCCCGACTCATTTCCCGCTGCACCCCCACCCACCCGGCAGTGACAGGCACCTGCCAGCAGGCCCCCGACTCATGTCCCCCTGCACCCCCACCCACCCAGCAGTAAGGGGCACCTACCAGCAGGCCCCGACTCATGTCCCCCCACAACACGTCATCATGATCCACAATCATGGCCCTCATGGTCACCCAAATCCAACCGCACGCCACCCCTGCCCAAAGAACCAACCAAGTATTACATCCACCCCACATTGAAATGCCCATTACATGAAACAACCCAAATGGCATGTATGTACATCAACACATGTCCGTCACACACACACAACAGGTGCCAGTGAATGTGAAAACCCACATCGTGACATACATGAAACCAATGAGAGAATACCACACATTGAAGTATGAAAGAAAAATGTATTGAACAAAAAATTAAGTGAATCAAATGAAAACACACAATAATGGAAATAAGAAATAAAATGCATCATGTTCCAAAATGAAATAAAATATGAAATCAGAATCCAAATAAATCCAAATGAAAATGTGTCCAAAGTCTCCGTCCAACAAAGAAAATCCAAAGGGAAAGAAATAAGAAAAATCCATTTCTCCATGGTGGAAAAAAAAAATGACGATAAATCCACTGTTCAACTATATACAAATAACAAATCCAGGGTCCATGAGCCCAACCATTGAAATGAAACCTACAAAAAAAAACGACCTAACAAAGAACTATCTACAAAAAGGTGGCGCATAGTCCAAGCACCCCAAATGAAAGAAAAACATAAATGAAACCTAACACTAACTAACTATATACAATGGCGGCGGGCAAGTCCTGTGGCTCACTTGCCAATTTCCCAGGCCATCATCGAACTCCTGTTCTATGTCCTGGAGGCGGGCCTGTTCCATGGCCCAGAGGTTTCGCAGGGATAACGCCATGTCCATCTCCAACTCCCTGCGAATTGCCTCGTGGCACTCAGCCTGCCTCAGCGCCCTGTGCATGGAGTTCTCCGCCCTGACCATAGTGAGCCGTGCCTCTTCCGCCTGCCGCCGCTCCGCATCTATGTGCTGGCCCAACCGCTGCCACATGGAAGACACTCCCAATCCAGGGTCCTCCTGCCCTCCGGCTAATGCCTGCCCCTCTGATGTTGATGGCCCGAGCCATCATTGCTCCCACCTTGAGCCTGCTGCTGCTGTGCCTGTGCCCTGGCTCTTGATGCCTGCATGTCCTCCTCCTGCTGGGGTGCAGTTGGTGGTGTGGCCACCCCTGCTGGAGCTCCGACTCCTGACTGTGGCAGGGATGTGTCCTCCACAAGCCTGGCCGCTGGGTCAGAGGCAGCTCCACAGGGTACCCAGGTGATACATGGCTGGAAGATGGCACGGAGTACGACTGGCGCATAGGGGGTTCAGGTGAGGGGGGGGTCGGAAGAAGGTCCAGCAGATGGAGGAATCCTGTCCTGGTGACCCGTCCCAGTAGGTTGACGCGGTCAAAGAGGCATCCGAGATGACGTGCAGTGTCTCCACGAAAACACTACAGGTCATCTCGCATGCCCCGTTGACGCAACGCCATCCCAGCCAGGACAGGCTCAACCCAGTCCCGGATTGCCACGCCCGCAGGGAGAGGAAGGCTAGTTGTTGTGCGCTCACCCCTACCTGAAAAAGGGTCTGGACGTAGGCATCCCTGCTGGTGCGGGATGATGCAGTCACAGTATCGGGGACAGGATTACACACAGGCACCTCCGCGGCAGCCTGTGCTGCCTCCTGTCCTTGCCACTCGACTGCACCACTAGCACCAGTGGAATCCCCCACTCCAGACCCCGTGTGTGTCCCTTCCACGGCCTCCTCCTCAAGCAAACCGCCCACCAACCTGGATGACTATGTGCCATCTTCCTCCATCGGAGCCTGTGGGGTCTCAGCTGCCCCTTCTGCTGTCGAGGAGTCCCCCTCCGACCTCCGCCTCTTGGACCTACCCTCGGCAGCTGCGGCCACAGACGCGGTACCAGACTCCTCACTCCCCGACGAGATGACAACATGGGAGGGGAGCTGGGCCTTGCGTCTCCAGCTGGTGGTGGGATCCCTGCCGCTTTGCTCCACACCACCGTCTCCGCCCTCTTCATCAGTTGACGCTGCAGACAGGGAGAGATAGAACACAGGCATCGGGGCACTGTACAATGGTCTGATACACACATGACAGTTGTACATGAGTGGCAGTGTCAAACTTCAAACATGGCATCACACTCCCCAACACACATGTCATTTCAACTCACACACATGAGCACATCAACAGGAATGTTGCACCAGGCAGCACCATCCATACACAAACAACAGCATGAGCAGCCGAAGGTGAGCCTGATGTCACATGCAACACGGGGAGTGCAGAACACATGCACACACGCCCCCAGACATACATGCATCTGTATATCTCCACCACCTGTCGCTGTGATAACATCCACATCCATGTCACATCTGGAAATCAGCTGTTACGCTCACCTGGTTCCCACTGGGATGTCGATCTGGACCGGCCTGGTGCCACGTAGAGCCGAGATGGCTGACTGGACACCCCCACTTACTTCGTTTGTCGGCTCGTGTGAATATCTTTCTGCAAAGGAGAAAGGGAATTAACCTCCCCTAATTCGAGCGTTAACCCACCTTCCACTCCCGTTGTCTGCCCACTGACCACTCCCGATGTTCCCTCTTGTTCTCACCTGATGGTTTAGAAAGGTGAGCTCTCCATCCTGCATCGAGCGCAGGGGCGCGTAGATGACCAGTTACTTCACTGGCGTGGAGGAATTGGTGAGTTCCAGTATTGACTCTAGGATCCAATAGTTTGTAAGAGTTCAAATGTCTGATCTTCACTCTTTCCGATTCCTTGTAGGTTGCCGACTTAACCACCACGAAGAGTCCAAAGGGTAGTTGGTGAGAGTCAGGTAAGTCTATAGTGGTTTTCCCCTTAGGGGCCGGGGTACGGCAATGATGCAGAGTTAACTGCGCCGACCCGATATGAGGTGAGTACCCCCTGCGGTAAATCAGGTAAGTCTTTGGGGGGTAGCTTGTAATGTCCAGTGGTTTCCCCTTAGGGGCCGGGGTGCGGCGGTGATGCAGAGTTAACTGCGCCGACCCGAGATGAGGTGAGTACCCCCCGTGGTAATCCGGTAAGTCTTTGGGGGTGGCTTGTATTGCCCTTTTGCATTCCCGTGCTCACCTGGCTTTTCTTGTCCCCTCAGATATCAGAGAGCGGGTTGGAAATGCAGAGTCTGCGATGGAGTGAGGAAAAGCTGCACTGGATGGTGAGTACAGCGCGGCGCTGCGAGGTGCGTGACAATGCGCATGCGATGACTCCTTCTTCAAGACCGACGGCGCGATGGATCAAGAATTCAGGTAAGGTTTCGAGTTTGAACCTCTTCTCCTTCTTTCTTTTCGTTTCCAGGTGGTCCAGGACTGAAGCGGGCGTGGCTGAAGACTGGAAGATGTTGGAGGCACGGTGAGCGTTACGCTGCTGAATGCAGAATAACGCGAAGCACGTGTGGCTGTCCGGGCGTGGTTTAAATAGCCTAGGAAGAAGTCCCAGGTAAGTATTCTTCCACAGCCCCACCCGAGAAAAAAGTAGTCCCTTAGGTAAAATAGTCCCACCTAAGCCCATTTGGCTTGTGGCTTCGTGCAGCATGGTCTGCACCAGGTGAGTATGCAGCATGGTCTGCATTAGGTAGGTTTTCTGTAATGAGCCTGGCGCCCATGGCGCCAGGACTGACTTTATCCTTATGAGCCTGGCGCCATAGGCGCCAGGACTGTACCCAAACAGCCCCTAACTGTGGTTTTTGGGCATGCTCCAAATGGCATGATGCCTGCTTCCGGGGTTGCTGGGCCTGGTCTGGCTTCCCGGGGGCAGGCATCATGACATCAGCCTCCTACATGTCAGTGTCACATGCATCCATGGTGTATCACAGTTGCACACTTGTCAAATACACACATATGCAAATGTACATAGTGCAGATACATGCAGGTGGAAGCAGCATCCATATGTGACACCACAACCATGCCACAGTACATACACAGAAATTCTAAAATGTGTGCACCCACACCTGCATTTGCCGAGCATGCTTACCAGACATATGTGCAACCTGCACACTCCTGCCACACCTCAACATGCACAGCATCCAATCAGTACACATGTACACTTACCACTCGACTCCAGACGGGTCTGCCTCTCAAGGACCTGGAGGCGGAGCGCTGGGCGTATACGTTCCAGGACCCTCATTTGGTTGTTGGTGAGGTGGACCCTGGAAGCCCTTGGCACCCGCTGCCTTCAAGAGGCGCCGGGCCTTGGTGAGGGTCCTGGACCTGAAGTCCTCCCAGTGCTTCCAGATGTGTTGAATGTCGCGGACTGCCACCCCCTCCTCGTTGATCGCAGTCACAATGTCCATCCAGATCCTCTTCCATCCTTCATTGTCGGCGCACAAACTTCCAGAGAGGGCATCATACTGCCCCAGAACTTGCTCCACCAGGATGCAACTTCACTGGCACTGAAGCTGGTAGCCCTCTGCCTCTCTGGCTGGGGGTTGCCAGTGGTGCCAGATGGTGTTGTGTCCGACATGGCAACCCCAGAGGCAGGTGTGGGTGGGCAACTGGGTCCTGGGGCTGGGCTGTGGAGCGATGGTTTCCCAGTCGGTAGTCTTCTGTTCCAGCAGGGGTGGTCACAGCAACTGTACCCCTGTAGATGGCTGACGTGCAGGCACCAAATAGCAGGGCACGTGGGCAGCAGGCAGGCAGCAGCAGATGGCAGGTGCCAGCGTGCTCGGGGTTCTGGGGGGCAAGAAAATGGCCTTCTGTGCAGGAGCGTGGTCTTCCGTGTGTTGTTGCGTGGCCAGCTTGATACGGAGTGATTTGGCATGTGAAAAAACTGTACGTCAGCGTGTAATTCAAGGAAAGGCCCTTAGAACGTAAGCGCGTCTGTGACGTGATGCACAAGAGCTTTTCCCTCAACATGGGTGCATGTTGATTGTACATGTGCAAAAACTGCACATCCGGGTGTGACTGCGTGCAATTGGAGGAAATGGCCTTAGTGCGTACGCGTGTAAGTGACATTGCATGTGTGGGCTGGCTTAAAAGGTACGGCTAGGACGCCATTTTCATGTACGTGCTTTTTGTGGAGAGCGAGCAGGTGATTATTCTACTTCTTGTCAGTTCACACGCGATAACTTCACAACGGTTCCAGTTCGTCTTTTTCATGTTCTTTTTCCAGGCAGACAGTGATTCGCGCATTTATTTTCCAACTGTGGTTGCCCCCGTGTATCGCGTACCCGTTCAGAGGTCATTGTAGGCTGCGTGTACCACGCGTATGCTTATTTTTGTGTTTCTGGGTGCCACAGCGTACTGCGGGTTCATTTATCCACACACGTGCTCTACCAGGGGTTGCGTGCACGTTAAATATTGTTTTCGGGGTGCCTGTGCGTTGCGTGACCCGTCATCTTCCCCCAGGGGTCACAGACAGCCTTGCTAGAGCACTAGGGTACGAATTCCATCTAGTACCCTACCCCTTTCACCCCAATTGCCCAGGACAATTGTTTACTGCAACTCCCGTACGCACAACAACATCAGTGCCATGGTTGGGAGGCGACCAAGCAGTAAGGGAGACAAAGGTGGCCGACCTCAAAGAGGTGGGCGCGGTAGGGGACATGGCCAGGATGTGCAGGGTGGTCCAAGAGGCCAGTGTGTGGAGGACCAATCAGGGACACCTATGCCCCCCCAATGGTCCGGGGAGATGTAGCTGACACCATCCAAGCTCAGCCCTTGTTAATCCGGCCCATATTGTCAACAGAACCAGCACAGGATGACTCCCAGGCTGACTTCCGTGTCACCAAGTCTAAGCCACGTGTGTCGGTGAAAGTTGCTGTCACCAGGCCACGTGGATCTGGGACAGCAATGTCATCTGCTGCCCCAAGTAGCCAGGGTGAGGAGGCTGCAGGGGCAGCTGCAGCTCAATCCACCCCAGCTCCGAGTCTCCCAGCCAGGACAGTGTCGGTCCAAGTCCATCACACCGAGGTTGGTCCTGCCAACATCACCCAGCAGCCAATGCCTGCAGTGAGACCTTTGGCCATCGTGCCTTTGGCAACTTCCAGTGCCCAGTCCACCTGCGCTTCTGCCCCTACCAACCAGAGCGGCGTAAGGCACTCAGGGTCTGCACCACCTTCCAAGAGGAAGAAGGTCTCTCTTGCAGTACAGGCTGGGACCCCAGACACGGCTACCCACGCTGGCACGTCAAGGAAGCCTAGTTTCAATGATGCAGAACTAGATGCACTTGTGGGATATGTGTCGGCCCATGGCCCCGAAATGGTGGTGACTGCAGGGTGCAAGATTATGACGGCTCAACGTAGGGCCCACTGGCAGACCATCACGGACCGCATTAGTTCCCTTGGATTTGTGAAGCGCACAGCTGATGATTGCTCTAAGCGCTGGAATGACAAGAAACGCAGAGCAAAGAACAAGCTGGCTTCAAATCATGCCTCTACTCTGGTGACTGGCGGTGGTTCTCCACCAGAGGAGGAACAACTCACTGAACATGAGTCTGTCGCTGGAACATTCATCATAGAGGATCAGATCCAAGTCGTGGGAGACCTACCAGATCTTGAAGCAATGTCCGGTGAGTGACCATGCATGTGTGTGCAATCAATGTGTATGTTGCTTGGGTGATGTGTTCTGATTGAGTGCCAGGTGAGGCTGTCTAGTCATGACTGCTATGGGTCACCCATGTGGTCCCTCAAAAACATTCCCTGGCATTGTGTTTCCATTTCACAGTATTCCTTCTGACCACAGTTCACTTTTTGCACATGATTAATCCACTTGGCCTTCAGCTGTCCTCTTGCCACAACATTGTTCATACTCTTTTCCCCTTCATTCAGCCTGATTGATAAATGATTAGCATATTTACCAGACATTTTTGTGGCCTAATGTCCCAAATGTGACATACTTCTGTCATAGATTACTCCACACAATGGCCCACATTTATTGACCTATTAGGTGAAAGGTTTGTACAATCAGGCTGATTGAGTAATGTGCACCTACACATGGCCTGCACACTATCATTTTGGGTCCTGTTTGAATGTTTAACATGACAATTTTATCCTCTCATGTCGAAGAGACCAAACATTGATGTATCCATGTGCCTGCCATCACTGCATCAATGAACACTGGCTTTGTTGCAGCGTGTAGCATATGTGTGTTTTCTCACTCTTTTTTACATGTTTTATTTCATGATGTCCATGGATGGGTCAAAGTACTGATTTGCTACCATCTGGGTGTCCTTGTCAAATCTGCCATGGCTATGGTACGTGCCGTCTGTGTGCTGGCTTGTGTCATGTATGTGGATTGTCCATGCCACTCACAGGCTAATGTTTGATGCGACTGCTATCCAGCATGCAGCACATGTGTTGGTTTTCCATCTTGCAGTCATCAGTGTGTGCTTTTTGCCTCCCCTTCCAACTCATTGACAGTGCATGCATGCCAGAGTTATTGTCATGTGGGACGTGTCATTTATGTACTGGATCTCTGCCTCGTCATGCCTATGTGTGTGTGCTATGGTGCTCATGCCTGTTTCCATTTGTTATCTTTCATGTTTTTGCAGATGATGAGGCACTTGATGCTGTTGAGGAGGAGGATATGGGGCAACCCCCAGGAGGACTCACAGCCACAACCGGGCACCAGTGGAGGACATGGGGTGGTAGTGGATGAAAACCCATTACTCCTACAGGCCATACTGTCCACGGGTGTCTCTGGGTACACCTCCGGAGACCTCTATGAATCAGGTGCTGAATCGGACATTGAGACATATGTGCCGTCGCAGGTGAGTGTTTCTGGCAGGGATGCTGTTCTGTCCAACCCACCTGCACCGTGGGTAGACCCCTCTATGGGGATTTCAGTGTTGGAAAGTCCACATGTGGCGGTTACGGATGCTGGGTCACACTCCACAATATTTTCTCCTGTTCCTGGGCCAGCAGATCAAAGGAGGAATGCAGTCCTGCAGCCTCAGGCAATGCCAGCACAGCAAGGTGCACATCTCCTTGCCCCAAACAGGTGTGGTGCCCGCCAACGCGGTGGCCGTGCGCCACCAGGCAATACTGTGTGGGAGAATGCCATGTACAGTATAGCAGCACAACAGGGGGCATTGTGTGAAATGATGGCTCAGGCAATGGATGGGGTGGCCACTTCCATTCTCCCCCCGAAAGGCATTTGGAGCTCCAGCAGCAGGCAACAGACTCCATTTGCCACTCACACAGGGAGGACATGTTGGCATCCGACAGGGACCGACGGGCTGGACTGGAGACTCTGCGCACAGCCATATCTGTAGAGTCACAGGCCCACAGGGAAGCCCTCAGGTTAGAACACAGGTCCCTCAGAGATACTCTGGGTGAACTTGAAGTGTCCCGGAGTACAAGGGCAGAACAGCAGCTGGAGCAGCTGACACGTACACTCTCAGCTGAGCTCCAGGCAACCCGTCAGGAGATCCGGGCATCACACGAGGCAATGCAGGCAGAAATGCGTGCTACCCGTGAGGTGCTGCATGGGGATCTTCGTACCATCATCCTGCAGAACCAAGCCTTTCACACCTGCATGCTTGCTGCCATGGAGTAGCATGCCAGGGCTTTGCGTGGTCTGCCTCCCATATCACGGCCACCTTCTGATGTATCACCATAGGGTGATGACAGCGACGGCAGTTCTCCCACTGTAGTGTAGCCGTGCAGGCCATTAGCCCATGGAGGTATTTTAGTTTTTTCTCAACATCCTCGCATGTGGGTGTTGGGGTGCACCCTGTACCTCGTCCCTCCTGGGTGGCCTCCCCTCCAGTCCACAGATGGCCATGTTGAGTTTTCTTTTTTTTTAACAGTGTGGTGCTTTGTGTGGCTCCCGTATGCATCCACTGTGTATTCCAGCTGGGCACATGTAGGCTTGTTCTGTCTTTGTGTTACATGCTTGGGTTCCTGACACACACCCCTCCTGCTTCCCCTTTCCATGGGCTTGCAAAGGGTGTGACCAAGTGACAGTAATTTACACAGTCACATTGGTATCCCATAAGTTGTGTGGACAGTCTGTAGTCAAACCTGTGTATACATCCCTAGTGGGTATTGTTGTAGAAATCTCCACTGCATGATGGATTTATGTATGGTTCTACATCCATGACTTTTTCCTTATATACCTGTACCTTTGTGGGATGTTTTTACCCATGCATCCAAGCCATACAATAAAACTGTGCATTACTGGCATTGAAAACATTATGATGGCCAGAACTCCCCAGAGAGTGCAAACGGAAAACATGAAGAATAGGCTGCCACCCATTTTTGCCTATGTTGTGAGCACAGGAGGGCAGTGCCTAAAACCACCATTGGGCTACATACACAGTAGCCTGAAACCATTGGGAATGGCAATGCTGATTGCCAAAAGCAACCCAGAACTGTGGGGAATTCATTTTCTTAATGTCAAAAATTGATGCAATACTGGTGCTCACCACTATCAGAAAGCCGGCGTTTTAAAACCACCAGACTTTTGTGTAAAACTGAACAAATGAACCCAAACCAGGCCAAGGAAAGACTTGCTAAGAGGTGGATACAATGTAAAACTAGATTCTGAAATGACTTGAAGGAAGTAATTATTTAATGTATGTATAAAAAATATCTGGGGATGTCAGCAGTTTAAGTGAATTTGGGTTTAAAGCCACTAAAATCGAAATGTTTAGAATAAATGAGTGACCTAATTGTGAGTGTCACATAGGTTGCAATTGTTTAAATGTCATCATTTTGAACTTAGAATCAGCATTCTAGCTGCATGTGCAAAAATTGTAAGTTGGATTTGAATGTAGAAAACTGGGAACTAAAGGGACATTTAGCTGAAGCCTGGCTGAAGAGAGTGAATTCTGCCCGGCAACTACCCCTGACAGGAGGGAAACCTGCTCAGCCACTCTTCCCAGGCCTGGCTGCATTCTGCTGCCCCTGCCAAAAGGAGATGACACCTCTCTGATTGAATTAGGAGAGTGGCACCTGGGGACTACAGGAAACTAAACAAAGCACTGTCACTGGCTCAGGCAAATGTTATATTGGGGGGGTCGTAAAATGGCTTCCTCTTGGGAGAAACTGGGAGGGACAGTGCCTGTGAGGGCAAGCTGAGCTTGGGGGAAGTGGATAAACCAGAAATTCCACCATGTGCTTTGGAAAACCACACCCCATTGGGGCCAGAGCATGATTTTAAAAAGATGGATAATTCACGGTGCAGACTTGTCAAAATTATATAAAGAACATCATCATTCTTGCGATTTTTCTGTGCACATTTTAAGAGGTGTTAGGACCTGTGGTATGTTCTTGGGGATAGTAGCGGAAAAAAAGGTTGTTACTCCAAATGTACGCATGTTAAAAAATCTGACACTTTATCATCTGAAACCCATATCCCTGGTGCACATCTGTGTAAAATCTGGAAAGGTTTAGAGGTCGTTATCTGGATGAAAAGGGGAGAATTCTGTCATAAGTGGACACGACATCGTACAAAGACAGGGATCGGATGGTTTGGTGCTACAGAAAATATGTTAACTGGACCTATAATATTAGAAAATTGGTACATAGATAAATATGTATTTGGGTCAGAAATAGATTTGTGTGCAATTTGACAAGGGGAGGTTCCTCTGACCATAAAACCTACAGCATCACTCTGACACTCCATTTTTTCCCCCAATCAAGGGAGAGAGGAAAGTTTGGCCAATGATAAGTGAGAGGGGCAGGCGTAGCTAGGCCCAGGCACACACCCATTTTCAAAACACATAAAAGGAACACTGGAACCCAGGTAGGGACATTCACTTACCACTTTCTTGCGGGACGCTTTGCTGGGAGACTTCAGACTTCACATCCAGAGATCCAGACTTCAAATCCATCAATCTCCGGAGACCAGAAATCAACTCCAGAATTTGTAGCAGAGAGGCCTGAATCCACAAGCTGAATCCTCTTCAGCAGGCCTCAAAACCAACCAAACTATTCAACAGCCGGGCGAGCTGTTTGAATTCTTTGCCAAGAACTTTTGCAAGAACCTGTAGCAGTATCCAGAAAGCAGTGCTGTATCCGGAACCAGAGAGAACCAGAGACCAGATCGCTGTGAAGAACTGCTAGCAGAAGTCCAGCCAATCCTGACCCGATCGGTGACGAAGTCGCATTCCTGTCCAAAATCTAGTGTGAGTACCCAGCTAGCACTGTGCCAAAACCAATCCCTTAGTTTAAAATAATCTAATCCAAACTATTTTAGCCTATTAGAACTGCCTCCTAGAATCGTGTCATTCTGTCATCTTTAAAACTGAAAACTGTCATCTGTCATTCTGAGCTTTAAAATTTCAAATCCGAAAAACTACCTTTACTAAATCGGCCACATCTCCGGAACCGTTTGTGCTAGGATCAAGTTTTAACTGTCATCTTAAAGCTAAGATTCTAAGCTTTCCAACGAGCCTAGAACCCACTCTGTATAGTGCCTCCATAATCAGTAATCGCGCTCGACGCACGCGACAAAATTTGCCGCAATTTGACATTTTGCTTAATTTCAGCCACGTGTAAAAATATTTGTCCTTGCTTTCCTTGCTGAAATTCGTGTGCAACCTGACAATCATTCATAGAGCATTGCTAAAGTGATCCTGAATTAATTTAAGTATCTCTCACTCACCCTGAACATCCTATAGGGAATTAAAAGCCTTTTTAGCATATTTTGCACTTAATTGCAACCACATCAAAGTATCTTGCCTGTGTTTAAAACTCCTACCTGTTTTCATCTAAGCTTGCTAGGGGGGAACTGAATTATATTTGATTGCATTCCTGAGAACTGTGTGCTTTCCTTCCACCTCTTTACCTTGCATAAAGTGGGGGGTGAATTGTCAAAGAAAAGTGATTACATTGTCTTTTGTTGAAGTCATATCAAGTTTATTTTCTGTACCACATTTTCATTCATCATTGCATTGTTCTTGAAGCCATAAAAGCATTCTCAGCTACTTCATCCTCTCTATATCACTTCTAAGCCATCAAAAAGAGTGTACCACTGTAACAATATCCATTGTTAATCATTATCATCTTCACAAGTGTGCTATCAAACATTAATTTATTATAAAAGTGTGATATATATATATATATATATTGTTTAATTTTCAAATAAACCTTTTAATTTGCAAAACAAACCTACTTCTTGACTCAGCGGGGTCAGGGGGATTCTAAGAGAGGGGAGTTATATAAGGGTTGTCATCCAGAGTAAATGAACAGGACATAAAAATATATCAATAAGGGTTTCCCTCAGCATCCCAGACTAGGCATTGACTTAGCTGTAGTGTTGAATTGAATCCGCTTACACCTTCTTCATGTCTTAACAAGCCCATCTGCTTTGCAGATGCAGTTCATGTTTATTTATTTATTTACATTTATATAGCGCGCAAGCAGCCCAGGGGCATTGAGGCGCTGTTACTTGCATTAAACTTAGTTACATGTTACAGGCATGGTAGAAGTTGTTGGCACATTGTGAATGTTACATATATCGCTTTGGTCGTATAATACATGATACATGGAGGTATTCGTGCTGGTGTGTCTGGCCTTAAGTGAAGAGGGTGGTCTTCAAGGTTTTGTGGAAGGTGGTGAGGGAGGCCTCGCCACGGATAGTGGGTGGTAGGGCATTCCAGTGAGATGGCGCGAGTTAAGGGAAGCTGGATCCGCCCGCTTTTGCTTTTTTTACTCGTGGCACCAAGAGCATGTTGGTATACGGCGATCTGGTTGGCCTGGTGTAGGAGACGAGGTGTATCCTTTGAGAGAGGTATGCAGGAGCAGTGAGGTGGATGCACTTGTGGGTCAGTGTAAGGGCTTTGAATAAGATCCTTTCTTGTATTGGGAGCCAGTGGGCTAGTTTTCTGGCCTCCGAAATGTGTTCTCTTTTTGCAATGCCTTGGGCTGCCCGGAGTGCATTGTTCTGTATTACTTGTAATCTCTCTAAGTTTTTATTGGAGGTTTCTAGGAAGAGTGCGTTACAGTAATCTAGCCTAGAGCCGGTGATGGCTCTGGCTATGTTGGTGCAGTTTTCTTTGGAGAGAAAGGGTCTGGCTGCATTGATAAGTTTGGCATGATATGCAGCTGCAGAGGCAATTGCGTTGATTTGTCTGTCCATGGATAGGCTGGATGTTGTATGCAGTTCACTGATACATTTGCCTTCCATCAACAATCTGCAGATGGAAGGGGTCGATGTGCTGCCTTAGTCAGGTTGTGACACTTGCACTACTTTTATATTTTATTGTGATATATTGCCACTGTTTGACCACATACTGATGTTTTCTCTTGCGGGTAAGTATTTGTTCATGTATGTTGTTTTTGGATTCATTATTGAGAGCAAATTCTCTATGTCATGTTTCCATTTAGGACAGTGCACTTTGTGACACTTGTGTCATGTGTTGTGCATTCATTTGGTTGCTTTCACATTACATGCCATGCCATGGTGTGTTGGGGAGGTGTTGAGTGAAATGCCACTATTTTGATGTGGTATTTCGCAAAGGGGTAGTCCTTCATGCTACATAAATTTGTGCCTTTTTATGACACAGCATTGGGTGTCTTTGAGTAGCTAGGGATGCACACAATGTAGCACTTCCAGGTGAACAATCTCAGGCTGGTATGGTTGTGACAGTTGACTGTCCCTTTTGTCATCATCATTGATTTCGAGCTGGTATGTGCCAGGCCTGTGTGCACTCCGCAGGGGAGGGATTTTAGGTGAAGTAATTTGCCCCAAGCTGGGACCAGGCTGCCTCACCATGTGCCCTTTCACCTCCCATGCGCAGCGGCCGTGCATGTGGTTGGGGATGTGGGGGCACCACCATGTCCACTGGCACGCCCCGCCGGGTTGCAATGTTGTGCAGGACACATGCTGCCACTATGATCCTGCACACTATTGGGGGCGCATATAGCAGCTGCCCACCAGAGCGGTCAAGGGAGCGAAAACGTGACTTGAGCACTCCGAATGTGCGCTCCACTATGCCCCGGGTTGCAATATGGGCTGTGTTGTATCTTACCTCGGGTGGTGTGGTGGGGTTCCGAATTGGCGTCATCATGTAGGTGCTCAGAGGGTAGGCACTGTCCCCTGGGGAGGTGATAATGGTTGTCATTAGTGGGCTTTTCCCATTTCTCAGTTTGTGACATAAATGCATGTGCAGAGGCATTTATACTCACCAATTAGCCATGTGTCGCCATGCCGGCCAGCTTCCAGGTCCCGGTTTAGGGGTGACATTCTGAATATGAAACTATCATGGCTGGACGCTGGATAGTTGGCATATACTGAGGTGATGATTCCCTTGGCATCACATACAACCTGCACGTTGATGGAATGCCAGTGTTTGCGGTTCCGATAGATATGCTCAGTGGCCCTGGGTGGACGTAGAGCCACATGGGTGCAATCAATGGCACCTAGGACTTTGGAGAAGTGTGCCACCCGTATAATTGCTGGACAACAGCCTGCCTTTCTGTAGGTGTTCGGGGCATGTATATGTGACTGCGGACTGAGGGGCGTGCAGTCATGATGGCCAACACCTGGTGTAGGCAGCGTGACTGCGTAGCCTGTGGCACACCCCCCACTATGCAACTTGTCCGCTGAAATGAACCAGTAGCCAAGAAGTGCAGTACGTTGAGCACCTTTTCCAAGGGGCTCAGTGCTTGCGAGCACAGGTTGGGTGATGTAAGGTCATGCTCCCACTCCCTCACCAGGTCTAGGATTATGTGTGGTGGAAACCTGTACCTCCCATACACCTGGTCATCAGGCATCCCAAAAAGGCTGGTCCTGGGTAAAAAAATGTGGGACCTGGCTATCCTCCTCCTGCGGTGTCCCACGACCACTGCTGCGAGGAACGGTATATTCATCATAGCGTCTGAGCTTGTTTGTTGTTTGCGCGCACTTTTATGCTGCGCGGGGCCGCTTACGCCTGCTTCCTGCTGGCGTACTTGTTTCCGGATTAGCGCGTCTTTTTTGGCGCACGCCTTTCATCAGTTCGATTCCATGAATATGTGTTGTCAGCGCGCGTGTCGGCGTTGCGAGCATTTACCTCCTGTACTTCCCCATAACGCCCACATTTTTATGCGTTGTTCCCCTTTCCGCGTGTTACGCCCCATGTTCCGCCCACTTTCCATGTGTGCGCTACACTATGTGCGCTTTCCCTGTGCACATAGCGCACGCCGTTTAGTGACGTGTGCGCCCTCGTGCGCAACCCACGGATTTGGCGCACGTCCCAGCTTTTACTAGCGCATTCCATGAATCGATCAACCCATGCGTGCGTGGCTTTGGCACGCGTACACTGCGATTTTCACGCTTGCGCTCACCTTTTCGGCGCACATTTATTCCATGAATTACCCTGTAAATGTCCAAGTTGTGAAGTCGTATTAGACAATTGGAAATTGAGAGTAAAAGTTGATAGTTGTTCTCCCTGGACTATCATTACGAAAAAGACTTGGCAGAAACTGGTTGCAGAAGGCCTCAGATGCAAATTGAAAGCATCAGACATAAAGAATCCAGGTGGATTCGAAGGATTGAAAATACACATTGTGGATTGGTTTTCAAGTATTATTCAGCACGCCTATCAAAGATAGGCGTGCTCAAATAAAAGTTTATGTGGCTGAAAAGGGAGTGAATGTAATAGGTTGGAGAGATCAAGCAGGATTTCTCAATAAGGCTGGATCCGTGTGACGAAGAACAAATTCTGATTGTAAACAGTAGTAGTGAACAAACCAAGAAAATAGACTTGAATACAGGTGATGTCTTGAAAACAAGTTTGGGATTGCTAAAACATTTTGCTCATAGAATACGACTTAAACGAGGAGCACTACCGCTAACACACACGAAAGACAGGCCAATACCGTTTGCCCTTATCGATAAAGTAGAACAAGAATTAGGAAGACTGGAATTTGTTGTGGCAATAAAGAAAAATGGAAGCCAAGAATCTGCGTGGACTTGAGAGATGTTAACAAAAACATCATCACAGATATATTTCCCTTGCCAATAATATCAGAGATGCTGAACCGCATTGGAGAAGCAGATACACTTACCACGTTAGACTTATCAAGTGCATACCACCAGATATCACTCACAGAGGACTGCAGAGACATCACAGCATTTATCACACCGTATGGTCTATATAAGTACAAGCGATGCCTTTTGGACTGGCTTCCGCAGCTGCAGTGTTCTAGAGAATTCTGACACATGTTTTGAGGGGTTTAGCTGGAACACTAGTATACCAGGATGACATAATTATTTTTGGCAAAGGTTCTGAGGAACATGACAGGAGGTTGAATGAGGTGTTGTCAAGGTTGGATGCCATTGGGTTGAAAATAGAGCGAAGTAAATGCAAGTTCAAAGTAAAAGAGGTTGAGTATTTAGGTCACATGGTGAATGGAAGAGGTTACAAGCCCAAGCTAGAGGCCATGAAAGCAATTAAAGATTTGCCTAATCCAAGCTAATAAGGATGAGCTCAGGTCATTTCTTGGTTTGTGCGAATACTACAATAAGTTTGTAAAAAATGTTGCCAGAGTGATAGTTTCCTTTGAGGAAACTAATGAAGAAGGATGCGAGGTTTGAGTGGGATGATGAGTGTAAAAAAGCAACAGAATGTATTAAAGCAGAGATTTGTGGAGCTGTAGAATAGGGAGGGTTTGTATTTGGAAGACAGACCAGAGTCACGGTGGATGCCAGTGGAAGTGGTTTAGGAGCGGTGTTGTCACAGATCACTGATGATGGTCATGAAAAAGTAATAAATCATGCATACAGAGCGATTTCTGATACGGAAAGTAGGTTTTCAGTTATTGAAAAAGAAATGTTAGCTTGTGTTTGGACAGTTAACTATTTTAGAAAGTATCTATGGGGGAGCAAATTTATAATACAGACGGATCACAAACCATTGCTAGAAGTACTTACTGTACGTGGAATGTGTAGAGCTTCTCCCAGATTGGCCAGATTGAGTCTCAGATTGCAGGATTATCAATTTATAGTAAAGTATGTCCCGGGAAAAAGGAATGTAATAGCTGATTATTTGTCTAGGTTGCCTTTAAGAGATTGTAACAATTGCGCTGAGGAAGATTGTGAAATAGTGGCAACAGTGTTTGAAGTGACGTCAAGGGAAACATGGTTAAGTGTACTTGTTAAGGATGAAACTCTACAAAAAGTCATGAAATATACCAAATCAGGTTGGCCTGAAAAGAGGTTGATTGATGATGAGTGTACGAAGTTCTGGGAGATCAGAGATGAGTTCTCTATTGAAGATGATCTCTTAGTGAGAGGGGACAAGTTAATTCCTCCACAGGTTTTGCGTAAGAAACTAGTTGAAAAGGCTCACCAAGGGCATCCAGGAATTACAGGGATGAAAAACAATGTAAGAGCAAAGTATTGGTGTCCTGGTATGGATTTGATGATTGAAAGGTTTGTCAGAAATTGTTGGCCATGCCAAAATAGTGACAAAAGCTGCAAAAGTTATAAATTGGAACCTATCAACATGTCAAAGGTTGAAGCACCATGGGACAGGTTAGGTATTGACATAGTGGGTCCATATGGAGATTTGAGGTATGAAAGACAATTTTTGATTGTGTTGGTGGATTATTACTCAGGGTGGTTGGAAGTCAGGTTAGTGAGTAAAATAGATTCCAACAAAGTGATAACATTTTTGCTACAAGTTTTCAGGAGGGAGGGTTACCCTGAAAAATTATGATCAGTGATAATGGAGTACAGTTCAGGAGCAAAGAAATTAAGGAGTTTGCCAAATGTTTAGGGATTGATTGGAGATTCTCGGCGCTTTATCACCTTCAAAGCAACGGTTTAGTGGAGAGGTGCAATAGGGTCATTGTTGAGACAGTGGAGCAAGCATTGTGGAACAATATGCCTGTTGATGAGGCACTTAAGGAGAAGTTATGGAGCAGCAGGGGGGGCGTGGCTATCTGGCCATGGAATAGGACGTGCTGCGTTAGGAGCTCCTGATGATCCCACTTTATTTTTGCTAAAGTTACCCGTTTAAACTGTAACGAGCGCCTAGAACTTTGGGGATCAGGCATCGGAAGCTGCAAGCCAAGTGGAGTTCGTTGGAGAAGTTCATGGTCCCGGGGAATCGTGAGATATACATGTTTTTGTTGGTATGGCTGTGGGGCCGCTTCGGCACCAAGATGGCGGCTAACAAAGAAGAGGCCTCCGAGGAGAAACGAAACTGATTCCCCGGAACTGCGGGACATGGCTGCAGAAGATTGCCTGGAGGAATAGTACAATAGGGAAATATGGCAGAGTGTTCGAGCACTGTGAGAGCGCCCGGCCTGGCATATGCTAATGGAACCTCGGCGATCTGACTGCAGGAGGAGATAACATTGGATGCTTGGGCGACAAGGCCTACGGAAGTTGAATGAAGAGTGTGAGGCCATAGCCCACCCTTAAGACAATTTAAAGTGCCATCTCGAATGTGAGTCAGGAGACCTGGGAGCCAGACTATTGTCGGACCAAGGACAGTGCAGCAGCTGCACCAAGGCGGGGTTTTACAGGAGTGGAGGGCAGCGCCATGTCGGCGAAAGGGTTGAGAGTCAAGACTAAGCAACCCTTGATGGAGGCTTTCACGAAAACGCAGCGGACCCCCTGAACATCGGTGCAAAGCATGGTCTAGACCCCCGCGGAAGATGCCCCCGAAGAGGATAAGCACCAGATCCTGGAGGCTATAATGGGACTGAGTGCTAAATGGGACTTGGCAATGGCGGACCTACGCACAGCTCTAGAGAATAAGATTGATGCTCTAGGTACGGAACTCACCCTGCTATGTCAAGATGTCAGTGCGCTTGCAGAAAGGACCAGTGGATTGGAAAGTGTGGTGAAGATTAATACCGATGTTAGCACGAGCAATGCGAAGGAGATTTATGTCTTAAAACTACAGGTCGCCAACCTGGAAATCCTTGTGGAAGAGGCGGAAGGAAGGGCGAGGAGGAACAACATTCGCGTGGTTGGCCTTCCGGAGGGGGAAGAAGGCCAAGACCCCACAAACTATGTGGAAAACATGATCCTACAAGGGATCGGAGCAGGGAATCTTTTGCAAGGATTTACGGTGGAGAGGGCGCACCGCGCCCTAATGAGGAAGCCCCGGCCGTGGGCCCCGCTAAGACCGATCATCGCGAGGATCCTGAATTACAGGGACAGAGAAAAGATCCTTGAATATTTTCGTAAGGGCGGTACGATAGAGAGAGCATCCACCAACATCACAGCATACCTGGACTATACGATACTGGTGCAAAGGCAGAGGTATAGTTACTTCGCCGTCAAAAGAAGGCGGCGGGAGTCAAATATATGCTGCTGTATCCGGCACGATTGAAGGTGCTACATAAGAACAAAGCGCTATTTTTTGATACCCCGGAGGAGGTTGTCACGTGGCTGGACATGCAGGGCTACCCGGAACAAGAAGCGGATCGTGATCGGCAGGATCATACCGAATGAAGATTTTGTAATACGGACATTGTGAGGGTGAGTGGGAGGAGGACCCTGATTGTACAGAGAAACTGTAACTGGCTGAACTTTGAGCTCAATCTGAGCTTGGTGCTCGACTTGGACTGGAATATAGTGAGTGTAACTGTAATTGGTAACTGTCTAGCATCTGCATGCGTAATGTTTCTTAAAAGGAGCAACAGAACGTGGACGACCTACCCCAATAGATTATTAGTCTCAGCGGCCATTAGGGCGGCTTTACCCTACTGAGCCCTGAGTAGAAGCTGGTGCTAGGCAGGGCTAGATGTGGGGGTGCCTGAGATCCAGGAATGGAGCTGGGCAACGGTTGGGTAGGGTATTGTTGGGGGAGGGATGAGTGGGAAGAAGGTGGGGGTTGGAAGTTGAGTGTGTGTGTGGTTATGGGGAGTTTAAGTTTTGTTTCAAGCCTATTTGGAGGAATCAGCATGTTCCTTACCAACGACCTATGGGGGACCTCAGGATAATAACGTGGAGCGTCAGGGGCCTTAACAGTTATCTGAAAAGAAATAAAATCATGATGTATCTGAAAAGGCAGAAAATAGATATTGCACTACTACAGGAGACGTACTTGACGCGAGAGAAGTTGGACCTGGTTAAGAGAAAGTGGAGAGGGACTGTAGTGGGCTCGCCATACTCTGCATACGCCCGGGGTGTGATAATCTGGGTGGCACTGCATGTCCCGTTCAGATCGATACAAGAGGTAGTTGAAACTGAAGGAAGGATGGCTATATTGCGAGGGCAGGTGGAGAGCAGGGAGGTATGCATAGTAAATACGTATGCCCCCAACCAAAACACAGCAGCGTATTTCAGAGCCCTGTGTACCAACCTTAGTACGAGTATAGGGAGCGCGGTGATCTGGGGTGGGGACTTTAATTGTGTGCTGAATCCTCTGGCGGACAGATCTGATGGCGGGGTGGGTAAGCCTAGCCCGGCGGCGAGAGCGTTGCAGACACGGCTAGTTGATTTTGGCTTTACAGATGCGTGGAGGATGAAACATCCCACTGAGAGGCAATACTCGCACTTTTCAGCCCCGCATCAACTGCACACTAGGCTCGATTACGTCTTTGCTACAGCAGATGTGATGTCTGAGATTACTCAAATCGAATATAAGGCTAGGGTCCTCTCAGATCACTCGTCCCTGATCCTCTGTTGGCAATATTGCCTCCCGAGGGCGAAGATCCCTACATGGGGCCTCCGAGCAGAGGCGCTTATAGATCCAATCTTTAGGGAAGATATAAGTGAAGAGATAACTAACTTCTTTGAGGAGAATACTGGGAGTGTTGATCCCGCGGGCACATTATGGGAAGCCTTTAAGGTGGTGATGCGGGGGGCAGCCATTGCTAAGTCAAGAGGGTTACAGGTTGGGGTCTTGGTTGACCTGCAGAGGACGGAAACTGAGCTAGAAACAGCATTGAAGAGCGGTGACGTAGACACGGAGCTGGTACTCCAACTACAGCAACAATGTGCAGGGCATTGGGAAAGACTCTGCCATCTCAATGATTGGAAATATGTTGAGAGGCAGCACGCGGGGGGAGATAAGACAGGCCGCCTTTTGGCCGGGCTATACAAAAGTGAGACCCCTAGGCCTCCGATTAGGACCATTAGAAGACATAGGGCTGCCCAAGATAAGTGAAGAAGAGAGGGAGGAGTTAGATGAGCCAATCACGTTAGAGGAGTTAGAGGCGGTTGTGAAGCAGTTGCCTACCTGTAAGACCCCGGGAGCAGATGGGTTCCCCAGCGAATTCTATAAAGTATACAGAGAGGAAATCCTCCCCCCAATGCTGGACATGCTTAATGAAGCATTTGAGATAGGACGGTTGCCTGAGTCGCTCAGAGAGGCGATCATAATACCGCTGCCCAAGCCCAATAAACCGGAGCATAGATGTAGTTCCTACAGGACTTTGTCGATGCTAAATCAGGACAGCAAGATTCTAACGGCTGTCCTAGCAAATCGATTGCAGAAGGTGATTGGTAGACTCATACATCCTGATCAAACGGGTTATGTCCCGAACAGGAACATAACACACAACCATAGACGACTTCACCGGGTGGTCGAATGGGGTAGTAAGAACGAGGGTGAGATGGCGATAGTGTCTCTAGATGCAGTTAAAGCATTTGATTCGGTCAAGTGGCCATGGCTATTGGCTGCTCTGGAAGGGTATGGAATGGGGCCGGACTATATCAGGTGGGCTAAGATGTTGTATAGTGAGCCGCTTGCCAGGGTCCGAACTGGAGCGGTGATATCCGAGAGATGGCAACTTGGTAGAGGCACCAGACAAGGGTGCCCCTGGTCCCCGATGCTTTACATCTTAGCCCTGGAGCCTCTGGCAATATGCCTTAGGGCACAGTATGATGCGATAGGCATTGAGGTAGGAGGGGAACGACACTTGATATCCTTGTACGCAGATGATTTGTTATTGTACTTGCAATACCCAGAAGAAAATCTCTTATACATACTTGAAGTGATGGAAAGGTATGCAGAGTTGTCGGGCATATCGGTGAACCCCCAAAAGTCTGTCATATTCCCGCAAGGTAGCTATAAGGGGACCCCTGTAGATAGACTACCGGTGCTACAGGTACCATGGGCAACTAGCTCTTTTCGTTACTTGGGCGTAGATGTATACCACACGGTGGAAGAAGAACACAGACATAATACGGAAGTAGCCGTCGTGAAAATTAGGAACAGCATGCAGTTTTGGGCAAGGCTGCCCCTGGCGATGATGGGGCGGGGGGCTATGCTCAAGATGGTAGTTCTACCCAGGCTCCTGCATTACTTTAGTAATATCCCATACATGATACCCAAGAAGTTTTTCAGTAAATTGAACAGCATGTGTAGGGACTTCCTGTGGCACGGTACCCGAAATAGAGTGGCGTTTTGGAAACTGCAGAACTTTTATGAAAACTGAGGTATCAGACTGCCTCATTTTGAGGTGTACTAATTGGCGGGACAGCTACAGTATGTGACTAAGTGGCTTTCTGATGAAGTGACCCCTGAGCACGGGGTGCTTGGACAGGACTGCGCCCCGTTTTATTTGAAAGAAATGATTTGGCTGCCTGAAACCGAAATAAGGGGGCGTCCTGCGATGTTGAGGCTTGGATGGAAAATTTGGCGTAGGGCTTGTCGTTTGATGAATGTCCCATGCCCGTGCCTCCCGCAGATACCGCTGGTTGCTTTGACAGGAGGGGATAATCAGCTGAGGGTGATTATTAGGACCTACTGGGAATCGGTGGGGCTGGTAACGCTAGGCGATGTTTGGCAAGAGGGGTCCATTAAGGAGTTTATAGAACTCAACGAAGAGGCGGGGCTGCACACGGGCCAATATGTCACGTACATTAGGTTGGTGTGAATGATTAAGAACACCTGGCCAGAGACAGTTTTGATAGAAGAACCAGATGCAGTTTTGGGAACAATATATAATATATCCGAAGGAGGGCATGAGATCTCGAGACTGTATGAGATGGTGATGGCTAAGGTGGGGAAAGATTTGACACATCTGAGACTGGACTGGGAGGCGGAAGTGGGGGCCCCGATGGAGGATGGGGTGTGGGAGCGTGCCCTGGGCTATCACAAAAAAGTGTCTAGAAATGCCAGATTAAAACAAATACAGCTGTATGTAACGCATAGGTCATACATGACCCCCTTGAGGATATCTAAGTTCCGAAACGCTGGAAGACAAGTGTGTCCTAAATGTAACCTAGAAAACGCTGACATGACACATATGTTTTGGTCGTGCCCGATCATTGGGTGTTTTTGGGGAGAAGTGGCGCAGAAACTGGCTGATAAGGGGGTTACTCTTGTTGTAGACACGGCCTGGGCCTGCTTACGGGGCGGGTTCCCTAGGCCACGGAAACTCAAGCATATTGAGAAACTGAGAAATCTGGCGTATGTGCTTGCGAAACGTAGGATCGCCATGGGGTGGAACAAATGCCACAAGCCTAAGGTGGATGTATGGTGGAAGGACTTGCAGAAATGGGCGGAGGCTGAAACGGTGGCATGGCAAGAAGCGAGTAGCCGGGCCGAAGAAGGGGAGGCGGGCACCCTGTTGGCTTGGAAAACGCTAATAGCAGAATTGTTTGGAGTAATATCAGATCCAACAGACTCCGAAGAGAACGAAACCCAGCCGCATGTGCCAGACATTGAATGAGATTGGCAAATAGGCTCATGGGGGGAGGGACGGGTTGTGGGAGCAGTGATTAAGATAAATTGATGTGTAATGGAACTATTATGATTATGCTGCTTGTTTGGTTTTTGTTGTTTTGTTTGCATAAAATCAATAAAAGAAATTAAAAAAAAAAAAGTTATGGAACAGCAGAGTCTCTGTCAGGAGGGACACAGGAAAGTCGCCATTTGAGATGATGAGAGGCAGAGTACCGAACACCTTGCTCAATCCTGTGTGGGTGAACTATAGGAAAAAAGGGGAGTGTGATAACAAAGAGGTGTGTGTTGAACAGAGCAGGTTAAAAATGTCACCTGGTGATTTTGTAAGAATCAAAATAGGACGCAATGTGAGAAAAGGTGAGTCTAAATACTCCAATCCTGTTAAAGTGATTGAAGTGTTTAGAAGAGCTGTTTAAGTTCGTGGTGGGTCAGTTTGGAATTTTGATAGGGTCAGTAAATGGAATTGGATAGGTGAAGATAACGTGGACGAACGGATGAAGAAGAGAGATAACAGAAGGGCTATCAAGCTATTTGAGGATCATTTGTGCTCACAATATGGTGGCGTGTGTGGGCAACAAGGAAGTGAAGGAAGTGGGAGAAGTGTAGGTACATCGAGGGAACAATTCTGTTGATGATGGAAGGATTGTTCGAGATTCAAGAGTTAGGAAACTACCTGTTTGGTCCAAGGATTACGTCATGGTCAAATAAGTGTGTTTGGTTCATGGATTATGTCATGCATAAATAGTTGCATTTAGTTGAACACATTTGTTGGGAGCTATATATATATATTCTTGAGAAATGTTTAGTTATTTTGAGTTAACATGTTTTGAGTGTTTTTAGTTTAACTATTGGTTTTAACTTTTAATTAATTTGTTTTAAGGGAGGGGGATAGTGTTGTATTTCTTTAAGTATCTTCGTTAATCCATCTGAGATGGAATCATTATTTCATTGTATGGGGCACCCTGCCTGCGTGTGCGTGAGGTGGAATGTTGACATTAGAAAGGTGTCTGAGGTTCGATGAACGGTGAGTGAGTCAGTGGATGAACGGGCGGTGAAGCGAGTGGATGCAGTGCAGGGCGCCGGGTCATATATGTTTATAAATACACTTGGATTGCTGGCACCTTATCAGGAGTCCTGTCCATACTTCACAATGCACCTGGTCAACACTCCGAAGGATAGATGCAGTCTTTGCCTGTGGTTATTACAAATTGCCATTATCTGTTGGTCCGGGAGTGATGACCCGAATTATTTATTAGCTGACCCAATTAACCGGACTGCTCTTACATGCGATATTTTATATTTTGAAAGTCCCTATTTGTCGCATACTGTATCCGCAAACAGAACATATTATAGCTGACATATAACCTTGCTAGTACACTTAGTTAATAGATGCATCTTTGCCGTCAGATTGATGAAGCGCACGTGAATTTTGCAATGCAACAGATTTTCTTGTGTGGACAGAGGGAAGTCAATTGTCCCTCTAAGAGCATTTAAGTATGACCCTAGCAGGATGCATGAGGAGGAGACGGCGCGCCATCATGAATTTGATATTGTCAATGCTAGAAATAAATATGAAAAGATATGAAACCTGTGTAAGTCAATTGATGCCCCACAGCCATTGGACAAACGTGTCTTGTCACCAGACAGGTGGCTGAGGGGAAAGCATTTAGCTACAGGCTGCTGGCAAAAGCCCACAGTAAAATGTGCCAAGTGGTTGTAATGTAGGCCTTCCTTCAGGGGCAAGTACACAAGTAGCCACCATTGGACTAGAAGCGGCTGTGAATTGCAGCAGCTGCTTTTGGGTGAATAATCAGATAAGATAAATAAAAGGTCGACTGTCCGGTTTGATTCCGAATGAAAGTAGCATAAATGCGCAGGCTCTGCGTCAGAAACTGTGAGGTCAAGGCAAAATAAGTTGTAAATTCACTTCTGCCTGCGTATTATTCTTCTCAGTATTCATTAAGGTAATCCAGGTTCATTTCAGAACGTGTGCAGATTTAGCTTGAAAAGTGGCCATGGGGGGTCTACCTTTGAGGGTCATCAACCAGAAGCTTTAGTAACCCACATTTCACACTCATGTGAAAATACACAGTTCTAAAACAAATCAATTAAGCTGAAAGGGCCGACAAATCCCCTTTGCCCTCTCATAAGTCGTTCAGGCTAATTTTAGGGCAGCATGTGTGTGGGCATTTTGGCAGACCTTCCCACTGCGCTAGCATCACACCTGCCCGCCAACCCTCCCCTCATATTCGTTTTTGGCAGGTAATCATTGGCTAAGCTTCCTTCATGCCAATACCTTTAGTTCGGTCACGGGTGTATAAGAATAACCCGGTGGCCCCTAACTGAAGCGAAAGCGGGAAATCCCTCGAGTCCAAGAAGTCTGTCAGAGCCTTTCCAGAGGAGAATGTGCAATGTATCAGAGTACATCAACCATAGAGACGAAAACACGGAGAGAGCTCCACTGGGACTTTCTACCTGATCTGCATCCTCACATACTGCCCGATTGCCACTTGATGGGAATGACGTCTGGAATGGTCAGCTGTAACATGTATGCGTGTACCATGTGGCCATGGTATGGATACTGCCCAGTTTGTAACATTAAAAGGAAAGAAAGTAGGCATCTGGAAAACGCACACAAAGCTGTAGGATGGTATTACAAAAAGTCTGCACTGGTGCAAGGTAAATAAGCATCGACGTGTGTGTTCAACGCCATTTTGCTCCAGTGCATGCCTATTCCTACTCATTTGCCCTGGTGCTTGCCCTATTTCTAATCATTTGCCCTGTTGCAAAAATGCATTGAAAGAATATCTTTTTTGGCCTAGACCGATTTTGGCCCGAGTGTAAATTGCACTTGCACCTGTGCAAATGTTCTGGAATACCTCCTGCAATGTCTGAATTTAGATTCACACAGCTAACGTAAGTGTAAGCCACCACTGTGAGCCGTGACACTCTGCATAGTGGACCTGTGCCCTCATCGGCCAGGGATGCACCTCCCGTTCGATGGCCCCATCCATAAAACTTCCCGAGACCACCGCCAGGCGAGCCTAAATGCGGCTGCAGTCTTGATGAACCATGAGCATGACAGCGGGAGCTTTGGATCTTGCCTCAAAGGAGCTCAAAACCCCTTCTATTTAATGGGTCCTACGATTTAGAAAGTGGTATTTTTCAATAAAAGTGCTGGTTCCCACTGGTGATGCAATGAATGGCTTCTCCTGAAGGCTGTCTGATTCACTCTTTTGGGCACAGGCAGTGTATGGTGTCAGCTACTGAGGCATTACTCACTGGTCACCAATTATGATATAGATACATCACTACTACTTTGCTAGTGATCTCCACACTACTATACTGACACACACTGGTTGCCACTGGTGATATGATTACCGGTTACGACTACCGTACTGGTGACCTGTGCACGATCAGCTATTGGTGCATTACTGGTGGGCAGAGAAGATCTGATCACTGCTTTCTACAACATTCCAGTTTCCGGTGTTTTGGTATTTTTGGTTAGGTACTGTCGCCGTATTTGATATTTCACATCACCTTTAACATCTTCAAGAAACCTACAAATGGGGCTCCAACGTGTTCACCTGGCCCTGGATGCACAAATGACTTCACTAGGCCAGGACCTCTCACATCTGGCAATGCAAATCTTTGTTTTTCCTCTGCACACTGCTTAGAATTCTCCATTAGCTCTTCAAGTGTTGGGTCACACCCTGATAAAGCTGTTATTGTAGTGCCACTGTATCTTTATTCTGAGGCTATCCACCTGAAGCATGGTCTGAACATTGGGGCCTGAAGCTAATGTAGATGGGCCGGCCTCAGTGACGTTAACATCTGTATATGCCCACACAGCACTGCTCAGTGGGTATTTATAGACTTTGGGTGGGCCTTGCCCGCTAAGGCCCTATCCTGTCTATGCCTCTGGGTCTGAAGCATGATCCCGCTCCCAGCCCTGGGAATTACCCAAGGTGTAGATTTTACCCTGCGGTCATTTCCTCTTCTAGAGTCAGTCAAGTGGTGAATTCCGGTAGTGTTTCCTGGCGTAGAAGTTTGCCACTCGCGATCAGGCAATTGGTTTCTACTGATTTAAACGTTACTGCCAATAAATGAATTGAGTTTATTACATTTTCTGTTGCATCTGATGATGTATGATAATGGTGACAGAGTTAATGGCGGGCCTGGCACCTGATTTTGTGGTACTTAGCGCCTTTTCCGAGTCAATTTAGCAACAGTACAAGTTTTAGGAGGTGCACTGTCTGCGATGATGCTTGTCATTCGGGTGGTAGCAGACTTTGCAGTGTTGCCTTCTAGGCGCAATTGTAGTCACTGGAAAGTTAACATGACTTTATCTGAATACTTAGAGAGTTATTGGTGCTGTTAACTGCAACTTGCACTTTTATCTAATCATGTCTATAATGAGTGCAGCGTGTGTTGGCTCTCACATGGCTCTAATGAACATTGTTAGTGACTAACGGAATGATTTTCCTCCAAACATGGAACATATGGGACAGACAGTACATGCTACACCGTTTAGAAGCAGGAAGCATCCAGCACAAAGCCCTGTTTAATAATCAGATGTTGTTATGATGTCGCTTTGGTTGCAGACGCTCCCCGGAAGCCACAGAAAGAGCGCATCTTAATATCAGGTGCCCAGGTACACAGTTTGTCTGAGGAGCAGCTCTTAAAAGCCAGCAGACTTTACCGGCAAACAATAATGGACACTATTAAAGCTGAACTTGAGCGGGAACAGAAGCATTCGATCTGCTGTTCCACTGCAAGTTCGTCCCAGGTCACGATGGAACCAGATGCCAGGAGTTGGCAGAGCTCTTTCAGTCATATTTGACTACTTTCTATCCATGTGTTCATGCTACATTGCAGAGTGTGTGTGTGTATATGTATGAGTATACAAGTATAGAGAGATATCTAGATAGATAGATAGATAGATAGATAGATAGATAGATAGATAGATAGATAGATAGATAGATAGATAGATATAAACCAAACACTAGCACAGCTTAAAAAAAAACCTTGAAACAGAACTGTGAAAGAATAAGTAATTGACTTGCCACAGCGCCACCCAGAAGCCATCACTGGAAGTTCACTCCCAGTTCACAGCCACATGAGCAATGCATTATGGTTGTGCAAATTAGCCCAGCTGCAAGCCTTTTGCTCCTGAAACTTGTCTTTGTCTTACAGGGCAGTGCTATTTTATGCCTACCTTAATCAGCCCAAGACAGACAGTTCTCAAAGCTGGAGAAATTGCTTACCTAGTTTCACCTATATTAGGGATCATCAGTACAGTATAGTCAGACAGCTTTGTAGTTGGAGCATTGGGGCATGTTTAAATATATATATATATATATATATATATATATATATATATATATATATATATATATATATTTTTTTTTTATATATATATATATATATATATATATTTATATATATATATATATATTTTTATATATATATATTTTTATATATATATATATATATATTCAAGGAAAAAACGTTAGTTGCACGGACGTTAAGGTGAGAACTTCATGCAACAAAACCCCTGAAATTCAGCTAAAGCCACCTTGACTTCGAGCCACCTCTTGCGCAGCCTATGACACAATGATGACATCACAGATCACATCACTGATGACATCACTAATTACATGTTGTATGGGAACACTGATGACATTACAAATCACATCACTGATGACATCACTGGTGACAACGCTAATTACATTGAATATAACTGATTACATTAAAAATGGAATTAGACATCACATCATTTATAAATTAGCTCATGAAAAGTTTGATTACCTTAATAAAAATTTAGGCAGTGGAATTGGCCATAACAAAGGATGGGGTCACTGGCCAGTACCAAAGACCATAGCTAGTGGTCGGTTACTGTTCAAACATACCAATGTGCATGGTTAAAAGCCATACCTAGCAGCCCATCTGTAGTCAGCGGTCATGGCTAAAGGCCATAGCTAGGGCCCATTCAGGGCCGGTGCAAGGAATTTTGGCCCCCTAGGCAAATTGTCAGATTGGCACCCCCCAGCCCCACTGCAGGTCCTAACCCTTCTCAACCAACCGTCCCCATTCAATTTTGTTACCAATTTCTGCAACCGCCCTTCCCCAGTTGTAGGGTTGTTGTGAACAGACACACAGAAGAAGTGAGTATTTAGGATCAGTTATAGACACTGAAAAACAGAAGGTCTATCTGCAAATGCATCGACCCAGAACAGTGACACTCATTAGAAGGGAGAAGTTACTTTCGCTCATTTGATCATCATTCCTGCCATGAAGCTCGAAAAAGGGTTTTATATTATGTAATAAAATAAAAATCTTCAAGCACTCGAGTAGCGGTATAGAAAGGAATTGCTTCTGAAGTAACGATAACCTGGAGGTTTGAGGTATGATTCTCCTCTGCACCTCTGCCTGCTTTAAACCGCCCTCCCATTATTTGAATACACGCTGGCAAGGCCTGGTTCATAGTTTCGTTTCCACAGTGTGACCTACAGTATTCCCACCTAAGCCCACTCTGTGCTCTTAAATACTAATTTTGGGTAGAGCAACAAACCACTTAGTAACTCCTTTAATTTATTAGGCCACCATGATGAATGGCCCTAGCAGAGGACAACTGGGACAAGACCACAAACCTAAGGAAGAAGTGGGTGGAAAGCCCCATTTCCTCTCCCCAGGTACAGTAAATAATTAAATAACATCCATGTACAGTACAGTCGCTCTTTATGAGGCATTGTTTCAACTGCAGTGTCACATTAAACGTTTGGTAAACTGCAATAAACTTAGGACTAAAGGAAAGCATATGAGAGCGGCATCTTTATGGGCTGCACATAACAGGCCCGAGTTAACGTGTGCTCTGTGTCTGTCTTCCATTCTTGGCCTTGGAAGGCACAGTGCAGCAAGGCGGCAAAGCTGGTGGCAGGCGGAAGAGCCCTTTCCTGAAGGACAGATGGACACACACCTACCTCAGTGCCAAAAACGTAGGCATAACTGTACTTATGTATGTATATTTATTTTTGTTTATTTATTTAACATTTGTATGGTGCCTATACAGCAAAAAGTGTTTACAGGTGCCACAAGACAAAAAAGGGGGGTGGCGGTGACCAGAGGAGAAAATAACAATAACAGTCCTACTAGACCTTGTGACATTCAGATGGTACAAGTGCAGTAACCGGAAGTGCATGGGGAGGGGGCAGATCAGGGCGAAGGGATGGGATAGGGAGATGGGAAGAGGGAAATGTGCAAGAGGGAGGGGGCCCCAGGGGCTGGGCTAGAGTTAAGGTTAGCCCAGGAGGGCAAGTGTTTGGGGAAAAAACAGGGTTGGGGGTCAGCTAGTGTAAAGGAAGGGGGTGGAACAGACACAGTAGGCTAGTCAGGGAAGAGTGCCCGAGGGCAAGTGCTGGTAAGGGGAGAGGGGGAAGACTGGTTAAAGGAGGGCCTGGTCCCAGTAAAGGCTCATAAGGAAATGGGCATCCAGATGTAGCGGCAGGTGGAAATTAGCAGGCGAGGGAAGGACGAGGAGAAAAGGAAAGCCTTGAGAAGCTTCCAAAACTTAAGGAGATCCGGCTCAAGATGGAGATAGGCAGGCAGGCTATTCCACAGGGAGGCCCCTGCCAAAGAAAGAAATCTACCCCCACTCTCTGCTTGGAGAAACGTCTAACCTTCAGAGAGTTAGAGCTAGAGGACCGAAGGACTCTAGCAGGGAGGTATTTGGGAAGAGAGAGTTGGGTGTAGGGTGGTCCAAGGCTACAGAAAGCCTTGTGGATGATGCAGAGGGTCTCGAATTTGATCCTAGCAGCGACAGGGAGCCAGTGGAGGGATTTTAGGGCTGGAGAGATATTGTCCCTGTGCCTGAGGCCAGGGATTGGTGCACAGAGCAACAGGTTGGAGGTTTTCGAGGCGCAGTCAAATGAAAGACAAGGAGCCTTTGTGGGGCAATGATTGTATGTCAATAGAAACAAATGGAATTGTGACAGTCACAGTGTCTGTGTCACTCAGTTTCTGCCTTCCCAGGCTATTATTGAACCGGAAAGCAGTACTGACAGCTATATGCAAGGCAAGCAGTTCTAACATCGGACCTACCCCGCGGTCCCTGGCCTGGGCCCTGCCCCTCTCCCTGCTGACCTGTGACCTGGGAAATGGTCCAGCGGTCGCCAGTAAATTTATGCCCCATGGCCACATGAGTCACAAGACACTCACAAACAAATATACACTCATTCTCCATTCCACTTCCATATATCTCTCTATCCCTCCCAGTTCAGCTATTGACACCCCTCAGGCCGAGAGAGAGGACAATTACAACAATAGGGCACCCCTCACCTGCCTGTGCTGTGTCTGTGTCTGAGTCTCTCTCATCAGGCAAGTTTGCCACCCATGGCGGCAGGCTGCATCTAGTGTGCACGGCGGGCCACGGACAGTTCAGACCAGGCGACCATCCAGAAGAGAAGAACATTTGCATGATCCTCAATCACAAGGACACGCACCTGTACATTAGCATCGCACAAGGCAAAGCGCACCACGCCCAAGTCCCGACCCAAACCGAACCTCTGGGTGCCTGCTACTGCAGACAGTGTTGAGTGTGCCACCTGTTAAGATGGGTTTCTGAACTCTGACCTGATTGGCAGAGGTTCAGAAGGCCAGCCCAGTTTCTTGGAACAGGGTAACCTTCTGGTCAAGACTAGGTCTCAGGTGGGGTGAGAGTGTTCGAAGGCCCACAATGAGCACACAGAGTAAACGACACCACAAATTACTCTCAGTCACATGTATATATCAAAAATACACATACATTTATTAAAGGCATTTAAATCAAACACAAGATGAAACTTCAGTAATATGAACAATTCTAACAGAACCTTATACTAGTGAACATATATACATTAACTATTATCCTAAGTCAATATTAAGCAAGTATGGATCAGCAATCTGTAGAGAAGAGGGCCAGACAGTGGTAATATCCTTTAGGCAATTCCTCAGGAATCACAACCCTAACTAGTAGGCAGTCCAAACCCTATGAAGTGTGGAGCCTTGTGCTAAAAAGTACATTTAGCGCAGCAGCGCTCGATCGTGTGTTAAAGTACAAAACTGGTCTTCTTCAAGGGGCTGTATTGTCTCAGGAAGGGGGGTGATGCGATGAAGAATAGAGTTCCACTATTCGAGGAGGGTCTCCACAAGAGGGCAGAATGGTTTCCAGGAATTAGGAGTAGGATGGTAGCTCAGGCTACCCTAACTAAGGTGAGTGGCCCTTGGGGAACACTAATGCGTAAAAGTCTATGGATGTGCCTAGCGGCCACCGTTAGGTGTTGCAAGTACTCACCGACCATCGACGCAGTCCAGAGCAAACTTCGCCGTCTAGTCCAGTTCGCTTACAGGTTTGAGTCCAGCAGTTGCGCGTCTCTCCTGCTTTCAGGGGCTGCATTCCAGAACTTCAGTCCATAGCAGGACAGTGGCTTTTTCTCTGCATCTGGGGAAGGGATCGGGTCAGTTCCACTGCAGTTTGTCTTAGGGCACAGACGGGCACAGCAGCAAGGCACCCACGAGGCTCGTCACCACAGTGGGGCAACACGGGCACCGCGTAGGCTCGGGTTTGGGCAGACTCTCCTAGTTCCTGATCTAGGAATGCTAGGTGTACGAAAGTCGGCGGGAGAGTGCCCTCTACCAAGAGCTTACGGTTCCCAAGTCAAAACTCAACACAGCGGCGATTCCAGAGCAAAGGTCCGGCACAAGCTGGTCAGTCCACTAGGCAGTCCAGGAACACTTCTCAAGAGGCTTGTTTGCAGTTTAAGCAGGAGGTGCCGAGAGTAGTTGGTCCCACTACTCCAAAAGGTCGAAGCGCAGGCCTTCTGTGACCGATGAGAAACAGGGGCTCTGACGAGACAATAGCGGGGTCAGTGGTTCCACTGATCTGTTTCTTTGGTTCAGGATACTTGGCTACTTTACTAAGTTTGGTGAGAAATCAGAAGATCGACCTGGAATGGGTGTAGAGTGCCTTCTCGTATCCAAAGTTTGCTTTGCGCCAAAACGAAGGGCAACCAATGGAAGATCTGCTCACATTCAACCATCCCAGATGTGACCAGTCCCAGATGTGACCAGTCACGGATCATGGTGGTCCCAGTCATCCCAGCACACCAAACATCCTGGCACCCAAGATGTGTATTGGAACTAGACAGGTCCAGCCCACATCCTGGGCGCACACACATAAGGCATTGCCGAAGCCCGCTAAAGCCTCGGTTTGCGCGAGGCTCTGCATGACCAAATAAGGAATTTCCCAGAGCAACTCGACCTGGGGAAGGCGAAGGGACAAAATGGCCAAAGGACAGCACAACGGACTTTGTGTCATGGCCATTTTAGGCACTGGCCACCGTCCTGGGCCAAACGCTGTAAACGTGGTTTGGACCGTTGAAAGAGTCAAATTGCTTTAAAAAGTAACTGCTGCCACCAGCTGCATCCTGAGCATACTTGTACATTCACAAAAATCATTTGGGGGTGTCTAGGGCTTTACAAATAAAAAAGAGACCCCAGGGCACTGTACCGGAAGATACATTGTGCAATGATAAAAAGTTACCAAGAAATATCAACAAAGTGAAAGACTAAGGGAAACAAAGTCTCCCAGTACTGACAGTCTGAAGGGCATGTCAGTTTCCCCTTAAAAAGATGAGCTAAAGCCGAGTGGAGTACAGAAGGAGGCTGGGCTCCACTAGTTAAAGTGCGAACAGGATGGTCAGACAAAAGCAAAAATGGAAATCTTTCCTCACACCGCCCACCTCACGACCTGAGAGAGAGAATAATAAATATATGTATACAAAAAATGTGTAAGTGGTTATTGTCTTTGGCGGCATTTGTCGCTCTAACATTTTCACCTTATAGGCAACCGCCTAACCTTGCCTAGTGGTAGCACTGGCCCTGACTGGTCCCCATTGATATGTTAGAAAACCGTCCACATAACTCAAAACCGTGGCCACTGGCTTGTATTGTGTTGAAGACCATGGCTAGTGGCTGGTTAGTGTATATAATATAAAGTGGGCACAGCCAAAGGCCACAGCTAGTGGCTGGTTAGTGTTGTATAATACACAGTGGGCACGGCCGAAGGCCATCGTTTATTGCATTTTATTATTGGAAAATATACAGTGGACATGGCCAAAAGATGTACAAACTGCTCAAGGTCAAAGGCCATGGCTAGTGGCCCATTTAAATATTAGAATATATAGTGGGCACAGTCAAAGATAGTGGCCACTGGCCTGTATTGTGCTAATGTCCATGGCTAGTGCCTGACCAGTGCATATCATGCTTTGAAACACTTGTGTATAGGCGTGTTATAAATGCCATATCATATCATACATAATATACAGCGGACACGGTTGAAAGCTATACCACTGGTAAAGGCAAAAATCTATGGTTGGTAGACTATTAGTGTTTTAAAATATTCAGTGCACATGAGTAAAGGGTTGCACCACTGTCCATAACTGAAGGCCATGACTAGTACCCATTCATGTGTGCAAATATATTTGGCCATGCACACTGACCATGGCTGAAGGTGTGTGGGAGTGAGGGGACGTTGGGGCCCCCCCACCATACATTCAGTACAGCTTGGACCATGTGCTCTCCCAATGGTGGGGTACGCCTCCCTTGCCCTTATGTTAGTGTCAGCCTTATGCTGGCATTAGCGTAGATGGGGCTGTTGTGCGGGACACCTGGTATCCATTTTGTTCACCCTCGACTCCATCTTGTGAACTAGGCCTCATTGCGATAATACGAAAAGGCTTCTCTCCCCTTAGCAGCGCCGTGCCCGCCACACACTGGGCCCCCACCTTTTCTCACTGTGTCTGAAGGTTTCACAGCTCCATTCTCATGCTTGGGCCATAGGCAATTGCTACAAAAACAAATGTAACGCCTCACTCTTCCTCTGAGATCACTGCCCCGTGGGGGAACCGGTCTGAGCCAGCCCTGTAGCCCATCCATCTCCACAAATCTGCTCGTACCCCCTCACCCTCGCTGTTGGAAAATTACTGCCATGTAACCCTGTGTCCCTGCAAGGTATTCTCTTGAAGTGCCAGAAATGCGACCCTGCCATGAAGCCCACCCCAGTGTGCCCCCAACTAAAATCAGACCTCTGCCACAGTAAACTGCGCCCCAGAACTAACAAAATGTCAGCATACCCCCTAGTCTCTTTGATGCACTCAGACCCGCCCTGCGGTCGATGTTATCACACCTGTCAAAGACCCTTGGGCCCGATACTCTATATAAGTCTTAATAAATGATGTTGTAAGCATAAATATACAATGTATACATCTATGTTGATTTGTTCAAAGGAGCTGTGATGACTATTATTTAGTGCATGGTTTATTAGAATGTATTATGTTAGCTTAGTTAGTGGTCACCCCGCCTCACAGCAACCTGACCCTCACCCCGCCGGACACAGGGAGATGGACCTCGTGACGCTCGCCCTCCTGCCAACTGAACAGCCAATCTAGAGGGAGCAACACCTACAGCGGCCTATATCGTTCAGTCCTCATCCAATACTGTGTCCCTGCAGTCCCTTATGTAATGATGTCATTGATGATGATTTGTGCCTTAAAAAACAGATGTAACTGTATTGTTTGCCAGAGCGCTCTCGGGCAGCAGAGTTCTCTGGATGCCAATTCTTGATAAAACAGATTAACTCTCGCAACCTGTTCTCTTAGTCTCATTCCCTGTTGGGGTGTATCTATTTATTTATTTTGCACGTGCTAAAACGGGGATGTGCCTTTACATTTGGTGACCCCAACGTGATTTGGGACAGGTGCCCTGAGGTCCCGTGCCGTGCGGCGAGATCTGGGACGCCCCCCAGCAAAACCATTGCCTCTGCGGTTGACCAGCCCGTGCGCACAACGAGAGGGTCCAAGGGTTCCCGCTTACCAAATACCCAACTAAAAACTGCTCGCCGAGGCGAGCCACGGCTTGGTTGGGGTGCAGACCAGATTGTGGATAGACTGTGAACGGTGACTCTCGGGCCACCCGACTGAACACGTGAGTACCGGTTGCGAAAGTTTCAAGGGAGAAAAAAGCGAGAAGGGGAATAAATAACAAAGTGGGTAAGATTAAAGTCAGGGCGCAGTGAGGGTCTGTGTGAGTGTTACTGAGGCTTTTTCTTTCCTATCCTTTATATGGCCGTTAGGTTTTTGTGGAGAAAAAAGAGGTAAAAGAAGTATAAGGGATCCTAACCGAAGGGGGTAGAAGGCGGCGCCGCCGCGTAGCATTGTCTCGTCCAGTGCAGGTAAATAAGTGAAGATAAAGAGAAACAGTAGGAGTCTCATATATTAAGTAGGCTTGGAGTAGTAATTTAGAATATTCTTTTTCCGTGTGAGCAGAACTTCTGGTGAGGTAGATTGAGGGGGCTTGGAGGTGGGGAGTGCATGAGAAAGTGAGTTTGAAGGGTATAAACTGAAACAATTATAAAGGGGAGCAAGGCAAAGGCAGTTCATGTTATATGTTTATGTGCTTTTTTGTTGTTCGTGTGTGACAGCGTTATATGTTGTTCTGTTAAGTAAGCGCGTATGTATTTGTGAGTAGAAAAGAATTAAGATTGAGCAAGAAAAAGGGTAATGGAATAAGCTACTGATATGATAAAAATGTTAAATATTGCCAAATTGATGAATACCTTTTTACATACTTTGTGGTTCCAGCAAGGTGGTGTAAGTAAAGAGGTTGTTTAAATATTGTTGGTATCAAAAAGTTATATGAGGTTGAAAAAGAAGTGTAGCAAAATAGAGGTTGTTTATTGATCAATTGTGCATTCCGAAGTGACCAAAAATAAGAGTACAAAGACGTTATCATGGGAGGGACCACACCATTAGCACACATTTGTCAGCATCTCCCTTTGTACAGTGAGAAAATACAAAAATATCATGATCAATGGGTGGTGGAAATAAAAGGAGACACTGTAGAGCCTATATGGCCGGAGGGAGGGTCATTTTACAAGAGGGTATTTGATCTAGTATCAACACACCTGCTCGCAAAATAACGGGGAAAGCAATTACAGAACAGACGGGAAGTACTAGACCTGTGGCGAATGATCGAGGAGGTAGCACCTACTGACGAGGTAAGCAAGGACGCGATAGTCAAAAAAGAGAAGGTGCCAGAGGGAGGGGATGGGGCTATAGGGGGGGAATGTACGGCAATCACAACAGAGAAGGACCCCACCAAAATATATCCGTTGATGACAAGGCCCACAGTAGGATACAGTGAGCCCCTACATGTGCCAACATGCCCTACACCAACAACGTCAGCAATGGCGTCTGCCACTGCACCACCCCTGTATGAAAGAGGAGGGCTGTACGGCCCCACCAGCGCTCCACCAGTGAATTTGGCACAGTTAACAGGAGATTTAGACAGCTCGCGCATGCACAATTGGAGTTAACGCGGTTACGAGCCTTATGCGACAGGGGCCAAATGTTGCCAGGGGGAGGGGAAGTACCACCTTTAACATTGAGCGACCTCACACCTCCGCCAAGTGGCGTAGGGGGATCCACACCATCCCCGCCACCACCGCCAGTGCCAATACCAAAAGGGCAAGAACAAGAATGGCAATCAGGTGAGTTTTTGTTCCATTTAAATGGCAAACCTGTGAGGATCATAGGCCAGCAACTCCAGACAGCCAGAAAGGGGATGACCAAGAGGGAAGGGAGCAGGAGGAGGAGGTAGACGAAGTTTGGAGTGCTCTAGATGAATACGAAGAAGGGGTGGGAGCAGTGGGATCTCCGCTGCCATTCCCATTTGATCAAGAAGATGAAAGGGCCGCACCAAGATGGCAAGGGAGATTAAGGCAAAGAGTAGGAAACATGCTGGTAAGTAAAACAAAGAAGGGAATGGTAAGTAAGAAAGGAGGGAAAACAAAGTTACAAATGTCTCTGATACACAAAGGAGCAGGTAGGCTGCACTACATACCGTGGGCACAGATGGATAAGAATAACTTATTGAAGTTTCTCCCGCCACTTTCAGGTGGGGCGGGGAAATGGATACATGCATTTGAAATGAACACAGCGGGAGTACCCTGGCTATAGGGGATGTGAAAAGCTTGCTGGTGTCTGTTGTTGGTGATCAAGCGGACGCATTGTGGGTGAAGGCGGGGTTCCCAGGAGTGACAATGAGCTGTGACCGCCATGACGGATCGCCACTAAACAACGTTAGAGCACAGGTATGGGATGCATTGCGGAAAACGTTTCCAGACATTCCAGACTTACACTTAGTGATGCAGTGCACCATGGGAGAGGAGGAGGAGCCTACGCAGTTCATTCTCCCGGTGCAAGACCTGTGGAGAAGTGAGACGGTACGGCGTGGGATCAATCTACTGCCTTGTTGTACTTCATAATTAAGAAAGGGCTTCCAAAGGAGGTACAGAAGGCCTTGGACAAAATAGCTGGGATAGAAGCCAAGGGTATGCCCGCGATTCAGAGCATAATTGTGCACCATTGTAGGAGGATCAAAGAGAGAGAAAAAGAGATAGCGCAGCGAAGGTTGGCGGACGAAGCGAAGTTAGTACAAAATAAATTAGTGAAGGTTGCAGCATTGAATGCCACAACATCAACCAGTGGGAACGGCGAAGGCAAAAAGGGCGTAGGAAGCGCACCAGCCAGAATGGCCGCAACATGGGCTGCAAATGGACAGGAGCAGTGGGACGGAGAGGAACAGTACGGAGGGCCCCAATGGCAAGGGAGACCAGCAAGAGGACAAGGTGGGTACCGAGGATCAAGAGGTGGATTTGGTGGAATGGGAAATAGAGGATTTGGAGGGCCTGGGATGAGGGGAGGAGCACAAGGGTCATGTTGGAACTGTGGGAGGTGGGGGCATTATTCAAGAGAATGCAGGATGCGACCTATGAGTTATTACCCAGGACAGCCCCCTATGGGAAATGAACAACAGTATGGCCACCCGCATTCATGGAGCCCCTATGGATTGCCTATGGGAGGAGGTGGACAAAACAAGCAATATTATAGTGAGCCCCAAACACCACAAAGACACCAACATCTGCAACAAATGACAGACAGAATCCTGTGGGAAATGCGAGCAATAACATTTTTGCAACATCCGCTAATGGCGCACCTGCACCTTTTCGCGGTACAGCGGTGGTAGGAGATAATGTCTTCTCTGTTCCAGGAACAGAGACATATGCATATTAGGACAGCCCACAGAGAGCACTTGCATGTCCAGTCCTATCTACTACCCTACGTGCAGAAGAGGAACCACTAGTGGGGGTGGAGATAGGGAACAAACAGTTCATCTTCATGGTGGACTCGGGAACTAAAAAATCGTGCCTCATGGAAGTCGGTTTCCTCTCTCGAGAAGAAATTTGGAAACGCAGGAGTTCTCTGGGGCTATTTTAAAAGTTCCTTACACAAAAGATCTTGATATAACAGTGGGGGGGGATACAGTGCACGCACCTCTACTATATCATGAAGACGCGCCAATAAATTTGTTGGGAAGAGACCTTCTGAGCAAGTTAAACATGATGATCTCCTTTACTGAATGGGGAATAGTTTGTTCTACCCCCAGAGTGTGCCCCATCCGGGCAATGTTAATGATTAGCACAATGATGAACGAAGTTGCGGTAAGAGGGCTGCCTATTGACATGGATATGTTCATTTATGGAATCAAGGTATTAGCACGGGTGGTGCCAGAGATAACAAGGAAAGAATGGAAGGTACCATCATATTTTGTTTTCCGCCCAATTGTGCACACAGATACTGTACCAGGGACAATTTTGTCTATTGATCTGGAAGGGGTACAGGTTTCGAGTAAACGTATTACGGTAATAGGACTGGACACGCATGGGTGTGAGTGGAGAACAGTACTGTGCATAGACTCAAACATAATGTTGCGCGATCTAACTGATGAAGAGTTGTTCACTGACAGTAAGAGTGACAGAGAATAATAATGGAGATAAGCATACGTGTGATATCATGATCCAGCATAGAGAAATACACAATCCTCTCATGGCTAGTGTTAACGTGCCACCCACAATATTCGAGAATGACACGGAAAAGGTGTTGCCAGAAATATGGACCACAGGCGCCCATGACGTAGGGCAACTGCACGAAGTTACACAAATCAAAATAAAGTTAAATCCAGGAGCAATATTTCCCAGAGTAAAACAGTACCCACTTTCAAGGGAGGCAGAGGAAGGAATACAAGAAACAATAAACGCTCTGTTACAACAAGGGATCATAGTACCATCCAATTCACCATGTAACAAAGTAATGTTTCCGATTACGAAAAGCGATGGGCGGGGCCTGGAGGATGATCCAGGACTTACGCCCCCTCAATGACGTCATCCAGAAAGAATTCCCTTTAGTTCCTAATCCAGCATCAATATTGTGCAGCATACCTAAAGATGCCACATGCTTCACTGTAGTGGATCTGAAAAATGCATTTTTCTCAATTCCAACTGACCCAAGCTCCCAGTACCTCACAGCATTCAGACTAGGGGGGAACAGATATGAACACTGCAGACTACCACAGGGATATTGTGAAAGCCCCAGCATTTTCAATAACATTTTGCATGAGGATCTCGGGAACATTGATGTAGAAAGCACGATAATACAATACATAGACGATTTACTCGTCTGCAGCAAGAGCGAAGAGCAGTGCAGGTGCGATTCCATAACATTACTAAATTTGTTGGCTACAAAAGGGTACAAGGTAGATAAGGGCAAACTACAATACTGCCTAGCAGAAGTGCTCTACTTATGACAGTTAATTTCAAATGATGGCAAGAGGATATTACCTGACAGAGCAGCGGCCATACGCCATATGATAATGCCAAAAACAGTAAAAGACATGCAGAAGTTTCTCGGCATCTGCAATTACTGCCGCGCATGGATACTTGATTACGCGGCATACACACGGCCACTGCTACAAGCACTGAAGGAAGCACAAAAAAAATGTCTCAATAAAATGGACAAATGAGATGATGACACAGTATTTCAAGTTGCAAGATCTCATTGCAAACGCACCAGTTCTCGCGAATCCAGATTATGACAGGGAATTCTACTTATTTTCACACTGCAATGGTACTTTAATTACTGCAGTGTTAACACAGAAAACATCACTAGGCCACAATTCACTGGCCTATTACAGCGGGACATTAGATTCAGTGATGCAAGGACACTTCGCATGCGAACAAGCTCTCGCTGCAGCAGCCTTCGCGATCGAAAAAAGTGCCACCATTGTGACGGGATGCTCAGTGACGCTATATGCAGAGCACTCACTGTTTGCTATCTTAGAGAGATCAAAATCAACATTAACGACACAACGGGCGACAGCCTATGAAATAATAATATCCAGTCCAAATGTCCATTTGGTCAGGTGTAAAACAGTGAATCCCGCCACATTTATTACTGAACCGTAGCACTGTAGAAGACATGCAAGGAACACGATTGTGCAACATATGAGGGAGAAGAGGATGACATTCCAAAAGCAAGTGAAAATGCACTACAGGAGGGAGAGATATATTTTATAGATGGATCAGCATCAATAGATAGTGAAACAGGAGAAAAACATGTGGGAGTGGCGGTTGTCATAATGGAAGAAGAGGGATATGAGACAATTGTACAAAAGCGCCTCCCCTCTCATTACTCCGACAAGCAGCAGAATTGACTGCACTACTTGAGGTGTTGCACACTACTAAAGGATGTGCAGTAACAATATATTCAGATTCGGCGTACGCCACAACAACAGTTCACTCAGGGCTGTCAAGATGGCGTCGGAGAGGGTTCCGAAGGGCAGATGGCTCACCAGTACAACATGCTGTATTATTAAATGAGCTGATAGATGCACTAGCAGAACCATCAGTAGTAGCAGTGGTGGAATGTGTCATGCCTGCTGGACATATCTCTGGACCAGGAACAACCTCTCCATACAAAATGAGTTACGCCCATAGAACCACTAGACCATTTTATTAGAAATGGAGGTTGTTCGATGCATTGCCCGGAAAACGACATCTGCATTTTTCACGTCGTTAAAATTCACGTGACTTAGTTCCGTCACGTTTATCACGGCAGTTCGTACATAAGAAGCGTGGAAACGTCGATCGCTGCTTCTGATTAATTCATTTTTGACGTTTTGTAGCTGAACTCCGGACCTGCGTCCTCGCCTTACCTTCAGCAACTTCTTTGGGGTTTTGGAGCATGTTTTCCTCCACATGCTAATTCCTGGAGCCGTGTATCCTGTTCACATGTACCAAATCTCCACGCGGACGCTGTCTCCAAGCGCGGCTGTCCTGAGCTGCGTGTATCCTGGTTGCGTACCAAATCTCCACGCGGACGCTGTCTGCTAGCGCGGCTGTCCTGAGCTGCGTGTATCCTGGTTGCGTACCCAATCTCCACGCGGACGCTGTCTGCAAGCGTGGCTGTCCTGAGCTGCGTGTATCCTGGTTGCGTGCCAAATCTCCACGCGGACGCTATCTGCAAGCGCGGCTGTCCTGAGCTGCGTGTATCCTGTTCGCGTGCCAAATCTCCACGCGGACGCTTTCTGCAAGCGCGGCTGTCCTGAGCTGCGTGTATCCTGTTTGCATGCCAAATCTATACACGCGGACGCTGTCTGCAAGCGCGGCTGTCCTGAGCTGTGTGTAACCTGTTCGCGTACCAAATCTCTACACGCGGATGCTGTCTGCAAGCGCGGCTGTCCTGAGCAGTGTGTATCCTGTTCGCGTACCAAATCTCTACACGCGGACGCTGTTTTCAAGCACGGCTGTCCTGGGCTGCATGTATCCTGTTCGCGTGCCAAATCTCCACACGCGGACGCTGTTTTCAAGCGCGGCTGTCCTGGGCTGCGTGTATCCTGTTCGCGTGCTAAATCTCCACGTGGAAACGCTGTCTCCAAGCGCGGCTGGCCTGGCTGTGTGTACGCTGTCACGTGCAATCCTGCACGTGGTTTTTTGAACTACTTTGAACCTTTGGTACCTGTGACAGTTAACAGGTGAAAATCTAATTTTTGTTCTTCGTGCGAAAGGAAGTATTTCATGAACTATTGGAAGGTGATTGTGCACAGTACTTTGGGCTCTATCCTGTGGTGCACCAACCCGGTATCTAGCGTGAGCCTCGTGCCGTTCGGGATAAGTCCCCCTTACTAATCTTCCCCTCCATTATCGTTGGTTCAACTCCTGGTTTTCTTCAAGAGACTTTTGTTGAATTCTTCAGTTTTGCCATAAGGTCAGTGTTTTGAATTAATGCTAATACTGTGCTATCATAGTGATTTATCATAGTGATTTGAGTTTGGGACAGTTTCTTATGATACTTTATCTATCCTAGGCATACTTACGATACAATACCCACGCCCTTTCCAGTGATCCATCTCTCTGCCTGTTTTATCAGTCAGAGAGTTGTATCATTTGGAAGGTCTAATTTGACCTACCTACAATCAAGTCGTGTGAAAAAGGATCCGGAAGAGCCCTACCAATTGTATCCTTTTTTGGTTACCGTATCCTTTTCAATTGATACATTGGTGATTTATGACAGAATGCCAAGCCCATACCAATAACACAGATGCACTCTCATTGTGAAACTCGCCAGCAGACGCAGCAGCGAAAGACGTCGCGTATTTCAATGTCCCACCAGCAATTGAATGTATCATCCAAAGGACGAGTACAGACACACTAGGAGAGGTAATGAACCATACACCAATATCTCAAATAATAGAGCTTCAAAGGCGTGCACCAATAGAAGAGCAAGAACTATGGGCCAAGAGAGGGTGCAAACAGTCATCAACAGATTTAATATGGATGCAGGAACAGGAAAAGTGGTGATGGTAGTGGAATTACTGGAAGTGGCTTTCCAACAGCTATACTTCCCAACACATGTAACTAAGCAACATATAGCAGCAGACATACAAGAACATTGGTTCGTCCCGAACCTACAGGAACACTTGTCAAAATTCACCATAGAATGTACTACTTGTCAGACATACAGTTCAGGGATGACATTGAGAACATTACGAGGAACATTACTGCGTCTGGTGGGCCCATTTAGAGAGCTCCATATTGACTACGCGGACATGGGAGAAAGTTGTAATGGAGCAAGATACCTAATTGTGGTAGTGTGTACCTTTTCAAGGTGGGTAGAAGCTGGACCATGCCCCCACACAGATGCGAAGTGTGCTGTAAAGTTCTTGGTGCAGGAGGTGTTCTCAAGGTGGGGTATATGTGATGTTATAAGATCAGATAATGGCACACACTTTGTGAATGACCTTTTCAAGGAAGTGACGTTGTTACTGGGGGTCAAGCACAAACTGTGTTCGATTTATCACCCAATGGCGAATGGGATGGTGGAAAAAATCAACGGCCTGCTCAAAAGTAAGTCATCAAAGTGGTGTAACACACTTAAAAAGAATTGGGTATATTGCTTGCCCCTAGCACTGTTCCAACTCAGAACGCAGCCAAGTAAAGACCACCATTTAAGCCTGCACGAAATAGTGACGGGTAGATGCATTCATACACCTCTCTCTCCAATAAGAAAAGCTTCAGATGCGCACAGAGCTGCCACAGTGCTGGGGGAAGAATTCAAGGAATACCTTACCCAGTTAACGTGCACAGTGCGTAGCATAGCACGACAAGTTGCACCACCTTTCACTAAAAAAAATGTTGCCACAGACACTGCAATGCCAGCCCAAGACAGTCCAAAGGATCATTTAGAGCCAGGAGAAAATGTGTATGTACAAAGTTTTGTTCGGAGGTGGAACTCTCCAAGATTTCATGGCCCCTATGAAGTAGTTTATTGCACACCCAAAGCTGTGAAAGTGAAGGGATTGAAATATTGGGTGCATCTGTCAGATGTGAGAAGAGCATGTGATAGTGCAATCCACCAATGCGAACAGACTAGCAGCAATGAGATTGCTAGTGGATAGGAACACAACTATTAAAAGAGCAAAATGATGAAAAGAAAGAATTGAGAAGCAATATATATATATATATATATATATATATATATATATACATAATTATAACTCTCTCTCTCTCTCTCTCGCTCTCGCTCTCTTCCTGTTTATCAATTACATGAAACTATTAACAACCTGTATAAAGAAATGATGCCTAAGTAGTGGAAGAAAATTATGTTTAATGATGAAGAAATATAGCAGTGAAATGCACGAAAAGTATAATATAACATTAAGGTGTATTACTTAGCAGCAAGAAGATATCAATAATAACATGACAAATGTAAAGAAATTATTAATGAAATGTATGCCTATCACTTAACAATTTCATATCGCCCCTCTAGGTAACAAAATGGCCGAAAGGCATGCACTCACAGATAACAGCACAATCTTAGTTAGCGATAGAGTAGTTAATAGGGCTGTTGGGGAGAAGTTGGACCCCCACCAAGGCTTCTGGGGGTCCGAGCCATGGGAGACCCCAACACCTCCCATTTTGCCCAAAGAAATGCAGCAGAGTCCCAAGCAGGCAGCAACATGTTCCAAACTGCGTTTATTTCTGGGCAGCAAAAAAGAGAAAAACACACAGAGAGCTTCGTGCACAGCGAAAGTCCCAGCACCGTCTCCCCCGGGGCTGGCTTGTAAGCCAGCTTTGTAACACAATGCAGGCTGATCTCACAGAATTGGACCAGCTCCCAGAAACCTATCTCATCCTGCTATTGGTTGCTAAGTTATAGGTTACCTATGTAGCCCTTATAGGAAGCCTGATAATTGGACATTAGGACTTTTGCGTCAGTGGGTTGGTTTAGCTGCGCCAGCCCCATTACCTAACTCTAAAATTGGTGCAGTATGAATCTGTTCCCATCACTTTTAGCTGAAACAGGCTTTTCGCCCCTGGGCTCTCAGTGTTCATTGGCCAGAGCTGAGCCATTCTTGTTACAATTAAGTTTCAAATGGTGTGTGAGTCTTGCGAAAATGTCTTTCGTTCCCAGGAAAAAACACTGGGCTCTGGATGTTCTGGCTGCCAGAGTTCACTGTCGTTCAAAGAAAGCAATCTTATCTTACTGTGCGACCTTGGCTGCTCCTGGGTTTGTGAGGAGCATTGCTGAAGTCAGCACAAATCCCCACTGCAGCTGGTGTTCAGTGAGACAAATGCACTTAGCTACTTGGCTGTAATTTTCTTAAAACATGGCTTTACACTGTGCAATTAGATCAGGTTAATTCATATAGGCATCTGCAGTCTTTAAACGGGGATCCTTGTGTTTTGTAGATTCTGGTACTGCTGCATTTAGGCTAATGTAGCATGTAGGTTGCAATGTTGGTGAAGTGGGTGTCTTTCAGCATATTTGTCACCCATGGGTGCGCTGGGGCCTGGTTCAAATGATAGGTGTGCTCCTTATTCTTCCTGCTGTTCTGTCTGTCGATTAGCCTGCGGTGAGGGGCAGAAGTTTGATGTTGATTCTCCCTCTTCAGGGCAAACAAATATTATAATTGCAAATGTGGCGTGAAATACTCTGCAATACTGTCTTCGGTTATGTTATTTTTTATGACTTGGTACTATACTGTGTTTTTCATTGTGGAGGACATGAAAAAGAGGGGGAGTGGGGCAAACCTAATACGAGAAGGATCACTACTTATATGGGCAGGTGTAAAATCCATGTGGAAACATAATTATTTTGTTAGTAATTTATCCCACTAATTCAAACTCCACTACGTTGCACATTAACCACACGGTAACAGCCCCCCTCCTTCCACTTGCTGCTACACGCCCGAGCAAGGACAATTAAACTAACCAGTATGATGGTGATTATTTCTGGGAGAATGAATCTAACCTAACAAATGTTGAAGTACAGACAACCACAGAACCTACCTCACAAGGAACTATAATCCCACTAATTCAAACTCCACTACGTTGCACATTTTTTGCAAAGACAACCGAAACGCGTGTAGACGTACGTCTGTGTGACTAGGAGCACATAGACAGAACCATCAGACCACTTGGTGGAGGACTTTTTTCATTGTGCAATTCAAAATTTGAGGCTGATCCAATAGAAGGCCATATAAATATATGCCAGTGATTTGGTATAAAAATAATAATAAACAAATTTTGGAATGAATGGTAGGAGTGAACCAAAAAGAAATACCACATGAACTTTGTTTTCACAGAGAAGGAAAGGTGCCCATTGGTGCCAACAAGCAGTGCAACAAAACAATCATTATTCCGGACATGAAAAAAGGGACAGCCGCTTTAATGGACATGTATTGGATCTGTGGCAAACAAGCCTACCTGCATCTACCGGCATCATGGAGAGGTATTTGCACCCTGGCTACCTTGCATTCAGCCTTGATGGTAATCCCAGAAAGCCATATCCAAGGAGGAAGAGGTTTGGCTGTTATACCGGCAGCAGGGCAATCGGCTGGCACATCGGCAGCGGCCCAACTAGCAATAACAGAACCTCCTTCGTACAATCTGTTGTCGGAAAATAACTTAAAGGACAGACTCTCTCACAAAAAGAGGTCATCAAACTACATCTCCAACGAATCGTCTGCACTCCTCACTGAGATCCCGCCAAAGTACAAGCTTTTCAATTCTGCAGAGAAATTCTTTGCTTCCCTCATAGCGGCAGGGCTCCAGGCACGAAAAAATGCCAAATGGTTAAAGATCACCGCTGGGAACTGATCCAACTGGCCAACGGCACTGAAGAGGGATTCAATGTGATCAAGGTGGAACTTTGTGCCTTGCACCTCATGGCAATGCAGAACCGGTACATCCTAAACCTTCTCACAGCGATGGAAGGTGGGGTTTGCCGGAAAATCGGGAGCACATCCTGTACATTCGTACCTTCTGAAGATGGAGACAATGGGACCCTCTCCCACGTGATCTCAGCAGCACAGAGCCTAGGGGAGAGGATGTCGAAAGAAGGAGGACTAGAGCCAAGCAACTGGTTTGATAATATGTTTAACTGGATACCATCCTGGTTCAACACTGTGATGAAAATGTTTGTTCTTGTCATCGTTTTTATTTTACTATTTTTCTGTGTGTGCCAACTGGGTATCCGATGATGCGCAAAATCTATGCCTACCTCAACAATGATGATGGTAACAATGGGCTGACAGAAGGGGGAGCTGTTGCGCATGAGAGAAGATGGCTGCTCCCATGTGAGCTCCAGCGGACTACAAGGCCGAAATAGCGAAAAGAACTCAAAAATGATCCGGTTCGGCAAAAATACAACATACAACGTGCCATAAAGGTTACAGACTATGCACGCGAAATCTGGCATCGAAAGATTGAGAGACAGCAGAATTAAGGCACTGTTGGGACACCGCGCACTGGGCGAGGCGAGAGTCAGCGCAACGCCGAGAACAGAGGGGAGGAGCCCGGCTTTGAACAACGCGAGGACCAGTTAAGGAAAGAGCGGCCTGTCAGGGCCTGGGAGTGGATCGCGGGCGCTCTGCTTCCTGTCGAGTGCCTGCATACCTCCCCCTTCTACCAGACATATAACTCTCCACGTCCCACTGGAAGCGGGACCCGTGACCACGGCCGAGTGTCCTGATTGAGGTGAGGCGAACCTAAGTGCCCCACCGTGCCCCGTGGCCACGTAATACACCATTGCTGCCCCCCGGGCCCAGAGACACTTGGATACTAGCGGAGGCACCGCGGAGAGGGGCTGGGACACTACCCCTCACCCCCGAAGCCCAAAAGGCGGGCGTGCTATCCAGGGGGCCACAGAGATTTCCCCACCTCAGACATACCTCTTCATCGCCCTCTTGGACTAGGTTTTGCAACCCGAGGAACACGCGACGGCCCCGCACCCCCCGAGCTACTATACGGCGGGCAGGCACTACAGAGGGGGCCAGGGCGGATCATTACCACCCCGATCTCGAGTGAGGTATTGATCTAACAACAAACGCGCAGGCGCCGTGAAGGTACCCACAGCTGGGTGATACTAATAAGGGATAAACACTGCCCCAAATATTAGCACACCCTAAGTGATGCGGAGGGACAACAGAGGGGTAACCAACATCCTCCCCAGCGGGGTAACAAGATCCTACCAACAGGCTATTGGCGAACACATGGGCAGCAATTGGACCCCATATGATTTGAGGAAATGAAGAGTGCTGACACACAGTGTGCAGGCCATAAACCCATAATCTCATCGCGCCATGGCAACAGTGTGAGCAGGTTGGAGAGGAAAGGGTCTGTCTATGATAGGAGCCCACAACGCAATAGAAGCGCACACGCTCTTCACAAATACAACGCAAGTACGTACCCTGTCAATGAGGAGTTTCCCCCTTCGTGTCATACCGGCAGTTACTACAAATCTATACAGAAGACTTGCGATAGCTACAAGAAGCAGCAACTGACAACGAAGCAAAAGTGTGGTCAGCATCAACTTATACAGGGAAGCAGTACCCACTCTAAGGACAACCGAAAACCCCCATGCGGGGTCAACATTAGACCCATACCACTTCCTCCAAGTACAGAGTACGCGAAAAAAGAGGACAACCAGGCAGAGTCCCAGGATTTACCCTCTGTAAGGAAAGAACGATGCCCAAAAACTTTGGCCCAAAGAAGGGTAGAGGAACCATGGACAAATATACAATGGCAATACAGAAGGACACGGAATTCGAAATGAACGAAGAAGCCCCCCCGCAAGACCAGCAGACTCGCGCGGCTTCAACGATGGACCCTAAGGCAGTCTTCCTGGCAATGCAACAGGGCTTCTCAGCCCTAAATGATAAACTAGACGGGATAACAGCAAATGTGGCAACAATTAAAACATAACTAGAAAAAACAACATTGCGCATTACTGAGGCTGAGACGAGAATTTTCGGGCACAGAAGATGCGCTTGAAACTTTGAAAACCACTGTGTCCACAATGGCAATAGAACTGGGGACGGTGAAGGCCAAATGCGAAGATTTGGAGGCGAGATCTCGGCGGAACAACATTCGCGTAGTCAGAGTTCCGGAGGATGCATTAAAGGGGTCAATGGAGAAAGCAGTGGAAGACCTCCTGCGTAACCTCTTGGGAGAGCCGGGGTGGTCACCAATGTTTATTGTAGAACAGGCACACAGGTCTCTTGCTCCAAAGCCGAAACCTCGGGCATACCCCAGACCCATAATTGCCCGAGTGATGAATTACAGAGACAGAGACCTGATCTTGAAAACAGCCAGAGAAAAGCAAGAATTACGATGGGAAGCTAACATTATACGTATCTTCCCGGACTTCACCATGGCGGTACAGCAGGAAAAGAAGCTCTTCACTGGGGTCAAGAAATTGTTACGTGAGCGTCAAGTCCAATATGCTAGGCTTTACCCGGCAAGACTCAAAATTGAACATCAGAACACAGTATATTTCTTTACATTTCCAGAGGAGGTGGCAAACTTCGTTGAAACACACATCCCAGCACCAGCAAGAAAACCTAGGGAAGAAGAAAATGTGTGAACACTTGTAGTGATGTAGTAGTAAACACTTTCATGTCATATTATAGGTTTACAAATGCAAAGAAACTCCCCTGGGGGCTCTTATTGGGGGCAATTATGCTTACTCTACAAAAGGTGTTGATATGCAATACCCCACAGATGTCAATATGAGTTAGAGCAACGATGCAGAACCAGATATACGATGAACACCCAAAGCTGGCACCGGCCTTGGTGACCGCCACAGTCTCCCCCAATAGCAAGTGCTCAGGCAATTGACGGGTGGGAAGGGTGGGAGTCATGGGGCACAGTTGAAGTTAAGGGAACTGTGAGGGGGGGCTAAATTGGGACAGTTGGGGTTCAGTTATGGTAGGAATTGTATTAAAATAAAAAGCACACAGGCACTAGGCACAATAGTCATTGTAGACATTACAGAAACATACTTGCATGCATATGTTGACAAACACTTCTTAGATAATGGCTAAAGCAGGCGCAGATGATATTAGAATGCTGAGCTGGAATGTACGAGGCCTGGGATCCAGAATCAAGAAAAGGAAGATTCTGGCAAGTATCAACAGACAGAGCCCCAAAATAATATTTCTGCAAGAAACACACATAGAACCCCAACAAAGTGGGCAACTGTTCCCAAATCGGTGGACACACCAATATGTCACAAAGTATTCCAAAGGGGCGAGGGGGGTGGTGACCCTAATACATAAATCCTTGCAGTTTACATGTATGAATGCAAAATGCGACCCTGAAGGGAGGTACGTGATAGTGCATGGCACACTCTCTGATAGGGAGATTCTCCTTCTTAATGTGTACGGACCAAACATAGACGACCCAGAGTTCTACTCCCAAATATTTCAAAAACTGGTGAATTACCCTATGGCTTATTTGATATGTGGTGGGGACTTTAATACCATCCTCGACGTACACTCAGATCGCACGTCAACACAACCTAGAACATTGACCAAAGCAGTACAGACAATACTCCTACATATGACAGACCTAAATCTAAAAGATGCATGGAAAACATTAAATCCTTCTAGGCGAGAATACACATATTACTCTTCTGTGCATGACATGCATTCCAGAATAGATTTATGGCTGGTAGACAACAATATTTTGTCATGGATTACTAGGTCCCATATCTACCCCAGGACGTACTCTGATCATTCACCAATACGACTAACACTGCGAATCCCCGGTAGTACGGTGAACAGACCTCCTTGGAGGTTTAAACCCGCAGCCCTGCGAGACTTGGTCTATAAGAACATGATTATGAAGCAAATACAAGAATACTTTGAAATAAATGAAAACTCGGTTACCAGTCAGGCTACGTTATGGCAAGCGTTTAAGGTAGTCATCAGAGGCAATTCAATATCCACGGAATGTCGGATACTCAAAGATATTAGGGGCAGACTGGAGCAACTAGAGACACAAATAAACACACTACAATTGCAGTATGCACACACCCCTTCAGCACAGCTTACCTCAGAAATAAAGACTAATCTAGATAATACACCGAGGTGGCGGATCAGGAGATCCGATACTTCGACAAACCTGCTACAGCGCGCCGATACGGGGAGGGTGAACGTCCAGGGAGACTATTGGCCAGGGCAGTAAGAGGGGAAAGAGGTCCAACAACCATATCATGCATACAAATACCGGATGGCACAGTGACCACTGAACATAGTAAGGTGGAAGAGACATTTTACACTTATTACAAATCACTGTACTCTCCTCAGTGCAGTGTTACTGACAATGAGATCCAGCATTGCCTCTCACAGATACCAACAACACTCCTGGCCGACACCACTAGGGACTCACTAGAAAGCCCGATCACCGAGGCAGAAATAATTGAGGCGATCAAGGCACTCCCCAATGGGAAATCCCCAGGAACAGATGGCCTAGGGGCAGAATTCTATAAAGAGTTCAGTCAGTTAATGGCCCCCAGATTACATGCAGTATGGAAGGAAGCCTTAAATAAGGGATAGCTACCTGAAACCACTAGGGAGGCAGTAATTACACTACTACTTAAACCAGGGAAACCCCCAGAAGACTGTGGATCGTATAGGCCATTGTCATTAATAAATACGGACGTGAAGATTTTCGCAAAAATACTAGCAACTAGACTCACACCACTGATGTCCTATATGGTACATGAAGACCAGGCAGGATTCGTCACTGGCAGATCCACAGCAATGAATATTAGAAAATTCCACAAAATATTGGCCACATTCTCCCCCAAAACTTAAGGGATAGCGGTATCCCTCGATATGCGAAAAGCATTTGACACTGTCTCCTGGCCCTTTCTATTTGGGGTACTAAGTAACTATGGGTTTGGCCCTAATATTATAAAATGGATACAAATATTATATAAATGCCCCCACGCCAAGATTAGAATTAACGGAACCTTAACAGACAAACTAGAACTACGTGGAGGCACCCGACAGGGCTGCCCATTGTCACCTTTACTGTTTGCCCTAGTAATAGAACCCTTGGCTGATATTCTTAGATCGCGCTACAGCTCATTCGGACTATCGCTAGAGGGCAACCTATAAAATATAAATGTATATGCCGATGATATCCTATTGTACTTTAAGAATCCAAATCGATCATTGGGCAGGGTTCTGGCTGAGGTTGAGAGATTTGGAGAATATTTGGGACCGCGTCTAAACCCTAACAAATTGGAGCTATTCCCATTGACAGAAAATACAATACAACCCCAAAATGTATATGGTCTCATCTGGAGCCCGACACATATTCTTTACCTGGGAGCTCATATTGCTATGACAACCCAAATATCCCGAGCCCTGAAATATAGCGTATTAGCCGACATATTATGCACTAAGATAAAACGTTGGAGCGCCCTACCTATATCATTGATGGGGAGAATAGCACTAATCAAAATGATAATATCACCAAAACTATTCTATCTATTCAGCACAATACCGGTCTGGCCGGGGCGTGCCTTGTTTACAAAAATGAATAGCGCTTGCACCGCGTTTGTTTGGGGGGGGACAGATTGAGCTGGAGAACACTAACAGACACGTACCTAAGGTGGGGCTGATGGCACCGGACCTGGAAATATACTACCGGGCAGCACAGGCTTACTATGCTGCCCAATGGGCCACACACTTTTTCAACTCCGGGACCCCACCTCCTGCCCAGAGAGAACTGGAGGCAATCACATCACTGCACAAGATGATTAAACTAAACTTCAAACACTATAACACCATAGACCCCACGAAGGTAACAATCACGGCATGGGCCAAAATAGCAGATATATTTGGCACGGAGAGACTATACCACCCGAGTATGCCACTCTGTGGGGACCCCCAAACACCTTTCTTCTTAGACGGTGAAGTGGCTATGCATTGGAGCGCCAGGGGCATTGCTCAATGGGGACAGCTATTTCTAGAAAAGCGCTTCGTCCAATGGGAAGATATAAAGGATATAGTGGAAAACACAAATAAACATAAACAACAATATATATGTGTAAGAAATGCCATACAAGAGGTATGCCCCACCTTTCCAAATGAACCAGTGATAAACATGGGGCTAGGATACATGTTTAAGGGGGGATACAGAAAATCACAGCCTCAGCATTGTACAAAGTTATAGTTCAGACACGCCCAGCAGATACACACACGGCTAGGAACAAGTGGGAGCAAGATCTGGGACAACAAATAGAGGATCTTGAATGGTCCTGAATCTGTGCACTGACTAAGCAAATATCGTGCAATTCTAGGTACAAACTAATTCATTATAAGATAGTACATAGGACACATTACACCCCTGAAAAACTCAAACGGATTTACCCAGACACCCCGGGAACATGTCCGAGATGTAATAAAGAAGACGCAAACATATCTCATATGCTCTGGGGATGCATAAAGTTGAAAAACTACTGGTCTCAGGTTTGTGAAGCACTGGATGGGATGGCAGATCAACCGGTGGAATGGTCCCCACGGATATGTCTGCTAGGGGTGGTGGGGAAAATGAATCCGACATGGAGAAAATTGTTAAATCTGGGCCTTTTAATTGCCAAAAGAGCAATATTAATGAAGTGGAAAAATGCAAACCCGCCAACCAGGGCAGATTGGGACAGGGACATGCTATGGACAAACGACACAGAGAACTATATATAGACTTGGTGCTGCCCCCATCCAGACCTAGAAATATATGGGCAAGATACAAACAATACTGGGCAGATAAGAACGAAAAGGAAAATTCAGGCTCAGAGGGGGATTGACTGTTCACAATGTAACGTAATGAAGTAATGTGAAGCCTATACATGCATTTGCTTTGCCCGTGTGCATTAATAAATAAAGTTTAAAAAAAAAAACAATGGGCCGACAGACAACGGTGGCTACTTGTAACGCTCACCTGGTATCCACAAGGACGTCACTTAGCCAGTTCTGACCTCTTACGACCGCGAACCCTTCCCTGGAGTCTACTCGACTGGAGACTGGGCCTGAAACACAGGATTGGTAGAGTTTAACTCCCTATTGTCTCTGCGTGCTTGAACCCCTTCTTACCTGGGGTCCAACACTTCCCTTTGATCCACAGCTCACCTTGTTTTCTTGGAAAGTGTGCTCTCCGTCCTGCTTTCAGCGCAGGGGTGGGTTGATTGATGCAGGCTCGTTGCTGCCTAGTTACTTCACTGGCAAGAGTCCGACAGGTAAGTATAATGAGTCTTTTGAACAATTCTCTAACTTCGTTCCTTTCCTTCCTTAGATGATGGCCGGCGTCCGGGGATGGCGACGTGCTGCTGAGATGAGTAGCGCTGAAGGTGAGTGAGAGCGCGATGCACGATGCGACCCTTTCATATTGAACTGAGTTCTTTTTCTGTGTCTTTTAGGTGCCGCAACGTTTTCAGTGTGGATGCCGGTTATGAAGAAGAAATGCGGTGAGTAAGCGCGGTATGCAGCGCCTATAGATGTTTCCACGCTAACCTGGAGTGTCTTTTCCCTCTTGCAGGTGGATGAGAAGTTCCAGAGACAGAGTTCCCCCAGAGCGGCTGGGATTCAGGTAAGCGTTTGAAGCTCATACAGTCTTTAAAAATAAGCGAAGATTTGCTGAATGCTTACTAATGCCTTTTTTCTGTTCTTTTCCCTTTTCCTTAGGAAGCGGCGTGCCGGGATGGGATGCCACCGCCGAAGATGCCCGCAGAACAGAAGAAGCGATGAATGATGGGCAGAAGCACCGCAAGGTAAGGCTATTCCTAACAGTGTTCTTGTTCTTGCAGGAGCTGAGCGCAGAAGAAAGATGTAGGCCTACTGGAGACCTATCCGAACATGGTGAGTGTCACACTGCAGGCGCAGAAAACACAAAGCATGTTTCTCAGCCTGGGCGTGGCTTAAATAGTCTCTGGGTATCCCAGGTGTCTCTGGGCTGAACCACACCCAAAGGACTAGACTGCAGATGCAGTTCTGGGAACCGAAATATGTGGGGGCATCCATCTTGTCCCCATCAATGCACTACAAGTCCAATCCCCAATGTTATCCTATGGGAGTGGGTGAGTCTGGTGCCACAAGCGCCAAGTCTGACTCCAAGTGGGTCTTTGGAGGGATGGAGAGGCCCTTGAGGGCCATGTAGGTGATCGTGGCCTGGCTCCAGCCTGCCATCTTGGAGGGCTGGGGACATGAGGGGCAGGAATCATGACACTTCTATGATAGTTGCACATATGCAAACTGGAGAACCAAACCACCCAAAGTATTGCATGACAGCTGTATATCGCCAGTCTGGGGACAGGGTAGATAATCTATATCACACCACCATAAAAGAACCAAGGGAGCTGCAATGGTACAGGGAAGTGTGGGTGGACCTGGATGGGGATGGGGGAATTTACATGACATGCACCCCAGATGAATACGCAAGGAAGGGCCATACCTTAAAGACTGTGTGTAGGGCATGGATGCCAATAAAAGGAACACCTGCCTGGGATGAAGCGGTTGCGGAAGCAGAGTATTATCGAAATAAGAATAAGAATAATAAATACTTTGTTACTTTAGATGTAACAAAAGGGGGGAATGTGTGGGAGTGAGGGGTCGTTGGGCCCCCCCACCATACATTCAGTACAGCTTGGACCATGTGCTCTCCAATGGTGGGGGACGCCTCCCTCGCCCTTATGTTAGTGTCAGCCTTATGCTGGAATTAGTGTAGATGGGGCTGTTGTGCGGGACACTTGGCATCCATTTTGTGCACCCTCGACTCCATCTTGTGAAATAGGCCTCATTGCGATAATACGAAAAAGCTTCTCTCCCCTTAGCAGCGCCGCACCCGCCGCACACAGGGCCCCCACCTTTTCTTACTGTGTCTGAAGGTTTCGCAGCTCCATTCTCATCCTTGGGACGGAGGCAATTGCTACAAAAACAAATGTCATGCCTCACTCTTCCTCTGAGATAACTGCCCCGTGTGTGAACTGGTCTGAGCCAGGCCTTGCAGCCCATCCATCTCCACAAATCTGTCGTACCCCCTCACCCTCGCTGTTGGAAAATTACTGCCAGTGTAATCCTGTGTCCCTGCAAGGTATTCTCTTAAAGTGCCAGACACGGACCCTGCCATGAAGCCCACCCCAGTGTGCCCCCAACTAAAATCAGACCTCTGCCAAAGTAAATTGCACCCCAGAACTAACAAAATGTCAGCATACCCCCTGATTTCATTGATGCACTCAGACCCGCCCCGCGGTCGACGTTATCACACCTGTCAAAGACCCTTGAGCCCTATACTCTATATAAGTCTTAATAAATGATGGTGTAAGCATAAATATACAATGTATACATCTATGTTGATTTGTTCAAAGGAGCTGTGATGACTATTTTTAGTGCATGGTTTATTAGAATGTATTATGTTAGCTTAGTTAGTGGTCATCCCGCCTCAAAGCGACCTGACCCTCACCCCGCCAGACACAGGCAGATGGACCTTGTGACGCTCACCCTCCCGCCAACTGAACAGCCAATCTAGAGGGAGCAACACCTAAAGCTGCCTATATCGTTCAATCCTCATCCAATGGTGACAATTTGTGCCTTCAAAAACTGATGTAGCTGTATTATTTGCCAGAGCGCTGTCGGGCAGCAGAGTTCTCTGGGTGCCAATTCTGGATAAAACAGATTAACTCTCACAACCTGTTCTCTTAGTCTCATTCCCCGTTGGGGTGTGTCTATTTATTTATTTTGCACGTGCTAAGACGGGGATGGGCCTTTACAAAGGCCATGCTTAATGCAAGTTATTGTTGTAATGTAATTAGTGTTGTCACCAGTGATGGCATCAGTGATGTGATTTGTAATGTCATCAGTGTTCTCATACAAAATGTAATTAGTAATGTCATCAGTGATGTGATCTGTGATGTCATCATTGTGGTCATGGGCTTAGAAACAGGGTGTGTGAAGATAAGGTGTCTTTAGCTGAATTTCAGGGGTTTTGTTGCATTAAGTTCTCACCTTAACGTCCCTGCAACAAAATGTCTTTCCTTGAATTTCAAAGTGTATGTATTCCATACATAATTAACATTAATAATACAGACCTACTCTTTAGACGAAAGTGCGCAGGCCAAAATAGCATTGGACTTTTAAAAAAAGTAATGAACACCAGTGTTACGCTCACCTGATTCCCACGAGGGTGTCGATCTGGACTGGCCCGCTGTTGCTTCCACCAGAGTAAAGCCGTAGAGCCGAGATGACAGACTGGACAGACCCACTTAGCTTTGTTTGTTGGACTCGTATGAATATATTTCTGCAATGGAGAAAGGGAATTAACCTCCCGTAATCTGAGCGTTAACCCGCCTTCCTACTCCCCTTGTCTGCCCACAGAACACTCCTGAAGTTCCCTCTGAATCTCACCTGAAGATTTGGAAAGATGAGCTCTCCATCCTGCGTCGGGCGCAGGGGCGCGTAGACGACCAGTTACTTCACTGGCGTGGAGGAATTGGTGAGTTCCAGTATTGACTCTAAGTCCAATTGTTCGTAAGAGTTCAAAAGTCTGATCTTCATTCTGCCAGATTCCCTGCAGGTTGTGGATTTAAACCACCAGAAGAGTTCCAAGTGGCAATTGGTAAAATCCTGGTAGATCTATTGTGGTTCTCCCCTTTGGGGCCGGGGTACAGCGATGATGCAGAATTAACTGCGCCGACCCGAAATGAGGTGAGTATCCTCCTGTGGTAAATCAGGTAAGTCTTTGGGGTTAGGTTGTATTGTCCTTGTTTTTTCCCCTTAGGGGCCGGGGTGCGGCGGTGATGTGGAATTGACTGCGCCGACCCGAGATGAGGTGAGTACCCCCCTGTGGTAAATCAGGTAAGTCTTTGGGGGTGGTTTGTATTGCCCTTGCTCAACTATCTGTTCTTGTCTCCCCCAGGTGTTGAAGAATGGCCTGGAGATGCTGGATTCGCGATGGAGTAAAGGAATGCAGCCTCGGTTGGTGAGTTCAGCACGGTGCTGCGAGGTGCGTGGCAATGCACCTGAGAAGGCTTCTCTCTTCCAGATCGACGATGTGCTGGATCAAGGATTCAGGTTAGGGTTTTGTTCTGACCTCTTCTCCTTCTCCTTTTCTTGTTCCAGGTGTTCCAGGGCTGAAGCGGGCGTGGCTGAAGACTGGAGCTGCTGAAGACACGGTGAGCATTACGCTGCAGCAAGCAGAATAACGCGAAGCACGTGTGGCTGTCCGGCTGTGGCTTAAATAGCCTTGGAAGAAGTCCCAGGTAAGTATTCTTCCACAGCCCCACCCGAGAGGAAAGGAGTACCTGAGGTAAAGTAGTCCCTTTAAGCCTCATTTGGCTTGTGGCTTCGTGCAGCATGGTCTGCATCAGGTAGGTATGCAGCATGGTCTGCAACAGGTAAGATTTCTGTAATGAGCCTGGCGCCTATGGTCCAGGACTGACTTTATTCTTATGAGCCTGGCGCCATAGGCGCAAGGACTGTAGCCAAAGAGCCCCTAACTGGGGTTTTTGGGCATGCTTCAAGTGGTATGATGCCTGCTTCCGGGGTTGCTGGGCCTGGTCTGGCTTTCCAGGGGCAGGCATTGTGACAGCACTCCCCCTCAAGGCCCCTCCTAAAGCTGTTCTCCCTCTTGGCCTTGGTTTGTCTGGAAATTCTTGGTGGAACCTTTTCACTAATTGAGGTGCATGCACATGGTCACTAGGCTCCCAAGATCTTTCTTGTGGACCATACCCTTTCCAATCAATGAGATAGAAGAGTTTTGATCTCACCCTTTTAGAGTCCAAAATATTCTTGACTTCGAATTCGGGTTCCCCGTCTATGAGGATAGGTTCAGGTGGGGTGGTTAGTCTAGTTCCTGGTTGCACAGGCTTCAAAAGAGACACATGAAAAACAGGATGAACACGCATATGACCAGGCAGGTCCAACTTGACGGCCACTGGGTTAATAATAGCCTTAATAGAATAAGGTCCCAAGTACCTGGGGTTAAAAGTCCGTGTTCCCTTGAGTGGTAAGTACTTGGTGGCTAACCATACTTGGTCCCCTACTTGGTATTGCGGTGCTTCACTCCTGTGTTGATCAGCATCCTTCTTGTATTTATCCTTAGCCTTTTGTAAATGTGCAGTCGCTTCTTTAAAGGCTTGTGTGATAACAGCGTGGAGATGGTCCACCGCAGGCATCTCTAAATGCTGGGGAGAATCTAAGTCTGAGGTTCGAGGATGGTGACCATATATGGTAAAAAAAGGGCTTTGTTTAGTTCCTGAGTGTACAGAATTATTGTATGCATACTCGGCGATCCAAAGAATGTCTTTCCAATCCTCCTCAGATTGATGTAGCATACAACGTAGGTATTGCTCAAGAGTCTGGTTGGTTCTCTCAGTTTGACCGTCGGTCTGGGGATGGTGGCTGGTTGAAAGCCTAACATCAATTTGTGCCAGCTGGCAGCAATTCCTCCAAAAATGTGAAATAAATTGACTTCCCGAGTCTGAAATTAACACAGAAGGAAAACCATGTAGACGGACAACATTTTCAAGGAACTCCTTGGCCAGGATTGAAGCTGAAGGTATTCCTTTTAAAGGAATGAAATGGGCCATTTTAGAAAAAAGATCTACAATAACTAGAATGGTGTTATAACCTTTGCACGGGGGTAAATCCGTGATAAAGTCTAATGACAAGGTATGCCAGGGAGTAGGTGGTATGTCTAACGGTTGTAATAATCCAGCGGGTTTTTTCTTTTCCCCTTTATTTTGAGCGCAAATGCCACAAGACATGACAAACAACTTGACATCTTTTCGCCAGGTGGGCCACTAAAACTGTTTCTTGATTTTGGCTTCAGTTTTAGCAATGACAGGATGTCCTTCCATCAAGGTGTCGTGGTAATGAGAAATGACAAGTTTCTGTAGTTCCTCTAGTGGCAAAAATAGCCGGCCTTGGTAATAAGGTAGATTGTTGGTGACAGAATACTCTGGGCCTTTCCTTGCCCAGCCCTGTAAGGCATCGGAATCAAAGAGTTGATGGACCTTTTCTTGAATGTCCTCCAGAGAGTGTATGGATGTCAGACCAAGGATCCTCTGTTCAGGAATTATGGGTACAGGTTCTAAAGCTCTTTCTGTTTCTCCCATTCCTATTCGGGACAGGGCGTCAGCTTTTCCATTTTTACAACCTGGTCGATAGGTTATTACAAAATCAAACTCGGCGAAGAACAATGCCCAACGGAGTTGGCGTGAAGATTGGGCCTTGGCTACCTTTAGGTATTGTAAGTTGCGGTGATCAGTGATGACCGTAATGGTATGCCTGGCGCCCAGCAGATAGTGCCGCCAAGCCTTGAAGGCGGACTTGATGGAAAACAGTTCCTTGTCGGTCATAGCATAATTTAATTCGGGAGCCGAAAACTTTCTTGACCAAAACGCCACTGGGTGCAGCTGGTTAGTTTCGGGATCCTTTTGGGAGAGCACTGCTCCCATAGCTGAACTGGATGCATCTGTTTCCACTATGTAGGGCAGCTCTGGGCGTGGGTGTCGTAATACAGGAGCGGACGTGAATTTCTTTTTTAACTCTTGGAAGGCGTACTCCGCTTCTTCTGTCCATGTAAAGCGTTTATTCTTTCGCAATAGTGTTGTAATGGGATGTACAATGTGTGAGAAGTCCGGGATAAACCTGCGGTAGAAATTGGCAAAGCCGAGCATGCTTTGCACTCCTTTGACTGAGCTTGGCGAAGGCTAATTAAGGATTGCGTCCACCTTCCATGTATCCATCCGGATTCCTTTCGGGGTCAGAATAAATCCAAGAAACTCTACTTCCGTAGTGTGAAAAATGCACTTTTCCAGTTTAGCGTATAACTTATACTGGTGTAACGTTTCTAGGACTGCTCGGACGTGATTTACATAATCGGATTCTGATAGGGAGTATACTAAGATATCGTCGATGTAAACGACTACACAAACATCAATGAGCTCTCGGAAGACATCGTTCATGAAGAACTGGAAGGCCGATGGTGCGTTACACAGTCCGGAAGGTATCACCGGTACTCAAATAATCCGTACTTGGTGCGGAAAGCAGTCTTCCATTCGTCACCCTCTTTGTCGCGTACCAGATGATACGCCCCCCGAAGGTCTAGTTTTGTGTATATAAAAGCGTTCTTTACCTGGTCTAGTAGTTCAGGGATCAAAGGCAATGGGTACCGATTCTTGATAGTTATCTGATTCAGCGCGTGGTAGTCAATGCATGTTCTAAGGTCGCCTTCCTTTTTTGGCACGAAGAACAAAGCGGAAGATGCAGGGGACTTGGACGGGCGGATGAAGCCATTAGCAAGATACTGGTCTAGGTACTGGCGCAAGTGGAGATTTTCAGGTTCCGTGAGGGCATAGATTCTGCTGCAAGGTGGTTGTGCTCCTGGTATGAGATCTATTTGACAATCATACGATCTGTGCGGTGGTAAGGTGTTTGCCTGCTCCTTTTGAAAGACATCCTGAAAGTCTTGGTATTCAGCAGGTAATTGTATGGCAGCTGGGATTATTGGGGCCAGTACTGGATTTAGAGTTCTCTTTGGGTAACAGGTGTTAGCACATTCTGGGAAGGTTAGTCTCTTCTCTCGCCAATCAATACAGGAATTGTGTTTTTCCAACCAAGGCATTCCCAGTATCAGTTGAAACTGTGGAGCCTTGATTAAATCAAACACCATAACCTCTCAGTGTCCATCCTGACCCAGCAAAGTCATCTCTGCAGTGGAATGAGTTACGGGCCCAGAGGCAATTTCAGTTCCATCAACAGTGGTGACGACATCGGTAGTGGTCTTTCAGGTGAGAGGTAGATTCATCCTGGAAGCCAATCCGTAGTCCAAATAGTTTCCTATGGCTCCACTATCTACGTACGCCTTTATCGCATGCATGCGTGATGGCTGCTCTGGATCTATAAGGACCATGGGTATGGTGAAATGCGAGGTCAGAGTGTCCTTCTTTAAGCTCGGCAAGCTGACCTCTACGCTTGCCGGGCGTGATCGTTTCCCGAGTCAGGTTTCAAGTGGTTTTCGTCTGCTGCTCCTATAGTTTTCTTGGGTGGTTTTACAGGGCAGTTCCGAAGGAAATGACCAGTAGCTCCGCAATATAAACATAATTGCTGTTGCCATCTTCTTTCCCTTTCCTTCTGGGTTAAGGGTCCTCTAACCCCCCCGATTTCCATGTGTTCTGAGGCATCTACCCCCTTCGAGGGTACGTAGGTTTTAACCAAGACCTTGTTTTCAAACTTGGTTCGATCAGCCTTTCTGGTTTGAAGTCTGTGATCTAACTGGACCACAAAATCTATATATTCAGCACAGTCTAAAGGCGGGTTCACGACTTGGGCTAAAACATCCTTGAGTTCTCCCCGAAGCCCTCGATGGAATAATGTAATTCGCTTGGCTTCAGGCCATTCGCTTTCCACAACTAATCTATTGAAAGTTGCAATGTAAGATAAAAGATCCTGATTACCTTGCCGTAATGGATAAAAGTTCGTTATCCAAAGCCTGTCCTTGGGAATGTCGGGCGAACAGTCTTTCCATGCTAGTTCGAAAACCTTGGAAATCTCGAAGAATCAGGTCATCCTGATTTACTAGCGGAATGGACCAGTCCGCTGCACTGCCGCTGAGATATGACAGTACAAAAGCTACCTTGGCTTGATCGTTTGGGAAAGCTCCAGGTCTACATAAAAAGTGTAAGCGACATTGATTCATGAATATAGCAAACCTTTTAGGGTCTCCGGCAAAGCGTTCAGGCCGGAGCCAAGGGAACGGCTCCAGGAATGTTTATCTGCACAGGGTTACTCGGTGGCACCGGAGCTGGGTTGGCCCCGAGTCCAGGTAGAGGTGTTTGTCCAGCCTGGCTTTGTAATAGCTGTCTGGCCAAATCATCAGTTCGTTCTTTTGACACTATCAATTCCCTCCTGAGGGCTTTGGTTTCCTGGCGGGCGGAATGCACTTCGGCCCTTAGTTCCCCTAATAATTGGGCCAATTGATCGGTTTCCGAGGTCTCCATGACGCCCAGGTGGGTATTTGTGGGTAGGCTTCCTGTGCTGTTACGCTCACCTGATTCCCACGGGGGCGTCGATCTGGACTGGCCCGCTGTTGCTTCCACCAGAGTAACACGTAGAGCCGAGATGACAGACTGGATAGACCCACTTAGCTTCGTTTGTTGGACTCGTACGAATATCTTTCTGCAATGGAGAAAGGGAATTAACCTCCCGTAATCTGAGCGTTAACCCGCCTTCCCACTCCCCTTGTCTGCCCACAGAACACTCCTGAAGTTCCCTCTGAATCTCATCTGAAGATTTGGAAAGATGAGCTCTCCATCCTGCGTCGGGCGCAGGGGCGCGTAGACGACCAGTTACTTCACTGGCATGGAGGAATTGGTGAGTTCCAGTATTGACTCTAAGTCCAATTGTTCGTAAGAGTTCAAAAGCCTGATCTTCACTCTGCTAGATTCCTTGCAGGTTGTGGATTTAAACCACCAGAAGAGTTCCAAGTGGCAATTGGTAAGATCCTGGTAGGTCTATTGTGGTTCTCCCCTTTGGGGCCGGGGTACAGCGATGATGCAGAGTTAACTGCGCCGACCCGAAATGAGGTGAGTATCCCCCTGTGGTAAATCAGGTAAGTCTTTGGGGTTAGGTTGTTTTGTCCTTGTTTTTTCCCCTTAGGGGCCGGGGTGCGGCGGTGATGCGGTATTGACTGCGCCGACCCGAGATGAGGTGAGTACCCCCCCTGTGGTAAATCAGGTAAGTGATTTGGGGGGTGGTTTGTATTGCCCTTGCTCACCTATCTGTTCTTGTCTCCCCCAGGTGTTGAAGAATGGCCTGGAGATGCTGGATTCGCGATGGAGTAAAGGAATGCAGCCTCGGTTGGTGAGTTCAGCACGGCGCAGCGAGGTGCGTGGCAATGCACCTGAGAAGGCTTCTCTCTTCCAGATCGACGATGTGCTGGATCAAGGATTCAGGTACGGGTTTTGTTCTGACCTCTTCTCCTTCTCCTTTTCTTGTTCCAGGTGTTCCAGGGCTGAAGCGGGCGTGGCTGAAGACTGGAGCTGCTGAAGACACGGTGAGCTTTACGCTGCAGCAAGCAGAATAACGCGAAGCACGTGTGGCTGTCCGGCTGTGGCTTAAATAGCCTTGGATGAAGTCCCAGGTAAGTATTCTTCCACAGCCCCACCCGAGAGGAAAGGAGTCCCTTAGGTAAAGTAGTCCCTTTAAGCCTCATTTGGCTTGTGGCTTTGTGCAGCATGGTCTGCATCAGGTAGGTATGCAGCATGGTCTGCAACAGGTAAGATTTCTGTAATGAGCCTGGCGCCTATGGCGCCAGGACTGACTTTATTCTTATGAGCCTGGCGCCATAGGCGCCAGGACTGTAGCCAAAGAGCCCCTAACTGGGGTTTTTGGGCATGCTTCAAGTGGCATGATGCCTGCTTCCGGGGTTGCTGGGCCTGGTCTGGCTTTCCGGGGGCAGGCATCGTGACAACCAGGAAAATAACCTGAGAGAGGACATGTTCCAAAAATATGCTGGCAAAGTATAAAAGGTGATCACCTTTAAAACCCAGCAATCTGTCGTGAAATATTCCCTGGAAAACTAATTCCCAATACGAAACAAGTGCTTGTGGTCCTGTGAGTAAGCATCTGCACTGGGAACATGACTGCTTGAATAAAATCCTGGTAGCCAAATAGTTGAGCAACCTTGCCAACCTAAAAGAAACCTAAGGGGTTGCGTCCACCCTCTGAAAAAAAGGTATGCTCTTCACCCACATGTGTCCTTTACTTGTGCTCTGAAAAGCAACCACAATCAGGGGAAAATAACTGCACCAGTGTCCAGGATTGCAAACTCTCTTGCCACATCGTGGGCAAATACTCATGACTTACTTGCCCTCTCATCATTTACCCTCCTCACCCCCATGGCTGGCTTTCAAAAATACTCTACTTTCTAAAGCTAACATGAAAAGTACAAATACCATAGTGTCACTCAAATATATAAGTCCTTATAGAACTATGTCAGGCAAAAAGTGTATAATTGTGGCATTAGCCCCCATCTTGACTGTGAGACTACAAATACCAGAATGCAATTCAGCAAAAGGCAAAAAAAAATGTCACAGAGTGCAAACCTTTCATGGACTGACAGTAGCACGGTTTATAAACAAAATAATGCGGATGCCCTGTGATATGAGATATTTAAAACTTTGAGAATTCACAATGTTTTTCGGCAATGTGCAGTGAGATTAAATGATTTGCCATTCCGGCGCCGTTATTTTGGCACGAGATATGTTTGGACGTGGCTGTCATTGGAGCCATGTCTAAATGTCCTCATGCCAAATAAGATCACAGGCCTGCACTGCAACAGAACTCGCCAGCTCCCACTTGTGTTGCTTTTCTTTTAATTAAATTAAATTAGTTAAATAAAAAAAAAACATACAGCCTTGAACCATGGTCTGCCAGAGTTCGAAGCCCAGCATTTAACCATTAGGCCACAATAGCTTGTTGTGGCATTCATCTCCTACTAAGCCTATAATTTAATATGTTCATTGATAAAAGGCTAGGTATGAAATTTATGAAAAATCTATTAATAACATCATTCTATCATAGTGGTTAAGTCTGTGTTTCCAACTCCTTAAAACCAGGGTTCTCTGATAGCAGTGTTCAGCATAAAAGTATTTCTTTATTTCATTTTTTCTGTTTTATAAAAATGCAGATGCCTTGTGTAATGAGATATTTAAAATTAAGAAAACACACGGCATCCATGCAGTATCCGGGACCGACCCTCCTTAGTTTCAAAGCGAGGATGGATCCAGTCCCTTTAGGCCATGTTTCTCTAAGTGTTCTTTGAAGGGAAGACTTCATATATTAGGCAACGTGGCCTTAGTGTGCTGACACCTTCTTCACTTTTAAGCTAAGCAGCGTTTGTTTTGATTACTGCAACAATAGGAAACCAACTGTTGCTGTAAAAATACCTATTTTTTAATATTGACTGGGAGACTACAAATACCAGAATGCAATTCAGCAACAGGCTAAAAATAGTCCCGTAGTGGAAAACCTTCAAGGACTGACAGTAGCATAGTTTTAAAAAGTAAATAATTCAGAGTCCCATTCGGTTGCCCATCAATGCAGTAACCGGGACTAACCCTGCTTAGCTTGAAAGCGGGTGTGACCCGGCCTAGCTTGTAGACAAGAAAAGGGCCTGCCCATTCCTCTAAGTAGTCTTGTAAGTTTTGGCCAGAGGAGGCTGGCCACATCCTCATTTTGAAGCTAAGCAGAGTCTGTCCTGGTTACTGCATGAATGGGAGGCCTGGATGGCAGTGATTTCTAACCCCTGACGTCACTATAGTTATTAAAATGTTTTTTTTTTATGTAACCGCAGGTACTGAACTACACATACCTGTGGTTATCTGTAGTCCTTTGTAACCTCGGATATAGCCACGAATATCGACAAAACAGTCAGGGGGAAAAAATGCTTCCCTGCCCCAGGCCATCACCAAGTGCCCCCCCTATATCAGTGCCAGCTATCCCCACTCCCCAGGTGGCCTCCTCACCTCCTCTACCCTCCCCCTTTCACCCCAGAGCACGGGCTGCTTCTGTGACACAGTTTGCTTTCAGATGTCGGCTATTCGCGGCTATAGCCGAGGCTACAGAAAACTTTGTGTTGCAAATTTAGTCCCTGGACCTCCTCCAACTCCCAAATTCCACTCAGTGCTTTCTAGTCATCCCCCCACCTCTTCCCTGATAGCATTTGTATTTTTGTTACCCACAAATGGCTTTTTACTGTGTTTTTATTTTACCATAACCTCGGCTACAGCCACGAATATCTCTCGCGTCGAGAGACAAAACAAGATGGTGGTTGTTTCATTTCTGAAAACCATGATCCTGCAATGCACCATGGGAGATATAATTATAATTTTTGGAGAACCACAGCACAGAATAACCCCAAACATGGCGTTTCGTGTCCAATTTGTTTCAGACCTGGTCCAAATCCGTCCAGCGGTTTGGACTGTGCGCTTTGGCAAAAAAGTACCTTTTTTATCTATGGGAAAATTAATGGGAAGTAGGGCACACATTTGGAGAGAAAAAAAGGTTTTTTACACTTTATAACTTTTTGGATTTTTTAACAAATCTTTACAAATCTTTGCAGTCTGTGGGCCAAATCTGTTACTTGAATCAAAGGTTATTAACATAACAATAGAATTCTCAGGGGTTCCTATGTGTCTCCAACTCACCTTAACTATAGGGTGGCTAACGTTAGTTGCAGAGACGTTAAGGTGAGAATGTAATGCAGCAAGACCCCTGAAATTCAGCTAAAGCCATCTTAACGTCCTGCCCCTGTTGGCCAGCATATGACCACAATGATAACATCACAGATCACATCACTGATGACATCACTATTACAGCAGTAACTGGCATTAAAAGCACGGCCTTCAGCCATGGTCAGTTTGCATGGCCAAATATATTTTAACACATGAATGGGTACTAGTCGTGGCCTTCAGTTATGGACAGTGGTCACAACGTTCAAACATGTGCACTGAATATTTTAAAACACTTATAAGCTACCAACCATAGATGGTGGCCTTTACCAGTGGATACAGCTTTCAACCATGTCCACTGTATATTATATACACTGATCAGGCACTAGCCATGGCCTTTAGCACAATACAGGCCAGTGGCCACAATCTTAGGCTGTGCCCACTATTTATTCTAACATATAAATGGGCCACTAGCCAAGGCCTTTCACCTTGAGCAGTTTGTACATCTTTTGGCCTTCTCCACTGTATATTTTAAAATAATAAAGTGCAATAAGCGGTGGCCTTCGGCGATGCCCACTGTGTAATATACAACACTAAACAGCCACTAGCTATGGTCTTCGGCCGTGCCCACTGTATATTATCTACACTAACCAGCCACTAGTTATGGTCTTCAACACAATACAAGCCAGTGGCTATGGCCTTTTACTGTGTCGACTGTATATTCTAACATATTAATGGGCACTAGCTATGGCCTTTAGCCATGGCCACTGACAACAGCTATCCACAAGTTTCATAGGATAACCCCAGGTCATGAGTTTGTCCGAAGGTTTATTGGCTTCTGTCTCATAGGATTCTCTCGTGCTGCTGTTCCGCTACACGCTTAAAAGTTGGAGAATTGGGAGGTTATCCCTAGCATGTTGGTCATGATGACTCCCATAATGTAGCAGTGCATTTTTATCTGTTGCGTAGTAAAAGGTTTCACCAACAGATTCCCTTGCGAGTGGTATATGGTGATATCTCGATAGTTAACTTCTGTGCAACTCATACAGGCTGTACATTTTAAATACCTGTTTTGATTGTTAAGCCATCTTACAAATTCCATTGCCTATTGGGAGATCGGACAGAGACATTGATGTTCTTCCATATGCATTTTGAAGTAAACAAGTAAATGTTAATTTATAATTTAAAACAATCAACAAAATAGATCAAAACAAAAACCAAAGAAGTCACAGCTGCAATCAGAACAGTTTAGATGAGGGGAGGGGTCAGAAGAGTTGAATCAGGCAGAAAAGGGGTGAAATGGTGCTTGGTGGTTTGGACTCCCATTTTAAAGTGTACCTTTAAGGTTGAAAATAGGTAAATGCCAATAATGGGGTTCATGGGTTTAGCGGGGGTTAGGGGGCAAAATAAGGGGGATTTCATATCTTGCTGCCAAATCAATACAAAATAACAAAATACAATTTTAAAACAAAGTATGTATTTGCACAGAATTTGCAGTTTTAGAAAAGAAATGTAAATTATACCATTAACTATTTTTTACTTTCTTCATTTAAAATGCATTCATTTTACTACTTATATTATTTTCAATTCAAAATGTATCAGTTTTACCCCTTCAATTGTACTGCTTACTTTTCAGTCCACGGTATTCTTCATAATATTTTATAACATGGAACCATGTTGATGACTAATCCCTCAGTACTTACATTAAATGTACAGCTTTCCTATAGAACATGAAACACTTTTGGTAAAACTGGGTTTGCAAAGATTAGAAGACCCTTGAATTATTGATGGTTTTTGCTGTTGATCTTCTAATTTCTAACTGAATAATTCTGAACATTTTCTATAAGAATATGTTTACTAAATGCTGGGCAGCCTGGTAATGAGGCACATAATGACTGAAGTGTGAACAGGAAATGCATCATGAAGAAAGGAACAATCTCGAAAGCTGATTGCCAGTGAGAAAGCTCAGGAATTATGCGCTAGTTTTTCTGATGTGTACAGGTCCGAATGCCAACAAGCCACACAAAGCCTTATCTCCTTCCAATGATAACGAATTGAGTGCCAATAATTAAATTGGGAAATGGTAACACCAGTTCTTTACATTGCTATCGAACAGAAAAAACAGTTGTAGCAAGAATTACGAAAATATGAAAGAAAAACATGTTGTTATTGACCAACACATCCAGGACTACATCACCATATATTCTAGCAACAGGAGTAGTGGAAGATGGCTATTATTTCAACTGGAGGAGTGTAAACATTTCTCGTGAATGTGTTAGAGCGACTGAGCGTACCGAGGGAGCCCCAAACATCCAATGGCTTATTGGGGGTGGGGGTCAGGGGGTGGAGTTCTACCACCAAGAAATTGTTTTGTAAAAATTGGTTAAACGGCTCATTTTACAGCACGGTTTGGTTTCAGTGGCAAATTGGGTAAAATAAATCACAGCTTACATTTGGCAATGTAGGGTGGCATGAAAAAATCCAATATATGCTAGGTTACCAACATTAAACAGGAGCATGTTCCAACACATTTTCTTGATGCCTTTTCCCACAATAGAAGTTAGTATTCTGACAATTAAAACATCTTTTTCATGCAGACTATGTCTAAACATGTCCTTGCTTGCTGTGCCAGTATGTTTCTGTATTCCCATGTACGAACATACTCATGTTTGCTTTGCCCATTATGCCAGTAATGATACTATAAGGAAACATAAAAATCCTGGCTGCACCAAAATAGGCCAGTACCCCATTTCAGAAATCTCACCTTGTTGGGTTTGTCAATAATGACAGTAGAAATAACATGCCACTGTCATAAAACATATCCATTCTGGCTGTGCCAATGCAGGCAAGTAACTGCCAGGTAAGAAGACTCTTCATATTGGCTTTTCCAATAATGCCATTGAAAATGTTATGCCACGATACAAAAATGTCCATTCTGCCTGCTCCAATTTGAGTCAGTATCACCTTCATGTAAGAGCACTCATCATGTTGGCTTTGCTCATTATGCTAGTGACCATGCTATGCCCGCTGTAAGAAAACTTGTCCATACTGGTGGTACCAATGAAGCCAGTATTCGCCCCACAAAAAAAACACTACTCAAGTTGGCCATGCCAATGATGCCAGCAGAAATACTATGCCCACTATAAGGTAGAGTGGTGTTAAGAACCGGACTGAAGAGGCATTCAATTTGTTGGAATTAGGAATTCAATGTATTTGAATTTGGAGTTTGTAAAGGAACTACAATGACCTTGTCAAAAACAATTTTGATTTAAAGATGGAGATGAAACAATAAAAAGTAATAAATGTCATCAAAATAAATAAATATAACTTGAGCTCACAAATAGTGAACAGTAAAATAATTTCTAATCCTTTTCAAAATCCTTTTGAACAAAATCCTTTTGAACACAATCATTTTACAGGCTTCACTGTCCTCCAGATTTCATTGGGAAGGGATGTTAAACTGACGTTGACGCTCACACTGGCACCCCGAATGGGCATGAGTAAAAAGCATACTTCCACCCCAAACACAGTCATGAAAATCCGCATCACCCTGTTAGGCAATTATATATCAGGATTACTAGGTGAACATCCTGAATGGCATGAAAAGAGGCACTTATATATTTCACTCTGTCCCCGGAGAACCAAAATGGGATCCAGTGAAACAATTACAAAGTCCTTTGAAATCCCGTACCAGTTTTGATCAAGTGTATCTGTAAAGACACTCCTGGTGGAAGACTCTGGAATAGTGCTCTATATGCCATCACTTCGTGGAACAGGAATCCCAAGAATCTCTGCCAGAGATAGCACAGCTGTAGCGCTTGGCTAGCAAACTCTGCAAAGGAACACTGAATAAGCAATTAAGGTAGCGCTTCATGGTTTACTGCTACATTTATAGAGGGCACTTGCTGAGACACTCTGAATGAAGCACTAATATATTGCCTCAGGAGAAATGGTTCAAGTTCTGTTATCTACTGAAACCTGGGCGAGCATCAGGTGCATCTGGGTCTGTTTATGCCTCATGCCAAGAAGTCCTTTTAGAATTTCTCTTCTGCCCTCTATGACTGTATGTGACTCAAGGAATGGCTCCTCCCTAAGACCTAGGCCCACACACCATCCCCACCTTGGATAACCTAAAAGTGGATGATCAGCTGCCTTCTATTTCATCCACTGCTTACTTGCAGATCCCTTGCTGCCTAACTTCCTTCCCCTCCGCTGTTGTCAGATACCCGCTCTCTTTAATTTGTGCATCTCTCAATGTGTCATTCCCCTATGGCTTGTAAAGCACTCTGTTGCTTTCTGAAGCTAGGTCTGTGCTTATCAAATACCCTAATAGTAATAATGATCAAAGAAATATGTATGTAGAGGATTTATAAGTGCAAACCTCACTGGGAAGAAGCATTTGGGTGTCTATAGCGGATGCACCCAAGGGAGTTATAGGTGAGAATTCAGGGGACAGCAGAGGAGCTGGCATGGATAGGGGATCCCATGAGATGAAAAGTTCAAGAATGGGAAATTAGGATTGAGCGAAGAGATCAGCCATTGAGGAGATGTTCCTTGACTAATAGAATCTTTGGGATCTTCCAGAAGTGTACGATGGAGGGGAGCAGATTGATCTGCACTGGTAACTTGACCAACAAACAAGGTCCATAGCAGTAAAAGGCATATTCCTGGTGTCTTTGCCCCGGCGGGTCTTTATTTCCAGGCTGGTGATGATGTGGCTTATGGTGGTGTGTTGTACTGCAGATATAATGTGTTTCCTGGCCAAATAGACTAGTGTTTTGGTTGTGAATGCTTTGCATTTGATGCAGGATTTTCTTTTTACATGATGCCTGCTTGATGGGGTGACCAGTGCATATTCCTGCGGATGACGGTGGTGTGATCAAATGTTCTTAGTCCTGCGATAAAGTGTCCTGCTGCATTTCTGTACTGCTTTCAATTGGGACCAAGATGTGACTTGGACTCCTACGAGTAGGGCATTGCTACTTCCCAGAGGGGATATGATCAGGGCTTCGACAACTGCTCTGAATCTAAGGGCAGGAATGAAATGCATCAAGCACAAGCTGATATAATTCTGCTGTGTTTTCACTACGGGGCTTGTTTCGAATAAGAGGTCACAGTCAAGTGTGAAGCCGAAGGATTTTCTGCTGGGTGGGAGTTGAGCCATGACTTAGGCATACATTGTGGGGTTTTCTAGGAGAATTAATTCAGTATTGTTTGGGTTGAGCATTAAGTAGGCCCAAAACATCCAGGCTTGGATGGGGGATAGATAGTGCTTGAGTCAATGGGTGCTATTGATGCAACTGATCTTTAGGTAGAGCTGTGTGTCATCTCCATAACAGTGTTTCTTGATGTCAGTGTAAGCGAGTAGTTGCTGTAGAGATTCCATTTAGAGGTCAAATATGATAGAGGATAGGATGGAGAATTGTGAAACCGTAAAGGTTACTGGGCGATGTTCTGATCTGTTATGGCTATTTGGGTGTGTTGATCTGTGTTGAAGAGATAAGTGGCAAACCACTTCAGGATGTTTGTGTTGAACCCCAAGGGGTTGGTGAGGATGTTTAGGATGGCTTCATTGTCAACTGTATCAATGTCGGCAAAGAGGTTGAGTAGGACATGTAAGCAGAAGATGTTCAGCATCAGCAATAACTTGAATGGTGGTGGCTGCTGTGCTGCATTGTGGTCAGAACCTGGATTTGTAGCCCTGTCACAGATTGTGCTGTGATATTTTTATTCAACTGGATGCAACTGTTTTCTTCAATCACTTTGCAGAGGAAGAGCCGATGCATGATGGATATCTTCTTAGATCATCCGGGTAAAGTGGGTGTTCAGCAGCAGGATGATCTGTTTTGTTTTCATTGCATCTGGAAAGGCTTCTTGTGTGGGTTAACTTTGAGAAGTGGGGTGAGTGCTTCACCAGTGATGACCTCCACAATACAAGAAAGTAGCATGTCAACTTACAAAAGTGGTTGCTTCCCATTAAAGTTACATGAGCTAAGTGACTCAATAAGAATGCATGTCTGTTAGTAACACGTCCTAAACTGACAGAAACCGGTTCAGTAACTGGATGTGGAACAGGTGTATTCAATATGTCTACCACACTGACAGTTGTAAAGATAAAGGAAGGTCAGGGAAACTGTTGGAATAGATCACATATCTACTAGTCCCTGTGCCTATTCTAAGAGTGCAGATCCTGGCGTGCGGAAGGCAATCGAATCTAAGGACAAATACAGAACAAAAAGACAAAAACAGTTTTCAATATTTCTGAAAATAAGGAAAAAATTGTTCATGATAAAAGATATTTGAGAAGGCAGTAAGAACAACATTGACAACAAAGAGAATTAAAATTTAGTACTTCTCCTGAAGAACCACGGGCACTAACCGTGGGAAAACACGTGTTGAGAGAAATAAATGTGGATAGATGAAAGGCAATGTTAATGAGAAAAGAATGACAATTCTATGAATGAAAATCAAAATTGCATGAAAATTAATGCAAAAAATAAACGCAATTCATGGAATAATAATCAATGTGTCATTAATATTGTCTCTACTAGAGGCGCAACCCACAAAAGTGTTCTTTTAAAAAGACTATTGTAAGAGTGTCGAAGAAGGAAGCTGACACAAGGGTGGCATATAGGTTGCTATAAACCTTTATTTGAGGATAAAAATGAACCTCAATTTCCCTGTCTCTAAGAGGGATTTCCCTCCCTCAAACTAATACTAAAGGATCTGTCAGAATGTCAGTCAAAATCAAACTCCAGCATTCTGTATCACAACCTACTTCTATCCCTTACACTACAACTAAAGAAAGTTCCTTCTCCAGGAGAATTACTCCCTTCTCCTGGTACACGGTTATGTTCCCAAAATATCCTCCTGCAAATGGATGCCAGGGGAATGGCTCCCTTCCCCTGGCTTGTAGTTCCAACACCTTGTAGACTCAACTTTCTAGACCAGGAGAATGGCTCCCTTCTCCTGGTACTGGTCTGCACTCTTCAATATAGTTCACAACAATGGACAGGGGAAATGACTCCCTTTTGTGGAGTTTGATAGTTCTTTTTAAACTTGGGAATACTCTTTGCACTCTCTCACTATATCAGCACAGTCCTAAGTCCTTCTCTGGACCTCAGTGGACTTAGCTCTATTACTTTGACAAGGCAGATGTCCTCATATGCATGTTCCAGTGGTGTTAGGGTCACAGACCCTTCTCTGATCATCAGTGGGCTTATCTCTGCCACTGCTCTGATGATAGTTTCATCCAGTGTTTGTTTCAGTTATGTTGGGGCCCCAGACCCTTCTCTGGTGGTCAGTGGTCTTGATTCTATCGCTGATATGAGGAAGATTTCCTCAGATGCTTGGTTCTCTTCCGTTGGGGTCCCAAACCCTTCTCTGATCATCAGTGGGCTTATGTCTGCCACTGATACGAGGAAACACTCCTCGGATGCACTCTTCACTCTGTTTTGGGTCCTTGATCCTTGAGGGCCGTCTGATAGGCCTTCTTCTTGCCACAGCATGACACAGAGACCTCTCTACTCTCCCCACAACCCTACCGGTCTTCCTGTGCTTCCTGTTACCTTCTAGGACTTGCATGCATGGCGCCGGTTTCTGCAGGGACTGGGTTCAGTCTCCTCTCCACTTCCTGCAGCCGTCTGCTTTGTTACCACTTCTTGCGGCGATTCTGCGTGTTGTGGCTCCTTGCAGTCTTAGCACCGTTAGAAGACCGCACAGTCCACTTCCTCCTAGAGGTCATGCCTCTGCCTCCACTGTCTTCAGCTGGGCTCGGTCCTACGAACGCAAGACCCATCACAGGCTCCCTCAGCCACTCGCCGGCATCCTCTGCAGGGCCCTCTCCTCGGGTCAAGTGCAGACTTTGAATCTTCCATGTTATCCAACGAGGAAGGAAGATGCTGAGTCCTTCTGTTTGCACTTTTTAGGGACTACTCCTCCCCAGCATAACATCAACACCTGTTGTCAATGGCTTTTGATACTCCCCATGTCTCCTGTGAGCCACCTCGTCTCAGTACTAGCACACTCAGTAATCCTCATGTTTTCTGTGCTCTTCTTTGTCCTAGTATTTTTGCTCTATTATCAATATAGTGGTTTGAAATGGAGGAGTGGCTAAAGAATGTGGGGGGGGTGATGATGTTAAATGGGTTGTACCCCAGGTGGTCATCCTTACCCCAATGAGGACCTCCCACATTAAACCACCCAAAGGGGGACTGTTGGGTAGCGGCCGCACCTCCCTAGCCTCACGGGAAAGGGCTTCCCCGGGGAGAAGTGACTACACCTGGTGAATTGTCACACTACTAAACAAGAGATTTTCTGTCCTGTCACTTCAGGTTCCCTCAGTATTGGTCTTCATCTGGGGGACTGGGTGCTGATCTGTTTGGCTTGAACTTAGGGGTATTGGGTTAGGAAATAGTTCTTGATCAGGTGTACAAACGGAAATTTCAGCTGAGGTTGTTTTGGGCACTCATTCTTCCACTGCCCCTCCTGCTTGCAGTAATTATATGCTGTGGAGCAAGGAGACACCACAATTGGAAATCACGAGGAGCACAGGAGCACCTTCACCTCTTTCTTGACTCCTTCTGCCTGCTCCCCCTATATATTTCCCTGCCTCCCCTCTGGGGACTTACCCTAAAGATTCTGCAGTTACAAATCAATTAGCTTATTCTCAATGTCCACCTTCTGTTCCTGACAGGTCACGCAGTGATTTGCCACCATCGCTAGCTCAGGGAGGGGTTTGGTCTGCCACCCATTACAGATCATTTTGAGTTGCTATTGGAGCTTGGGTTACAATCCCAAAACAAAGGCTTAAGCTATGGCCTCTTCGGTGGGGTCCTCTGGCTTGATCATGCCCAAATGCTCTGCAAATACTATTTTGACACTACCCTTGTTGAAGAAGTCGTTATGTAGCCTCTGTAGGCATTATAGCCCTCATGACCTGGTTTGTGTTAGCCCAAGAGTGGTTGTAACTCTGGATGTGGTCTCTGGAGGATAATGGCTCATGTACAGTCACTACATGTTCTTCCCCGTCAGTTGAGTTCACTGTAAATTGACTCACTAAGGCTTCAATGACAGGTGAATCACTCCTTTAGTTGTTATATCCTCTTGTAATAGAATCTGCAAACAGGAACAAAGAAGGGTTCTGTGAGAACCTACGGGCAGCCATCTCATCGGAGAGCTATGTCGGCCACTATGCGTGTGGCACTGAACTAGAAACCATCATCTGATAGTTGAGGTCACCCTGGAGTGGAAAGTGGGAAGCAATTGGCTTCTGAGCTGGCTATTAAGTTACGGGCCCTTTGGGCATGTGTAGCACTGTAGTGTGGGCTGTCCCAGTGGGTGTTGTGATGGTTGAAATGTCTGGTGGCATCGCCATCCACTTGTTCGCTCTGTTTAGGAACAGAGTACATGTCAGTAAAGAATTCTATTATCTCCTCTGCCACTTATCCGTCCTGCTTATCAATTTAGTATAGAGCAGGGTATCAGCCCCATATATTCCCCTGATCAATCCTAATTTCTAACAGTTTTAATCTAACACTTTAATTCCTCATTGAAATCTTTTAATCCCCTAATTTTAGAGGTCCTTTTTATCTCTGCTACCTCCTCATACCAATCAAGTGCCTTATTATTTCTGGCCGATGGACAACATCTGTAACCCGGGGCAAGAGCTATTCCGCCATCAGTTGGGCTCTGGCATCAGGCAAGGAACATAGGGAAGTGGGGAGTGGAGGGCCAGGCACACCCAAGCTTCCTCCACCATAGCCATGGTGGTGTGTAAGACTGGTGGCTCTTTCGGGGGATACTGGGCATGCCTATTAGGAAATTGTGCAAAGCCGTAATGCACATTGGGTATGAGGACAAAACCCTGACTTGTCTAAGGCATTATCTGCCATAGAGAGAGTCGGGGACATACCGGAAGAGGAATCTGAATGAACACAGCATGGTAGCCCCTCTCAGTGGCCACCTGCGGCTGAAAAGATAAACTGACAGCAGGATAATCAGAGAAGAGTCAGTACATACACTGAGTGGGCCAGTAAGGATGTTATGTTTCTTTTCGGGCCGCGTTTGGTTATTACCCTTTGACTGCAAGATCCAGGGCGAATTGCAGCTCCACGTGACTAAACTTTCGTTGGTGTAGCGGAAAGGTGGTTTGGGAGCGGCACTGCTCGCGCAGCCTAGCCCCAGTCTATGGGGCTCTCGTTGAGCCACATTAGGGGACATGGACATGAGGGAGTCTGATACAAATTCATCTAAAGATGTTGTGACGGTATGATGCAATTACATTTGTTACCTCATTAAGACACACACATTGTGATTGTGAAGCAATGGACATCAGCAGACTACAGCCATGATGTCTGTTACTCTCCATGAATATAGATGCGCTACATGGGGCCACGCTACACCTTCTAGTGTGGGTGTGTTTATTGGGGGTGAACGCTAGCTTGATTTGCTTGAGTGGGGTACCATGTAAGTACAAGCGTCCAAGGATCCTGCCTACCACTAAGGACACGAGGAGCTCAGGGAGATGTTTCATCTGTATATAGCGGGTTTCCATGGTACTCACCTATCTCCATGCCAGCTGGCCTGGGATGGGGGTTGAGCTCTCAAACCCTGACTTGGTTGAAGCGTTAGGGAATGAACACCAGTGCTGTGCTCCATATAGGTTTGAGGCCCAGGGGAGCAGTCTGCAGACTGACTGCTGTGTGTGTTTGTGTGTTATTGTGTGTCTGTTTGACGATGTGGATGTCAAGGGGTGAGTAAGGTGTGATGTGCAGGCTGCTTCATTTCAAAGCATCAGGATACAAGAAGGCAAGGGTAGCCATGTGTACAGACATTTGAAGTAGACAAACGGGGCAATTAAGTCAAAATGTAGCTGCCACACAAAGCATGTGATAACAAGAGTGCTGAACACACCACGGTACAGGCTAAACACTATCCTTCACAACACTGGTATCTCTTTTCAAAGTGGTTACTGAGCTACAACAGCCACATATGAAACTATTAGAAGAAAAAGTCCAATTGTGAGCTTCGAAAAACAGATGTGTTCTGTTTGGCTCTTCAAATATGATGTGGATTTAGTGTGTCACTCTTCAAAGAGAGGCAGAGAATGTAAAAGCAGAAGTGAAATATTTTGTTCGGACAAACAAGGATCGTGCTGCGTCACACGAGGATAGGACCAACGGGGAGCGGAACAGAAGCACCGGCTCCCAATGTTGAAGGTCTGGCCGCAGCAAAAGCAAGGGATGGCGGGCCCGTGTTGGCTGAGCAGCTGGCATGGAACACGGTGGAGCAGCTGTGTGTGTTTTCTCACAGGAAAGAACGGGATTCACTCTGACACAACTGCCCAGGAGCAAAGGACAGCATCATAGCAATCAGTGGCGTTCCGTTTCAGACAGTGGCATGGGGGACATGCTTGGACGGGCGACACTGCTGCCACCTGAGGTCTGCGCTGTATGGCTTAGTAGCCAAATGCAACTGTCGTTTAGGCATTGGGGGCGAACGCTGGTTTCCTGCGATTTCTGACAGGCTCTTGGAGGGTGCATACGTGATTCGTGTGCACGCCCGCCCAGTGTGAGCGAAGCTTCTTCGTTTGTATCGGATTCCCTCAGATTCATATAGATTCAAAGATGCTATTGGCGTGGGCTGGTTAGTGTATGTGTCTGTGATGGAAGGACTACTGCTGTACAGGAGCACAGGGGCGAACAGTGGTCTATAGACTCCTACTCAGCCCCACACTACTACTAAATCAGCAGTGAGCTCAATCATAAACGTGAAACAAGCAAAGGCATCCCCAGAAGGGAGCAAAGTGCTGCAAGTGTCATCCCTAATTGATGTTCTGCCCACTCCCCACTTCTAGCTAAGCAGCATTAAAGGTGCTACATTGACCAGCTGTCAATCACGGTTTATTTGCTTAGCTTTAATTTCTTCTGGCCTGAAGTAAACCGAATGGAGATAGATGGGCATACATATCATAGGGGTGAGGGTCACCTAATTTAAAAGCAGTCTTCACACACGCTGGTCACAAAGTTGGTCCGCAAATGCGCTGTTTGCAAATTTATATGATACCAGGGATGTCATTTCACCAAAATGCAAGGGGTAGCGGGAGTGACATCACATGACCCATGACTCCCTGATGACATCACAGGAAGTGATGTAATTTGACCCAGCCCCCAAGGGACAGCACAGAAGTGATGGCAAACGACCTTCAGATTTTTCAGATGCATCTAGCACCCGTTTTTTCAGATGCTCTAGTTTCAGCCAGATATAAGAACCGGGGCACAGAGGGGGCCATGATTAGTTCACGATTACACATTTGGGAATGTAATTTTCCGAATTCGACATGGGGTCTATATGTCAAACATACATAATGCAGTATTTGTAACAGGGTAACCAAAATCTCTAATGCAAGCTACAGCAAGTGTATGAAACATCTATAGATTAATGAACACAGAAATGCGTTTTATCTGTGCCGTTGCTGTGTTAAACAAGCCAAAAACGCACTGACCTGGGGAGGCTTGTGCTGCTGTTTACCCAGGAGAAAAATGCTGCACGAGTAAGGCCTGAAAATGAAATCATTGACCAGGATTTAGTATCAACAAAATTCCCTGCTTATAAATGTATCTATGAGTCAGCTACCACTACGATAGAAAAACCTATGAGACTGGTCTGCGTACACACAGGGGAGTGCCCCTGATTATGTTATCTTTGCTGGAGTATAATACCTGGGAAATGTTCTTTCAATATACCCAAGACCCTCCATCATTTTTATTATCTAAGCATAATACTGGGTGCCAGAAGACTTAAAAGAAAACACCATTTAATGTAATATCATTGCTGCACACATACATCCATGGCACCACAGTTATTTTAAATTGAAAACACCCACGAGTTGCTTCTCACCCGGGGACTCACTGGCAGACTTCAAGGCGCGCACTGCACACTACCCCTTTGTCAGACCCAGTGGTGCCCAATGGTGTAGCACACAATCTGGCAGCTCCCCCGCGAGCCATGCTGTGCTCCCTGCCACCCAAGCTCCTTAACAAAGCACAGGGCACTCCACACCGTGGGCCAGTCCGGACCACCAGGTGTGAGCAACGTCCATGATGATTATGCACTACTGCAAGTGAAATTAATAAATTTGTTTCTCAATCAAAGTTTAGCTAAAATGTTTAACGTGAATTAGAAAGTAGGGGGCGGTCCCGGGTCCACAAATATACCAGGCACTTGTGGTGGCAGGGGAGTTGTTTTTTTGGAGGATGTAAATATTTGCCACAAGTATGTGATTGCGAGCGAGTGTAAAAGTACAATAGATGCAAGTCACCAAAAGTGCACATGACAATTCCCAATTAATTATCATGCCGGTCCCTGCAATATATGCCAGCATAAAAACATTTTTATGCTGGCTGTGCCCATACATTTCCATGCTGGCTCCACCAAAATATGCTAGTATCCCCACATACGACCATACTCATGTTGGCTTTAAGATGTTTTTTATAGTATCATTAGTGGCACTGGGCACAAAACTGGCTTTGCCAATATATGCCAGTACTCCTATGTAAGAACATACTCCGATTGGTTTGGCCATTAAAAGTGACATATCACAATATGAAACCTGTCCGAACTGGTTCCAGTGTAAGCCAGTCTAGACCCATAAGAACACTTATCATGCTTGAGTCATCATAGATGCTGAGTTAATAAAAAGTCGTGTTACAGTAAAAAATATACAGGCCGCTGCACCAAAACATCAGTCTAGCTAGGTAACACTACTTACCACGCTTACTTTTTTAAAGATGCCTAGTAATAAATGTCATACAACAGTAAGCAATGGCTAGCCTGGCTGCACCAAAATGCCAATCTAGCCAGGGAATTACACACATGCAAAGTCAATAAAAGAATGTGGCAAAAATACTCCAGTGATCCCCAGTCTCACAGGGCCTTACACACACATGCATCCCGCTTCACCCACCGGTCACTCACCCATACATCCCTTCTTGCATTCACTGACACTGGATTCACCACACAGGTACACACCAAACCCCACCCAGAACATTCAAACACACTACCACATTCATACTCATTCAGCCACCAGTCACTCACACTTTCTCTTACATCCACTCAGTACATTCTCTACACAGGCACACACCCACCCACCCAGAATATTCAAAAACAGACATCACATCAGATCACTTCTCATTCACCCAACAGTCACTCACACCTTCTCTTACATCAATTCATTGCATTCTCTACACAGGCACACACCCTCCACCAGAACATTCAAGAAAACACATCACATCACTTCTCATTCACCTAGTAGCCGCTCACACGTTCTCTTACATCCACTCATTACCTTCTCTACACAGTCACACACACACCAAGAACATTCAAAAATACACATCACATCAGTTCTCATTCACCCACCAGTCACTCACACCTTGTTTTACATTCACACATTACATTCTCTACACAGGCACACACCCACCCACCCACCCAGAACATTCTTTTTTTATTTGTATTGGTTAAAATAAATTAAACCTTAACAATACAGTTCAAAGCAACACAATTAATGTATAAAAGAAAGAAAATAACCCAAAATAAAACATTAAAGTCTCAGATTCTCTAAATAAAATGAGCATAAAATCAGCATCTATACTTAATATAAAGGAAATAATTAAAATAATTTCTGTACCAAATCCTGAGGGCTAGATCTCATTCAAGTTTAAGCTATACAAACAATTTACCACTGAAACCACAATTGATGTTTTTAGACCAGTAATACATGTTTCCCAGAAAGAATCCTGGTCAATCCTCTCATGGCATCAAAAAGTACTTGAAAGCGCAAGTACCACCTAGATCTCTATTGTGGGCATTCCACCAGCAAATGCCTCAGTGTTTCAACCCAGTCTTCCTGTTGACAGAACGTACATTGAACCTCATTAACGGATACCACACTTTTTCTTTAGAGTACATCCTTGGTCAAAAGTTGGTTCCATCTGAAACAAATAGTTCTCATCTTGTCACATAGGAACCTGACCAAATAGGAGGGAAGATTCCCTCTACGCTTGTGCTCAAGTTGTAGGTGTGACAAAGAGGTGTAACCATGCAGTCTTTCCATATTATAGGACGAATCCTGATCAACTTGTGTTTTTTCCTGTTTGAGTTGGATACCAGTTTGTCAGAGGTAAGACCCAGATCATTCAATTTTCTTTCACAGCGTGCTTTCAGTTTCCCAAAGTGTGGTCTTGCTCGTGGTTCATGATCTCAGCAAGATCCCAATAAAAAGGTCTTTCTACAAGGTTGTACACATTTTCCAAATAGTTACAAAAGCCACCACTGACCCTTTGCTTTTAATGAGGAAAGAGCAAGTTTGTGTCTAATAACTGCTACTGGTACTGAGTTTGAAACACCTAGCACCTTCCGCCAAAGCACACCTTCTATTAAAGAGAGATAATCCAATACCCATTTGTCCAACAACTCAACACCATACAGAAGTTTGGGGCAGGTCTTTCCTTCAAAGATTTGATAATCGGTTTAAATGAGAATGTGCTACATTGATTCTTGATGTATTTCATTTGGGGAATGTAGAAGTCTGCATTTGCTCTCCAGTGGTTCCTAAGAGATGCTTTGACGGGAGAAAAGTTGTTCCATCTAAAGAGCAACTCAAGATGGTTTTATGTTTTCATGACACCATAGCGATAATCTGTTTTTTTTTTACGGTTAATTTTTAAGTTAAACAAGGGGGGGTCTGGGAATCTCTCTACCAGCACGAACACAACCCAATGACCTCTTCTTGGGTGAGTAACCCCTGGGAAAGACTCTACCAAGTCTTTAGCTCACTATCCCTTTCACAGAGAATACATTTCCCTGCATATCAGTCTTTGTCCTGCCCAGGGGCAGTCCAGCACTGAAATCCAAGGCAATTCTCCTCTGAACAAGAGTACCAACAGCAACCCCATACACGTGTTTCAGCCTTGTTGGGCATAATCAGTGAGGTGAAGCTGCGCCTCTCTAAGAACAGTGAGCAAGGAGTCAAGGTCTGGATTGCCCTTTTAACTTAGGGTGAGACCCAAAGTTAATTTAGGCAAAACAAGGGGGGCCTGGGAATCTCTCTACCAGCAAGTGCTGGTAGAGAGCTTCCCAGACCTCCCCCCCTGTTTTGCATGCCAAGTAACTTTGGGTCTCACCCTAAATTACCAGGGGACTCCAGACGTAGACCCCTTGCTCGCTGTTCTTAGAGAGACACAGCTTCACCTCACTGATAATGCCCAACAAGGTTGAAACACGTGTATGGGGTTGCATTGGTACTCTTGTTCAGAGGAGAATTGCCTAGCATTTCGGTGCTGGACTGCCCCTGGGCAGGACAAATACTGATATGTGGGGAAATTTCTTCTCTGTGAAAAGAGCAGTGAGCTAAAGACTTGGTTTAGACTCTCCCAGGGGCCATCCACCCAAGAACAAGTCAATGTGCTGTGTTTGTGCTGGTAGAGAGTTTCCCAGACCCCTCACCCCCCTGTTTTGCATACCAAATAACTTTGGGACTCACCCTAAATTACCAGGGGACTCCAGACGTGGACCCCTTGCTCGCTGCTCTTAGAGAGACACAGCCTCATCTCACTGATGATGCCCAACGAGGTTGAAACACGTGTATGGGGTTGCTGTGGTACTCTTGTTCAGAGGAGAATTGCCTAGCATTTCGGTGCTGGACTGTCCCTGGGCAGGACAAAGACTGATATGTGGGGAAATGTCTTCTCTGTGAAAAGAGCAGTAAGCTAAAGACTTGGTGAGACTCTGCCAGGGGCCATCCACCCAAGAACAAGTCAATGGGCTGTGTTCGTGCTGGTAGAGAGTTTCCCAGACCCCCCCATGTTTTACGTTAATTTTTAAGTGTTCTCCCCTTGCATAACCTTTAAAGGATTTCAATAGCCGGTGCAGCCCTGTTTGCGTGCAATCAATCAGGACGAAGTAATTGTCATAAGCCATCCAGAAAACTGGCAAATGTCCGATTTTAGGGGGAACATAAGAGACCACATCCAAGGATTTACCCACGTCGGCCACATAAAGATTAAATGAACAGGAGGCCCATATGCACCCTTGTTTCAGGCGGTTATACTTGGTAATCTCTTTAGTCAGGGAACCCTACTGGTTCAGCCGTACTCTTACACAGTTATCTTCGTGTAACAGAATAATCAATTTTAGGAGACCATCAGGTATTCCCCACTGCCTTAATTTCTTCCACAATCTGGCTCTTATAATGGTGTCAAGGCACTGGATAAATCCAGTACCGCCAAATGTATCACTGGATACATTCCCCTATTGACAGAGTCCTGAAGACAGCCCAACAGGAACCCATTCAAATTGGTTCTGTGAGATTTCCTGAATCCCATTTGAAGGGTGAGAGCAAATCATTGATATAAGCCCAGGACTCCAAGTGCTTCAGTATGATAGTCGCAAATATTTTGCTGTCCAAAGTCCAAAAATGTTTTTGGTTGATAATTTGTTGGAAACAATCTACCCCCCCTTTTTATATATCAGGATTATATATGCAGACCCCGAGCTAGCCGGATAGGTATCTGTCCTCAGAATGTCGTCAAAGAGGAATTTCAGAATCCCAGCCCATACCAATGGTGTGTCCTTAAATAATTTGTTTGAGCTCCTGTTAGGAACAGGGGTTCTAGAATCACTGGCACCTATAACGGAATCCAGTACATCCTGTAATTCAAAGACTATCACCGCCATTAACCCAAGACCATCATTGTTGCGGCTCCTAGTAATTCTTCAATAAGAGGGGCTCTCCTCATAAAAGTCCTCAAAATGTTTCACCCACTCATTTTCTGAAACAGCATTAATAATGTTTTCTCCTAAACCATTACCTTGAGCATTCATTATTGCCCAAAAGGACTCTTTATTTTGGCGATGACCCAACATTAACTCAGAGTCTGTCTGAACCAGTTGGGCCCTATGATTTTGAACCCAATGTTTGAATCTCTGTCAAAGTGTTTTTATATAGTTGGGACATTCCACGAATGCGGAACCAAGCAATCGTACAGCCAGAGTCCGTTGCATTAATTCCTTCATCACAAGGTTTCATTGTACAGAATACAAATATCAGCAAAGGACTCTGCTGCTCGAGAGGGCTCTGACTCGTCCTGCTACAAACAAGAGCATAAAAACCCCACGAGCGTCATTACATACAGTACTAATGGGTGCCACTGATTGGAGTGGACTTCCTTGGGAACGGGGCTCTGCGAATTCATTCCGGCATATGGAAATTGGGCCTTGTGAGTAGAGAACGTGAACATCATAAGCCTGCAACGTATTCCTTTTTAGTCTACTACAACATGGAATCATGTGCTATGGTTTTTTTAGTGCTGCGCATCTACTTCTAGGTGCTGCAGTGCCTCTACATGTTACCTCATAATGTGGATTGCTTCCCCCTTGTATGCTACATCACCTCATATGGTGTTCCCCTTACCTGAAAGCACATAGGGGGGTGGGATAGACTCATTTCCATACCAACATTCCCCCTTTCATTACTTCTACAGTAACAAATTCTCCCCCACCATTTTATGCTCATTTGCGTGCATTTCTGCTTCGTCCCATGCTAAGGTTCCCTTTATTGGCAACCACGCCCTGCACACATGTCTTAAACTTTCCCCTCGCTGTGCATATTGTTCAGGTGTGCAGGTCAGATAGTTGCAACCCTCATCACCCGCCAGATCCATCCATACCTTTTTGTAATTTTTGGGATCAGGGGGACAATGGTTGTGTGATACAAGTTATCAACTACATCGCCAATAGGGATTGGGACCATGTGGTGAATGGGGCGATAATTTTGCTAAGTTTGTATATCCACTTCTTTTGTATCACAAGGTACTTTATTATTGCCAATAGTCACCCACCATCATCATTGCATTGTTAGGCACGGCTTTGGCACAACACCGGAGACCCAATTGGCAAGTGCAAAGGACCACCAGGATAACCACGAAGATACGGACCAACATCTTCACAAATGTTCCAAGCCACGATGGGACCAAGCTAAAGGCCAGGGTAAACCAGTCCTCTTCTTGGACCCCATCTTCTTTCTTCATTTTCACCCCTAGTTCGTGTACAGCATCAATGACGTGTTACAATGTCCTGTTTTCAGCGTCTTCAGCAGGTACGAATGTACAACATGAACTCCCAATCTGTTTGTAAACACTGCCCTCCATAGCCGTCAGGAGGTCCAACACATACCTATTCTGCATCGCCATGAGTCTGAGGGCCTTCAGTTCTACCTTGAAGACGTTGAACCCTTGTTCAGTATCATTTGTCAGCTGTATTAGCTCACATCGAACTATCTGGAGCCATTTGGCATTGGCTCGAGTCTGGATGCTGGGTACTAAGGATGCAAAAAATGTCTCTGCTGAATTGTAGAGCTTATATTCTTCAGGCATTTGTGCAAGCAGCTGGTACAAGTCGTTGGACATGTAATTCGATGCTCTTTTTCTTCTCCTTAGTTGGCTATAGGGCTCCTTTTCAGGGAGCATGCCAAAGTTTGGTGGTGGCTCTGTTTGTCAAGCTTCTAAGGTGAAGGGCACGGTGGGAGCTTCGAGCAGGAGTCCCCCCTTTAGGTGCTCTTCTGGCATGATCAGCATGGTGGAATGCAGCGTTGCTAGTGAACAGTAGCCCCTCCAAGAATGGGGGAGCTACAAGTACTCTTGCTAGCTGCAGATCCAGTGATAGTCTATCAGTGCAGCTGTGCTTTTCTTGAGGTTGGGAATTATGATGGTTCCGTTGCATTGTTCATTTGACCCGACAGCCACTGTCTCTTCACTGAAAAAGTTTGTATGATTTTTGTGGGTGCACCTTCACTGGTTTCTCGAGGGCTACAATCCAAATTAACTTTGTGATATGTTCTGTCCATGTTTGCTCACAGGTTTCTCCACAAGTAATGCAATTTTCTCAGACAGCCCCAAGCGTCTTTCGGCCCTACATGCATATGTTGTTTCTTGCCATTCGTTATTGACATATCTTGCTCCTTCGATTACTAGATGTGATTCTTTGAGACAATTGGAGTTGTTAGAACTCGTTTTGCACTTTCGGAGATCAGGATCGATGAGTTCTAGGTGGAAAGGGCTTTTGGTCCTACACAGTTCAATGTGAATCAGACATTGTGTTTCTATTATGGGTACTTCATGTGGTTCTAAGACCTTGGGTGCCCCAGATGCATGCAGTATTAAGGAACTGACGTAGCAACTCCCATTCATCATACGCTTTCCCATTGCACTTATGTCGGAGTACCAACGAATGTCTCCCACTGCATCTAGTCGTAAGCCATGATATGCATCATATTTTCGTTGGCGCGCTTGCCTTCTCTTTCTGTTACTGTGCAACGTGGGTCTTCTTTCTACTGACATTGCATCTCTAGTGATGTTAGCAAGGCAGAGGGATCATTTTACACCTGGCATTAGTAGTTCAAACATTCTACTATTGCATATTGTTGTTTGAGAGCTGCTACCATTCACAAGGCTATCCTTATACACTGTTTAATTAGTTGGCATTGTGTGGAATTCAAATACTGTTACTGGTGTGTTCTCATTCATCCTTTCATTTGTGTCAGGGAAGGTGGTAGGGGTCGGCGGGTGCAGCCATTGTGGAAGAAATACAGTAACATTTGGGGGTACTGCAGTTCCATTAAAAACAAATCCTGTAATGTTCAAGGGTGTACTCCTGTTCCATGTCCCTTTAGACCCCTTCTTTTAGATGGCCAGCCCAGATAAAAGATGCCCTGAATAAATCCCTAATGCAAACATGAGTATTGTGAACAATATTGCTGTAAAATGTAGGGCACAGTCATAGCTGTAGGCCCTAGTAATACGAGTTCTACTACCATCTACATTTGAAGACTCTCTCAGCGGTGCCATCTCCATCATCGTTGCCCCTGTAGAATTTGGAGAAAATGGGGAGGGTAGGAGATAGTGAGGAGAGAGAAAGAGAGAAAGAGAGAGAGAGTTTAGTTTACGTAGCTCGTGCTCTAGCTGCAATGCATGTACCATAACTATTCTCAGATGCACAAATATGATCAGCATAGAGCTATAGTTTTGAGGTTGTGCCATTGTTTTCTGTCTGGGCTGCTGGAATGATGCCCTGTGGTGCCCTACGAACATCAGAGAGGTGTATCCAATATCTCAGCTGCTTTACCTTTACTGCAAGAGGGGTGGAAAACACCACTTCATAGGGCCCATGGAACAAACATGCGTTCCATTTTCGAACAAAACATCTGACATAGACCCACTCGCCAGGGAACAATGGCTGGGCAGGAGTGGAGTCTGCCAGTGCGGTAGTCATACTCTCCCTTTCCTCTGTGTGGGGCAGTGCCATTTGTTTTGCGATGTACCTGATTGCACGTGTAAGTTGGGTTAGGTACTGTTTGAATTCTTCTCCCAGAATTGTAGCTGCTCTATGGGCATCTGATGCTCTTCATACTGGTGACAGGGGTGTTTGTATGCATCAGCATGTCACTATTTCATGGGGTTTTTTGTTTACTTTATTCAAGCAAAAATGCTATATCTAAAAGCATATTAAACATTTCCTACAACACTATGGCCCATTCACTTTACCGTTCATTCACATTCATCCAGTTCTCATCGGTCTTTCATTCCACAATTCATTCTTTAGAAAAATGGTTTATATATAAAAAACAGTTAACATCTGTTATATCTCCATGTGGTTACAATTCATTGTAAACTATCCCCACACATTTGGGGTATCACAACAGTCTGTGTTCTCTTATTCACACAGATTCACGTCGACACGTGTTTCAGTTGCTCTTTGCGAGCATCACCATGAATACCCTCTCTGTACGGCAACCTTCTTCAGGACAAAACAACCCATTTTTGAGGCACAAATATTGGCATGGGCCACACCATCTATAAAAATATATAAAACACTGCATGAGTGTAGTGCACTATCGTCAATCCTTTTCAAATTATTTGATTGCATATTAATATGGTATGCTATAGAATATCATCCAACTCACCTCCTATCCAATGGAGTCAGGAGGGGCAGGATGTAGTATTCAATTTCAATACATCATAGTTGGAATCTCGAGGATGATTGTCCTCTGATCTAAAGGGTTAAGGCATATATCTATTACCATCTATTGTACCCAATTCATTTGATCACAAAAGCCAAATTGTTTACATAGTTATACAATGAATTGTAACCACATGGAGATATAACAGATGTTTGTCAAGGTGCAGGCCGTGGGATTATGTAAAGGGGAGCCTGGAGTGAGTTGTGGACGTGGTCCACACATGGACAAACACAGAAAACTCCAGCACAAACGGATATTGCCTTATCGAAGGCTTCTGTGCCCTCTTTGCAGGAACAAAGGCCTACAAACTCCAACTCCCAGCAGGCCCCGGGCCAGAAACTACAAAACCCCACCCACGTCGGGTGGAGCACATCCGCGCATGCGCGCGCGCACGATAGCACGGGGCTTGTGCTTGAACTCCCGAATGCAGAGGACGTGTTTTCCGCAGCTCCGAGGAAGGGGACACACGCGAGGGGCCACGCCCCAGCCAGCCATCACCCGGGCCCCTCACACGCCTGAGATAAGTACAGCAAGCGCAGGGGAGCAGCGACAGCACATGCTGGGAAAACCGCGCTCGAGCAGCAAAGCCGCGTTCAGGGGCGAACAGTCAGGAGTCTCTCACGCGAGCGGGGCACACGCAAGGGGGCACCGCCCAGACTCATCAGTCCCCTTGTTCGGCAAAAGATAAGTCCAGCATAAATCCCAAGCTAAGACTCGCGCAAGCGACCCCACGAGCAGTGCATAGATTTGCATGCATAATTAGCCATGTGCATTAGCTAAGGGAACCGCAATTGGAAGCACAGCGGCGTGGCTTGTACAGAAGTCGCACTGCGCCACGTGCGGCTAGCGGCACGTTTATTCTATCTACGTGTGCATATTAACACGTGGATCAGCGAGAATTACGGGGCCACGTGCGGCCTAACCGCATATCAGGGTGAAACCCACTCAAGGGGGCATACGAGTTAGAACGTGGGGGGTGCATGAAGGAATGTCCTTTACCCACTGAGGCATCTGTTGTGTGTGTGAGGAAACACTCACAAGGTAGTAACTCATAACTCTCTTTGCAGCATTTATCTGAGAGTGCGCAGGCAGAAGGCCAGCACTCAAAAACAGAGATAAGTCCTTTTGCTCTAATTGCCTCATTGATGACAGTCTGTAATGTGGGCATGTAATGTATATGCAGGTTTGGTATGCATGTTTAATTGTTAGTCTGTATTTACCCTATCACCCCCAGTCCTGTCCACCTTCCCTCTCCTAAACCTTGTTCCGGTTATCCTAAAAACCAGTTCCTGTCCAACCATCGATTCCCTAATCCTCTTTCCCCGCCGGGGTCTCGGAGGTCTGTGTAAGCTGTGACTTGCAGGCACTCGGACCGCGGAGGGGGTGGTTGGTTCGTGCCACTCCTGCGCTTGAAGGTTGGAGCCTGACAGAAGCACAAGCCCAAGTGTAACAGGCGACCGAGTGGTGCGAACCAGCCTGTCATGGAGGAGCTTACCAAGGTCTTGCAGGGCCTCCAGGCTGAGCTTGCTGCCACCAGACAGGATTACGCTGTGTTAGCTACGCAAGTGCGCAGTTTAGCTGCACAAGCAGCCCCCCTCCCTACAGAGTCTACGCGCCCTATGCCCGTACAAGTCCAGGTTACTCCTGAACCTGTAGTACCCTTAGCTCCACCTGAGAGGTATGCGGGAGACCCCCAGAAATATCAGACCTTCATGACCCAATGCCAGCTGCACTTCCTTACGAAACCAGCAGCCTTTCGGACCATCCAAGCCCGGACAGCTTTTGTAATTTCTTATCTAACTGGGGACGCTGCAGCTTGGGCAAACCCTTTGGTGCATAGGGATGATGGAGTGTTGTATGATTGGGATGAATTCCAGCTGGAATTTGGCAAGATCTTCAACCGGAAGGCAGCCGCCACGTGTAGGGACAGGAAATTGCTTACCTTACGTCAAGGTAGCAAGGAACTGGTGACTTATGTCACACAATTTAACAGGTTGGTCGCTGAAGCTGAGTGGCCAAGAGAAAAGCAGATGTCTCTCTTTTACCTAGGGTTACGTGATGAACTAAAAGATCTCATAGCCCAGGTAGATCCACAGCCCCAGGATTGTCCGTCAATGATTGACCTAGCATTAAGACTGGATCATAGGCAAACCGAACGTCGCAGAGACAAGAAGCGAGGGGACCCGCGTCCCATAGCTAGGTTGGACCGCTTTGGGACTTCCCGTCCTCCCACATCATCTGTGGAGAGAGTGACAGGAGACGAGCCAATGCAGATAGGAGCTGTTCGTGGTCCTCTCACTAAACAGGAGAGGGAGCGTAGACGCAAGGAAGCACTATGTCTGTACTGTGGCATCTCGGGGCACTTCGTAAAAGAGTGCCCTAATAAACCTAAGCCGCAGGGAAACGCCTTGGCTCGGCAGTAGTAGGGGTGGTACAGTCGAGCCAGGTCGTGGAGATTGCCCCAGCAGTTGGTTTCAGTAATTATGCTCCACATGTCACGTTGTCTGGTGTGTTAGGTTTCCTGCACCAGGAGGTTACGGTTACATTGTTTTTGGACCCAGGAGCCACTGGCAATTTCATTGATGTTGCGTATGCTAACAAGCTGGGGCTACCTTTGTGTAGTAAATCTACTCCGGAATCCGTCAGGACGGTCGATGGTACTGTATTATGTTCTGGACCTGTCATCCAAAGCACACAAGTGGTAACCCTACGTTGTCAGCAAAATCATTTGGAAGACATCCAATTCGATTTAATTGCAGCACCACAATTCGGGATTATTTTGGGCCTTCCTTGGTTTTACAAACACAATCCCAAGATAGTGTGGTCAGAAAACAAGGTGAGTTTTTCATCTGAATTCTGCCTCGCACAGTGCTTGCAAGCCGAAAAGAAACCATGTATAGCCACAATCGAACCCTCAGACATGAGTGCCTTACCTACCGAGTACGCGGAATATACTGACGTGTTTAACAAACAAGCGGCTGAAACCCTGCCACCTCATCGGCCATTTGATTGCCGAATTGACCTGGAGCCAGGAGCAGTCTTACCCTGCAGTAGGGTGTATGCGCTCACGGAAGATGAGACAAAACATCTAAAAGAATACATAGACACTAACCTACGAAGTGGGTTTATTAGACACTCTAATTCTCCAGTTTCCTCGCCATTATTCTTCGCTGATTATGATTTTCTGATTACTTATCGGCCTGGAGCTGACAACAAGAAAGCGGATAGCTTGTCGCGATACCCGGATTCGTACGATAAGGAATGTATGGAAAATCGACTTATTGTGCCTCCTCCGCGAATTATCGGGGTAGTCGGACGGCCTAACATATTCGAAGATGTGCAAACAGCCATGACTACACAAGAGTTGCAAGACTGGTGTGGGAAGGGTTCACATCACACTCTGGTAAATGGACTTCCCTACTATGCTAAAGCCTTGTACCTGCCCACAGAAGCGCTCAGAAAAGAGGTTATGCAATGGTGCCATGATGCCACTACCGCAGGCCATCCAGGTGTAGCCAAAACCCAGCGGAACGTTGCTCGGCATTTTTGGTGGCCTACACAGCTACGGGATGTGCGCAAATATGTGACAGAATGCGACGTTTGTGGAAGACAGAAGTCCAGCCATCAAAAACCGGCGGGATTACTACAACCCTTGCCAACTCCCCCCACCCCATGGCACACTGTTACCATGGACTTAATTGTGGACTTGCCACCTGTCCAAAAATACACTTCCATTTTGGTAGTGGTTGATTCACTCACAAAAATGGGTCATTTTATTCCATGTAAAGGGGTACCCACAGCTGGGGAATTGGCGGAACTGTTCTTACAAAACGTAGTGCGACTGCATGGACTTCCAACACGAGTAATTACTGATCGTGGTCCACAGTTCACCTCCCGCTTCTGGCGCGCCTTTTGCCAGTTAATCGGTATGGAAGTAAGTTTGTCCTCGGGATACCATCCAGAAACCGATGGACAAACCGAGAGATTAAACCAGGGCCTGGAGCAGTACTTACGCTGCTACACTGCAGACACTGAAACTTCATGGGTACAGTATGTATGGTTGGCAGAAATTGCATACAACAATGCTCTCCATAGTTCCACAAAGCATACCCCATTCTTCGGGGTTTATGGTTTCCACCCTAGGGTTTTGCCCACAGTTCCCAGCCCATCCCTGGAGGATATACCCACACTCAGGGGGCATCATGTTTATGCACAACAAATCTGGTCTAGTATACAAAAAAATTTAGATGCTGCAAAACAATCATATAAACATTACGCCGATTTGAAAAGGAGACAAAGCCCTCCATATAACCAAGGGGACCGCGTTTGGCTATCCACACGCAATATTAAAATGTCCGGCCCACGTAAGTTGCAACCGCGATATCTGGGTCCCTTTACCATCTCTGCAGTGATTAATCCGGTGGCAGTAAAGCTGGCCTTGCCAAAACAAATGAAGATCCACCCCACCTTTCATGTCTCCCTGTTGAAACCTGCACCCTCCACTGTCCCTACTAAGAAACCACCTCCAATACTAGTCCAGGGACACCCTGAATATGAGGTTAGAGCAATTCTGAATTCCCAGCATCGGAAAAAAGGTTTGTACTACTTTATTGATTGGGTGGGATATGGCCCGGAGGACCGGTCTTGGGAGCCAGCCTGCAATGTACATGCGCCCAGGTTGATTAGAGCGTTTCATCGAGATTACCCAGGGAAACCAAAACCCCGAGCCTTCTGTGCGGGGGGGAGTACTGTCAAGGTGCAGGCCGTGGGATTATGTAAAGGGGAGCCTGGAGTGAGTTGTGGACGTGGTCCACACATGGACAAACACAGAAAACTCCAGCACAAACGGATATTGCCTTATCGAAGGCTTCTGTGCCCTCTTTGCAGGAACAAAGGCCTACAAACTCCAACTCCCAGCAGGCCCCGGGCCAGAAACTACAAAACCCCACCCACGTCGGGTGGAGCACATCCGCGCATGCGCGCGCGCACGATAGCACGGGGCTTGTGCTTGAACTCCCGAATGCAGAGGACGTGTTTTCCGTAGCTCCGAGGAAGGGGACACACGCGAGGGGCCACGCCCCAGCCAGCCATCACCCGGGCCCCTCACACGCCTGAGATAAGTACAGCAAGCGCAGGGGAGCAGCGACAGCACATGCTGGGAAAACCGCGCTCGAGCAGCAAAGCCGCGTTCAGGGGCGAACAGTCAGGAGTCTCTCACGCGAGCGGGGCACACGCAAGGGGGCACCGCCCAGACTCATCAGTCCCCTTGTTCGGCAAAAGATAAGTCCAGCATAAATCCCAAGCTAAGACTCGCGCAAGCGACCCCACGAGCAGTGCATAGATTTGCATGCATAATTAGCCATGTGCATTAGCTAAGGGAACCGCAATTGGAAGCACAGCGGCGTGGCTTGTACAGAAGTCGCACTGCGCCACGTGCGGCTAGCGGCACGTTTATTCTATCTACGTGTGCATATTAACACGTGGATCAGCGAGAATTACGGGGCCACGTGCGGCCTAACCGCATATCAGGGTGAAACCCACTCAAGGGGGCATACGAGTTAGAACGTGGGGGGTGCATGAAGGAATGTCCTTTACCCACTGAGGCATCTGTTGTGTGTGTGAGGAAACACTCACAAGGTAGTAACTCATAACTCTCTTTGCAGCATTTATCTGCTCCGGAAACCGGACCTGAGAGTGCGCAGGCAGGAGGCCAGCACTCAAAAACAGAGATAAGTCCTTTTGCTCTAATTGCCTCATTGATGACAGTCTGTAATGTGGGCATGTAATGTATATGCAGGTTTGGTATGCATGTTTAATTGTTAGTCTGTATTTACCCTATCACCCCCAGTCCTGTCCACCTTCCCTCTCCTAAACCTTGTTCCGGTTATCCTAAAAACCAGTTCCTGTCCAACCATCGATTCCCTAACCCTCTTTCCCCGCCGGGGTCTCGGAGGTCTGTGTAAGCTGTGACTTGCAGGCACTCGGACCGCGGAGGGGGTGGTTGGTTCGTGCCACTCCTGCGCTTGAAGGTTGGAGCCTGACAATGTTAACTGTTTTTATATATAAACCATTTTTCTAAAGAATGAATTGTGGAATGAAAGACCGATGAGAACTGTATGAATGTGAATGAACGGTAAAGTGAATGGGCCATAGTGTTGTAGGAAATGTTTAATATGCTTTTAGATATAGCATTTTTGCTTGAATAAAGAAAACAAAAAACCTTGGGAATTGAAACCAAGTTAAAAATTACTTGTGCATTTCGTCATCCTTAACTCTGTCTACTAGTTCTAGTTCTTGTGTATTTTCTGACTGATTGACCTGTAGAACTAGGGACTTTAAAACAGGTACCCCTTCCATTTTGCACTATTTCAAGGGGGACAGGTGGTGGTCCTTACTGGGCTATGTACGCAAATGAAACAGGGCCAGGGGCAGGCAGTACACCCAATTCTTTTTCAGGGTGTTGCATAATTTGTAAAGTCTGCTTTTAAGAGACCGGTGATTCTCTCCACCAGCCGTTTGCCTATGTTTAATTCCCAACAGGGTAGTTATCTCTTTAAAGAGTTAATGGAAAAAATTTATCCCATTGTCTGATCTCAGGACGTCACACACTCCCCATCGGGGTAAAACATCTCTGACAAGGAATTTTGCAGCACACTTGGCATCTGGATGGGCACATGGACTGGCCTCAACCCAGCTCGAGAATGGACACAACACCACAACCAAGTATCGTGCACCCATTACATCGCTCCCCCATGTCTGCATAGTCATTGTTCAGCTCACGGAATGGACCAATGCGGCGGGGCAGAGTCCCCCTTATTGTCCTTACTATCATTCCTGTAATGAACACCTGATATGTTGTACATTGGACTACCATTGTTGCTAGGTGCTCCTGTAAGTTTGGGATGAACCAGTCTTCCTGAAGGTATGCTGCAATGTGTTGTTTGGAGCTATGGGATTGAAAGTGCAATTGCTCAAAGGTCGTGTACAGCCATTCCACTGGCATTGCTATCTATCCTGTGGCCATCTGTTTCCACAAGAGATCTGTGGGAGATTGCATGCAACCACGTTTTACCCATAGGTCCTGTTCTTCTGGGGTTGTCCTGCACTGCTGTTTGATGATTTGTGCTATAGGGAGAGCTGTGTATGCATCTGTGTGTGGTTTTCTGTTTGCTGTGGTCATTACGTATTCTGTTGATGTTGGTACTGAGAGGTATGCTGCCTCCTTCACTGCGGCTTCAACGGCTGCGATTCCCAGTGATACTTTGTCTGTATTGTGGGTATGTGCTGCACATTTGATGACCGCCTCCACAGAAGGCTCTGCGAGGGCAGAAATCAATGTATTAAGCAAGGCAACATGCTGTACTGGTGAGCCATCTGCTCTTCTGAACACTCTTCTCCAGCGTGACAGACCTGCATGTACCGTGGTGGTGACATAAGCAAAGTCTGAGTAGATGGTAACCCAACACCCCTTTGAAGCCTGCAGGGCTTCTATGAGTGCCACCAGTTCAGCTGCTTGTGCAGAATAATGCCTGGGTAATCTTTTCATGACCAGTGTTTCGTATTCTCCCTCTTCTAGGAGCACCACAGCCACCCCAATATGTTTTTCACCTGTGTCCTGGTCAATGGATGCTGACCCATCAATGAAGAGTACTTCTCCTTCGTCTAATGGGCTTTCTTTAGCTTTGGGGATATCATCGCCTTCGCCTTCATAGTAGGCGCAATCATGCCACTGTGTGTCCTTGGCCATGCATGGCTCAGTGAGAAACATGGCAGAATGTACTGTTTTGCACCGTACTACATGGATATGGGGATGGATAGTATTGGTTCATATGCTGATGCTCTTTGTAGTGAGTGTGGACTTGGAGAGATCTAGTATCGCAAAGAGTGAGTGCTCAACGTATAACAATACTGTCCCCATGACAATCGTGGAACTTTTTCAATGGCAAAGGCTGCGGCAGTGAGGGCTTGTTCAAAAGCGAACTGCCCCTGCATGACAGAGTCGAGCGTGCTGCTGTAATACACTAGTGGTTTGTGGCCCATCGTACATTTTTGTATGAGCACTGTTGAGTGTGCCTTTTGAGTGGGAAAACATGTAGAATTCCTGTGTGGAATCAGGGGTGGCTAGGGCAGGAGCTGTTGAAATCACCTCTTTTAAATCATGAAAACGGGTTATCATTTCTGCTGTCCACTCGATTGTGTTGCCCTCTTTCTGGGCCTCTTTGAGACCTTTTGGAGCGGTCTGATATATGCTGCTTACTCTAAGATCCATGCTTTACAATAGTTGCATAATCCTAAGAATGTTTGCATGTGAGTGGCTTGGGAGTGGCAAGTACTGCTTGGTACTGAGTGGCAAGTGTAGCTACCCTGTCTGGAATTATCCTCTTAACATCCTTGGAGATTAATTGCACTGAGTAGACCACTTCCAGTAAACATTACTGTAGCTTTGTTTTATACACTTTGTACCCTTTTCTTGCTAGCAACTGTAGTAGTGCAATGGAATCCCTTTGACAGCTCTGTTCGCTGTCGCTGCAGACCAGTAGGTCATCTACGTATTGAATGATCGTGCTCTGTACTTGGATGTTTCCTAGATCTTCATGTAGTATCCTGTTAAAAATACTGGGGCTTTCACAGTACTCCACAGTGTTCATAGCGCTTTCCTCCCAGAGGGAATGCTGTGAGGGACTGTGAGTCTGGATGGAGGGGCACTGAGAAAAACGCATTCTTCAAATCAATCACCGTGAAATGGGTTGCTTCTTTGGGAAAGCTATACAAAATGGATGCCATGGTTTGGAACAAGTGGACATTCTTTCCGTACAATGTCATTAAGAGCTCTTAAATCATGAATCCCTTCGTCCGCCTCTCTGGACAGGGGGTATTGTTTGACCCGTGGGAGTATTGCTCCTGGTTTGAGTATTATCTTAACAGGCAGGTGTTACCTCTTTCAACATTCCTACAATGTGTGGGTTGGTTGTTCATAAATAGGGACATATTAAATCAGTCTGACTGTATGGGGGTGGTCCACTGACAACGACCCAGAGGGGGCTCTGCACTTTCCTGTACTGTACCATTATGTCACAAGGTATACACATTTTGAGGATTATCTCTCCATCATTATTATCTTCAAAAAGGTCCTCGTCTGTCACTTCTCGTAGGCGTACATTGGGATCGATGCACAACACACTGCACCATTTGCACCAATGGGGGTCAGTTCCTAGCACTACAATCCTTTTAGCAAACACAAGTACCCCTTCCAAATCTAATGACAATATCATGCTGGCAACCACTTCGGGGAGTACCACAGGTCAAATAATGAAGTCTGCGGGTACTCTCCACTCCTTTCTGGTAATCTGAGGGACAGCTCGGGCAAGTACTTTGATGCAATAAACAAACATATATGGGTTTACAGGGATGCCCCTCAGAACCCCTTCCCTGGCCACAGCATGTATTACCAGCATCGCTCAGAGGGAGCACATGCCAGGGGTGGCGCAGACAATCCCCCTATCTGAGAAGTATATTGTCATATTTAATTTGCTAAGTAGATCCCTACCAAGCAGATTGACAGGAGAGCTCTCGGAGTAAAGGAGGGATGCTTGTACAACCTTCCTTCCCACCTTGATGCCTTAGGGCCTCATCACGAGTTGGGTGGTAATGCCGGCGCTATTACCGCCGGTGCTAATAGCCCTACCGCCAAACCCCCTGGTGCTATTAGTGCCGGATCACGTGTTTGGCGGAACGGTTAGTGCCCATTCCCCATTGGGCCCATTTGGGAATTCCCCATTCCCCATTGGGCCCAATGGGGAAAATTTGCGCTATTACTTCCAGCGGATTCCCCGCCGGCGGTAATAACGCAGAGAATCATCAAATTTGCTGTGGATTTCCCCCAGCTCAGAGCTGGGGGGAAATCCACCAAGGCCATGATCTGGCGGACCCTTAAATTCAGCGGTAATAGCGCTAATGCCACATTTAAGGGTTATCGCCAAACTCGTGATGAAGCCCTTAGTCTTTTGTGTAAGGAACTGTTAAAACAGCCCCAGAGAATCCCTGCGTGTCGAGAGACTTTCCTGATAGCGGGACGTTTCCTCCACTAATGCACGACTTCTCTGCTCCCGAGTCCACCATGAAGATGAATTGTTTATTTCCTATCTCTGCCCCCACCAGTGGTTCCTCTTCTGGATTTAAACTCATCGACAGTACTGGACAAGCAAGTGCTGTCTGTGAGCTGTCCTAGTCGGGATATGTGTCTGTCCCGGCGAACAAGAAAGGATTCACCCCTACCACTGCTGCTCCCTGAAATGGGGCTGCTGCTCTGTTTGGCGCAGTTACAAATGGTTTTCTGCTTTCCACAGCTTGTTGGCTTGGGCGGGGCTGCTGTGGCAGCACTGTCTGTTGCTGGGGTGGTGGGTGGTAAGGGTCGGGATTTGGGGAGGCAAGTGCGTATTTGCCTGGTGAATCTCATACGGGATTAAGCAGGTTCCCTGAACAGTCCCTTGGGGGCTAACTGGGTGGAGGTACCCATAGGGTTGTTGATTGTAGTTACAATTCCCTCCCTGTCTGCTGCGACATTCTCTTGAAAAGTGTCCCCGCCTCCCGCATGCCCAGCACTGTCCTGGCCCTACACCCCTTGGTCCTTGTCCCCCAGATCCCCCTCCTCTTTGCCCTTGAGACCCACCTCGCCCTTGCTGTTGCTCTCCTTGCCACTGGAGCCCCGCAGAATGTTGGTTTCCACCCCACTGACCTTGTCCATTGTCTGCCCACACTGCTGCCATCCTTGCTTGTGTTTCAATGGAGGAACACCCTTACTCTCCTGTCTGTTTTGGGGGTGGCACTGCTGATACTGCTGCTACCTTCACTAGTTCATTTTGAACTAGTTTCGCTTCCTCTGCCTGCCACCTCTGAACAGTTTCTTTCTCGCGCTCTTTGATCCTCCTACAATGGTGCACTATGAAACGTTGAATCTCGAGCCATCCCTTGTCTTCCACCCCTGGTATCTTATCAAGCAACTTCTGCACTTCCTTAGGTAGTCCTCTTTTCACAATAAAATAAAACAAGGACATTGATTGATTCCAGCCACTGCCCATTTCTGTTCTCCACATCTCTTTAACCCTGAGAATATACTGCTCAATGTCTTCCTCATCCCCCATTGTGCATTGCATTATTGATTGCAAGTCTAGGGTGTCTGGGAACATTCATCGCAGCGCATACCATACCCGCGCTCTTATCGTGTTGAATGATGCTCCATCATGGGCATTGTTACTCAGTGTTACTCCTGGGTACCCACCTTTAATCCGCACTATTTCTGCCTGATCGCCCACCGCTGCTACTAGCAAGATCTTAATGTCCCCTATGGCTAGGGGTACCCATGCAATATTTTTCGCGAATGCATAAATCCATTTCCCTGCTCCCGCTGTAAGTTGTGGGAGGGCCTATGGGGTCGCCCTGCACCCTTGTCTATTAATGTCATTTGCAGTTTCATCTTTCTTTTCCCGCTCTTATTAGCACTTCCCTTCTTTCGTGCCAATGCTATCCTACCAAATCTTTCCCTTTATCTTCTGTTCCATAGGCTTTCTACTCTTGGGGTGGTCAAGAGCGCTTGTTCGGCCCCTCCCTCTGTATCTTCTTCCTTGTGATGGAAGTCACTCCAATACTCCTTGTCCCCTCTTTGGGACCCCACATTCTCATACCCAGACTGTCTGCCTCTCCATCCTCCTCTACATGGTCAGTTCTTATGGATGTACTGTCTATTCTGAACATGAAGTCACCTGACTTCCATTCATCCCCATGTGGTTGTGGGGGCAATCCTGTAGGAAACATTGGAAACTCTGCCACCCATGCTGCTTCACAGGCTGCTCTCAACCTTAGCAATTCTGTGCGTGTGGAGGTCAATGCTACCTTGAGGGGTCTCGCGCCTACCCCTGTATGGGTTGACACCTCACGGGGTGCGACAGACAGTGGTGGTGGGGCCATACTTGGGGCAGCCATTATCATACCCTCAACACATATGTTGGTTTGGAGTATCCTTCTGCTGGCCATGTGGCGGCAGATATATCCTCTTTTTCATCTCCCCACGTTTCCCACTCTCTGTACTCATTTTCTGACTTTTGACGGGTGTCGCTCCATCCCCTTCTGAGACCTCTGTTTCTTTAAACGTTCTCCAGAGGTCTAATATTTCCCTCCTATTCTGTAATGGTGCCCCCTTGTACATTGCAGTCAAGTACGTGGACATATGGTCCAAGGCGCATCTGTCAAAGGACCCACACTCTGGCCAGGAGTGGGGCATCCCCTCTCCTTTAGTCTCAGTCACCTATTGATTGTGGTACTTTTTGATTTTCTCACTGTACAGGGGCAAGGCTTTACATATATGGTGTAGCGGTGTGTCCGTCCCCATGGCTACATCTGGTTAGTATCGTGTGTCGGGATTATGCTGGTACAGCTGTACCACAATTAAATCAGGGATATGATACAATCAATATCACTTAAACCATATGCACTATATTTGTGTCTCTTACTACCAGTCAATACTGTCAAAACATTAATAAAAAGAAAACCCCAATTCACTCCATGTTCCCCACTAGAGCGTCTTCATTTAGTCCCTACACGGTCCGCTGATACGCTCACACATGTCATACACGCCTCTCCTGGGCCTCCTCCGTACATGTAAAAAACAAATATACACTAACAAAATAAACTAAAATAACAAGCAAAAACAACAACCACTACTCTTCCTGAGCTGTCTAATTATATGGGGCTCCTATATTGCTTCTTTATTTATCTCTTGCACTGGTTGGGACAGTGCAACGTGGTGCCACCCCCTCCCCTTACTTGGGGTGGCTCCCGTATTCCTTTTTCCTTATCCTTAATATTCCTTAAAAAATGTATGAATTCTGCAAAGACGGTACCCGCAAAAGCCATTCAGCGAACACGTTTTGGGACTGGTCCCCGTTGGTGGGCACAGCCCTTCCGGAGAGGCCATCTGGATACCTCCGCAAGTACGGGGCTGATTGAATCAGCTTGTAAGGGTCACCAAATGAAGGCAAGTCCCTTTTTATGCACACTCCAAAATAAAGACAACTCGCTAGGGAAATAGGCCAGGAGATAGCGTTGCAAGGATAACAAGGTTTAAAGGACTCGAGAGCACTCTGACCTATCCTGCTACAAACAAGGGCTTAATAAAAACCACGATTGTCATTACATACATTACTAATGGGTGCCACTGATTGGAGGCACCCTACACATGAGCCTGCTCCATAGTGGATACCAGGCTGTAATTGGTTAGCTCGTTCCCATCGGTGTGGATCCATATGAGTCAGCTGGGCTCATCCTCGCGGTGATGGTCAGGGCACACATTATTACATTGTTGCATTCTAAACTAAACATGCTAAGTCTGGATATTATATCATTGTGGTAGGCACCTGGGTGGCACAGGAAATGGTGCCGGGGGAATGGAGGATAAAATATAGTCATGATGACCCACACATTCAGGGCGTCATTGATACCACAGTTCCTGCACTCAAGGTCTCCACCCAGGGTTTTGATCTTTAATATATCCCTCCCTATACCTCGTTTTACAAGAGATATGGTCTCATGCTTGGAAGAATACAGCTGTGGATGCATGCTTAGATCTTCTGCAGACACTTGATTTGTGTCGGGCCAGGGGTATTGTGCACACATGGGGTGATACAAAGGTGGGGTTATTAGGTCAGTGGTGTGGGGCTGGCTTCAGACTTGCTGGGTGGGGGTTAGAGGCCAACTGGCAGTTTAGAAGAGATGAATTGGCGCAGTGCAGAGTGTGGTGTTGTCTCCCGCTCTTGCAGGGCACATTCCTTTAGAAGATATTAAATATTCGCAACACTGGAGGAACAGGGAGGAAGTGGACTTCCATGGGAACGGGGCTCTGCGGATTCATTCTGTCATACGGAAATAGGGCCTAGTGAGCAGAGAACGTGAACATTGCGAGCCTGCCACTTATTCCTTTTAAACTAATACAAAATGAAGTCATGTGCTGTGGGATTTCTAGTGCCACGGATCTACTTCTAGGTGCTGCAGTGCCTCTACATGTTGCCTCATAGTGTGGATTGCTTCCCCCATGTATGCTACTTCACCTCATATGGTGTTCGCCTTACCTGAAAGCGCCTAGGGTGGTGGGATAGACTCATTTCCATCCCAACAGGAGTTTTCTGCACCATGCGTTTTTTCGTTTTGCTTTGTTGCTTGCCACTTTTACCCGACCCCTTCCTGGGCGGCTCGTTAGTCAATACCCTGCAGGGATCAAGAACAGTCGCAGGAGAGGTGGCAGCATCAACCAGCTCTACTGGAGAGTTCGACACGACTCCAGTTATGGGTAATATTTGACCCTCTCTTAATTCCAGCGCATCCCTCTCAATGAAAGCCACCACTTGTGATAAGTCCTAGCCCGAGGGAGGAGGCAACTGTAATCCCAGAACTTTCACCCCTGGATGTATTTCCACGGAATTCAATTTAGTTTCAATTGTTTGCAGGATAATTGTATGAGCCCCCACCTCCTTGCTAATCTCTTCATAAAGGCCAGCCAGTGTGGAAATGACCTGATTTTTTAAGGAAAGAGCTGCCCGTGCTTGTGATTCGCTATTTGCAGCCTGGCGAATGAAAGGGACAAAATGAACTGCGTCTGGAGGCAGGTCGTGGGGTGGATGCATAAGAGGTGGTTGAGTCAGCTGAGCTTACAACCTCCACTGTGTCTTCATCAGAGTTTGAATAAAAAGGGAGGGGTTGCCACGAGGATTAGTGATTGTTCCTTTGTTTTTATCAGCAGCTACAAACTCCACGCCAGACGGGTGTACTGAGTCTGAGAAAAAAAAAATTCTATTAAAGCTCGATTTGGACAACCACACTACGAGTCTGACCCTGCCGGGCACTTCAGCCCCGGTAGGCAGAGTCATCATGGAAACATTGGCACTGTTAGCAACAGTGCAGGAGCTTCAGTCTCCCCACTCCCATGGGACTCCACGGGAATAGGGAGTTACTAAATCTGCCGCCTGACTTCCTGCGCCGCCAGGACTTGTAAAGTCCCGGTGGCATCTGGAAGTCAGGTGGCAGGTTTAGTGTTTCCAGGTCAGCAGTAACCCACCGGTGGCCCAGGCGGGTTACCAAGAACCTCGGAATGAGGCCCTCTGATTCCAAAGTTGCAGGGCTGAACCACAGTAAACCACTCGACCTCCACTCCTTTCTCCGTGCCACGCTCCGAGCTACTGGAGAAATATATAGGAAGCACACAAAGTCAGTAAAAGGGTCCGCCTCAAGGAAGAAATTGTAGAGAGACTCTAATTCCAAAGTTGCAGGGCAGGACCATAGTAAACCACTCGACCTCCACTCCTTTCTCCACACCGCGCTCCACGCTACTGGAGAAATATATAGGAAGCACACAAAATCAGTAAAAGGGTCTGCCTAGAGGAAAAATGGTAGAGAGACTCTGATTCCAAAGTTGCAGGGCAGGACCACAGTAAACCACTCGACCTCTACTCCTTTCTCCGCCATTCTAAAACACACATCACTTCACTTCTCATTCTTCTCATCACTTCTCATCCACCCACCAGTCACTCACACTTTCTCTTACATCCACTCATTACATTCTCTACACAAACACCCACGCGCCCAGAACATTAAAAAAACACATTACATTGCTTCGCATTCATCCACCTGTCACTCACACCTTCTCTTACATCCATTCATTGCATTCTCTACACAGCCACACACCCACCCACCCAGAACATTCAAATACACACATTACATCACATCACTTCTCATTCACCCACCAGTCACTCACACCTTCTCTTACATCCACTCATTACATTCTCTACACAGGCCCCCTCAGCTCCTCCGTTCTGCTCACAAACAGGAAGCAGGAAGCTACAAGAGCTTCCTGATTCCTGTATGTGAGCTGCAAGGAAGCAGAGAGAGAAGGGTTGGAGCTGAATGTGGTATGTGACATGTGCCACATGTTACGGTCAGCTCCAACCCCTACTGAGTACCTCCCCGGCCGATCTTTCCCCCATACTGTGCAGGGGGCCCACTATGTCAGGAGCGCCCAGTTTTTTCTAATATATATATATTTTTTTAAGTTGCAATGGCTGGCGACCCCCAAATGACACCCCTGTATGAAACCAAAAAGGCATTTTTAAAGTGAAACATGTTCCTAACCACCAGTTGCTTTCTTTAATCTGTATTTATAATTTGTCCGAATACCCACTATTCTTGTTCCGCTTATTTTGAGTATGTAATTCCAGAGTATGCTTCTGACAAATCCAGGCTTATGAAACTGCTCAATCTAAATTAAATGCTTCAGTTTTCCTGGAAATTGAGCTGTGGGTGCCTGGGTGAAAACTTTTCTTTTTAAAATGGGGATATAAATTCCCTAATATTTACCCTGAATATAAGCAAGTGACAAGGTCTGTCCTTCCCCATGGACAAAACGTGCATTTTATATATTTTTTTGGAGTCATTAGCAAAAAGTCATATGTCTAACAGAATGTGGTCTTGGCAAGAGGCTCCAGGAAGTAACTCATACGCTACTCGTCAGGTCAGAAAAACTGCAAGTAAGTTAGCCCAATACCGACATTGAGCAATAAGGAGCATTTAACCAATATGATGAATTCCAAGGAAAATCCCCAAGATGAATACATGTGGGAAAAGAATTTAGCAGAAAATCTGAATTCAGATCCTCAGCTAGCACCAGTGCCAATTCTCAACCCGGCCACCATTGTCGACTACTTCTACAAAATGAGCAGACGCCCTCTCTGTCCCAACCAACCTTACCAAAGATGCGGGCTAGTGCACCAACATCCAAAATGCATTTTGGATGTTGGTGCACTAGCCCGCATCTTTAATATTTAAAATTACCACACTCCAGAAGAAAATCCAACAAAAACAAGATACCAGCATTTTGAATGGCCTCAAACCATCTCACTACAAAAGGAATGCATGCCATGCCACAGCCATGAAGGACTGCACTGACATTCTTACACCCTTTATCACAGCTATCATCAATGCCTGCTTTTCCACCTGATCTGTCCTCGCTAGTCTCAAGGAAGCCCGGGTCCTTCCTTTTCTCAAAAAACTCACTCTGGACCCTGACATCCCCACTAACTACCACTCTATCACGACTGCCCCATTCCTGCTAATGATTCTGGACCGTGCAGCCTACCTTCAGATGCAACAATACCTTGACCCCAACTGTATCCTCTGCAGTCCTAAATCAGGTTTCCACCCTGGCCACGGCACAGAATCACCACTCCTTGATGTAAAAGAAAACAACTAGACGAGCTGAAGGATGCAGGCAAAACAGCACTCTTACCACTCTTAATCGTCTCTGCAGCATTTGATCTAGTAGACCACAGAATCTTATGCCAGTACCTCACTTCTGCCGCCAACTTCTCACCTGAAGCCACCAGCGGGATCACCTCATTCCTGGCAGACAGAACCATGAGAGTCTTTGCAGAAAAATGCATCAGCCACCCCCACATCTCTGGTATGATGTAGCATACCCCAAGGCTCCTGTGTTCCCCTTCCCTGTACAACATTTACACTAAAACCCTTTTTGACCTCCTGGATGCCCAAGGCATCTCCCACACTAACTACGCTGACGACACCCAAATCCTCATTCCACTTTCAGGAGACTACACAGCAGACTCCACCACACTGAACGCATTGTACCAAACGATCCAGTCTTGGATGACCTCTCATCTACTGTGCCTCAACAAAGACAGAACCACATTTCTTTTTATTGGTTCCCAAGCTCTACCCAACAAACTAAACCAACTATACGGTTTCTTCACCATCGACGGCATCACAATCCAGTTTCCTTGGTAGTGAAACACCTTGATTTTCACTTAAATGTCACTCTCACCTTAACATGTCAGGTCAGCGCCATTGCCTCCTCGGCTGAACATACTACTTCCTATCCACCAACAGATGCCTTACTATTGCACATGCTGTTATAGGATCAAGACTGGACTACTGCAATGCACTATTTGCAGGCACCTCCACACGAAATAGTAAAAAATTACAAATCATCAAGAATCACGCCCTTCAAGCTGGTTTAAACCTGCTGAGAAGAGAGCACATCTTAGCGACCAGAAGAAATGTTCACCGGCTCCCCATACATGAATGCATCACATTTCAAACTCTCTCCATCACCCACAGATGCCTTTCCAACTCTACCCCACCATACCTCTCTCAAAAATTCATAAAGCTCAGTCGTCAAGACCTACACGTTCCTCTTATGCTCACCCTCTCATCACACCCAGATTTAGAATAACCAGAACGAGAGGGTCAAGCTTCCCGGTCGTCATGACCAAACTCTGGAACTCATTACCGCTGGCCTTGAGATCTGAACAGTCGTACTGGATCTTCTGTAAACACCTCAAAACCTGGCTATTTATCTAAAGGAACATGACTCTCAATCTACAAAACGATAGATGCACTGGTCCCCGCCACTGGGTCAACGGTCGTTTCTCTGATTTCTTCTCTGTCTTGTAATTAGCACCTTGATGTCCACGAGCTTAGCGTACTTTACAAATGTAAAACATAAATGAATAAATAACAATCAGACCCAGTGATACCCCAAGAACAATGGGAAATCTTGTGGTACAAAGGAAAACAGAGGAACCAAGTGCATCTGAGAATAAGCATATCTCCAAAAAGAAAACCAAAAATATGAAGAACCCTTCAACAAAAAATGGCAAAGACTCCAGAAATTCTCTCTGAAAATTAAAACAGTCTTTCTTTGACAAAAAGCAAAGTACTAACTCACATAACTCATTACAAGGTGCTAAAATTATTAAAAAGCAAAAGGTGAAGGCATCTGGGAAAGGAACTAGGGATTAGAATTTAGCCCGTGCCACTCCATCTGAAAGCAAGCTAGGTGAAGCAGGGCTGTCGAAAATGTTCTATAAGACACTACTTTAATCCTATTGTGGAGGAAAAGGAGAAAGGAAGAAATGTGAGTATGTTGTGCACATAAATGGTAAGGGAAGTGGACTATAATGAAATCCATGTAATATCACCTTGCGAGGTAGCTTCACCTGCTTGTATATCAGCGGAGCCCACCATCCCTACAGACATTCTTCTGATCCAGCAAGAGGAACCCCTGGTGTCTTCAAATATATTAAGTAAAGCTCCTTCCAAATCGGATTCTAACAAGGAAAAGTTGCATGTTCCTCCTTCACAAACATCTTGGGGTCAAAATGTAAATTTGAGAAGCCTTGATACACAGGAGTGCTCTGTTCCAACTTTGAAGAAAATAGGACTAGAAATACAGATAAAGGGAGTGCAGAATAAAAAAAGATTAGCACTATATAAACCCACATTTTCTACATTGGAGGCCGAGGATAAGATGGATGCGCCAGCGAACACCTCGGCCCTGCATGTAAGGAATTAAAGGGAGAAACCAAGTCCATTTCTCTTTCCTTTTATTGTAGAATACTAGAGGACACTCACATTTATTTAACCAACAGGGTAACAGAGCTGTCTTTAAAGCTTCTGATATAATATTGTTACAAGAGACATGGTTAATGGAAAAACCTATGTTATATCATTATGCTACCTATTTTCTACCTGTGGTAAGGAAAAGGTTGGGCCGCCCCTCAGGACATCTCTTGATATCCATTGCGCCTTGAATTTCAAATGTACTATGTGGGACACAAATTTCCCTAAAATCATTGCAATCAAATTTAATTGATGGGATAGGGAGATTAATGCTAACCTCTCATTCCTAATATTCCATATTTATTGGAACCCCATAAGTTTAGAAATGTGTGCCCTGTCTCATAGTCAAGCTCAATTTTTGTAATCCTGGTATGAAGCAGAGGGAGGACAAATTATCTTGGAGGGGGATCTTAATTATGATTGTATTTCTTAAAGAAGCTCTGAGGGCATTTATTATGTGAAATATCTAAGGCGATAGGCAAATGTTTTTAATATTTTATGAGTCTGTGGGGTCTAATAATGATTAATGGTACTTTAGAGCAGACTAACATCCCCCAACAGACGTGGACAAGGGGTAGCTCTACCTCTGCTCTAGATTATAACTTTTATCAAACTGTTTTTATGAAAACTGCAAGCACTTTAGGATTTCCCCCTCTAAACTAAGTACCATGTGATGCTCAGCGTGGATATAGTGATGAATGTTGGGAGGAATAATGGAAACATTTCTCTCACTGACCTCTCAGTGAATTACCAAAAAACAAGAATCTCTTGGAACTGGTGAATGATAACCAACTTTAATTTTAATCTGGGATCATTCATTAATAAGAATATTGACCAATATGGACTGGAATTAATCTGCGACCACTTACAATGATATATGAATACATTTATCAAAGAGCATTGGTCAGATTCACTGATCGGTCAGTATAGAACACATGGATTTGATGAAGCGGTTGAAACTAAAAAAGGTCCTAAGGCGTCATTTGCATATACTGCAGACATGCAAGGATGCACATTTTAAATCCAAACAGAAATCTCTTAAACACAGTTTTACTAATTGACTTGAATCCCATAAAAGCATCATGCTCCAAAGGGATGGAGAATTAATGTTGCTGGCGAATCATACATACAGAGCCTCTTTTCAATGTCTAGCCCAATTAAACACTATAGTGGAATCCTTATGAGTAGATAATTTCACTAAAGTCTTCACAGTGTCGAGCTCTCCTAGAGTACAAATAATAATGAAAGAAAATCTTAAGTAGTCTATATTATTCAATGAGGAAGACATTTAATTTAATTAGAAGCACAAATCCATCACAAGTGGCAGGTCCTGATGGATTGCTGGTGGTAATCTTTGAGAATAACCCTTTAATCTGGTGCCAAATACTTTATAGACTATCCAACTTTATACTTCTGTCCTGGAGTACTCCTCCAACGTGGAAGAGCTCAAAAAGGGGTTTGGGATCGACCTGCCAACTATGGACCTATCGCCCTTCTAGACTCTTTGAGTAACTTATTTGCAGCAATTTTGAAGAGGAATTTGGAATTATGGATACCACAACCTGAATTTAGACACCAGAACCAATCATGCTTCAGACAAGGTCTAGATCCTTCAGTACATTTATTTCTTTTATCATTAATACAAAAACATTCTTGTAGTCTGAAGCAGCTGATCTTACAGCCTTTATTGACTAACACAGGCATTCAATAGGGTAAATCGGGCAAAACCTTTGTACAAACTGAAAGAAATGTATTGCCCTGAATACATACTTAGTATTCTGAACTATCTACACTCGGATACCAAGGTAAATGTCCGATTGAATTTAAGGGGTGTCCTCTCAGAAGACATTAGAACCTTTTTTTGTCTTATGTCTTGCATGAAGGAATAACTCTGTGAGTCTGCGCCAATCCGTTATCACACACTTTGTGTTTTATTCAATCCAAAATTGCATTAAACAAAATAAGGATGCCATTCTGGTCATCCAAAGTTGAATTATACAAAAATAAGGATGCCCTTTGTGTTATACAAAAATAAGGATGCCGTTTGTGTTGACACGTGTTTCAGCTAAATACAGCCTTTTTCAAAACTGGTCCTTAAAGGTATGTTCATTAAGTAGTGTTGTTGTGCCTTGTTATAATTGGGTTCAATCCCAGGGTCCTATTCATGGCTGAATATCGGGAGCAGCTTTCTAAGCCCAGTTTTGAAAAAGGCTTTATTTAGCTGAAACACGTGTCAACACAAAGGGCATCCTTATTTTTGTATAATTCAACTTTGGATGACCAGAATGGCATCCTTATTTTGTTTAACGCAATTTTGGACTGAATAAAACACAAAGTGTTTGATAACGGATTGGCGCAGACTCACGGAGTTATTCCTTCATGCAAGACATAATTCACGGTATAGGCTGAATACCGATAACTCTGAGGAATTGCGACATTATTTAAGAAGAGTGACCTTTAGAGTATATGTAATACGCACATGACTCAAGGGATATAATAGGAGTTGCCCATAAGACCAACTGTAGACAGTGGAAGCCAATTTCTTACTTTATATACTTTTTTCTGTCTTAGACAGGGCTGTGTGTTGGCCTCCTTTCTTTTTAATTTGTACATAGCAGATTTGGGAAGATCATTCAGTAACTGCCTTTCTTTTCGTCTACAATTGGGAGACCTCCATTTTCGTCATCTGGCTTAAGCTGATGACATTGTGTTATTAGATCCAACGCAAATTGGACTACAAAGATTGTAAACCTTGCTAAACAATTACATGAGGGGATTGGATTTGGAGATGTACCCCTGAAATCAAAAATATTGATTATAAATCGTAGGAGTAACAAATATAAAAAAATGCAAAAGGTTTATAAACAATACCCAGGTGTAAATAGTTAATAGATACAGATATTTGGGATTCACCATTAGACAACAATTCTCATCTTTAGAAGCCTTAAATGACCTAAGGAATAGGGCCTGCATCTTTGCTACCAAAATAAAAAAATAGACTGCACATACAGTAAATTCTCAATATTACCCGTAACAAAATTCTGTAAAGGAAACATTGTGCCTTGTCTTGCATATGGAGTGTAAGCAATTGTGGAAAAGATAGAATAGGAGAAAGTGGAGAGTTGATTTGAAAAAAAACCTCTAAATTTGCCTAAAGGAGTCCCAATATTATATATATACACGTTTTTAATTGGGTCTCAAATCTCTCCATGAATGGGAAAATACTTAGACCTACCCCTTGTTCCTTATTTGCTCACGTGCATGAACTCATAAAATAAACATTATGTCCAGTCCTAGACAAGTGGTGTGAATAGGCTGACAGTCTTCTAAACATGATGGGATCCTCAGAACAAAATCTGAGTAGTCACTAAAAGTAAAAAAGAAACTTCAGTGGATGGACTGGATTCACTTGCAAGTGAGTGTGCAAGGAATTATAATGATTTAGATGTATGCAGTGTAGTGAGAAAGGTGTGGGTAATATTCCATTATATCTCAGGAAGTTTCCACATAGACAGTGGAGATCTAACATCTTAAAATGTAGATTACATCTTTTTCCTACCTGTCAATTCACTGGTAGCCATACAAAAATAGTATGAAATGTAAAAACGTGTACATTTTGTGAAAGTAAGAATGAGGTAGAAACATTGGAACATTTATTGATGTTTTATCCACAGCTGGATGAGAAACGCACCAAGCTCTTTCATGAACTCATAGACAATTTTGGAAAGCGATCGACTCCAAATGTCTGGAATTGTACTATTAACAGATGCCAATTATCCATAGGTATAGCAGTTATAAACTATGTGTTGAATGTGTTAGAAAAAATGTAGAACCAAGAACTAAATTATGAGTTTCTTTTTGTCTGCTCCTTTTTAATAAGGTCTATTTTATCTGTGTATAACGCAAGAATTTGTGGTGTAAATAATGAATGTAGTTTTCTATTTTGTTCTGCTTTTATAATTGTTTTGCTCTTCTAAATTGTGTTTATTTTTGTACTGTTATGTGAAAAGTTTACGTAAACCAAAGTCACAAACAAAATACATGTTTTAAACATATAACTTCTTAGCAACCCCCATTCAACCTGATGAGCTACCTTGGTTGCTTTCTTCTTTAGGATGTGCAACTATACTTTCAAAGAATTCAACCCCAAATGTGGATCATTGATTGTGCTCCAAATCAGTGTATTAGCAACAGTACAGGTTATGTACATGACTTTAAAGCCAATAGTGTTCCTTCTCCAGATAGCGACAATGCACACAATGTATTTATGATGTGCAGCCAGAAAATGAAACCTGTAAACATCTCTACACCTTTTCACCACATTGCATTCTGTTACGTATACACCTGGCTTAATAGTCAGAAGCTGAAACTACAATTACTGTACAAGAATACCAAATAAGGTGTGCTTAAAGAAAGTACTTAAACATCTCAGCCCTTACTCCCCATCTGAAGGGCTTGGTTTCTGCATATTATCAAAATAGGGCCAATAAGCAACAGTGGGTTAGTCCTTTGGACCCATAGCCATATGGCCAGACTGTTCTACTGACTGTTGTACTGAAATGGGACTGGAAAAAGGTGTCGCAGTAGCATATAGTTATCTACGTATTCTCCCCACCCCTCTCCGCTGACACGCAACTACAAACATATTATCACAATCAATGTGCACATAAAAAGCAAGCTAAAGCCTTTAAGGGTAGTCTGGGAATGGAAGGGCCTGAATAACAAAAGGTAAGATTAATTTCTTAATAGGCAGGGCTTTTGTAAGTAACACGCCTCACCGAACTAAAATAAATAAAGGTTAAGTGCAGCACAGGCAGCATGAGTGCACAGGCAGCGGAAGAGAAAGCTTCTCTCATACAGAAAGGGTACATGAATTGCAAGCTGCACTAAACGCTATATCTTACTTTGTCTCCCTGTTCGCTCTACCCACCGAGCTCATTCAACTCACCTATCTCAATTGCAGCACCGATGTTTGGCAAAGATGTGCATTTCCATACAGCTAATCCACCTACATTTAAGACTGAGTATCCTAAACTTGTATGCTTGAATGATGTCGTGTAAAGTGGCCATTAAAGTGTGGGGCAGGTTACATTTTCCATAGGTATTTGGTGCACTGGGCCCAGTGTTCCCTGTGAGGGAGTCAAGCCCAAAGTTTAAAAGCTGACCCATCACTGTTTATCAGGAGCCAGGATAGGGACTGCATTGCGCAATTAAAGCGAGCAGATATTTTTGAATCGTACAAAACTGCGATCTCATAAGGTCCCCTGGTACTGACACTGCGCCATTACTGCGACTAATGGAAGTGGGGGATGCGGGGCTGTCCCCTGCTCCTCTTAGTCGCGGCAATGGGTGTCAGGGGTTGTGGGAGTGTCCCCCGCTTCCATTAAATGGAGAGCGGGGGACACGAAAGTGTAAACAAAAAAAGAAAAAGAACCCCACGTAAGTGGGTGGGAACTGGCGCTGCAGGGATTGAGGGAAGTTGGCGGCACACTTCCGTGTGTGCCGCTGTTAAGGTAAGTGGGTGGCAGGAGTGTGGTGGGGTGGATTCGGCCTACAGTGGTCTATCTGATCACTGCGCCGCACCGTAATGGTCGTCAGAATTACAGGCGGCGCAGTGATCACATAGATTCGATATTTTCACATTAAGGATGACTACTGCATGATTTCTGACTAATCGCTTGCTTCTGACACCTATGTAAAACTTGCAGTCATACATTTAAATTCGTCTGGGTCAACACGGCTCTTCATCCTTCAGAAATTGATAAATTGAGTACCTATTGAGTATCTTGAAAATACTTCTCCTCTTTCCTATCAACCACACTCTGGAGCTCAAAGACCAGGCAACTCTACACAGAGTATGATCACCTAGTCTTCTAATCTCTCAAAATCTCACTGCTCATTAGGCCACAACAGACAATCTAGAATGCCACCCTCCAAAGGCTGCACCAGTCATAACGTTCAACATATAGCCACCCTGAGCTTGGACTAAAAGACCCAACAGAACCACTCAAATAAACCAGCATGGTCCTGCAACCATGCTTTCCCAAGAGATGGAAAACTCAGATTTTAACATAATAATCATCACAAGTCTGCACACACCACTCTGAAATAGGGACTTACCCATAAACCATTAACACGTCTAAAACACATATGGCTGTATACACCTGCTACCTCGAACCACAACCAAAGGAATGGTTTGGGGAGGAGATGACTCAGAGCTCATCTCACATCCTCCTATATCGTTTGTTCTATTACAGAGCACTCTCATCTAATAGTTTTTGCATTTCATCTCTGTGGACACATTCCCCAAGTATCAATGCCACAAACGCATAGAACTATACCATCTGTAGTGCATGTGTGAAAATGAGCTAAATAACATGGTGCCTGTGCAGGGCCATTTTGGACATTCACTTCCAAACCGCAATGAAGGTCCATGTTTCTGCAAGCTCAGTTAGGAGGAAGACATGATTTCTACAACAGTTGAAATATTTTAGGATGAAGCAGATCAGCTCACAGTGGAGGACAGTTTTCACATTGTTCACCCAAGGACGATCCGAGAAGGAAGGAAGGGATTTGCAGGTGCATTGATAAGGGGTGCTGGGAACAAGAGCGCTGGAGACAAGCTGGGTTTTTCCACTGTCTGGATTTTTTCACTCTTGCCTCCCATGCTTGCTGTCTGTCCTTCAGCCAGGGGGCAGTCTGAAACCTGTGAGGGGCGGAGATTTGTTTCCCTTAAAAGAAGAAAATCCCAATGAGGAGACTGATTTTGGAACCCCAGGTGTTGAAGTCTCGCTCAGAGGGAGGACGCTCCGCACCAGACCACGTTAGTTGGTGCGTGATCCCTCTGTCAACCTGCCTTGGGACTGGGTAGTGTTGTCGTTGCTGAGATGAAGCTTTGTCCTACAACTGCCCTAACAGTGATGTATACTTGTCATGTTCATCCTCTTTTTTGTATTCATATGTAATTATCTGCATTTATTTTACAGTTCTATGTATGCTTATGAAGTGTGAATAACAAGGCCTGTAAAGAGTCAATTATTTTCTAACTTCTAACTAATGGTCTAAGTGTACATTATTGCCTTTCCAAGTAAAAAAACTTTTAGTCTGTGTAATAGGGTGAGTAATTCTGAGGTCATTACACGTTTCTGAAAAGCACAACACCACCACACGTGACTTACATCCCGCCGAACTCAACAACACCATGTTTTACACCCCACTTCTTGCATATGACCACTCCCCTCTTTTTTTGCAGAACGTACGCCAAAAGGCCACCACACATTTCAGAGATGAGCTATTCAAGGCCACTTTGCAATACATTACATTACCATTAAGACCATTAAGTTGGGTAATGATAGCACTTATTACAGCTCTTAGACAAGCGGGTAACCACCATTAAGCGCTAGATAAAATCATCATATTATTATTATTGTGAAACTTGAAATAATGGAGTATGGTTAGATAGAACATTGTTATGGGCATCTGTTTAAATCACTGAGTAGGCACTTTAAGGAATACTTCACAACTGTCATATTGGAGGGTGTAAGTGTGCAATTCAGGGTGCTGTGGGTTGAACCTTGAAGGTGCCTGATGAGGGGAGAAGAGACGGGGTACTCACAGACTATTAATTTCTTCTTTATGTATTTTTTTGATCAATTGATTTTAAGCTACAAGAACAAAGTATGAGAAAATGTATTCAAAGGAAATTCCAAATTAAAAAAAACATGTAAGACCAAATGTCTTTGGAAGAGTTTTTGGGGCCTTTTTGCGATAGTTGAACATGTTACTTTTTTAGGTAGTCCATTAAATTTATGCAATCCCTTTACTGTCATAAACCTCCTCTAAGCTTGCATAATGTCACCTCTGAAATACATTCAAACAGCTTGATAACATAGATTTGTATTTTTGTATTTTATTTGTGGTTTTTAAAGCACCTTAATCCAAGCCGCTGTACAGAGAACGAGGAACGGTACAATAAAATGAGTAACATAAAAAGTACGAAAGCGGGATTGAGCACAAGGGGGCCGAGGTGCCACCAGTAGAAACTTGGAAGAAGAGCCGAGAGAAGGCAAAGGAATATAGAAGGATATCAGAGCAGAGAGATAGTTGGGAGCCAGACCCTGGAGGGATTTAAAGACAAGGCAGAGAATGTTAAAGTTAATTTGAGTGTGAAAGGATAAACAGCCAAGAGTGGTAAGAGAAGAGGAGATGGAATCTCAGAAAGATAGGAGACAGAAAAGACGGATAGAAGAGTTGAAGACAGATTTGGGAGATGCAAGATGGGAATTAGAAGTCCAAAGAGGGCAGAGGAACAATAAAAGAATTGGAAAAAATCAAGGAGGAAATCAGGAGTTTAGAAGCTTGAGAAGTCGGAAATGGACGTGCTTTACGAATATTGTGTAGGTGAAAGCGACAGGCGCGCCAAGTTAGAGAAACGTATGTCTACTTAAACCAGTTTGGCCTCTTAGCCAGTGGTTGCTCGTGTCCGAACCACACCCCTAATCCTAACAATTTCTGGAGATGCTACTGGAAATAAGCACAACCTGAATGGTACACCTCCTTCTCCAAAAATACAAACACAATATTAAAAACACCAACAACCCATCACTGTGAATGAATAGACAGAATATGCAGGCTTTTGGATGAAAAAACGCACTTTTAGTATGAAGATAGGAGCCTGCAGGAAATTATCTTTAGCAGCAATGCTCAAATCAATCAAATGAGAGGATTGTTTTCATTATTATGTATGGTATGGCTGCGAAAGGTAGCCTTTTATTCTTAAATACATAGTCCAGTGTACAGGTCTAACAATTAAGTAATAAAGTATAAATCGTTCATCTTTCCTTTGAGTTTGTCAGCTATGATATGCCTTGTCTTGGGAGGACAGCTCAGGGGCAACATGCTCGCCTTCGAATCAAGACGACATGGAGCAACACAGGTTCAATCCCTGGGTCGTGCTTAGAAACCTGTGGGTATTAAGCACGTTATAAATAACCTATCATATCATATCATGCCAAAATCCCATACATTTTAAAATCAATGTTATGTTTCCTCCAACCAAAATCTCTACCAGATGTGGTCCAAAACAATAAACTCAGAATGGCAAAGTTCAAAGTATCGAAAGCGATCTTCTGCAAAACACGGACAAAAATATGAGTACGTGTTTGGTGGTTTCTCAGCAAGTATTTCTCAAGCAAAATCGACAAATCGATGGCGACGAGGCATTCCCTTCCAACCGCCTATGAATGCGAATGAAGGTAAAAGATTAAAACCAAGGCGCATGTAATCCCTGCTAAGACTTGGACAAGGGAAATAATGTATATATTGCATTACATACTTTCATTTAGTGAACCATGTGACATATTCTGTCATTATATTGTATTATTAAATATTCTATACATACATATTAGTTTATTATTATTCTTGCGCATTGGAGAGATTGCACAGATTTCACAGTTGGTTGATGGTCTATCCTGCAGTGTAAATTGAATTTTCCAAGTAAAAAGTGTCAGATTCTACAGTGATTCTAAACTTCTTGGCTGGCCTCCTGCTTTTGATAAGCAAGATCTTCAAACCATTTCATACCACTAGTAAAACATACACCACGGTATTTAGATGTAAACTCAATCTCAATCGGAGCATGCTTTCGCTTCCATTTATATTGACTAGTCTTTGCCATAATCTTGGGTTTTGAGATGGTAATGGACAGGCCATGTGAGTCAGAGTATGAAGATAAACTAGATATCATTTGCTGCAATCCCTACGGAGTGCGGTTTAGTAACACAACGTTATCTCCCTAGAAGAGGCATGGTGGACTGGCATTGCCTAGGCACAGGAAAGAATTGGAAGATTCTACTATGGCTTCACCCTGGTAATCTATGCATAAATTAAACAATACTCCAGCCAACACTAAACCTTGTTTAGGCCAGGCCAGTGTAAGTGGGTATGTAACTATTAAGCTGACCATTAATATCCACCCTAATTTGGAGTAACGTTTTAGAGTAAAGAGCCATTATCCTTTTTAATAGGCCCATTTGCCTAGTTTCATCCATTGTTACGGTTTACACTATTAAATCCACTAGTGAAGTCTATGAATGCATGAAAAACCGGTTTATTATAAGAATATTTGGCTCTCTCAATAAGATTGGTCAATGCAAACATATTTGCAATGGTGTCCTTGCCCACTCTAAATCTGGTTGGTTAAATGCCAAAATATGTGTTGCTTCAAGACAGAGATGGATTTCAGTTAATAATCTGGCAAATATTTTAAAATTGCCAATACTCTGTAGTTACCAGGCGTTGGTGAATTTTTGTGGCGCTTGTGCCTCAAAATTGCCGAAACCATTGTTCCAGAAGTGAGAGACGGAAGGGAGATTCTGAACAGAGAATATCTGGTTGGCATAGCAACCGGCAAAGCCACGGCATTAAAATACCAAATCACTAAAGCTTCTTTTTTCTTTTTTATGTGCTACCTAATAAAAGTTCCCTAACAATATTTGTTCCTATCAGAAGCTTTGTAAGAAGAAAGTCGGGTGCCGGGCTTTCCATTTCCCAGCCACGCAGTGATTTGTAAGGTTGTGCTGCTGGGTGATTTCGGTTATTTAGCGTATAATGGGGCTGTTTTTGGTAATCTTTCGACAGCAAATCTGTTGTGTTAGTCCTCCCGGGGCAGCCTCCCCACCCTCACCAACCCGCCCAATGCCGACACTCTATACCCGCACCCCCACTCTCTTTCTCCCACCACTCACCCCAGTACCACTCTTTCTATCCACACTTACCCACATTACATGTGCTGGTTGGGTTTTGTTTGGGCTCATTCCAACGAGTCCTACTGATGCTGCTTTGTTCTTCATGTTTTATGCCCCAACCAACTACCCCCACATTCCCACCCTACCCCCACTCTATCTACCCCATCCTACCCCCAATCTCTATAGCCCCATCCACCCACCCTACCCCTGCCCCCACTCTCTCTACCTCCCCAACCCCCACTCGCTCTACATAACCACATTCTCTCTACCTCCACCACACCACACCCCATCTCTCTCAACCCCAACACTCTCCCTAGCCCCACCCCACTCTCTCTACTCCCAGCCACCCCACCCCACTCTCTCTACCCCAACCCATTCTACTCTCTCTACCCCAACCCACACCACCCTACTCTCTCTACCCCCACCCACCCCACTCTCTATCCCCACCTACACACCCTACCCCTACTCTCTCTACCCAATCACCCTACCCCACTTGCTCTACCCCCACCCACCTACCCTACCCCAACTATCTCTACCCCGACCATCCCTACCCTCACTCTCTCTACTGGCACCCACCCACCACACTTTTCTACCAACAACCACCTACCCTAATCCCACTCTCCCTAGCCCACTCTCTCTATCTCCCCCACTCACCCACCCTCACTCTTTCTCTACCTCCATCCTCCCCCATTCTCTCTACCTCATCCTACCCCCACTCTGTACTGCAACCACATACCCTACCCCCATTCTTTCTACCTCCCAAGACCCACTCTCTCTACATACCCACGTTGCTCGACCTCCACCCCCGCCACAGCCACACTCTATACCACAACACTCTCTATAACCCATCCCCCACACTCTCTACCCCCACAAACCCCACCCCACTCGCTCTGCATCCACCCACCCCACACCCTGTACCCCACCCACCCCACTCTCGCTACACTCAACCACCCACACCACCCACCAGACCACCCCACTTTCTCTACACCAACACCACACCATTATCTCTACACCTACCCACCAACACCATACCACTCTCCCCAACCCCCACCCACCCCAACCCACTCTCTGGAACCCTGATCACCCCACTCCACTCTCTCTATCCTCAGCTACCCACCCTACCCCTACTCTCTCTACCACCACTCTCTCTACCCCACCCACCTAACATAGCCCAAATCACTCTACCCCACCCACCCTACCCCTCTATCTCTACTGACACCCACCAACCCCACTCTCTTTACCCCCACCCACCCTACCCCTACTCTATAACCCCACCCACACTAAACCCTATCTCTCTACCCCATCCACCCCACTCCCTCTACCCCAGCTATGCACCCTAACCCTACTCTCTCTACCACCACTCTCTCTTTCCCCACCCACCTACTCTACCCCAAATCACTTTACAACACCCACCCTACCCTATTCTCTATACCCCCACCCACCTTAAACCCTCACCCTATTCTCCATCCACTCACCCTATCCCTTTTATCTCTCTATCCCCACTCACCATATGCATTCTCTATCTGCCACCATTCACCCTACCCCACTCTCTCTATCCCCACCCACCATAACTACTCTCTCTACCAAGCCTACCTCCACTCTCATTACCCCACCCACACATCCCACCCGTCTCTCTCTCTAGCCCCATCAAAGCTACCCTCTTTACTCCCACACATGCCCACCCTACCCTCTCAATATCATCACCTACCTACCTGCCCTACACCACCCTACCACCTCTATTCCTCAGCCACCCTATCCCCTCTCTCTACCACGTCATCCTTCCTCTCACACTCTCGGTTCATTTCTTACCCTTTCTCGCTCATATTTTCTCTTGCTCATCATCGATAACACCCTCTATCAATGGCTTTCTCCCTTGCTCTATTCCCCTTATCATTCTCTTGTACGCCTTCACTCCTGATCACATTCTCCTTTGAAACTTGTCACTCTCCTCCTTACACCCTATGCCTATAAATGCAAAATGCAAAGAACAGCAGTAAAGGCCCAAACCATTGGCTTTGACAATGCTTGTTATAAACAGGTACTGTTATGCTTTCATCCAAGGTAAGATGCATTTTACTTAAAAAACTAATTGTGGTAAACAATGTATGCAGAATTATACCCCAACTATGAGGAGACTTTTTAATTAAAGGATTACATAAGCATCCTGGACCGGGTGAACTAGAGCTCTTTAGAGTGTATTTTATTGCTATATTATCTAGGCAGCTACAGTATATCCATCTAATTCTTTTTCTTATTATAATCAGGAACATCAACACCTAAATTGGATTGAGCATATAGTTTATGGAGGTGTTGCTCCCAGATTGGAACAGAAATACATGAGCCTAGGGCAGTCTGCACCAGAGTGCCATTTGTAGGAAGCCACCATCTGCTGCTTTTTTGCAATTTGATGAAGTCAATCATATTTCATCACTGCTGCACTTTCTAAGGCCGTTACCAATGGGTCAAGTTAATTTTGAGGCTTTAATTTTGGGTGTTTTCCAATGAGTTGAGCTGAAGTTGAGACGGTGGAGTCGGGTGCTTCCCAAAGGGTCAAGTTGGAATCGATATAATCGGTTAAATCAGTTTAATGGGAAACAGTGATGCAGTGCGGTTCTGGAGCAGCGATCAGCTCGAGATAGCTGGAAAACAAGCAGGTGGTGGTCGAGTCAGTGACTCAAAAACAGCTCGAAGTAGTTTGAAAAAGTTTACAATGTCAATGTCATTGTCAAAGGCATGTCCATGGGTCTTGCAGCGACTTGAAATGACTCAAAAGCAGTCTAGTCAGCTGAAAGGTAGTTTGAAGCAGGAAACAGAGCCCAAATCTTTCCTTTGATCCTCATTTGCTGAGGAACCCTGGTCCATAGTCGCAGAGGGTAAAATGAGTCCTTCTTCTACCATTCTCAGCCAGGAAGGGTTCCAGATAGCACGTGCAGTGCTGCCACTTCCAGTAGGCACAGTCCTGGGTACCAGTGTCCAGGAAGCAGACAGTCCTTGTCAACAGCATGTCCCTTCAATGGTTCATCTGAAGTGGTTGAGGGGAGGGTCTGACTCCCTCTTTGGAAAGTTTTATCTTCATCTCAATGGCTGGGGACTTTGGGAAAATTGTACACCAATAATGTTCCAGTGACATCCTTCTTCTTGAGGGTGGCGCTGTTGAGCAGCCCAAGATGGCTGCTTAGCTCTTGAGCTCTGTGTGGCTCCGGCGAAAATCCGCCTTCAACTGTGGCTGACTTCATCCTACACAGTCCCCGCTTGCCTGATTTGATGCCTCTACACTTTTGGCTGCTCCTGGAGAAATGTTGGCCCGAATCGGTCCCAGGAAGCCCGTGAACGGACCCTCTTCAGTGGCGGCCTCCGAGCCTGCTGGGGCCTTGGCACGCGCCCGGCTCCCTCCCCCTCTGCTCCGGCTCCCGGCGCCCACAACTGGCATGGAGGTGCGGGACGGGGGGCCCGTCTGCTCTGCCTCCGCCCCTCCTCTGTGGGCCCTCGCTGTGCTGGCTGCGTCTGGCCCAGAGGAGTGGATCTGCACCTTTGGCCGCGGCAGCCCTTTTTCCTGGAGTGCGCTGTCACGCAGGCGAATCCACCGCAGGAGCCTGCACTGGAGCGCATCCCGGCCCCTTTCTGGATATCGACTGCTGGATCCTGCATCATCGAGCCGCGTGGAGCGGCTAGGCAGGAGCCTGGCTGCTGCGCAGGGCTGGGACTCGCGCCGACGAGGTGAGGAGCGGGTGGGGGCCTACATTGGGTGTCCGCGGCCCCTCCTGGATTTTACATGGGCCCGCTGCCCAGTGTATTGGTTCCACGGGGCTTCTCCTCCTCTTCAACCTTGCCCTTAAGACTCCCCCTGCCCAACTTGAGGGCGCCCCCAGGACATCTCGTGCTGCTGGTGCCGGCCGCCCCTCCACTTCATCGCACTGTGGCCCTGGCTGTGGCATACCCTGTCGGATGCCGAACACTCTTGGATTGGAGCCCCCCTCCCGGGCGGACTGCACTCAACACCCCTTTAATCCCAAATCTGCGACGCCTGGGCTCCTGGGGAGGTGCACCCCAGCGAGCTGATCTCATACAGCACCTCCCAATAATATGAAGGAGAGAATCCTCACGCCATAGCTACTACCTGCAATGGTTGGTAGGCGACTTCTCCTACTTCACGGGTGGCCCAATACTTGCTGCCCCGCTACGCCTCCCTTGCCTCTACTGCTGCCGGAGTCTGTCCTCCCGGCTGCCACAGGGGTGGTGCCCGCAGTTCCCCGACATCTTGGTCCCTTGGCTGCTCAATTTTCTTCATTGACTGCTCTGGTGGGCCCCCACCACCTCCGGGTCTGTGTCAGTAATGCCAAATAGATCCAAAGGGGCCTCGGGGAGGGGAGCCATGGATAAATTTACCAAGTCTGTTCCGAGGGCGGAGGTGGGGAACACATCATCCTCGCAGGAGGACCCTGATACTGATACTCATTCTGGCGCGAGGACCCCCGATCTGTCTACACTCATGGAGTCTATGGCCAAGAATTTTGCCTCCTTCCACGAGAAGTTAGACGACATTAATGCCAATGTCGCCTCCCTAAAAACCCAAGTGGATCAGGCAGGTACCAGAATTACTGAGGCTAAAACCAGGATATCAACGAATGAAGATTAGATCCATGTGTCTACAGAACACTGTCGCCTCCTTGTCGCGCAACATGAAGAGTGTGAAAGCTAAGTGTGACAACCTCGAATCGCGCTCTCGTAGAAATAACCTGCGCATCATTGGGGTCCCTGAGAACGCTCTTAAGGGGTGCATGGAGGACGCCGTCGAGGCCTTACTCAAAGATCTATTAGGCAATCCGGCTATCTCCCCGTACTTTTCTTTTGAACGCGCACACAGAGCCCTATCACCGCGCCCCAAGCCGGGGGATATCCCAAGGCCCATCATCGCCAGGATTCTTAATTACCGGGACATAGATCTTATCCTCCGCCTGTCGCGTGAGAAGGGTGACCTCTGCCTCGAGTCCCACACCAACAGGATTTTCCCAGACTTTTCGATAGCGGTGCAGCAGGAAAGGTGCCAATTCCTTGGGGTTAAGAAACTGCTTAGAGAACGTAGTGTTCCATATGCCAGTCTGTTCCCGGCACGTCTCAAACTTACTCACAATGGCAAACTGTACTTCTTTACTGTCCCGGATGAAGCAGTGAAATTCATCGAGGCACACATACCACTTCACAATCTGGCAGCTGACCGTGCCGATGAAGACGGACTGAATGCGACTCAGCCCAACGTGGCTCATCTTGGCTAATAATCCTTGACTTTGTATGTGATGATGGCAATAATCTTCTACTAACCATGCGAGCTGGGCCCCCTCTACATACATCCGGGCCGTGGCCCGGCTCTGGTGCTGTGGTCATTGTTCACCTTCTCCCTCCAAGGGAGTGGAGCTGGACTCTGGCTTTGAATACCTCTTCAGTCTCACCTTGCTTCCGATATCATACTGGGTTGAGGCTCTACACAGGCTCCGTCTTCCTCAGAAACCCGCCTCTGACAGCCCATGCTGTCTTACATAATGTTCAAGTAGCCGTCCACACGGCAACAGCGCATCTCATTGCAATTGCAATGCTTATGTTTTGTTGGATGTTACTGCTTGTTGGTCCCAGTTGGGCCTTGGAAGGGGCATATCCCCGTTGGATTATGCCCTCCGACCTCTACTTCTCAGGGAGAGTCGGTTTAGTCGGTGGCACCTACATCCGGGGTGGGGGGGATTTCCACTGCAAGTTGGGGGTGGGCAGTGAGGGTGGGGGATGGTATTGTTGGGGATTGGGGTAACGGTATCATAAAAGACAGGGGCAGATTGGCAGAACACGCGACGTCGGGGCACCCCCACTGGGGCTTTCTTCACTCTCCATGTAAGTTTCGACAACGGTCATGGGATGAACCTTAGTCTCCTGAAATGCCTACAACGGTGATGTCCTGGAATGTCCGGGGTTTAAGTAACTACACCAAGGCCCGCAAAATCCTGGCCCACGCCAGTAGACACGGATGTAAAATATTACTCTTGCAGGAAACGCACTCTACGGGCCCTCTGACAAGGTGCATGGCACCATCATGGGGTCCCCATAGATATTCCACCTCTTACTCGACCCGTGCTAGAGGGGTATTGCCAATGATCCATAGGTCACTTAAGTTTGTACTCCACAAGAGCTATATAGACCCAAAGGGGAGATCTATTATTCTACATTGCGCAATAGCTAACAGGGAATACTTACTAGTGAATACTTATGGCCCTAATGTGGACTCTCTCGACTTTGTCGACCAGGTGGTATCCATATTGCTGGGCTATGTGGGGGTGCAGATCATCTGGGGGGACATGAATTTTATATTAGACAGCACACTGGACAGAACAGGCACAGCCCCCAGACCGCTTTCCAGCGCGGCGCGTAGACTCCTAGTACACAGCACAACACTTGACATTCGAGACGCATGGCATACACTGCATCCACAGACGCGTGAATACACCCACTACTCCTCTGTGCATGATAGCTCCTCCAGAATTGATATGTTCCTTCTGTCCAGTGCAGTGCTGGGGAGGGTGGTGGAAACTCAGATATTGGCGCATACCCTATCAGACCATTCGCCGATCCGGATTACCCTAGAACTAGGGGTGCCTGCCCCTACCATTAATACATGGCGTTTTAAGTCCTTAGCCCTACAGGATATAGTATTTAAGGCTGACATTCTTTACGACATCCAGTCCTATTTTGAGCTTAATATACCCCAGTCCACCTCATTGGAGGTCCGTTGGGATGCTTTCTAAGTCTTCATCAGGGGAATGTCCATTTCAAGGGAGGCGGGAGTCCTCAAAGCCATTAGAGCGGCCTTTGCCCGCTCTGAAGCTAAATTGCACGAACTAGAGAGTGCTCACTCTTCATCCGTCGACCCAGCCACCCTCTCCCAGATCGGCAAAGAACTTCAATTCTTTAATGAAAGGCCACCAGGGAGGTTCAATACTTCAGCCGCCCACAGGCGGCTCGTAAATATGGAGAGGGGGATAGACCCGGCAGGACGCTGGCTGCATTGGCTAGGGATGAGTGGGGCCAAACTCAGATTACTTGCGTCAAGGACAACCTGGGGTCGGAACGATGGTTCGACCAGCAAATCTTGGAAGTCTTCACGGACTTCTACTCAGAACTTTATTCTCAACCCCCCGAGCATAGTGAGTCCCATATGCGTGATCTCCTCGAGGAGATCCCCACGACTACCGTCTCCCCCTCAACCAGAGACCAACTGGACTCCCCTATCCTGTTGGACAAAATAGTCGAGGCTATATCCAAATTCCCCAAAGGAAAAGCACCTGGTCCCGACTGGCTGACAGCAGAATTCTATAAGGAGCACGTGGCCATTCTGGCCCCCAAACTGCTTGAAGTTTGGAATAAGTCACTCTGGCTGGGCACCCTTCCCCCAACGCTGCGTGAGGCCATCATCACGGTCTTACTCAAACCTGATAAACCCACTGACGAGTGCGGATCATAAAGGCCCCTCTCGCTAATGAATTTGGACACCAAAATCTTCCCCAAAGTAATTGCCAACCGCTTCCTCCCGGTCATGTCGTACATGGTCCACGACGACCAGTCGGGCTTTGTACCTGGAAGATCAACATCCCACAACATTAGAAGGCTGCTTAATGTCACGTTGCGCATTGACCAAGGTGTGAGCGCAGTTGTGGTCACACTGGATGCCCAGAAGGCGTTCGACATGGTGTCTTGGAAGTATGTTTGGTTGGTGTTGGAGACTATGGGTATAGGGCCTAATATGATCGCATATATTAAGTTGCTGTACACTTCCCCTGTGGCCAGGGTTCGGGTTAACTCCCAGACGTCCGATCTGCTCCCTCTCTTTAGAGACACCCGCCAGGGATGTCCGTTTTCCCCGATCCTGTTCGCCTTGGCTATAGAGCCAATGGCTGACTACGTCAGGTGGCGGCACGCACGCAAGGGGATACGGTTGAAAGACTCCCCTGAGATTATCTCGCTCTACACGGATGATGTGTTACTTTGCATAAGAGATCCAGCAGTTCATCTAGACCCAATCTTACGCGATATCACCCGTATAGGCACATACTCTGGGTTCACTATAAACTATACTAAATCCGAGATCTTCCCCCTTACCAGCTCCACGCTACAACCCACCACTGAGTACCCGCTCTGCTGGTCCCCGAATGGGATCAAGTACCTGGGAGTCCAGGTGTCCCGACCAAAGATTCGCTACTAGCAGACAACTACCGGGCTGTGGCAGAGCAGGCCGAGGCCAAAATTACGCGCTGGTGCACCCTTCCACTATCGCTAGCCGGAAGACTCTCGTTGGTAAAGATGATTTTGCTCCTCAAGTTGCTATACATATTTAGTAATGTCCCCGTCTGGCCGGGTAGGAGATACTTTGCGAACCTGCACAAGCTGTTTGCCCAATTCTTATATCACTCTGGCACGGTGCGTAAGAAGTGGTCAGACATGGCACTACCTTGCGATAGAGGGGGCTTCACCGCCCCAGATATGCTGCAATATTGGACCGCATCACAGGCACAGTTTGCATCTTACTGGTTCCCTGGGCCCCCACCCCGTCCTCACGTCAAACTGGAGGCTCTGGCAGCGGCAGGCACCAACGTAATGTCCTTGATTCTAAACCGGCAGTACGAACTGGATTCGCCCATTGACCCGGTTCAAACCACGGTGCAAGCATGGGGTCAGAGGTTCAAAACTTGTGCGAACAATACCCGTATTACAAGTGGCTCCCCGCCTGGAACTTTCCCGAGTTGGAACCCACACATGATACCGCCCTGGCACGACATTGGAAGGCCTTGGGATACCGCGCCCTCACTGACTTCTATCCGGAGGGGCAGTTTATAACACTGCAGACATGGAGGCCAGGTCACTCGGGTTCCGTTCTGGAACTTTTGCAGGTCTACAGACTCCGCGCTGCTTTCCGAAATGCATGGCCTGACTTTCCTGATGAACCCCAGGACTCCCCTGGGATTGCCTACATCTCCAACTTGGGTGGCGCCCGTGGGGTGGTTTCTTCACTATACACACTCTTACTGACCACTGCCTCCCCCCAGCCATCCAAGGCCCGCGACGACTGGGCATCCGAGCTAGAGTTGGAACTCACTGATCAACAGTGGGAGAGGATGTGCTCTCATACCAACAGGGTTTCCCTAAATTTCCGCTACCGCACCATACAATATAAATTGCTAAACAGGCTGTATTACACCGCGCGCAGGATCTCCAGGTTTAAGCGCTCTGACCCCCGACTCTGCCCTTGCTGCGGCCCGGAGGATGCGGGTCATTTACACATGTTCTGGGATTGCCTGGAACTAGCCATATTCTGGAGTAAGATCATGGAAACGCTGTCTGTAATCACTGATTCTGCTGTTGATCCTGACCCGATGGGGGTTCTGTTTGGGTTGTGGCAGTCCGGGGGCGCTAAAGACATTGTTAAGTTCCTGAACGTGAGTTGTGTAGTAGCCAAGAAATGTGTCTTGCAGAATTGGGAGAGCCCCACCCCTCATTCCAGAAATGGTTACATTTACACACGTGGTCCCAGAATTGTGAGGAAGAGTTCCTGGGTATGCTCCCAGTCCGCTCTCGTCCCCAAAATATATGGTCCGCCTTCAACAGCTACTTGAATAGCTTAAATGACACCTCCTCGGTGGACGAGTCCCCCCAGCCCTCTTCAGCAACTGTTTGAGAACTTGAAGCTCTGTGATATTTCGTTACTTAACCACTGTTGACCTACTGATGTTTATATGCCCTTGTGGTTATCTATACATGTACCAAATGTGTTTTTTGACTGCTCTGCTGTCTGTGAATGCTATATGCCTCTGTCAACAAAAATAAAAGTTTTTTTTTAAAAATCCTTCTTCTTGAGTCCAAAGATGATTAAAAAAGGAGGGGAAGTTTTACCCCCTTATATACTAATTTTGCCATAGCAGATTGGTCCATTTCAAACCTTCTGAAAGGGGTCAATCCTTCCTGTTGTAACAAGCGTTTTCCCTTCTGATGTCAGCTCCCAAGGTACATAGACTGCAGGAAATTGGTGTGGGGCACAGGAAACAAGTGTGCCCTAAATGTTTTTTTCAAGATGATGGGACCCTTCCTCTGTAAACAGAATCCCTCCTAAGCTGTACTATGCCTGCCTCCAATTAATGGTTTACATCAAAGAGACTGCAGTCATTATCCCTCTGCTGTGATTCCTCCATTGTGCTGGTAGGGTTTCCCTTGAAGCACTGGTCCCCTCCTGACGCCCTGACGGAGTATCCCAGAACAGAACACAGAGAATGGTAGGAGCAAGCAGTGTATGAGTCACTAGAAAGTCTTTAACAATAAAATTTTATCAGATGTGTTTTTTGGCAATTATATGTGGGATACATTACCCTCTACTGTACCATATAAGGATGTTGCAAGTCACCATGGATTTACAATACATGGGGAAACATTGTAATTTCCTTGAATACCTTGTCTCTTGCTTAATATTGTAGGTAATATTCATCGGGCAACAATGAATGCAGGTAATTCATTCCCACCCAATCAAAGGCGCCACACCAATATCTAAATATGTATGGGTTCTTCACTAACACTGTCTTTAATAGATATAAAACCATTACTATCCCTCACTTCTTTTTCGATAGGCAAGCCAAGAATCAGGCCGGTGTGCAGGAGGAATATATATTTTTTATTTAGTAGACAAAATTATTATGACACAATAAGTATCAAAATACAGACCACCTTACTCTGTGGCTCGCAACCTTTCCTTCCAACAAAGCTTCAATACAAACAACTTGAATAGCATTCACTTTTGGGGATACACATTTGCAGAGCATTTAAGACACAACATGGGCATTTTTCATTTTTACTTTCTATTCCCCCTTTTAACATGTAAAGAGAAACACAATTCAAATGAACACTTCAACTGGTGGGGTAGCTTACGAGACTCCTAAATTAAAGATGTATGCAGCACCATGGACGGGATAGGACAATTATAGTTTACCATGGGACTTGTTTGCAATCTCATTTAAACAAAATGCAGCATTTTACTATTAGGCAAAAGAACATGCACAGCACCATTTATCTCTGACATCTCTGCAATGTTCTAACAACAAGTCATTGAACACAATACTTTTCTCAATATATATTAAACCCTTTTCCTTTCCCACTATGCAGTGAACAATCTCTCTTCAATTTGGAGTTTCTTTCTCATTCTAGTAGAGAGTGTGCTTTTCATTGAGTTATTTCACTTGTTTAACCTGGAAGACACTTGTCTGCCCATCACACACCCGGAGATTCAGTTTAGCCCTGCCTCTGCTTTTGTACAGGGTTAAGGGAGAGGTAATACATTTGGAATTTCATTTTTTAAAGCACCCCTTCCCTTTAGGGGATTTTCTTTTTGACTAAAGGGATTTAAGTGGTAAAAAATTACTTAAGAGGACTATATCGTTATTTATCCTGGGAGAGAGGTTGCGGGTTTCAAATTCCTCCAAGATCACCCCATGTAATTTGGCTATGTGGGGATTAATTAAATTATTAATAAATCACAATTGCTAGGGGTCTACTCCTGGATACCCTCCCCATGAATGTCTATATGGAAAAAGATACCAATTCAACAAGACCCTCACCAATGGATTATTCTGTTGGGATTGGGTACTTGCATTGAATATCCCTCTGGGTGTATGCTCAGGAAAGACATCAGGCCCCATGGGTCATTTTATGGGAAGCAGGAAGACTGTCACTCCAGACCTTCTCCAGACCTTCTCCACTGGTTATGGATGGCCCCCCGTCTCAACCTCTCACCTGGTTCCCTACAGATTTGAGTCCACCTTTCTCCTTGTCTCATCAACCTCCATCTGTCTCTCTTGCAATTTTGGTTCTCCCCTTTCCCACTGTGCATCTACTTTTAAACCCCTAACCACACCCTCAACATATCTAATCTATGAGGTGCCAGCTTATTGGCTCATGATTTGGATTGGACATCTATTGTCTGCCCCCTTACACAAGGCCTAGCTCTTTTGCTCTAATTGGTCCTGAAGTTTCTAATCTCCATCTCTGGGAGTTATGTCTCCACCAATTTAAAATGTCAATTCTGAACAAATTCAGTACTGAACTTAAAAATCAAAATGTGACACTTTTCATTAATTTATCGATAAGGGTCCCAAACTATATATTTTTTAATTGGTCTGATCATGGTGATCGCGATGCCCTGTGTCCTATACCAGCACATGGCTACATGTCTGAATGGCAGGTTTTTGTGGTTTATTCAAAAAGGATCAGACTTAGAATCCTAAGATTTTATAGAAAGGGATTAGATTCAATAAGCTACCATCTTCTCGACTCTCAGCTCCATAACCTTTTCTGGTTCCCAAGGTCGATGCTATTTGGGAATATTTGAACCATCCTGATAAGTGTCACATTTCCAGAGTTACTGGACAAAATATGATCTCCATATACTCTCAATGTAACCATAATTAATGGCACACACACTTTTCACTTCAATTAACCTGCATATTTTTGTTTCCCAAGATCTGTGTCCAGGCCTGGTTATCACCCACTTGTTGACAGAACCTGCAAGAAAGCACTTACCATGCTTTCAATGCTCAGGACCTGAAGATGTGTTCTTTTCTTCCTGAACAGAGGGGTGGAACCCCACCCATTGACATCATTTGGCTGTCTCCTGCAATATGTCAATTGTCATCAGCTCAGGTCCACACCCAAAAACTTATTTTAATTCAGAGTATTTTGGAAAGGTTACAATGCATTAGAAGCACTTTTTGTTGACTCAGTGGTCCTCTCCATCCCCACTAAAACTATTATCAGGCACCAGCTCTGTCAACTTCCTGGCTCTTCGGAGCTTCAACGGAATTCACAAATGTCTGGTAAGTGTAGGGGGAGGTGAGCAGTGCGTGGGCTTTTACATAGAAAGGGGGAAGGTCTCTAGTTTTATAGTTTTAAAGTCAGCTCTGATGACAAAACATTGTGCTTTTTAAAATTCATTTTTATTTCCACAATATATATTTTGCTTCAATGTCTTGCATCAAACGAGATGCATTTTGCTCCTGCACCATGCCAACAATATCCAACCTTACATTATCATATATATTTGCATTACTCTGGCAATGGAGACTAGTTTTCCATGTGTTCATTGATTCAAGCTAAAGAATTTACACATTTGTATAGTAGATCAGTGTGTTAGTAAAGCTGCATTTGGGGCATCTGTCACATGTAGTTTCAGGCCTTCGGCACAGTCACTCGAATGCAGGGCCCATTTAGTGTTTTATTTATTTAACTGAAAATAGATTTTTGATGTTTGGCAGTTGAGAGTGAAATGCTGCCTTTTTCTCTGCCAGTCAACAGTGTGCTTTCATATTTCCGCACCTTTAGCCTCACCCTGGCTTGGGATAGTTCACTAATAAGCTGTCGCTAAATTTACCCCACAATATAATGTAATAGATATTCCATTTGCTGATCCATATAATCAATATAGAATCTATGTTTAAAGTTATAAAGCAAAATGCAACTCCTAATATGTTGTAGAAAAATAGTTTAAGCAGTTTAATAAAATGTATCCTATTGTATTGCACCTTTACCCTTTGTATGGTCTCAAAGCGCTTTGTGGTAGGAACACCCTCTGGGACTGAAGTCCAGGAATGGGAAAGTTTGAAGAGGAGGCTTAAGATGCGTGTGTCTCATGTCCCCGCTACAACGCTGGTCTTGGTGGTGCTGCAGGCAGCGACCGTATAGGGTGTCAATGGCCCTTTCCATGAAGGCGCTCGGAAATGAAGGTAATGTTCCAGTCTCTGGCTCTAGACGGACCGGCATGTTGGCTCCATCCCTTCCAGTGCCGGAAGAATAATATCATCTGCCGGCGGCTGGAGATCTTTGCGTCGCTGCTCTCCTTAGAGGTGCTCCATAAGTGGACCGATGGCTAGCTTTCTCCTCCCAGCTGACTAGTAACCCCTTTCTTAACCCTGTTTCTCGTATTCCAGTTACTTCACCCTCGGCGTCTACCCCGAGCCTCGTGCGGCTGTATTTTCTCTCTCTCCAAACCTGCGCTCCCCGATAAGCAGAATCTCCACCCTTCAGATCTCCTCTTCTACAGAACCAAACATCAATACCAGCCCTTCGGCACAGTAGGCTTACCAAACACTAGATACCATTCCCGTTTCCACATCCAACGATACTTACTGCTGTTCTCTCACTTAGTCGTTTCAGCCCGAACTCGATCTCTTGCAATACCCCCGAGCAACTGGCCTCTCCCGCTTCCACTAAGTGCTCCAGCCAGGTGAGGGTCTTTCCTGTCTCCCCCTTCCCTATTCTGTTTATGGGGTTACGCTGATCTCTCTCTCTATTCAACATTGCAGCACTCAAATGGAGGACCGTCACTTGCGGCATCTGGAATCCCAGGCTCACACCTGTGGTCCATAAGGGTACGAGTCATTTCATTTAGACCTTCCCTTCAGGAAGACTCAGAACTAAACCTGTTGCTACTCGTTTCCCTTAGGGCCAATCCTCTCCAGTCACGAGTCATCCTCCCTGTGCCCATTACATGGATTGGGACCGGACCTGCACCTAGACCTCACCTGGAACTCGTCCATCAGGGTTTTCTTCCTTGGGGGTTCTGTTCCTCCCTGTCCTCACTAGAATCCAGGGGGGAATAGGGCAATTCACAGGAATTTCTCATTTACATTGGTTGCCGAAGATGATTCAGGTTAGTGGACTCACTACTGAAGGTATACCTCTGTCTGTGCAAAATAATCCATGACAGTGAGTGCATTTGGCCAAGGTTAGGACTTAGGAAGGCTGGTTACCTCCAGTAAGCAACCCAAGAGGTCAGGCTTGTGGGCAGAAGCTGAGGAAGTCACGACAGAGTGCTAGTGCTGGAGATTCGATATGTACCTGGTTAGACCAAATTTGTCATAGGTTATTGCTGTATTCTAATGGCAGCGATTTTGAGGCAAGTCTGGTGTTTCAGTGGGAAACTGTTATGTGACCAGCTAGACCAAATTTGTCATAGTCAAAGCTGCATTCTAGAGTGTGTAGATGGATAACCGTGCCTGTGGCAGATGTCCACTGAATTGGTGCGTTTATACATACCTTAAACTCAGATGAAGCTTATCATTGATGTCGCTGTGTCATACAATCTTCTGTGAGGAAGAAAAAGACAGATACCTTCGTAATCCTTTCTAGGCCCTATGGACAAGCTACCCTTAAGTCTGCCAAATGCAATAGACTGGCTGTCCTAGAACATCTTCTAGATAGGACAGACAAGCTACCATAGAAAGTAGGATAATGGGATTCTCTGAGCGCAATAGACTGGTTACCTTTATCATTTTACAACACATTTTTCACGTTCTAGAAATGCTAACCAAAGCAAACTAATAAGCGTGATATCAAGGAAAGCTGCATGAGCCACTGTGCGTTCCAATCTCTAGCTTGAGCAGTAATAAGTGGAATGGAGGGTTATGAAGCTATATCTTCAAGCGTCATGGGCGGGCTTAATATTGTAAGAAAAGTTTTAACCTGCATGTGCTTCCTAAATTTGCAATGCCAGGCTAGACGTATATCTAGGTAACACGTCGTGGCTGTGCTTAGAGGTATTGTAAGCAGGCTAATAGCAAACTATCAGGTTCAGTACCAGGGCCCCGGAGCAGTGGCTAGCTATCCTGATGGATCTTTAAGCACAGAAGAGGCACTCCTTATACATCTTCTTGGTGCAATTAACAGTCTGTCCTCAAAGGGCTTTAGGCGAGTTGGGCCGGTTCTCCCAATGATCTTCAGAATGCTGGGAACAACACATAATCGTAAACTGCTGCGTGAACGGACATGCGAACGAAGAGTGCAACAAAATACCCACCCCCATCAAACGATCTAAGTGCAACTCACTTCCTACCCCCAAATCCATCTAAGTGCAATTCAGTTTGCACTCCCAAAATCCATCAGAGTGACTCATTTCTTAACCCCAAAAACCATCCAAGTGCAACACATTTCCTACCTCCAAAAACCATCTAATAGCAACACATTTCCTAGCCTGAAAAACTAGCTACGTTCTACACTTTTCCTACCCCAAAATCCATCCAAGTGCAACACATTTCCCAGCCCCAAAAACCATAAAAGTGCAACACCTTTCCTAACCCCAAAATCCTTCTAAGTGAAATTAATTTCCTAACCCTAAATAAACCTCTTGGTACAGCAATGGGAAGACACTCAGTTACAACTTAGGCACAGCAGTAAGAGATAAACTACATTTAACTTCGGCACAGCAATTGAAGGACACTCAAATTCGACTTTGGCACAGCAGTGGAAAATCAGCTAGACTCGACTTTGGCACAGCAAAGGAAAACACCCAGATTCAACCTGGCACAGTAATGGAAAGACACCCAGACTCAGCCCTAGAAAGAATTGCAAAGGCACTCAGACTCAACTCGGGCATAGCAACGGAAAATACCTAGGCTCAGCCCCAGCAATTAAGGTGAAAGCAGAGTATGGCTACCTGGCACAGTTAGACCAAAAAAACAGAATATGGCTACCTGACACAGGTTAAAAACAGAAGATGGCTGCCTGACACGGTTAGGCTAAAAAATCAGAATATGGCTACCTGGCACAGTTAAGCAAAGCACAATATGGCTACATGACACAGACTAAAAAGCAGAATATGGCTACCTGACCCAGTTAGGCTAAAAAGCAGAATATGGCAACCTGCCACAGTTAGGCTGAAAAGCAGTACATGGCTACCTGACGCAGTTAGGCTAAAAGCCGAATATGGCTACTCTAGGCCCAGCAGGCACGGGACCCACGTCTGGGCATGCCCGTCCCACTCGGGGTGACAAAACAAAAACAAAGAGGTGATGGCTGGAAGGTTTAGAATGAATCTTAACCACTGGCATTGCTCTGAGCAACCCTCCAGACCATTTTTCTTCGCCTGCCAAGCCATTACAGAAGGGGAAAGACCATATGCAAATCAGGCTTGGTCCCACCCCAAAAGGGGCAGTCCTGCCCGAATTGCTAGGTCATATCCCTTCTGCACGAGACCACAAGCATTCCCAGACATGTTTCAGCATTGTTGGGCATCATCAGTGAGGAGTAGCCTGGGTTTCTAGGCCCAGAAGGCACGGGACCCACATCTGGGCATACCCGTCCCACTCGGGGTGACGAAGCAAAAACAAAGCGGTGATGGCTGGAAGGTTTACAATGAATCTTAACCTCTGGCATTGCTCTGGGCAACCCTCCAGACCATCATTCTTCGCCAGCCAAGCCATTATAGAAGGGGAAAGACCATATGCAAATCAGGCTTGGTCCCACCCCAAAAGGGACAGTCCAGCCGAGACCACAAGCATCCCCAGACATGTTTCAGCCTTGTTGGGCCTCATCAGTGAGGAGTAACCTGAGTCTCTAGGCGCAGCAGACACGGGACCCACGTCTGGGCATACCTGTCCCACTTGGGGTGACAAACATAAACATAAACATCTGTCTGTGTCTAAACCTATGCTTGCCCTCACTCTTTACAAAAATGTGATAGGAAGTCTTTAAAAAGGAAAAATAGTGGTTCAACAAAAATAGGAAACCAAGGTTGGTTTCACGTGTTCTTCACACCAGCTGTAATTTGGTCAGTGTCCCAAAAGTGAGTTCAATCAAAAAGGGCTGTTTGTAAGACCTTCTCCACAGAGCCCTTGCAAAATCCTCCAATACTTTCAGTATCTTTGGTTCCTTGGGGTTCCCTACCCCACGCTTCAACTTGTCTAAGTTCAAAACACCACAAAAGAAACATAACACAGTTCCTTTTGAAACGTCTTGGGGATCCCCTCCCCAAACTTCAATTCTTTAAACAAAAATAAGTCTCCATATTGGCTAGGCCTCCCAGGGTTCCCTTCCCCAAGCTCAGGCCCCTTTCAGTTTCCAACACAAATGAATTTTTTTCAGGATGCACTTTGCTTTTTCTTCATTATGATGAAATATTAGGTATTCCGCTTTGTTAGGCCTCTCACGGTTCCCCTCCCCAAACCTAGGCCCCTTTTTGGCTTCAAACACAAGTTATGCTTATATACAGTTCTTTCACACACACTTCACTTGTGGGGTACAATCAGAAATTTTCAAAACTGCCTAGTTCTTTGCTCCTCCTAGGCATGACCACTCTGATATGTAACCCTTCTCTTTGTTGCCTGCTCTTCCTTTTTAACCTTTCATCTTCAGGGGCTTCCTACACCCATTCTTGTTCTTATTGGCTCCTTTCTCATGCACACTTGCACCTTCTCTTTTCTGCATGCACTTTGGCACCTTCCTTTGCTTTCTTATCGTGCCTTTTGCGCACTTTACATGTTTTATTTTCCCTTAATGTGCACCCTTGCACCTGTTAATTTCTTTCTCGTGCTTTTTGCACACTTGACACACTGCTCTTTCTTTACCGTACACGCTCTGCACCCTTTTAAAAGTCTTTCTTTGACTTTGCCTTCTTTGCATTCTTCAAAAATGCTTTTCTTTTACTTTACTTCTCTTCCGTGCTGCTAGTGCAACTTCCTTCTTTCTCACACTTTCTGTACTTTGTGCACTTTATCTCACCTTCCGCTCTGTGTTTCTTTAAAACTGTGTCTTTCTCCCACTCCAGGCAAACACACGCTCCCGAGTTTCTCTCTCTCACTCACCGGGCAGTGTCGCTTTGACAAACAGTGTCCCTGGGTATACGGGGTTGACGTCAGGACCTCACCACCTGCCTCTCAGACATCCTTCGGACTGGCACACGTGCCAAGGGAACGAGCATTCTACCGAACGCCAGCAGCAGGATACAGGTTGCCTTACTTCAGCTCCTTGGAGGCACGGCTCCGTAGCCATGCTGCAGCCCCTCACAAACACTGGGCCAGCTTCTCGGCACGTCGTTCTCCTCCAGTCTTAAACTCCTGCTGCTCTCTGCTCATTGGTTTCTCTGGTCCGGGCAGCATCCACAGCTCGCTCTCCTTCTTGTGAAAAACCACACCTTTTACAGTTGAACAAACAGTCAAGTGGAGTCAGGAGTGAATGGTCAATATGAAATGCCTGACAACTTGAGTTCTTTCTAAAGTAGGTCTCCCTTACTTTCCCCATGTTGTTTCTATGGGTAATCTTCACTGATCTTAGTTGTCATTTCCTCGACCCAGTATTTGTTGAAAATGGGGAAGGGTTGATCGGGTGAGATTGAAAATACCCCATAAAGGCTGATGGAGAGTAGGTTAGGATATTATTGGGAATGGGAGAATACCATGTCTTGCCCTTGGTATCCTCCTCCCAATCCCACGTGACGCTCCACTCAGGTGATCCTCCCTTGCTTGGCCACACCCTAATATGGTTATCTGACACAGTTAGGCTAAAAGCCGAATATGGCTACTGTGAGACAGGCACGGAATTAAGAGAGACACAGATTCAAGATTGTTAGTTTCAAAACCTCTATTTACTAACCTTCCTGGGTTGGTGTAATGCCTAACTGTCCCTAACTCTGAAGGGATAATTCCCTTAACTGATGTTTCTAAGAGTTGTTGATATCTTTTAGTCCAACATAAACATGCGTCTATGTCTAAACCTATGCTTGCCTCACTCTTTACAAAAATGTGATGGGAAGTCTTCAAAAAGGAAAGATAGTGGTTCAACAAAAATAAGAAACCAAGGTTGGTTTCAGGTGGTCTTCACACCAGCTGTATTTTGGTCAGTGTCACAAAAATGAGTTCAATCAAAAAAGGCTATTTGTAAGAACCTCTCCAGAGAGTCCTTGCAATATCCTCCAATACTTTCAGTATCTTTGGTTCCTTGGGGTTATGTACCCCACACTTCAACTTGTCCAAGATCCAACCATAAAAGAAACATAACACCGTTCATTTTGAAACGTCTTGGGGTTCCCTTCCCCAAGCTTCAATTCTTTAAACAAAATAAGTCTCCATCTTGGCTAGGCCTCCCAGGGTTCTCTTCCCTAAGCTCAGGCCCCTTTCAGTTTCCAACACAAATTCATTTTTTCGGTATGCACTTTGCTTTTTCTTCAATATCATGAAATAATAGGTATTCCACTTTGTTAGACCTCTCGGGGTTCCCCTCCCCAAACCTAGGCCCCTTTTTGGCTTCAAACACAAGTTCAGCTTGTCAGGATGGACCTTTCTTTTTACATACAGTTCTCACACATACTTCACTTGTGGGGTACAATCAGAGACTTTTAAAACCGCCTGGTTCATTGCTCCTCCTAGGCATGGCCACTCTGATATGTAACCCTTCTCTTTGTTGCTTGCTCTTCCTCCTTGGTGCCTTCCTCATGCACACCTCCACCTAGGGGTGTCCCGGTATTAGTTTTATGACGGTACAATAACCTTCTTGCCAAATGACGGTATATCATGGTTATCCCGGTATAGCAGGTGGAGTTAACTAATCTTAACAAATATTTTCTAAAAGGCCATAAATTGTCAGATTTATCATCAGAAACAAAACCAGGCACCCGGGCCAGAAGTGGGCTTTTCAACATACTTTCCACTGAAATGCCACCCCTTACTTCCATCAAACACACGTGTGGAGAGGAGGAGGGGGGGCTGCTACGACTGGCAAAGCAAACTGAATAGTAGCTCCCCCACTGGCTACTGGTGAAGATGAACATGTTGCCATCTTGATAACCTGCATGCCACAGATCAATGGAGGCTGATGGTAGTATACGCTTGTGCGCATACACACACACAAACACACAAACACACACACACTCTCTCTTTTTACGTTACAGCCTTTAGTTTACTTGCGGGCCAAAATGTGTTCAGTAATCACAGACATGTTACCCTTTGGTATGGCAGCAGGGAATACCCACATAGCTGAGTGAATTTTGCAGTGTGACTTATTATATGTAAATTCAATGATGGAACCAGGGAAATCCCCCATTGTCATATGTTTAGCAAACATTATCCATTATAAATATATAAACCCCAAAGCCGCCATCCCAAAGTAAACCCTTTTCCATCTTGGCACTATATTTATTCTTCCTATTGCTAACATATTGATTTTATGTCAGGCACGTGTGGTTTATGGAATGGCATTAAAAACTGCTCCAGCTGAAACTACTTGGCAGACGGCACATCCAACAGTGCAAGACCAAGATTGCGCAGCACTTGCTTACTGCAGCCTTTCCAAATCAGATTGAAAAGCACACTTAATGGTATAAACGGTATACCGGTATAAACAATGTGATGGTTAATATTGTTCAGTTGTGGTTCACGGTATCTTTAACGGTATACCGTTATACCGTTACATCGTTCCACCTTCCTTTTTCTGCATGCATTGTGGCACCGCCTTTTGCTTTCTTATGGTGCCTCTTGCTGCATGCACTCTGTCACCTTCCTTTGCTTTTTTATCATGCCTTTTACACACTTTACATGCTTTATTTTCCCTTTTTGTGCACCCTTGCACCTGTCTGTTTCTTTTTCGTGCTTTCTGCACACGTGACACACTGCTCTTTCTTTACCGTGCACGCTCTGCACCCTTTTAAAAGTCTTTCTTTGACTTTGCCTTCTTTGCATTCTTCAAAAATGCTTTTCTTTTACTGTACTTCTCTTCCGTGCCACTAGTGCAACTTCCTTCTTTCTCACACTTTCTGTCCTTCGTGCACTTTAACTCACCTTCCACTCTGTGCTGCTTTAAAACAGTGTCTTTCTCCCACTCTAGTCAAACACACGCTCCTGAGTTTCTCTCTCTCACTCACCGAGCAGCGTCGCTTTGACAAACGGTCTCCCTGGGTACACAAGGTTGAGGTGAGGTCAGGGCCTCACCACCTGCCCCTCAGACATCCTTGGGACTGGCACATGTGCCAAGGGAACAAGCATTCTACCGAACGCCAACAGCAGGATACAGGCTGCCTTAATCCAGCTCCCTGGAGGCACGGCTCCCTAGCCACGCTGCAGCCCCTCACAAATACCGGGCCAGGGTCTCGGCACGTCGTTCTACTCCAGGCTTCTCCGGTCCTGACAGCATTCCCAACTCCTTCTCCTTCTTGTGAAAAACCACACCTTTTGCAGTTGAAAAAACAGTCAAGTGGAGTCTGGTGTGAGTGGTCAACATTAAATGCCTGACTCTGCCTGACTCTATTAGTGGGGCAACTTGAGTTCTTTCTAAAGTAGGTCTCCCTTACTTTCCCCATGTTGTTTCTATGGGTAATCTTCACTGATCTTAGTTGCCTCTTCCACAACCCAGTATTTGTTGGAAATGGTGAAGGGGTGATGTGGTAAGATTGAAAATACCCCATAAAGGCTCACAGGCAGTGGGTTAGGATGTTATTGGGAATGGGGGAATACCATGTCTTACTCTTGGATATCCTCCGCCAATCCCATGTGACGCTCCACCTAGGTGATCCTCCATCGCTTGTCCACACCCAGAGTCGGGATCCAAAAGCAATGGCCCTTCCCTGGTCACCTGAATGGAAGACCCCGAGGGAGTAGGTGGGAGAATACTGTCAGGTTTCTCACACTACCTGACAGTTAGGCTAAAAGTAGAGTATGGCTGACATAGTTATTCTAAAAGCAGAATATTGCTACCTGACACAATAAGGCAAAAACGCAGAATATGGCAACCTGACACAGGCTAAAAAGCAGAATATGGCTGCTTGACACCGTTAGGCTAAAAAGCAGAATATGGATCCCTGGCTCAGCTAGGCAAAAAAGCAGAATATGGCTACCTGACATAGTAAGGCTAGAAAGCAGAATATGGCTACCTGACATGGTTAGGCTAAAAGCAGAATATGGCTACCTGACACAGGTAGGCTAAAAAGCAGAATATGGCTACCGGATACGTTTAGTCTAACAGCAGAATTTGGCTACCTGACACAGTTAGGCAAAGAAGCAGAATATGGCTACCTGACACAGTTAGGCTAAAAGGTGGAATATGGCTACCTGACACAGTTAGGCCAAACGCATAGTATGGCTACCGGACACAGTTAGGCTAAAAATCAGAATATGGTTACCTGACACGTTCGGTGAAAGCAGATTATAGCTACCTGACACAGGCTAAAAAGCAGAATGTAGTTGACTGGTGCAGTTGGGCTAAATGCATGTGATCATGTGATATTATGTAATAACAAGTGGAGGGGTTTTACTGGAGTACAGTAGTGGCTGTATTCCCTGCCCAAACCACACTTGCATTATCAGTCGCTGCTGGTTGACTGCGGCAGGCGTCCCCGCCAAACACAGGCAAACACAGAGTGCAGCTGCTTAGATTCTTGTAAAAGCATTTCTCAGGGGCAAGCATGTGTCGGGCATGATGGGAGGTGGGGGGACAAGGGAAGCAGTAAGCGGATGGTGGGCTTGGGAGAGAGAGTGCAGAGAGCACACAAATCCGATTTTAAATAAATAGGACCACAATGGGGACAATGGGCACTATGGTGCACCCCCACTCACCTCGCCAATTCCATCGTAGTGATTTTCACACAGCCAATCAAGGATCGGGGTGGGAGGCGGTGGGATAGAGGAAGCATGAAGCGAGTGGCAAGCTTGGGAGAGAAATCGCAGAGAGTGCAAAAATCAAATTTTAAACAAATAGGACCACAGGGGGACAACGGGTATTAAAGTGCACACCCACTCATCTCCTGGACCAAAAGAGCTTTAGTTCTTGCTCACATGTGTTAAACTTCAGCAGTGCACAAATTAAACATACTACCATAAACTGTGTCACTTTGCAGCCATTATCTGACAAGGGGCAGACGACTATTCTGCAAGCAAAGAATTTGAAAAGCTTTGCTTTAATTAAGTGCTACAGTGACATCTTGAATTTTCTCCGCTGACTCAAGCATCAGACATTGTGACATCACCACTGGAGTGTAATGCCTGATTACAGAGTAGTTGTGATGTCATTTTCTTATACAGATCAGTTGTGATGTCTCCACTAACCTGTAGTAAGAAAATTATTTCCAGGCTTTTACAGTTATTGCAGGCTGCTATGTATTATGACTGTATCTCTCCATGGGCCACTATATAAATCAAATGTAGCTTTATCTTTATTTTTCCCAATCTCCCAACGGGCCGTTGAGATACACACGTCTATATAATTTGTATCATGGGGCCTACTTAACGGTGGCCCATGGCTGGAATTATTTTAGATTCCAGCGGGGCTATTTGTCAGGAATGTACATGTTAAAGGAATGGTTTGCCCGAACATTTTTATTTCAAAAATAGATAGGCAACATTAAAAAAAACGATTGGCGTTTTTTTTTCTTCGAAGTCCCTATGTAAAATTTTGAGCAATTCAAGCTCAAAGATAGCACATGGGGGCATCCATTTTGTGAAATGGATGCCCGCCACTGTGCTTGCTTTGGCTTTTGCGGCACTAATGAAGGAAAAGCCAGCCAGCTGTAGTAAACAAAAGCTACCACTGGGTGGCTTTTCCTTCATTGGTGCTGTACGCGGAGGACGGGAACGGAGACTACAGGCAGAAAAGCGGCAGCTGCATCTCGGTAAGTGCTATTTTTTTTCTAAAAATAAACACTTGCTGCGTTTTTTGTTCCTAAGTTTTCCAGGCTGGAGGAAAACTTAGTTTCCCGGAAAACTTAGAAATAAAACTGCAGCTTTAAAAACGTTGTATTTATGTTTGCGGTAAGCTTTTGAAGCGACCGCAAACATAAATACAACGTTATTGTGTTTGAAAACGCTGCGGTTTTTCTTTCTAAGTTTCTCAGGCTCCTCTAGCTCGGAGAAGCCTGAGAAACTCAGAAAAAAAACTGCAGCGTTTTCAAAGACAACCGCGTTGTGTTTCTGCCTGCCATGGCTATCACTTTGGGTCTCCGGTGCTCCTCCATGGGAGCACCGGAGACCCAAAGTGAAAGCAAAGGCAGGCAGAAACACAACACGGTTGTGTTTACATGCCGCTCTGTTTCTGCCTAAATCTGCTTTCCCATTTGGGTCTCTAGGGCTCCGCCCTAAAGCCCCAAATGGGAAAGCAGATTTAGGCAGAAACACTACGCGGTTGTTTTCCGCAATGCTAAATGCTGCAGTGTTTCTGCCTAAATCTGCTTTCCCATTTGGGGCTCTAGGGCTCCCCGTGGGGAGCCCTAAAGCCTCAAATGGGAAAGCAGATTTAGGCAGAAACACAACGCGGTTGTGTTTGAAAATGCTGCGGTTTTTCTTTCTAAGTTTCTCAGGCTCAGAGGAGCCTGAGAAACTTAGAAAGAAAAACCGCAGCGTTTTCAAACACAATAACGTTGTATTTATGTTTGCGGTCGCTTCAAAAGCGACCACAAACATAAATACAATGTTTTTAAAGCTGCGGTTTTATTTCTAAGTTTTCCGGGCTCCTACCGCAGCTAGTGCTTATTTTAAAAAATAAATAAATAGCACTTACCGAGATGCAGCTGCAGCTTTTCTGCCTGTAGTCTCCGGTCCGTGTCCTCTGAGTCCCGGCACCAATGAAGGAAAAGCCACACAGTTGTTTACTACAGCTGGCTGGCTTTTCCTTCATTAGTGCCGCAAAAGCCAGAACAGGCGGGCAGCCATTTCACAAAATGGATGCGCCCATGTGCTTGCTTTTTAAATTTTTGAGCTTGAATTGCTCAAAATTTTACATAGGGACTTCGAAAAAAAAAAACGCCAATCGTTTTTTTTTTATGTTGCCTATCCATTTTTGAAAAAAAAATTTTTTGGGCGAACCATTCCTTTAATCTATGGCTGCCTTGTTACCAAACTAAATGCCAGTTGCTGGTGTGTCACTAGACAGGGCCCAGTCAATATATCACATGTGCACTATACCTCTTCAGAATAGAGCATTACGAAAGTGAGGCCAGATTAACAGAGCTCACTTTCTAAGACAACTACCAGCATCATTTTGGCTTACAAAAAATCAAAAAACCTCAGGATCGCCTAACCCGTGGATGTCATTTTGTCACAGTTTGATTCCATAAGTCCTGAGGGAAAAGCAAGAAAGGGTGATAGGTGATGATAATGATGAGACCACTCAAAAATAGGAGGATGATAAGTGTTGAACTACATACATAATCCATAAAGAGGAAGAGCGATATATGGCCTGACATTAGCTAGATACTGCCCAGGTCTAGATACAATGATGAGGGTCCCCTTTAGGTTGTTCTGTTTTTTTAAAGCAAATATGACTTTGCACACACTGGTCTGGTTCTACGGATCTTACTGGGACTCTTCCAACTGTTGGGGTTCTACAGGGTGTCTCCACTGTCATGTCTCCCCTGGGCAGAGTTCATCCCAGTGTTTTTCATTTGCTAGCCATGTTTTACCAGCATTTCTAACTCTCTTTCAAGATCAGAGTCTGTACACTGTTTGTTGCCAGGGAGTCTAGCACAACCTGTAAAGGCTGCTTTGATGAATTCCATCATTTTTAAAAGCATTACTTCAATGGCTGTCCATTACTGCACTCTATAAATTAAGGAACATAAAACAGGATAGTGAATTACAGTAAATATTGAAATTATCCGAACTGGCATCTTATAACCTCTAGTGTTTCATTGATGTGTCTTTTACACATCCAAAATGACTGAACACCTACCTATCCCTTAAAAGTACTTTGCAGGGGATAAAGGGAAACTCAGTCGCACTCTCAGTGAAAGCAAACAATAGTCAGGCTGCTGAAACAATTGACTCAAACCACAGTGTATTTTTCACATCTAAAATCATCTCACAAAATCCCCAGGCCTACAAATCTGAAACAAAATGGAGGAAATCACAACATTGACTGACTGCCCTGATTGGTTCACTGGCAAACACTGACATTCCAGACACCGCAGTGGAACAAGACAACAGGGTGCAACTTAATCTGAACATGCTTGACGACCTAACACACATTGGCAAAACCAGGAGGTCTATCTTTATATATTTATTCATTAATTTTTAATATTGTGAATTTGCCCAAAATATGAACTTCCAGAGACTTGAGTCTCTTGATGATGTGACCTGCACATAGATTAAAAGATTTAGCAAACAAAAGGGGTATTTACCCTAGTGCCCCTGACTTCCCCAAAGCCCCCCTGGAACCCTCCATACAAGAGCTAGCATTGCCAAGCCAACAGTTTTGCCATGTATATGGACATAGGATTACATTTTCCAGTCACTGCCATAATGGTACAATGTGTACATAAGATGCTAACAGCAGCAACATTTTGCTAGTACCATTCCATATGAAAGCAGGGTCAGGAAAATGCCTATACACAAGTCAAATATGTTGGCTTTGTCAATGCCTGCTTTTAACAGGGAAACAGTGCCAAGACATGTATACTGCTTAGTAATCAAATGGCTGAAGGCAGACTTGGTTAAGAGATTTTAATTATACAAACCAGCATCACGTTTATAGCTGCAATTAAGCCATTAAACCTCTGAAGACTGATTTGAAATAACTCTGGCAAGCACTTGCAACACAAAGAGTGATCTTACTGCTTGATAATGCTAGCTCAAACAAATCGTAGGAGGATGTGTTTTAGGCGGGAGGGGCAGGTCACGTGTGCGAATGGGCATAGGAAGTAGCATGGCCATAGGCAGGCAATAGGTGGGTGAATAACCAAACAACGACCACAAGATGTGTGTCCCTGCTCACATCCCTTTTCTCTCTTGGCTGTATTCCAATTCAATAGTTTTGGTTTAAACGCCACCTAAGAGGTCAAATTAAAATGATCCTGCTGCCTGATTCCACTTTCACCTCTCAACACCTTTAGAATACCGCTGGCCACACTCACCCTTTCTTAAAACCTTACTGTGGGAGGTTGCTAACTGATAACATAATAGAATCTGGTCTTTGCCAACTGGGCATACTGAAATCTGCCCGCACAATGTTAACTGAGCATATTGGACTCAGGACTTTCTGTGATAACTCAGCATGATGAAACTTCAGGCTGGTGTGTTAACTGTAGGGGTGTACTGAATAGTACATTTACTATTCGGCCGATTCCCGAATAATAGGAGGAAAGTATTCATCCGGAACCGGATAGTGAGCCGAATAGTGGTTTACTCCTAGCAATGTCAATATATGCATAGCTTTGCCAATGCTTGTTTTAACAGAACTTCGATTAAGGACATGCATAGTGCTTATAAATGGATCATAGCTGTAACTAGGCTTTAGAGGGTGATGGGAGAGGGCTGCTCTCAGTGCTATGAGCCACCACTAATTTGCAGGTAGGAATGGTGGCAAACAGTGCAGGGTGCGGCAGGTTGGTCATGCTAAGAGGGTATACGGTGCGGTTTAAACGACACCTCACCCCTCGGTCCCCCAATTCCTCTATTGAATTGGGGGAATGAGGGAGAGGGGTACATGCAGGAGAAAGCAGCCTGTAGCAATTGGGGAAAGATGTTAGGAGTATAGGGCCAACTGCTTGTGCATCGAGGTGGGAGGCAGCTCTGACCTTCGGTATTGTAGAGGGATTGGGTGTCTTTATTGTTTTCTGAATACCTTTTGCTTTATCAAACATCCACTTTTGCATGACGCTACACACTACCCAATTTTTCTTAGCAACAAAGTGAGAGGGAAAAAAATGTGTGCAAATGTATTTTCCTTTGAAACAAACCCGTGTCAGCAAGAAAACGGAAAGCAAACTGAGGTGAAAACTGAAAACCAAGAGGCGCCCACTCAAAACTTGAGTCTTGGTCGACTACCTTGAAGAAATGTGAAGCTCGAACCCAGTCACAGAGCATGGTTCGGCTTTTGTTTGAGGGGTTGGTTGAGCTCCGCTTATTGCATTTGTTGTGATCCTGAAACACATTATCAGATGCAAATAATCATTAACAGTCGCAGGTAAGTGCCCCCAGCCCCACTTTTCCGAGCCTCTGTGTTTACACAAATACAATACCATTGCATTGCTTTGCAAATAGCCAAACAATATTTGAAAATAGCATCAAGTTCGTGGTGTTTTCAGGCAGTCCTCTTATGTAGATTACAGCTGATGAACACAATGAAAACTGGAGCGATGTTACAACGCATACTGGGCGCAATTAGACGATACTGTGCAAGGCTTTGTTTAACGTGCATCTTTAAACTGGACTATTGCTGTAAACACTCCCACCCCCTTCTGCTCCCAGGCCCCTGTTGAGCTGTATCTTACCTAGCGCCTAGCCCCCTGCAGAGCGCTTCAAGGTGCCGCGAGCCAGTTTCTATAGCTAGGATGCGGGAGTGAAACAGCCTAATCTGTTCCTGCGGCTTTGTGTCTCCTCCTTTGTACTTGTACTCCTTTCCTTTGAAATTAAAGGTAGAAACAATGTAATTAAAAAAAATAGTGTCCTTTGGTCTGGAAAAGGGCCCGGGTGAAAGCATGTTAATCTCCAGCGCAGTAATTTGCTTCTGCCGCAGAAGACAGAAGCCCTGCTGCCGTGGCCTGCACTTCACAAATCACGGCTTTATGTGTACAGGGGTCAGGGCAGCTTGTGGGCCTGTGCAGCGCTCCAGCACGCTGATTACTCTCAAGTGCTGGGGTCAGCCTGCTGGGGGCTGACTTCCTGCACGGCTCCCTGACTGACTCGTCTTTTCTGGCCTAACACCCTCACCCCATCCCGAGTTGGGACTCTTCCACCCACACCTCAGCTGGCCTTCCTCAATATCTCACAATTCGGGACAACAGACCTTCCAGCTTCGCCCTTAATACAAAACATAAAAATTAAAACAAATGCATTCTAGGTCTTGTAGCCTTGTTTAATTTTAATGGCACCTAAGCCCGATTCCCAAGGCTCTTGGATTCATTTGATCACCCCAAATGGCACTGGATAATCCTTGCCTTTAGCCTTTTAGATGACTGAGAAAACTCATTGCCGATGAAAGTACGCTTGATTAGTTTCCATGTGTCGTGCCAGTCATACATTTACGTTTTCTTCTTTTGTTGAAATGTTTTCACTTGGAATGTATATTTATAAACAGTCTATGAAGACATTTCAATAGAAGAAATGCAAAGTGCGTGTAAGCATGTGACCCTGCGACTTCAGTTGGGCGGGAAAACTTGAGTGTTTTCACAAAATCGCGGCTGAGCTGAAATATCTTAAACCCAAGACCCGTGACTGCCAGGTGCGGTTTGATATACTGGCCACACGTGACTAAATTAGGGGTGTAACTTCGGCTTTGAGTGCTGATTCAAGTACGAATTCGGCCGAATGCCCAATGGTTATTTTCAACCGCAATTCGGCTGAATCTGTACTTGAAGCCGAAGTTCGGTACCCCCCCTAGTTAACTGGGCATAATGGCATCTGGCACATTGTTATAACTCAAATTAACAAGGGGGTCCTGGGAGTCCCTCTGCCAGACATTAGTCCTGGTTACGAGAGATTTACCCAGAGTCTTAAGCTCACTATCTTTCGCAGAGAAGAAATATCCCAAACATATCAGTCTTTGTCCTGCCCTGGGGCAGTCCAGCACCGAAATGCTAGGCAATTCTCCTCTGAACAAGAGTACCAACAGAAACCCCAGACATTGTTATAACTCAGCATACTGGAATCATGCACTGCTGGGATATGATATGATAGGTTATTTATAACGCACTTAATACCCAGAGGTTTCTAAGTGCAGACCGGGTATCGAACCTGTGTTGCTCTGTGTCGTCTTGCTTCCAAGGCAAGCAATTACCCCTTGAGCTATCCTCCCGAGACTATATCCAGAGAAAGTCGTACTAACTGGGTACAAATGAGTTTAGGCAAAGGGTCAAGTCCTGCAAAAAATGTGGGGGGACTGTAACCATGCAAACAGCAGACAAATGAATGACATTTACCTTGCATAAAATCAACACATAAAAAAACAGGGGAGGATATTTTCTTTTAATAATGTTTGAATGTTTTGAAAACGTTAAAAGGTGTTTAAACTCCTCCAATAACCATTACCAATGCTTTCCCTGCATATGCAGTCCCGAAATGTGACATTTCACTTTTAGTTGTGTCTGTGTTGTATTTTATCAGGATATATGGCGCAGCGGTGAAGTGTCTGGCTGCAAACCAGGCGACGTGGTTCGAGCTCGGGGTAAAAAAGTCAACGTTTCTTGTTTCACACATGCCTCTAAAATACCTGGGGTGTGGGTGGCGGCGTCTGGCCTCTGAAAAAAGTGTGGGGGGGCGGTGGACTCCATCCACACATGTGTACCCTCGACTTCAGCCCTGGCTAGGTTTTCTGTGCATAGTTGGAACAATGGTGTCTAGTACAGCTGTCCTAATTGCGCATTGGGGAAAACAACACTGATGTGCTCATGGCCATACCTTTCAGAATGGCTGGGCTTGTCCATCAGATTGCAATTATGTGATTACCTGCAGTTTTGATTGTAATACCTGCAATGGTATGAATGCTTACTTGTGCTTTTGTCGGTCAAACGCATATACACTTTATATCAGCCTAAACGTTTGGCTTTCTCAATGTGTATTTCTGTTTGGGACAAAAAGAGAATTAACACCTTTGTCTGAGGCAGAAGGAAAGGTACGTCTCATTGGTCCAGTACTTATGATTAAGAAGAACTACTGGACATATGCATTTAAAAACAGGTGCAATGGACTTTACTGACGCATTGTTTTGGGAAGTATGGGCGGGGGAGTAGGGGCAATGGAGTGCGGTGCTTTCAAAAAATGAGGCCGCGCGCGGGTACCGCTTTAGACTTTTGACAGCACGGGCAGATTACGGCTCTGCGCAGCCGCGCTTTCAGGCGCGATGTTATTTCTTTTAATGCAATCCTTGTTTCTGTTGGTGACATTAGTGTCCACGGTGTGCCCCTCTCATTAACGTATTGCTGGCTGGCGCCTTCACTGGGGATGTCGCACTTTGGCAGGTCCTGAATGAGCCGCGCGCGCGTGTAGATGGCATCTCCCGCTCTCTGCATCGGCAATGAGGTGAGCGGGCGGGGATCACCGCAGCTAAACGCGACGTACGTGACCGGAGTCTCGTTTCCAAGCAGGGAAAGAACAGCTTAGTATCCACTCCTGGCAGCCGCCAACAAAAGACGAGGGGGTGGGGGGAGGGTGTTATGAGAGGAAGCTGGCGAGGCGAGGGGAGGAGGAGGGGCTGGGAAGGCTGAAGACGATAGGCGGGAGGCACTGACAGAAGTGGTGTGGCGCCATGGAGATCTTTGTTCCTTCCTTTAAAGAAGAAAGGGTAGACCTTTGAGAGTGCGTATTGTGAGAAGTGACCAGATGTCTTTGTGTCATACTATGGTGACGAATCAAACTATTCTAGAAGCTAACTTGCCAGATGTGAACCTTGGAGTCAGGGCAGTTTTTAGCCTACTTGGTTCCCAGGGCAAAACATCAGAATGCGAACCCCCTCACCCCCACTGCCACATGTCACTCCCAAACGACACCTCTGTCTTGTGACAAAACCCCTCCTCAATATGAATAAATAATTGCTATATAAATGAAGCTGGGTTCATTACATTGCAATTCAAGTACTTTACAGAAGAATTCTAATGTGGAAGCACAGCGGTTGCTGCCCAAGTAATTACTTTTTCTGTTACCTGCTCATAGGGAAGGCCTTCCCTAAATGCAGTTTCAAACTGTTCGTACTGGCACACTTTGGTTGAAAAGCCTCCTGGGGTCTGAGGGCTCACTGACCTGACCCTGTGTGCAGGTGTTCTGTTCGTACCACCTCAATTGTATTTTGCAAGGGGCAATACTAGACGAACCATATATTATTTTCTGATAGAAGGTTATCATTCCAAGATGGACAGTCTGGTACACTCTTATTATGCTCTTTCAAAATATCACAAATGAGGGGACAAATAGCACAAATGAGGATTCATGTATGCTTTTGTATTAAATCACAGAGCATTTCAGGACTATAACAGTGATCAGAGATCTCTACATTTGATAAACAAGTCTGTGAATAAAGGATTGTATGTGTGAATCTCTAAATTCATAACTGATGCATGGCTTGGTGCTCACATCACGGTCCACAATACTCACCCTAACATTAAAACGTTTGTAACCATGAACCATACAAGCTCATTTGGACAGCTTAGGTTTTTGAATACGTGCATAAACTGGCTGCAACATCAGCCACTCAAATGGGGTACAAGGGCTCTTTTGTTTCTTGTTTCTGAAGTATTTTAGAGGAGGAAGGGCCGGGTATTCGTGTGGGCATGCCCAACCCTAATACAGAAACATCTTTAGGGAATTATATCTACAGACAGGGCAGGATACCGCACAAGAGAGACCCAATAAACAATGCACAGAAAGGATTGTACCTCTTTCAAACTTTAGCCTGACCATGAAGCGTTTTAAACAAAACCGGCTTCCAATGCCCGGTAAAGGGTACACAATTCCTCAGCCACTACTGCCTCACTATTATGCAGGTCTCAGGGATTAGTCCGGCAAAAAGGAACAGGCCCATGCTTTATCTAACACAGCTGGCATTAGCATCTCTTATGAGTGCTGGCCTGCAGCTAGTGAAAACCATGGTGTAGCAGTGTAGAAAGGGAGTTTGGCCTAGTGGATTTACAATTTGAGGTAACTTCTTTGATTACTTTATGTGTTTAAGTGTGGGCACAGTATGGCATATTCGTCAGAGTCACATATACAAAACATCCCAGTGTGCTTGTGTATGAATATTGGACACATCAGACAAAAACAGGTATATATGATGTTACATAAGGGAGCACCACATAGACGCTATTAACTAACAGGATGGTGACTTGGCCGCCGCACAAATGATTGCTGCACACATATGACTGCAATGATTTGCCATGGACTACTGTCTGCACGGTGACACACAATGAACTCTACTTTCCTAATCAAGGTGCCAAGTGACATTGAGTTTCCATCTGGTGTGCTCGCTAGGCAGTGGCAGGCTTGTTTAAACAATTAAAAGACCTTTGCTGCTGAGCAGATACATTTAGTCCATGTCCCAAAGCAGCCAGTAGAATAGTTAAGCAAGAAAATTAGAATTAACCTTCCCAGGGATGCGCCATATGTAACTAAAAAGTAATATATATTTAAAAAAAGTATTGGTGTGTCAAATAAAGAGACATAACAATAAAGACAATAGTTTAAAACGTTTCTGTGTGCCTTGTTAATTCTCTTGGAAGAGTGCATGGGTTTGGTCAGCTAACTAATACTTGTCTGGCGTGGTGAATACAAATGCCCCATGTTCAGTTCTTAACATTAAATGTTAAGCAGCTACAGTGTAAAAACAATGGCTTGTTAACTGAGCCATCACTTGGAAATTGCCCCACTTGAAAGGCTATCAGCACAAAGAATAAGGGGCATAGGGTGTGTGACTCCAGAGCATCTCACATGCTGTGTTTGGAATATGCATTCCTTTGTTTGCATTCCTAACGCATTGCGTGTCATCCAAAAGTCTGCAGAGAGCAGCCAGGCGCACACCCAGCCGCACTTGCAGAGCAGTGCTCACCGGTGAAGCAGGCTGCTTCATTTGTAGTCCGGCAGCTGTCTCGGTGGGTCCCTTACTGCGCCCACCTCCTGAGCTATTTGGTTCTGCGCCCCGGGCGGTCGCCCGCCCCACCTGGCCAAGAAACGGGGCTGCTTGAAGTACCACATTTAAGGGAAGTTGGAGGATGTCAGCTGCCATAGGTTAAAAGGCTGCTGTAGGGAGGGTGGCACAACCAACACCCTGGGGTACTCATACTGTGACGTTGTGCTGTGGTATATACGCCTGGAAGTGTTCTAGTGCGGGGAAGCTGTGCAGGTGTGTCAGAATAACAAACAAAAACCCTTTTTTTCGGCCTGCCCATCTGTCCTAATTGGTCATTGTGTACAGTAATAAGGAGACCAAAGCCAGGTAAGGTGGAAAATTCGGCCGCAAGCTTTATTAGACAATAAGCTATACATAAAAACCAAACCAAGAAAAACAGAAATGATAAAAACATTTTGGGGAATATGGGATCAGGTGAGCGGGGACCCTACTGCACCATAGGGCCAACTCAAGGCTGATCCCTGCCACCACCCTGAGGGGTATACGGCCCCTCAGGTCCCCAAAATAAACCCCTATGTACACCCCTTTTCGGCCAAAGTTAAAAAAATATTCTTTGTGAAAATCTCCATTCCTTCTATAGACAGATGTACCCTGTCGTTCAGAAATAAGTTCTTGTTATTTAATGTAATAGCCCCGTGTTTGATGAACTTGAGGCCTGTGTATGTGCAGAAATTACCTAATGCCTTGTTTAACTTCCTCCTAGAAATTTCTTTATTGCACTCTACCCCTTGCCAATGTTGACGGGGCAGGATTTCAGACATCATGACCTCTGTCTGTTTCCAGCATTGTGCAAATCTCCTGAGCAAGGTTCACATTTCAGTCAAAAGTGACTTTCTTCCCCACTGTGCCAGATCATCTCCCCCAAGGTGTATTATCAGGAAATCAGGGGGTGGGGTGCTGACCCCCAATAGGTTGACTAGTCTGTCGTGCAGATCCCCCCAGCTCAGGCCAGGCTTGCCCCACCAATAAGTGACAGTTCTCTGAAAGTGCAAGCCCTCCTGTGTGCCCTCCAGCCATCTGCTTGCTCTCACCATGAAGGAGTGGCCCACAATCCAAGCTGACTTAAATAGAGGTCTCCCTGTGGGGTGAAACAATAAGAGGGTCCTGGGGGGGGGGTCTATTAGATTAAATATTTCCTGGTGTATTTTTATATATCCCAGATTGCCAACCCCCAACCCCCTTGATTGCTTTTTCCTCCAGACTTCCCATCCAGGCTGAGGTTGCTGCCCCAATTCTGTATAATCTGGGCCTAAACTGTATAAATGTAAATTTTGTAAATGTATAATCAACCTGTACCCTGCCCCGTAACTAAGTGCCCCTCAAGTAACAGCGCCACGATGCCCAAGGGCTGTTTGTGCGCTATACAAATGTAAAAAATAAAGAAAGAAAGAAATACATTCTGAATGAATGTGACCCGAATTCTGCTGGGTCCCACCCCACAGCCCTTATTGCCTTCTTAAGTATCGTCCTTAGCTGGAACCTGCTAAGAGTTGTGCCATTTTTATATCTGAGGAGTTGCGTCCTCCCCCGCCCCTGAGCGTTTCCCAAGAAAGGCCATGGTGTTACAAATGGGGCAGTATTTTTAGGCGTTGATGCAGTAAAGGTTAATAATTCTCCCCTTTCCCGTCTGGTCCGTTTTAGACCTACTAAGTTTAATGGGCATGCATTTTTTCCTAAATTTATGTCTGACACCGACAGACCCTCATCACAAAGTGTATTTTTTATGCTATTTCACTAATTCTGAAAAGCCCCGAAATAGTTTAAAGTGAAAGCCGCCCTAAATAAAGCTGTTTCATAAGTATCATTGCATACTTTGTGCAGGATGTCTATTACATTTTTTAATTTCCCAAGGTTTAGGGGGTGCCTAGTGTCCCTCTTTGACCCTTCTAGCTTGGCCCACCCTTTTAATACTGTGTGTGGGGTCTATTCCCCCAGCCCGTTTACTATAGTAAGCCACTGCCGCCAAATGAGAAGATGCCCATGCCTTCTTCTTATTCTGCCTGAAGACCCATTCCATAAAATCAATCACATAGTTTTCCTGTATTTCTCTGATGTCCGTGACATTAGTTATCTCGCCAAATTCCTTGAGGCATTTGCTGTACAATTTTGCTGTTTTTTGCACCAAATCATTTTTTGCCAGCTCCCCCAAAATGCCTGCGGGCTCACCTGTTGGTGTTTGGTGATGTAATTCATTGCCTGCAGCACCCGTGCCTTGGGTGTGGTCATGTGCAGGATTTCGTCTTGGACCTCCTTTCTTTTTGGGATGCTGTGCAGAAATGTGTTTTACTCCACGATTGCCCACACTTATCCTGGTAATGCAGTCCTTTGCGCCTCCACCCGAGGGTTTAATGCTCTGAAAGTGTGAAACTGAAAATGGACAGTGTGTCAGCAGCGACATTTTCCTTACCGGCAATATGCCGTGCTTTAATTACAATGTTGTATTTCAGGGTAAGTTTGGTTATTTCTCTTAGTGCCTTTAATACTGGTTTGCAGGATGTGGAGCCTTTGTTTAATATGTGCACAAGTGCCAAGTTGTCATACCAAGTGGCTGGCTCTGTGTTGTTGAGGTTGTACCCCCATATGTATATCGCCATCCAAATGGGGAATATTTCCAGTAAAGTGATATTTTTGGTCCAACCTCATTCTGGCCAACTGATTGGCCAGTGGCCCAAGGACCATTTGTTATCAAAGTATATTCCAAAACCCTTGCCCCCTTGAAGCGTCTGTGAACAGACCCTTCTATCAATGTCATTTGTAGGCGTGCGCCATATGACTTTCATATTAAATTTTTTGAGAAATCCTTCCCATAGTTCTAAATCATTCTGTATTGTGTTGCCCAGCCTTATTGTGGTGGTATTGTTTATTAGCACCTCTCATTTTCATTTTTAGACTTCTGTGAAAAACCCGGACCTGTGGCATAATCCTGGTTACAAAGTTTAGTTTTCCTGCCAGTGACTGGATTTCTTTTAGTGTTTCTTTGCTTCTGCCTACGATTTTCCTGATTGCTTCAAGCAGATCTACCAGCTTTTCTTTTGGTATGCGACATTCTCCCTTTTGGGAATCAATCTCAATTCCTAAGAAAGACAGGACTTGTGTCTGGCCTACTGTTTTTTCCTTTGCCAGTGGGACCCCTGTACTTCCCATGATTTCGCTGAATTTATTGATTGCTGTGCTGCACTGTTTGGACCCTTCTGGTCCTGTGAAGAAGAAATCATCTAAATAATTCACCACTCTCACCCCCGGCATTGCCCTTTGTAGGGTCCATTGTAGAAAAGAACTTATTTGTTCGAATTAAGCGCATGAAATTGTGCAGCGCATAGGAAGGCATTTATCAAGGTAAATCTTTGGGTCAAATTGAAATCAGAGGCACTGGTAGCCGTTCTCGTGTACAGGCAACAGCCTGAAAGCAGACTGAATGTCTTCTTTCACCTTTAGTGCTTCCAAACTGTTAACCTTACTAAGTCAACCACATTTTGGAAACTGCTGTAGGAGACTGCTGCTTCTGTGACAGGGATCCCATCATTAAATGAGCTGCCTGGTGGATAAGACAAGTTATGTATCATTCTGAATTCCCCTGTCTTTCTTTCTTTCTTTCTTTCTTTCTTTCTTTCTTTCTTTCTTTCTTTCTTTCTTTCTTTCTTTCTTTCTTTCTTTCTTTCTTTCTCTCTTTCTTTCTTTCTTTCTCTCTTTCTTTCTTTCTTTCTTTCTTTCTTTCTTTCTTTCTTTCTTTCTTTCTTTCTTTCTTGGGAACCAGCCCTAATGGCGAGCATATGAGTTCTCCAAAAGGAGGTCTGTCAAATGGGCCCTCTATCCTGCCCAAGCACAATTCTTTAGTTCTTCTTTAATTATATATGGGAGGGCCATGCCGGATTTTAGATTGTTGGGGATGTGCTGCGGCCCATGCCCCTCAAATGGTATCCTAAAGCCTTCCTTGAAACCCTTTTCTATGAAATCTCTTGTTTGTTCATCCGGAAAGTGTTGCAACCATAACCTCAACTTGTCTAGTTTCACTGGTGAGGCCTCCATCTTAAATTTAATGTGTGCTTTTTCCTACTGTATTTTTGGGCTTGGCCGTGGGGCAGTGTTCTTGGTGCATCTCCCACTGCTGTGCACTCCCCCACATGTGCTGCACTGATGTCTCAATTTACAGTCTTTTCCCCCACTGCAGAAACCTTTCTCAAAGTTCCAGCAGTATTCTCTGGTGGTACCCCTTGTTCCACCCGGGTTTCGAGGTGTTGCATAACCTTGGTTCTGTTGGCCGGATCTCTGCCCCCCATGGCAGATTTCTGAAAGGTGTGTCTTGACCTGTAGTGTGGAGAGGTGCCTCTTTGATTTCTATGAGTACTGCGAAGTCTTGAGGCCCCCCTTCTGTGGCCCTGTTCCTCATTCTCTTGTGTATTACAAGTGTGTTGTGCAAAGTATTCTCTTTCAAGGCGTGAAACATATATAACTTTGCATCCTCTTCTTCCCAAGCTAAGTCTGGGAATTTCTGCATTAAATTCCTTGTCATAATTTAGCCATGATCCCCTCCCCCAAAGGTATTGTAGATTTGGAGAATCCTATGGTGGTAAGCGATTCCTCTTTCGGGAATGTTTGTAAGATTATTGTGGCCAGGATGTGGAAAACAGCTTCCCAGTTTTGTAAGGTTTTCTCTATTCATGGTCTCTTTGCTCTCTCCTTCTCTTTTCTGTCTTTCCTTATAATGTCAAAACCCATCTCTTCGTATTCCAATAGGGAGAATATTTCAATAAATAGCTTTTTCCATATCATCCTCTTGATTTTAGGTTCCATATGCCATGCAATGGCCTTTTTAACAGTCTTGCTAATCCTTTTTCCTGCTGCCCGCCTGTCATATTTAGTGGCCGTGAGGCCTGGTTTCTTGCTATTACTGTTTGGTCCCACCCATGGCGAGAGGTAGCCTTGGCCCTCTTCGCTCTCTGTTTCAGACTCAATGTCTGAACGTTCCCCCTCACTACTGGAGCTGTGTCTTCCCTATTCCTTTTCTTCTTTTTCACAGAGCCCCCTTTTCAATGCCATTTCAAGAATTGTTCCAACATTGCCCCCAAGTCTGGTTGCGCAGTACCTGTTTTTTCCTTTCTTTTCTTTCCTGCGTTGTCATCCGCTATGGCTGGCATGGTGCGAACATCCTGGCACCTCTTTTTCCTCACCTGGACTTCTTGCTCTGCTTGATCCTCTTCCTCCTCGTTGTCTCCGTCTGTCATGATGTCTGCTTCGGTGGGCCTGCCTACCGTGATCTCGGACATCTTCTTCCTGGTTGCATCCATGCCTTTTGCCGCTTCAGCTTCTTTCGCCCATTCCAGAAGTAATTTTTCCTTTAAACTTAGCATGTCTGTGATGATTAAGGCTTTGATTGCTGTTGTGCCTTATCTGGTTGTACTCCCGCCTTATTTCTCCCTCAGCCTTGCGATGGGGAGCTGCTGGCAAAACCTTCCTGCCAGATCATAGTACACCCAAGTATATGCTTTTTTATCTTGTCTTGTTTTGGGCTACCCACTCTAGGCCTGCTATGTTGAACCTGGCCTTTCTTCAGCCAGCCTGTGTGCTTTGATCCCCCTATGCCATGATGCTATGTAGCCAGAGTGCTGCTGCCCTATCTTCTGACACTTCGCCGTGTCGCGTGGCTGCGGAAACACTAAGGCATTTATAAATCAGGAGCTGAGTTCCTTCAGACAAAGTTTTGTTTTTATAAACCTTTTAGGTCGCTCTGCTCACAAACCCTGATGCCCATTCAGCCTCCTAGGGTGAGGTTTGCTCGCCTGGGCAACCGTGCCTTTTCAGTGGCAGACGCAAAGGCTTGGAACTCACTTCCATTCACCCTGCGTGATATCGAGGCTCATTTGCCCTTCAGCCGGGCGTTGAAGACCTTTCTTTTTTAGTTCCCTGCTTGCTGACCTTACCTCACTAGCTCCAGAGCCAAGATGCCTTCGGGCTTATGCTGCACTTTACAAGTGTTTTTGAGATAAGATAAGATAAGAGGTAGCTGCTGCCCCTAGTTCTGTGGCCTCGAATGTCCCTGAAGGCTGGGGCACCGTCCTGTGCCTCCTGTTATAAAAGTGCTGTTTTCCTCAGAAGTGCCATGGTCTCGCTGTGCCTGCCGTGTGTTAGTGAAATACACCTTTCAGCGCGCACATGCCTCACGAGCCGGGGTAGAGTCGTGCACCTTTTCTGCAGCCCCGGGTTCGCTGTGCCTGCCATGTGTCAGTGATCTCCCCCTTTCAAAGCCTCACTCACCTTGCATGATTGGGGAAGTGTCAGGCACCTTCACAGCTTGTTGCCGTGACTCTCCGAAGCGTTGTGTCACGGCCGCAGCCCGGGTGATGCTTTTATCCTTATATGCGTGCCTGCAGTTGCCGTGGAAGCTGGGCAAGCGCCTGGGCCGTGGAGGTGGGCGAAGAGTCAGGTCACGGCTTCCTACAGCCGCTGGTGGTGCTGCTCGCCCCTGCAAGCTGTGCTGTGCTCACCCTGTCATGGAGGTTGCAGAGGCTGCAGTAGCCTAAGTAATTCAGCTGCTCGGCATGGTGCACTGCGCAACCATTTTCCCAACCTCGGATTTTCTTTTTAAACACTGGCCGTGCACCGCCTCTGGTCCGTGTCTGCTGCCTGTCTTCTTCCCCCGGCTGAGCTGCTAATATTTCATGTTGCACCGCCGTGCTGGAGTGGCCCTCCGACTCATTTATCTGTTGTCTCTGTGCATTCTTTCCACGCTGCTGGAGCCGTACACCGTGCAGCGAAAGAGGGATATATGCCTGCCACAGATATAGGCCAAAATTGGCCTGGGGGCAGGTAGTCACTTTTTGGTACTTCAAAGGACCGGTGCCTTCCATCCGTCCAGATGGAAAGGGGGGTCATTAGATCTTAGTGTCACGGCCTGGGACCACCCACCTGATTCTCAGGTGAATGTTAGTTGTCCCAGCCACCTTCTATCAGACCCGGGCGCCCAGTAGTCTGGGTCACCTTTGTCTTATTCCTTCATGAGCGCCTGTCTGCACATCTGGGTGCCACAGGAAATGTGACTTCCAGGTGTTGCCCATTTCTCTGAGGGGGTGAAGCTTCCTTCCTAACAAGCCCTTCTCCGACCGTATGCCTCTGGGCCTTCCACCTCCGGGGCCCATGGGAATTGTGATTGTGTTCTGTGGATCCCCTCTTGAGGACTCAGCTACAGGGTAGAACTGGGACATACATTTGTCCTGGGCAAAAACGAAAAAGGGGCCCTTGATAACAAATTGCAATTAACAATTTTTCGTGAAGCCAGTTTGAGTACTATTAAATGGGGATGTTTTTGGTAAAATGGAATGCAAATAGTGAATTTTAAAGTGTATTTAGTTAATGGCATTTTCTAAAACGAGTGCAGAAACACAAACTGGCCCACTTTGGCCCAGAAAAACGGCCCACTTTGGCCAAAAACCTGGCCCAAACTAGAATGTTGGGCCTGCCCTTCGGGCATTGCTTTATTTCCCTGTGAGCCAGTTCAAGCCTGCTCAGCTGCCGGTCCACTAGTCTTGGATGGAGATACGAAAAGATGAGCTTGCCCAGCAATAGAAGAATGGGTAAATAAAAAACAAGTGAAAATGGATTCCCCGCAGGACGTGTATCAAGAGTGGGGTTTGGGAAATAGGTGGAGTATCTGCCTAATGGTGCCTATCTGCTGACAAATAGGTTTATACGTAAATAGTGAAAGGGAAAAACCAGCAACCTGCCACGTCCCAGATTCCGAAATGGTGCATGAAGTCTATTGATTAAGATGGGCACTTTTGTCCAGGAGAGGAGACTATGAATCTAACACTCAGCTTACAGGTTCTATGTGATTTCTTAAAAAATGTTCATAAAAGTACAAAACATCAATTTTTTTTACTGGAAGATTTTGCCGCGAATATATGCGGGGGAGACCCCATGTAGCCTCTCCCCATTATACTCCCTAAATTAATTATTCACCTAGTCCAACCTCCCACGCATATTTGCGGCAAAATCCGCTGTAAAAAATTCAATTAAATCTACAGTGTCAAAAACGTCCTAAGTCGGTTTACCAACTTACTACATTGTGTGATACTGAGCAAAATAACTATATTTCAGTTCAGGGCAGCACAAAGACTGATGTGTTTTGGATATTTCTTCTCTGAGAAAGATAGTGAACTAAAGAATCTGCGAAAAGGCTCTCATAACCGGGACTAATGTCCGGCAAAGGGACTCCCAGGGCTCCCCTTGTTTTTTGCATAATTTAAGAAACTTTGGGTCTCACCCTAAGTTACTAGAGGAAGCCAGACGCGGACCCCTTGCTCACTATTCTTAGAGAGGCACAGCTCCACCCTACTGATGAGGTCCAACCAGACTGAAACACGTGTCTGGCGATGCTGTTGGCACTCTTGTTCAGAGAATTGCCTAGCGTTTCGATGTTGGACTGCCCCAGGGCAGGACAAAGACTGATATGTTTTGGATATGTCTCCTCTATGAAAGATAGTGAGCTAAAGAATCTGGGATAAGGCTCTTGTAACCAGGACTAATGTCCAGCAAAGGGACTCCCTGGACCCCCCTTGTTTTTTGCATAATTTAAGTAACGTTGGGTCTCACCCTAAGTTACTAGGGGAAGCCAGACGTGGGCCCCTTGCTCACTATTCTTAGAGAAGCACAGCTCCAACCTACTGATGAGGTCCAACCAGATTGAAAAACGTGTCTGGGGTTGCTGTTGGTACTCTTGTTCAGTGGAGAATTGCACAGCATTTCGGTGCTCGACTGCCCCAGCGCAGGACAAAGACTGATATGTTTTGGATATTTCTCTTCGGTGAAAGCTAGTGAGCTAAAGAACCTGGGATAAGGCTCTCGTAACCGGGACTAATGTCTGGCAGAGGGACTCTCAGGATCCCCCTTGTTTTTTGTCAAAATGTGGGACATACATGAAGGTCAGTCAGTCAAAAAAATGTATTTAGATAAAGTATTCAAGAGTATCAAAATACAATAAAAGTACAATTTATTTGCATAAATGAGATTCATATAACATCTCAATACATTAAAATACAGTTTAATTACATAAGTAAGACACAAAGAATAAAATCAATTTGCTTCGTAAGAGTTCAGCAAATCATTTCTCAGTTTGAGGGCATGTCGCAGATGTGTGACCAATGTCCAGGCCACCAATGGTGTATTAACAATCTGAAGATAGATTAAAGCAGTTCTACATTGCCTTAGACCAGTTTTGTTGTAAATAAGGTTGTGATACTTTATTCCAGATTGTGGAAAAGATGGGAGAACAAAATAAAAACATCATTATGTCTTCTTGTACACCACTTACTTGTTACTACTCTTAAGGCCAAACTGTTAATCCAGGCCCTGGTTCATCAAAACCCTTTCAAATATATAATTGGTCCAGGTTAAATAATACAAGATTCTGTCAAGAGCCAGAATAGTGTGGACTTGATTCGTATTTTGCTCAACTCTGCCTGTTCACGAATCATGAACTACCCGGCCTCAATATTTTCTTAACCACAATGAGGCATTCAGAAGAGAATTAACAGATCAATAAAACAATCAAAACAATTTGCAAAACCATACATTTTCTGAAGAATGATAGAAAGGAATGCACAGGAAATTTACTTCAGAAGCAATAGCATGGTTTAGAATCAGATGGGTAAGAGTAGCTTTCTCGTACGAGCACTAGCTGGACCAGAGTTTATAGGTTCCAGTTTTAGTTAATCTTCAAGATGAGGCAAACCAACTTCATTGTGCACTGAGAAAGTGGGTGAGGAGTTGAGTAAACCAAGTATTGCTTTTTAAAATCTGTTCTCTTTTACTTGTAGGCTTGCCCCAATAAAAGCCCACAACCTAGCCTTATATTTTGCTATTGATTTTTATTTTGTTTAGCATATTCACCATCATTCCAATAGACTTATATATTTTTTTAAACCAATCAAAGTGCATCAGACACCCAAGACTTGAACCATTTTGGTGTTTTGGTTGTTTATGTGCCTAGTTCTGCTCATCTAAGAGGTAAAAGTAAATCTGGGTAGTCATATTTGGTACACAGCTTGATACGTTCTTTCCCTGCTAGAAAGGCAAGAAGTTTAACAGGGGTGGGTGCAAATGGCTAATTCCATTTCACAGGACACTTGGTGGATTCTGGGTAAATTTCACCCAATCCGTCAAATTCACCCACAGAGCAGAATTTGTAGTTTATCCTGCCTGAAATTCCCTTTTTCGTAAAACAACATTTTGGGCAGTAAAGGGGTGTTTAGCCTCTTTAAATTTCGTTTTTTGCCTTAATTCTTTTTTGTGTGTGTGTGTGTGTGTGTGTGTTTTGGACCAGAGAAAAAACAAAATAGTTGCAAAAAATGATATTTACGCTGCAAAAAGGGAAAACCGCAAACGTGAGGATAAAAAATGTGGAAATTCACCCAGCCAGCAGGACAGAATTGTTGGTGAATATCAGCAATTCAGTTTCGCAAGCAGGATTTTCGCCCACCGCTGAAGTTTAAGTTTCCTGCAACCAGATTGACAGACAATTATAGCCAACTTGGAGGCGTTAACAGACAGGTTCAAGCTTTGCATAAATAAAATTCAACATCAAATAGATGCTGCAATGAACGTGGGGTTCTTGCTACAAGGACCGTTTCATCTGCGTAGGTCAGTGCCAGTATAGACAGTCCACCTAACTGCAGTAAATCAGCCTTATATCCTATGAGGTGGGCATAAAGGCTATTTATTTAAACAGAAAATAACAACTGCGCAAGTACGCATCCTGTGCGTAGAGGAAACCATGAGGTACAATGGCCATGTGGGCCCGAATGCACACAATCTGTGTTATTTATATGCAAATATGACAGTGGGCCTCATTACGACCCTGGCGGTAAGGGGTTAACGCCAGCGTTAGCTGCGAGGTCCCCTAGCGCCATGGTGCTTTTAACACCTGCTTTTAGCAGGTGTTAAAATCCATGGCGCTAAGGGACCATGGAGTTAATTACGCCACCGTAATTTACGGTGGCGTAATTAACGCCTTCCCCACTCCCATTATGCCCTATGGGGCAAAAATGGGAATGGGGAAGGGTAAATGGGGATTGGGGACTTACCGCCCCGCCTAGGTCGGAATGGGGCGGTAAGTCCGCCAACCACCATGGCGTAAACGTAGTTTACGCCATGGTGGTAAAGTCACGGCCTAGGCGGTAACTTACCGCCTGGGTCGTAATGAGGCCCAGTATGCTACCCAGGATTAGCCGGCCAACCCATCTTATTCAACATAAGTGAGAGCTTGATCTATTTGCTTTGTAGATTGCTTCATTCTTAGGGTAAATGCAATTGGCAATGATAAGATACAAGTTTAGGGCCTACTCTGAGGTGCATAGACCTTCACGAAAGCCCAACTGTGTTGCTGCTAGGATGTTGTGACTATTTGCCCTGACCTGTAATCTACTTAGGACAGCTCGGCCTAAGATCATGAATGAAGAGTCAAGCAGCAATTTGGGTCTATAAGAGATCAGTGAATCTCTAGGCCCCTTTGTATGGATTGGGCAGATCACCACTTGATTCCACGACCATGGTAGATATCCTGCCATTAACATAGAATTAAAGCCAATGGTTAATATTGGTAACCATAAGAGCGCGCTGGAGTGGGGGCCTGCATTCCCCCTCCTCATGCAGACCCGGGAGGCACAGGAGCTGCCCCTCACACTCTCCGGACCACACGGCCCCTCTCTCTTTCCTTCCTCCTGGGGCGCCCCAGCCCACAACATGCTGCAGCTGCACACCTCCTGATTGAAGGGTAACCCCTTCCAGCATATATAGACCTTCGCGGGCCACGTTGGCAGCTCTCCTTTGGCCTCCTGGAGGGCCCAACTCAGCAGTCTAGAGGCATACACCGGCAGTCCTCTGAGGTGACACGACCCTTGATAATGCAGGAACCCCTCTCCCGGTGAAAGGTGACAGCTGACTGCAACTGCTCAGTCACTATTTCTTCCATAATGCCATTACCCTGGACTGACCATTCATTGGTGTCCTTTAACTTAGCCACTTCCAGACCCATCCCTACGGCCCCTCTACTAGCGCCACCATGCTTAACTAGAAATAAAAAATGTATTACTGCAGAGAAAGTTATCCCAGCTATATTACCTACCCTCAACGCATTATCTGAAAATCTAAATCCTAGCACCTTACTGCAAGAATTCAATAACATTATGCTCTCTACTATAGACAAACTGGCACCTCTCAAACTTAGATCAAGCAAACCTAAAGCTCATCTAAACAAATGGTTTACTCCACAGCTAAGAGACCTACGTATCCTGAAAAGAAAAAGCGAAACCACTTGGAGGCTCTGCCCTTCAGTTGATAACAAAGCTAAATTAACCTCTCTCTCTTCACTATACAAAAAAGAAGTTTGCCAGGCAAAACGTAACTCGTATGCCGATCGTATAGCCAAATCTAATTCTAGCATGAAAGAGCTCTTTTCCATTCTAAAGGAACTCGAGTCTCCTATCGCCACACCGGACACCTGCACCAAGGACAACCCCTGGTGTACAGATATCCAGCAAGCCCTAGCAAATAAAATGATCACACTCCAAAATAAAATTCAGCCAAAAAAAGAAACACTCAAAATTCAGGACTCGCCTAAAATGCCTCATACCAACATTTTATTGGGGCACAGTAATACTTTCCACTTCTCCAAAATGACCACCCTGGAAGTAGAAAAAATTATCCTTTCGCTTAAACCTTCCAATTGTAAAGGTGACATCTGCCCAGCACAATTAATAAAAGACGCTGCCAGAGAATTATCTCCCTTTATAAATTGATTAACGCCTCCTTTGCCTCAGGCACCATCCCTGCCAACTTCAAACAGTCCTGGGTGCTCCCCCTCCTTAAAAAATAGACCTTAGACCCCCTGATCCCACCTAATTACCGCCCTATCACTACGGTGCCGTTTCTTCTCAAGATACTGGACAAAGCGGCATATAACCATTCAAAAGCATCTAGAACTACACAACCTCCTAGGAGAGAGACAATCGGGCTTCCGTCCTTTACATGGAACAGAAACTGCCCTCATTGATTTGAAATCACAAATTGACGAGTTGAGAGACAAAGGAAGGACAATACTCCTGCTACTCCTGGACCTCTCAGCTGCCTTTGATTTGGTGGATCACAAAGTCCTCTTTAGTCACCTGGATTCTGCCACCCACTTCTCCCCGGAAGCCATCAGATGGATCGAGTCATTCCTGAGTGAAAGAACAATGAGAATCTTCTCCCCCTCGGCAGCGGCAGATCCCACCCCATCTCATGTGGTGTCCCCCAAGGCTCTTGTGTCTCCACAACTCTCTACAACAACTTCACCAAGCCCTTGCTTGATGATTTGGACCAACTCGGTATCACCTACACTAACTATGCAGATGATACACAGATCCTCCTCCCGCTTTCTGGGGATCATGTGAAAGACACGGAATTGGTGAACAAGGTATATCTTATCATCCCGGCATGGATGGCCACTCATGGCCTCTGTCTGAACGATGATAAGACTGAGCTGTTAATCCTGGGCACCCATGCTAATATAAAAAAACTAGGCCAGGAATTCTCCTCATTCAATATAGATGGGAATATCATCCAAGTGTCCAAGGATGTAAAAACCCTGGGGTTCTATCTTGATTCTACCTTATCACTTGATAAACAGCTAAAATCCCTTGCCTCCTCTACGGCTTACACCTTCAAATTGATAAGAGCCGGTAAACCATTCCTTTCTAATAATAGTTGCTTAATCCTGGCTAGAGCCTTAATACTCTCCAGAATTGATTATTGTAACGCACTATATTCCGGAGCCAATAAAACAATAATTCAAAGACTACAAATACTACAAAATAATGCCTTGAGAGCAGCACTAGGCATAAATAAAAGATCCCATATCTCCTCCCCCAGACGCCATCCCAAATGGCTGACCATGGACTACAAAATACAACTCAAGATGCTATCTCTGACCCACAAAGCCCTCAATAATTCTGCCCCTAGATACCTGATTGACAAATTCCACAGGAGAATATCTCTCAGACCGACAAGAGCTGTCAATTCTAACTGTTTTACAATACCTAACTTCAGACTCACCATGATCGGAGGAAATAGCTTCCCTGTAAAAGCTGCAAAAACTTGGAATTCACTACCACAAGACTTAAGAGTGGACCTGCCCTACCTTTGTTTCAGAAAAAATGTCATTCAATTCCTCACCTCTAATGACCTTAGCTGACCTATGTCACCTACCTCCCACTGTAATCACTCGCGTCAATCTCTAATGTATATTTCTATAATTCTGATTGACCATACTTGAACATTGTATACTCTGTAATTAACTGTTGATCTAGAGACCTTTATTGTATTGTATACTGCACATCATGCTATGTTGTAACCATGTAAGTTTTGCATTTTCTTACCATTGCGCCCTGCTACCCCTGGGTCTGGCGTGCATAAAAAGTGAATAAATCAAACAAACAAACAAACAAACAAAGGTTCCAGGGAAGTGCCTGAAGGCCGCACTTATAGTGGGGGCAGGAGACCCACCCCCCCACGCAACAGTTGGCAGCGGGAACCTCCTTCATGGAGTCCCTAAGGAACACCACGCTTCGCCGCCTCATTGTGTGAACAATCAGCGCCCGCCTGGAGACCCTGTGCATTCTCAAAGGGACCCTGACTTGAGACATAGGTAATCCCTGGCCTGCATGTGCGACGCTTGACCTCTCTCCTCCCTCCCTCCCTCTCCCCGGACTCTTTCTGGGCCGCCCCGGCCCACGGCCCTGCTTCCCGCAGATAACGCTTATAACCCGCACCGGTAGCACACCTTAATTCTCTCGAAAGGCCCTGAAAGGCCCAGGACGGCCTCCAAAGCAATCCGCCATTACAGCTACGAAGCTCCCTGCGACCTCTGACCCGCCGACGACAAATAATGGAATGACCAAGCAACCGAAATCCACCAAGACCTCGGACATAGCGACAAAGTAAATGTCATCCGACAAAGCGAAGAAACAAGACCCGCACCCCCCGCCTCACAGGCATCCGTAGACAACAAGGGACATCTGGCAACCACAGAGCATATCTGTGAATTTATGGCTGACATTAAATCAGAATTCCGGTCCTGTATGACAGAGCTAACCACTAAGCTAGAGAACACTGACAAAAGGGTCTCGGAGGTGGAGCAAAGACTGGGAGAAGTTGAAGATCGCACCCAAGACCATACTTCCGCCCTAACGGAGGTCCAACACTCAATTAGACTCCTTCAGGACAAGTGCAAAATCCTAGAATACAAGCAGGAGGACTAGGAAAATAGGGGCCGGCGTAATAACCTTCGGATTCGGGGAATCCCAGCCTCAGTCCCAGACAAGAATTTGGCAGAATATGTGGGCGCCTTTTTTCAAGCTCTCCTCCCACAACTGGAGAAGTCACAACTTCTTCTAGACTGCACCCACGGGCTGCGTCCCCGCCGCGGAGTGGAGTCAGATACCCCACCTGATGTTATCACCAGGGTACATTTCTTTACCACGAAGGAAGCCATCTTGGAAATGGGCCTCTCCAAGGATGAAATCAGCTTCCAAGGCGCCCCCCTCCAGATTTATCAAGACCTATCTCCTCTTACCCTCCAGAAGCGCCACAAGCGTCGAGCCCTCCGCCCGCTAACCATTTTTCTTCAGGACCGAAAAATCTGCTACAGGTGGCTTTTTCCCACGGCCTTACAATTCTCTTACAAGGGTACGCTGAGAAGAATTAGCCACTTAGAAGACGCTTAAAAGATTATGCACCCAAACTCTCCCGGACCCTCGCTCCCACCAATCACTGAGGCGGCAGCTGATTCAGACCCTATGGCCTCCCCTAAATCTAAACAAAGCTCATGGTCAAAGGTCCCGAGATTCAGAAAAAGGAAATAGTTACGTACAGTTCCGCAATGGAGCCGTCGACACACCGAGACCCCACACCCCAAGTCCGGGTCGCCCCGGGGACATCCATCACCCACAGGAGCACAGATGATCCCTAACCACCAGTGCAGCGGGCCTTACCCCACGGCCCATGCCCAGTCCCAAGGCACAATCCCCCTATGAGTCCTTGGAACGATCCACTAAGACTACTTATGGTTTTAGCCATGTTGGCTACACACTGTTAGGTGGCCCTGTTGGTCAGGGGGGTCTTGGGCCTACAAATGCCCCCCCCCCCCCCAGTTAAATCTTGGTCCTCCCATTGGAGGTTCGAGCAAAAATCCCAAAGGCAGGTTAATGAATGGCCACACATCCTACGACATGCTGACTGGTCCCCCTACATCTCCCACCCCCCTTTGAGCCCACTAGCGATGCCAGATCCTGTCCTGGAACATCAGGCCCTGAGGTTTGTCTCCCTGAATGTTAAAGGACTGAACTCACCAGCCAAACGCAAGTCAATCCTGCAAACACTCCAAGATGACAACGCTGCAGTAACTATGTTACAGGAAACACACCTTATACCGGCAGACTTCGGACGCCTACACTGCCAACACTTCCCGAAATGACTCTTCGCATCGGGGAACTCCAAGAGAGGTGGCACAGTGATCCTCTTCAGGAAAGAGCTAAACCCTCAAATATTGGACTCTATACACTGCCCGCAAGGGCGTTTCATAGCCGTGAAGTGCCTACTGTTGGGACAATTATACTCCATAGCATCAGTATATGCGCCAACCTCAGGTCAGGCGCCCTTTTATGAATCGTTAAGTGCAACTCTCTCCCCTTTCCTAGAGGGCCAGATAGTGATCGGTGCCGATTTTAATGGAGTCCCGGACCCAGTGAAAGACAAATCGCACCCACCCTCCGCTGGAGACCTCGCCATAGCACTGGCTCTCTTACAATTATTCAGAACTCTAGAAGTGGTGGACTCACAGAACATTCTCCAGAATAGACCTTCACCTAGTTTCCCCGCAAATGTTTACATTTACCAATGATGTTACCATAGGCTTGAGAATCCTGTCCAACCACGCCCGGTGACCGTAGAAATCCGAGCACATGGGCCATCAACTCCCCAACAACGCAGATGAACATTATATGACCCAATCCTCAACGAGATGCCTCTTAGAGATGCTATTGCAACTACAATCAACAACTTCTTTAAGGAAAACTTTAGCGAAGACACCTCTTCCGCCAACAACTGGGATGCAATGAAGGCAGTGGTACGGGGGAGCTGATTGCCCAAGGGGTGGCCTTCCAGAGGCACAGACGACAAATCCTCCTGAGCCTTGAAGAGGAACTTGAAAAAGCAGAGAAGATCCACAAGGAGAAAGGCTGGACCCCAAAAACGCAACCAGCTATCCTTGTAGCACAAAAGAAGATCGAGGCCCACTACTCCGAACACACTGCCCATCAAATGGCAAAGGCTAAACAGTTTTATTACGCTAAAAATAACAAGGCGAACAAACTGCTGGTGGCCAAACTTGCCAAGGCCAAAAGGAACAACACGATCGTGGGCTTGCGGGACCAACATGGTAAAATCCAATACGCCAACCAAGACAAACTACGTCTTGCAACAGCCCACCTGATCTAGGTGATGACCGCCCCAGTACGGGACATAGAGGAACAGAAGGAATACCTGCGAAAGGCAGCGCTCCCCCGACTAAAAAATGCAGCCTGTGACTCTTTAGAAGCACCAATCACCAGCGAGGAAGTGGACGAGGCAATAAAAGCCCTTAAATCCCAGGCCCCTGGCCCGGACGGCTACTCAACTAGGCTCGACAAAATGCTTAAGCCTCAACTATTAGCACCCCAAGTACAGTTGTTCAATTTATTTAGAACCAAAGGCACCATAACCCCTTCCATGCAAGAGTCAATTACGGTCCTGCTGCCTAAACCCGGAAGCGACCCGAGAAACCCTGCATCATATAGACTGATTGCCCTTCTTAATATAGATGCCAACATCTACTGTAAAATTCTCTAAAAAAAATATGCAAATCAGGCTTGGTCCTACCCCAAAAGGGGCAGTCCAGCCCGAACTGCTAGGTCACATCCCTTCTGCACGAGACCACAAGCATCCCCAGACATGTTTCAGCCTTTTTGGGCGTCATCAGTGAGGAGTAGCTTGGGTCTCTAGGCCCGGCATACTCGGGACCCACGTCTGGGCATACCCGTCCCACTTGGGGTGACTTTAGCAAAACAGAAAGGTGATGGCTGGAAGGTTTTGAATTAATCATAACCACGGGCAAAGCTCTGGGCAACCCTCCAGACCATTGTTTTTCAGCCTGCCAAGCCATTACAGAAGGGGAAAAACCATATGCAAATCAGGCTGGGCGACACAAGAAATATCATTAATGGGCCGAATCACGGCCTGTAAAATGAACCTGCTACTGAGATTCCTGTACGCTTGCTCATCACTCCCACTACCAATCCCAGCACCAGCCCTTCTAAACCTACAGAGGAAAATGCTCCAGTTCATTTGGGGGGGAAAAAAGCCAGAATCCCTAAGACCACGATGCTAGGTAATGCAAAGCTCGGCGGCCTCGGTGGCCCGGACCTACAGAAATACCAGATGGTGGCCCAGCTGGCTTGCATCCAGCCATCGCAAACGCTTACTAACCGCCCCAGGTGGGTGGACCTCGAACAGGCGCAACTACCCCTTCACTGCGCTTCCTCCCAGATGTCCCACCTCCAGAACGGCGACGGTGGCGGGAAGTACTGGCGACCACCAAACACACCACTCTGTCTGGGACAAAGCGCTAAAGTAAAAGGGTATCCCGGTGGGACTCAGCCCCTCCTCCCCAGTGTTCTTGAACCCAACCTTCTCACCCGGGTTGTCCACCCGGAACTTCAAAACCTGGATCGCGGGAGGCCTAGAGACCCTAGGGCAACTCTTTGAAGGAGGACAACCCTGCACCTTTGAACGATGTAAAGAAATCTTCCATTTTCAGGCAAAGGACAGATTCACATACATCCAGCTGCGCCACTGGTGCTCCCACCCACAGACCCGCCAAGCAGCCACCCACCCCCCCCACAGCTATTGAACTAACCCTTAAAGAGCTCACAGTCCGAGGGAAAATTTGTACTCTATATAAACGCCTCCAAAAGAACTTCCTAACCTCCAAAACCCAGTAAATGGCCCAATGGGAGGCGGATCTGGGTCACCCCATAGAGGACCAACTATGGGTGGACATTTGGTCCCGGGCCTACTCTTCCTCAGCTTGCATCACAAATAGAGAATGTGCATACAAGATCCTCCTCCGTTAGTACTACCCCCCCTAAAACTCCACCACATGAATCCTACGCTCGACCTGAAATGCTGGAGACAATGTGGCCAAATAGGGTCCTTCTTTCATATGTGGTGGTCCTGCCCTAAAGCCCAAACCTTCTGGAAACAATGCCTGGCGACTATTGCAGACATTACTCAGACAAGGCTACCCCTAGTCCCCGAACCCATTCTCCTTGTAGCCCCAATTCCCAGAATCTACCCAAGATCTGGACCCAAAGCCAAATTGCTATCTCAATGCCTACTGGCGGGCAGAATCGTGGTAGCCCGCACATGGAAAACTGTTGAGGGCCCTCTTATGCCCTTCTGATGGGTGAAAGTCTGGGATATTTTAATCGCAGAAAAGGTGATGGCAGCCGGGGCAGGTCTCCTTCACCGCTTTCAAAACATTTGGGACCCGGTCTTGGACTTTGACCGAGACTTTCCAGCCCTGACATACAAGCCCCAATTGGCTTGGATAGCCTTAAACGATGGGGACCTCCGCCAGGGGCAGGAAGAGGGGATTTAACAACCAGAGGGAGGGAGGAGAGGGCAACAAACCGTACTGCTCCCATGATGCATGTCATGTATGATCGAACTGTGTATTGTTATAACCTGCCTGTTTAAAATAAACATTTTGACAAATGACATTGAGGCGCACATCAATTTACCGCCTGCTTCATCAAGGCTATTCTAATCTCTTCAATGGAAATCTGTATGTGGAAGACCTGTGCAACCACTGTAGAAAATGTTGCTGTCTTAGGAGAAACCCAGGGTCAAAGGAAAGACACCACAAGATGGATCATATTGGTTTTAAAAGTGTTGGATCAAATCAGAATCCACTACATTTGACTCAAGCATATTAGATTGATTCAAATAGACTCAGCCATGATTGACTATTTGCAGAAAGTCTAGAACTGGAGTTCTTGACTTCCCTGCAGAGGTCAGGCCACGCTTCTGCTTCGCAAGCTGATTTTCGAATGGCAGGAGAATTTTTATATTCAAATTAAGCTTTTGTGATGGATAATCGAGTAGAAGTAGGGCCTTTCAGAGCATGAACCAAGTTTGTTTTAGCTTGCTTACAATGCTCATCAAACTGACCTTTGTTCTGTATATGTTTACTTGACTTACTCTTTTTAAAAAAGGACAAAGAAATGTTCTTTAGTAAGTCATCAAAATTGGATGCAGTCTCGTTCAAGGGCCTTTCAAAGACAAGAATATCCAAAATTAGACTTGAGTGGCGAATGATCATGCTGTGTTGAGTTTCAGACTCAATAGTTGGATCCCATCTAATTTGAAATGAGGAAAGCGAGGAGGTAATCTGGGGTAAATTGGCTGAATTTGGTTGCGTTAAAGTCCAGTTTATTCTTAGCAATATGGCAAAAGGGTCACTGCATGAGTCTGGAGTAACTCTAAAATCAATGATAGCTTGCCATCTGCTTATCGAAGCACAATAATAATAAATGGTACAACACCCCTGATGACCATGGAAAGTAATACCACCAGGGTGATAGGAGCAGAATCTACCATTCGCAGCCCTCAAACCCCATGACACTAACGCATGAAGGTATTAATGGGCATCAAGAATTTAAAAGTACAAAATGAACACATTAAATGGCACTATAACATACTAGAAGCATTCACATTTGAAGGTGGCTACTGGGAACACAATTCAGTAGGAAGCAGGACACGCCAGCAGAGGGCCTCTCCTGCTGAATTGTCAAATAAAGGAAAAAGCCTTTCTACCATTAAATGAGGAAAAGTGCAAGGAAAGAAATGCACAGTTTAAGTTTAGAATTGACCTTTATGTGATTTGCGCATCCCACTGCGCCTGTTCCATACAAACACAGGAGAATTGGTTGAAATGTCAGTGCATTGAGAGCTAATCCTGCTTTTGAATAAAAGCAGGCGATTTCATTTGCAGAAACGCCAACTCCGACCCAGATTTGTCCAATTCAGCACATTGGGGGATATTTGTGCACATTGGGGGGTATTTGTTCATTCATGTGCACAATGGGTTTTTCACTTCTAGAGATGCACTAGCCATCCCTTTGCTTGTATAAAAATGTTTTTGTGACTCAGGACTGCTGTTTCCTACTAAATGGTGTAAGGCTCACACCAGTGACATGTCATTAACACTCAGCCACCATGTATAACGTTTTTTCAAGGCCCAGAAAGCACTGGGCAAAGGAGTTGGTTCCTGGCAACACCAGGCGAGCGGGACTCAAGAGGGTTCCTTCTTGGTCTTTAGAACGTCCTAGTCCGAATTTTCACCACAGTCCTAGTCTTTATTACAGTCCTTGTCATAGTCTAGCATAGGTACTAGTCACATTCCTAGTTTTCATCACAGTCTTCATCACAGTCGTAGTCCTCTTCAGAGTCCCTGTAACAGTCCTGGTCCTGGTCCTAGTCTTTGTCCTCATTCTAGTCCTCATCCTGTCATTAACCTCTCAAAGTCCGAGTCCCCATTACAGTCAAAGTCCATGTCACAGTATAGCCCTTGTCAAAGTTCTAGCCCATGTCAATGTCTTATCCGTGTCACAGTCCTTGCCCTAATCACAGTCCTAGGTCTTGTTCTAGTCCTCGTTAGTCCTAGCACTTGTTCCAGTCCTCGTCACAGTCCTTGTCCTAGGACTGCAGCTCACCAGAGTCCTAGATCTCATCAGAACCTTTGCTCTGGTTCCAGGCCTGCAGAATAGCTCAGGTGCAACGCACTCACCTTGGGAACAGGACACAGCCATGCAACCTGATTTCGATCACTGGTCCAGTGCTTAGAAGTGGGAGGAGTCCATTGTGAAGTGCTACATAAATCACCAGTAATGATAATAATAATAGTTTGGTCTTCGTAGCAGTCATAGTCCTATTCCTCGTACCATTAATAGTCCTAGACCACTTAACAGTCCCAGTACTCATCCATGTCACAGTCCTAACTTTCGCCACAGTTATTGTCACAGTCCTAGTCATAGTCCTTATCAATATCCTAATCATTGTACCAGTTCTATTCATCATCAAAGTCCTAGTCCACATCACAGTTGTAGTCTACTAGTCCTTGTCTAAGTCATAGAACTTGTCCTCATTGGTACTAATTTTATCAAAGCCGTCAACCTCACACTAATCCTAATCTTCATCACAGCTCTAGTACTGGTCCTCATCACAATTCAAGTCCTTATCACAGTCATCAAACTCACTTTCCTAGACCTCATCTGTGCTAGACATCACAGTCATAGTCTGCATGATAGGCCGAGTTCACTTGACAGTGCTAGTCCTTGTCATAGTCCTAGCCCTCATAAAAGGCCAAGCTCTCACCACAGTCTGAATCCTCGTCCTTTTCCCAGTCCTATACCTAGTTTCAGTCCATATCACAGTCCTAGCCTTCCTCCTAGTGACAGTCCTAGTTTAGTCCTTATCACAGTCCTAGTCCCTGTAGAAGTCCTAGTCCCTGTAGAATTCCTAGTCCCTGTAGAAGTACAAGCACTCCTCTCAGTCTTAGCCCTTGTAGAAGTCATAGTCCGCATCAGAGCCTTATCCCTATGCCTCATTATAGTCCCATTCCCAGTCCCAGTTCTAGTCTTAGTCCTATTTGTAGTCCTCATTTAAGTCTTTTACCTCATCACAGTCCTCGCCCTCATCACAGACTTAGTCCTTTTTTCTGTCCTGATCCCTGTCACCATCACAGTCCTTGTCAATGCCGTAAACATCCTCACAGTTGTAGTCATTGTCAAAGGCCTAGTCCTCATCACAGTCATAGACTCCTAATTCTCATCCACCCTATTCCTTGTCTTTGTCGGTACTACTTCTCTTCGCACTCCCCATCTTTATCACATTCCTAGTCCTCATCACAGTCATAATTGTAGTCCTTGTCACAGTCCTCATCATAGTCCGCATCACACTACTAGTCTTCTTCACATTCCCATTCCTCATCGCAGTACTAGTCCTTTTCAAAGTCCTAGTGTTTGGCATAGTTATAGCCCTTGGCACAATTCTAGAGCTTGTCATAGTCCTAGTCCTCATGGTTGTCCTAATCCTCATCAATCAAAGTCGTAGTCCAAGTCCCTGTCAAGGTCCTAGCCCTAGTCCTTGTCACACTCCTAGTCCTTATTCTGGTTTTCAGCATAGTCCTAATCGTCGTCATAGTCATTATTATAGTCATAGCCATTTCTACCTTCCTACTCCTCACAGTCCTAGTCCTCAACACAGTCATAGAGCTTGTCACATTTCTAGACCTCTTGAAGGTCCAGGTCCTCATGGTAGTTCTAATCCTAGGTACAGTCACTGTCCAAGCCCTTGTCAAAGTCCAAGTACTAGTCACACTACTAGTCCTTATCAAAGTCCCAGTCCTAATTTTCACTACAGTCCTAGTCTTCACCACAGTCCTTGTCATAGTCCTAGCAGTAGCGGTAATCACATTAATAGTTTTCATCACAGTCTTCAGCACAGTCATAGTCCTCTTCAGAGCCGCTTCACTAGTCACCAGCTGCTGGAGAAGCTGGCATTGTCCCAACTCAACTTGCACACCAAACTTTCTGGTGGTCTCCATGACCATCAGTCCGAATTCTGAACATCCAGAGGCACGGAAACTGCTCTTCTAAACACCTGTGAAGAACTGCTTGCATCTCTGCACTCCAACTCCTTATCTATCCTCATTCTTCTCGATCTCTCCTCTGCCTTTGACACGGTCAAATATTCCATCCTCATACAAATGCTCCACGATACCCTTGGTATCTCGGAACAAGCACTGGACTGGCTGACATCCTTCCTAACTGACCGCTCTTCCCAAGTCATCCTGGGCACCTTCTCCTCTCCTGCGTCCTTCGCCACCTGTGGTGTCCCCTAGGGTTCTATCCTCTCCCCTTAGCTCTTTAACATCTACCTTCGTGAGCTTGCACACCTCATCTCCTTCTTTTTTTCCAATTTACAGTGTTATGCAGACAACACACAACTCTTTTTCAAACTTCCTCCAGACCCTCTTGCACGCTCCATCATCTCTGACTGCCTATCTGCCATCCAGTCCTGGTGCACCTTCAATGATATCTGCTTCAATGCCTGTAAAACTGAGATCCTTCCAATCGGGACCCCTGCTCCCTCCTTCTTCCTTTCATTCTGGCCTTCCTCTTGGGGCTCTTCCCCTGCTCCTTCCTCTGAAGCCCAAAACCTTGGAGTCATCTTCATCCCCTCTCTCTCCTTCCTCCCTCCCACTCAGGACATTGCCAAGATGTGCCACTTTCAGCTCTTCCTTCTCAAGGGAATTCTCCCTTTTCTCACTTTCCCCCAGAGGCTCAATGTCACCCGAGCGCTGGTTCTCTCGAGGTTTGACTATTGCAACCCCTCCAGCTAATCCATAATTGAGCAGCAAGATTTATCCTTGGCCTTAATCCCAGAGACGGCATCTCTCCTGCCCTAAAAGTGTTTGCTGGCTCCCGGTTGCTGCACCTCTTAAATTCCAATCCCTCTGCATCATCCACAAGGCTGTCTGGGCCTGCGGACCTCACGGTCTTAAAATTTAACTTACAAAATACTTTTCCCCTAGACCACTACGTTCCTTCGGCACCAACACTTTGTGTGTAAAGCATTTAGCTAAACAGAGGGTAGGTGGTCAATCACTTTCCTCAGCAGTCTCCCTCCTATGGAACAGCCTCTGCCTCCCTTTGCGCCTTGAGCAGGATACATTCTGGAAGCTCCTCAAGACTTTCCTCTTTACCTCCTCCTTCCCTTCTTCCCATCCTCCCTCCTCTGCTAACCCCAAAATTGCTGTAATTGGTGTCCGGGGCCCTTATGCATACTTGGGGCCCCTGACCTTCCACACCCAATCGCCTCAGTTCCTCTCTACCTTCAGCACTTGCCTTGGCACACCCTCCGCCCTCGAGGTTCGCACTTACACCTAACATGGCTCCATGCTGTGTAGCACTCAACATCCAAACACTTCATCTGTTGCTCGTCCCCCAGGCTTGAACTCCCAAGCACTTACCTCCTCTTCCCTCTTCCTTGCTGCACTTGCTCATCCTGAATACTCACAAGGCATAGTAGGTTAGTTCCTTTTTCCCTCCACTGCTTTAAATATTGTGTTTGTAATGTGTTTCACTCCCTTGTTCCCTCCCTTCGCCCTGTGGGCGCTTTGAAACAGTATTTTACTTACTGTATAAGCACCTAACAAGCAAACAATAAATAAATAAATGTCCTAGTTCTTGTCACAGTCTTTGTCCTCATCCTAGTCCACATCCTGTCATTAACCTTTGAAAGTCTTAGTCCCCATTACAGTCATAGTCCCTGTCACAATATAGTATAGCCCATGTCAAAGTCATAGCCCTCGTCAGTTTTAACTGCTGCACTCATCACAGTCCTAGCCCTTATTCTAGTCCTCGTCAGTTCGAGTCCTTGTTCTAGTCCTTGTCACAGTCCTTGTCCATCCAAACACTACAGATTACCACAGTCCTAGTCCTCTTCACAGTCCTAGTTCTCATCTGGGCCCTTGTTCTGGTTCCAGACAGGAGATAGCTCTGGTGCAACACATTCATGGTGGGAACAAGACACAGCCGTGCAACCCGATTTTGATCCCTGGACCATTGCTTAGAAGTTGGAGGAGTCCATTGTGAAGCACTACATAAATCATCAATAATAATAATAATAACACCTTAGTCCTATTCCTCAAACCAGTAATAATCCTTGTCCTCCTAACAGTCACAGTTCGCATCCTAGTCGCAGTTCTATCTTTCATCACAATTCTTGTCCTAGTCAAAGTCGTCATTAATGTCCTAATCACTGTACCATTCCTGGTCATTTTCCAAGCCTAGTACACATCACAATTGTCTCCTAATCCTTGTCAAAGTCATAGAATGTGTTCTCATTGGTACTAGTTCTCATCAAAGTCTTCATCCTTGTCTTACTTTTAATCCTCATCACTGCCCTAGTCCTAGTCTTCATCACAGTTCAAGTCCATGTCATAGTCCTGAAACTCACTGACCCAGACCTCATCAGTGCTAGACATCACAGTCGCAGACTATTTGGCAGACCTAGTCCACATGACTGTGCTAGTCCTTGTCATAGTCCTAATCACAGTCCTAGCCATCTTTAAAGTCCTATCCCTCATTACAGTTCGAACCCTCATCCTTGTCCCAGTCCTATAACTAGTTTGAGTCCACACCACAGTCCTAGCCCACATCCTAGTCTTAATTTAGTCCTTATCACAGTCCTTGCCCTCATTACTATCCTAGTCCTCATCACTGTCCTAGTCCTATTTCTCACCTCAACCCCAGTCCTTGTCCTAGCCCCACCCCTAGTCTTGGTCATAATCCTAGCCTTAGTCTGTGTTATAGTTTCAGTCCTAGTCTTTGACACAGCCTAGCCCTCACATTCCTAGCCCTCATCCCTGTCACAGTTCTAGTCCTACTTTTAGTCCTCATCACAGTCCTAGTCTTCGTCACAGCCTTAGTCCTAGTCATCACAGTCCTTGTTTTAGTGATAGTTTTTGTCAATTTTAGTCACAGTCATATTTATAGTCCTCATCAAAGTCCTAGCCCTCATCACAATCACAATCCTTTTCATTGTGCTAGTCCTCATCATAGTCGTAATCCTTGTCAAAGTACTTGCCCTCATCACAGTCATAATACTAGTGTTCATTATAATATGAGTCTGTCAGTCCTAATCCTTATCAGTCCTAGTTGCACTACTTGTCAGTCGCATTCACAGTCATTGTCACAGTGCTAATCCTCATCCTCTTCTTATTCTTTGGGCCTCATTACACGGAAGGTGGTAAGGGTTAACGGTCACCGGTAATGGTACCAGTGACCGTTAACCCTTACCGCCTGATTACGAGGTCCCTTTGCGGGTTGGTACTTTAACGCCTGCTTTTTAGCAGGCGTTAAAAACCAACCTGCAAAGGGACCAGGGTGCTAATTACGGTACCGCAATTTGCGGTACCGTAATTAGCACCTTCCCCATTCCCATTATGCCGTATGGGGCAAAAATGGGAATGGGGAAGGGCAATGGGGGAAGGAGGAATTACCGCCCCGCCAACCTTGGAATAGGGCGGTAATTCCCCTTTCCTCCAAGGCAGTGCCGGTATTTTACCGGCATGGACCAAGGTGCAAATAGCACCTTGGTCCACCGCCTACCGTGTAATGAGGCCCTTTGTCTCAGTCCTCGTTAAAGTCTTAGGGCCTCATTACGAGTAGCGTGGTAAAAACGGGGTCATTACCGGCACGGCGGAATGAGCGGGTCCGTGCTCGTATGATGCCGCTAATAGCGGGTAATTACGAGTGCGCGAGCACGCGCGAACCCCCATGCCAGTAATGGCCATACCGGCATGCCGCAAAAGGCCCTCCAACCCCCTGATAGCGCCATCACGGGACCCGCCGATACCGCCACCGCCTAGGAGGAACCCCTAAATACCGACCCGGTAATACCAGCATGCTAATACCGGGCTCGTAATCCCAGACCCGGAAATAACTTCATCGCGTCGGAATGGGAAATGGGCCGGCGGACATCTTTAAAAACACAATCCATTGCAATTCTCCCAAACCACCAGTTGTTTCCTGGAGAGCTCTGTGCCAATACTTCCATAATGTCCAAGGCAACCCGGAAGACCACCCCACTGCTGTGGAAACAGCGCTTTTCCGATGCTGAATTAAATAGGCTAGCGGACACCCTTGCTGCACACGCAGATGTCATCAAATCCCAGAGCCTGAAGCGTGAGGTGCAGCAGCAGAAGAAGGACATCTGGCAGGAGGTAGCCCGCAAGGTGTCGGCTGTAGGAACCACCCCACGTAGTGTCAAGGACTGCAGGAAGAGATGGGATGACCTCCGCTTGAGGGTCCGTAACATCATGGCATGCAACAGGAGGGAGGCCATGGCCACATGCAGGGGTCCCCACTCTCCTGCCAAAATGACCACCTGGGAGGAGACCGCAAGCACCTTCATTAATCCAGAGGCCATCGAGGGATTTGGGGAGATGGAGATGGGTGCAAGGCAATGCATGTCCCAACACCCACATGAACACATACAAGTCCAGATGGCGGGCCAAACACTGCCAGATAGAAATGCATGCTGAGTGCCAATCCCATAACCAACACACAGCCAACACACATGGACAGTGGCCATGTAATACATCACACAAACCCCAAATCAACGGCATGCCACCTGCCATGCAGCAAACGCCAAAATGCCACCTCAGACTACCCTGTGTGACACACCTGTAAGACATGAATGCATGATTAAACGAATAATGAACAGCACCATAGTCTGCTTCTGGCATGTAACACCATCACTGATGCCCTGCATCTCTTCTACCCCCCGAGGCACCTATGGAGAAGATGCCAGCCAAGACACCACCGCAAGAGCATCCAAGTCCTGCCCAAAGAAAAGGGCTACCGCCACCACCACCTCCGGGGCCGCCAAGCAGGCCACACCTACAGCCAGTGTGCCTGACACAGCCAAGACACAGCTGACAACACCTACTGCCAGTGTGCCTGACACACTCGAGACCCAGAAGCCCACACCAGTAGAAGGGGAGTCCCTACAAGCATGAGAATGTGGGCCAGGAGGGAGTCACGGAAGTGACATGTCCACCCACCTCAAGCCTGTGTCCACCCCCCCGCCCCAAAATCAGCCCTCACCCACCTACAGCAGTGCTGAACCCTGCCTCCATGATTCAGACCTGAGCCTCTTCCTGGAGGACAGCACCAACAATGCAGGCCCTGTGAGTAGAGCACCCACCACTCCTGCTCCCACCAACACCCTCGAGTCACATCTGGCGAGGGTGGAGGCCCGACAGGAGTCCATGTTGGAGATCCTGCAGCAATACATGGCAGATGGCGGGGACACCAGGCGGGAAATAGCGGGGACCACTGCTGCTATTACCGCCAACACAGCTGCAGTGAATGCGTCGGCAGTGCTGATGAGGGACTGCCTGGGGCAATAACACAGGTACTTACATCCATCCTGCTCCACATGCAGCAGCCACGCCCTGCAGCAGCCGTGGAACCTGCCACCGACTCCTTATCAGCCACCACACCTGCTTCCTCAGTCCCCACCAGCCCTGTGTGTCCTACCAGAAGGAGTGCAAGGCACACCGAAATGCTGCCCCCGGACAGCAAAAAGTCCCGCAAGTAGTGTGGGCGGACAATGGGAGTGGGACACATGGTTGGGGGTGAATGGGAGCATTTGGTGGAGTTTATTGGGGGGTTTGGGAGTTCACTGGGGGGGTTTGGGAGGTCACTGGGGGGGGTTTGGGAGTTCACTGAGGGGACTGGGGGGGGAGGGGCTTGTCACATTTTTGCAGTTTGATCCAATACACCCGTTGTGAGAAAAAACATAATGGCTGGACATTGCTGATTTGGTGTGTATCCATTTATTGTATGATGGTGTTCAGTGCCCAAATCCCAACATTCCCTGTGTGCATGTCCACATGGACCCCATGTGTCACTGACACATGTCTGTCAAAGTCCCTGTGGTTCAGAAGTATTTGTGAATCAGTGATTGGCGTACTGCTTGGCCATCACGTACTGGCAGGGGTGCTGCTTCACCTCCGTCTCCATCCTCATCATCCTCACCCGGTGCATGCATGTCAATGTCAGGTGCCAGTGGTACATTTCTCCGGACGCACATGTTGTGCAGCATGACACAGGCCATGGTGATCTTTGCCACCTTCTCAGGCCTCTAAAGGAGTGCTCCACCAGACCTGCTTAGGCAGCGGAACCGCGTCTTCAACAGGCCAAAGGTCTGCTCAATCACAATACGGGTACGGGTGTGTACCCGATTGTACTCTTCTTCATGGCTGTTCTGCGGGTTCCGCACAGGGGTAAGTAGCCACGGCCTCAAGGGATATCCTCCATCACCTGCAAGCAAATACAAATAGGTGTGTGTCACTCTGAGCTTCCACCTTCAGGAATCTCAGTCATGGCTGCAGCTATTTGGTGTGGACATGCACATGTCCCTGTACGTATGCACGAATGTCATCTAGATGCATACTATACTGCTATGAGGTGTGGTAGTCTGGATGGTGTTCAATAGATGATGCAGGGTGAAATGATGCATGCTGAAGGGGATGTACTGTGGTTGTACAACAATGTTTAGCCTCCCATTTATGCTGTGTATACTACACAGTAGCCACATTGGCACAGTTGCAATCCTGTTTAGTCATGCATTGCTTGACATACACATGGTGGTCAGGTTGTGCGTCTTACATGTGGTCATTGATATGCGTTAATGGTCAGATGTGTGCCAATGATGTGCCCTGTTGGGGTTGGGGGGTTCAGGTCAGGTGCCATTAGTTCTGCGTGCATTCTCCACTCACCATCCATTCCCACCCAGGTGGGGTATGCATCCCCCCCATTCCCACCCAGGTGGGGTATGCATCGCAACACATCCCTACCCCAATGCACTGCCATGGCCCACTCACGCAACTCACCAAGCAGCCAGGCACGTGGTCCAGCATGTCGCTCCATGTGACGGGGTAGCGTGGAGATGCGTAGCACCATGGCATCATGTGTAGATCCGGGATATCAGGCGCAGCAATGTGTGACGATCTTGCTGTAGTCACATACCATCTGCACATTGATGGAGTGGTATTGCTTGCGATTGCGGTACACCGCCTCTACGGCATGGTGGACAACCAATTCAACATGGGTGCAGTCAAGGGCACCAACACAATTGGGCATGCCTGCCAGTGCATGGAAGCCTACTTTGGTGTCGTCTATCTCCTGGGCAGTCTGTGGTAGGGATATGTGGGTGCTAGCGTGCTTCAGGAGGGCATCCAGCACTTGGGTCAGCATGCATGAAAATAGTGGTTGTGAAATGCCATGCAGCTGGCCCACTGTGTGCTGGTAGGTGCCTGTGGCCAGGAAGTGGAGCACAGACACCAGCTTTAGTAGCGGGGGGGGTGGCAGTGCGTATTTCTATGAGGCTGGCAATGTCGTTGCCTATCATATCCACTATGGTGGTGATGGTGTCCCGGTCCAACCGGTACAGGGTGTGGATCTGCTCAGGGGTTAGATTGAATGGACTGGGTCTGATGCGAGGGATTGGCAGTTGCCTACGAGGGACTGCTGCCTGCACTGGTGGTAATTGCTGGGCCTATCTCACCCTCCTTCTCCTCCTGCGTCTCATCTGTGCTGCCTGTTGTTGCTGCTGTTGTTGTTGTTGTAGTTGCTGTTGTTGCTGTAGTTGTAGCAGTATAGGCATGTCCTCCAGCACCATGATTGCAACAGCTAGTGGTAGCATTTTGGTGTAGGAAGGGGTGTGGTGTGTGGGTGTACTCCTTTTATACTGGGACAGACTCCATTTAGTCCACCTCTGGTGATTGTGTGCACCTGTGGCAGTTGGCTTGATTGCTGATTGCTGTTTGCAGGTGGTCCGCGATGCCTGTATGGCTGGCATCGTGCAGCCCCTGATTACCGCCTTCGGGATGCCGATATTTGCATGTCCGCATGGCTTGTGTTGTCCTCCGATTACTGGCATGCCAGTATTTGCTCACCGAAGGGGCGCGTGTACGCACACATGCCGGTCTGAGGGGGCACGGTATGGGCGGTGCCGGTATTGGCAGGTTGTCGGGTCGGAATGCCCCGGACCCGTTAACGATGCCTCTATTACCATTCCGCCTTCCTTTTTTCATTACCTCCATTCTCGTAATGAGGCCCTTAGATTTCATCATAGTGTTAGGCCTCATCACAGTCCTGCTCTCATCACAGTCCTAGTTACAGTAGTCAATGTTCTATTCATCATCACACTCCGTATAACAGTAGTTGATGCTTTTTTCATTGCAACAGTCCAAGTCACAGTAGTCCATGCACTACTCATGGCATAGTCCTTGTCACAGTCCCCATCACAGTCCTAGTCGATAGCACAGTGAGTAGAGCGCTCGCTTCGACATCTGTGCAAACGGCAAGGCCAAACTCAGCCTTTCATCCTTCTGAAGTTCATAAATGAGCACCACACACCGTGGGTAATAATAAGCAGCGCTCAGATGCCTGAGGGTTCGTAGCACTATATAAATGCTAAATTATTATTATTATAATAGTCCTCATCAGAGCCCTCATTACTGTACTAGTGCTCATCAAAATGTTATTCATCCTCAAAGTCCTAATTTTCCTCAGATTACTAATCTTTCTTACAGTTTTAATCTTCAACACAGTCTTAATCCCAGTCACAATCATAATCTTCGCCACAGTCCTAATCCTTGTCACAGTCCTACTCGTCGTCACACTCCTTGTCCCGTTCATAATCTTCATCACAGTCATAGAACTTGCAAAAGTCCTAGGATTTGCGGCAGTCTAGTCCACATCATAGACATATTCCTAGGCATGCTAATAGTCCTATTCTTATTCAGAATTCCAATTCTAGCCCTCCCGGCAGTCCTAGCCCTTGCTGCAGTCTAAAGAAATGTAGGACACCTTGTAGATACAAAAGGTAAATGCCTTTATTGACAGACCCCGCAGCACACCCCCACGACCCCAGCATAACCACCTAATGCGCTGACCTAAAATGTTGTCTCACAAAACGAGCCAACATTCCAGGCACGCAACATCATTATGACGCAGTCCTTGCCATCGTTGCAGTCCAAGTCACAGCCCTTGTTGTTGTCACAGTTCAAGTCCCCATTGTAGTCATTGGGCCTCGTTACTAGTTTGGTGGTATTTCAGTGATAAATCTGTGGAAATACCACCAAATGGATTTGCCGTTACTACTACTTGGTCTGGCAGAATTACCGCGGTATGGTGTTGTTAGTCCTCATTTATGAAACTATAGGATTCCATGAGGATTTCGGCGGAATTACCACCAGCGCTAATTCTTCTGGTGTGAATTCTGCCTTGATGGCTGCATTTTGGCAGCAAGGTGGCCGAATTACCTCCAGCATTTTGCTTGAGGTTTTTCCTCCACCCCACCGCCAAAACCTATTTGGAGCAGTTATTACTGCCACTTTTAGGTGCACCGCCAAATTTATAATGAGGCCCATAGTCTCCTAGCCCTCATAACAAACATTGTTGGTCCTTACTAGACCTCAGTAACCCCTTCTATCTAGAAAGCGTTCTGTCCGGTTGTGAAGACCTAAAGGCAAACACTTTCCCTCTCTTACTCCCTCTTAGAACAATCTAGGTGGTCTCTGAGCTAAGTTTCCCAATGCAATATAACTTAAAGATTGGAGCCTTCCAGACACTGAAGCCACACTTGGTAATTTCCTTCTGTGCACTTTTATTACTCTCCCTATGTCTTTCTGTCTCTCTCCCCTTCCTCCTACTACCCTCTTCCCTACTACTCCACCCACCATCTCTCCTCTCTCTCCCTCAAACTCTCTATTCTATTCCTCCAATGTTCCTCTGTTTACTGCCTACCTCCACCCTGTGATCTTATTCCTTACTACTCTCTCTCCCTCCTCCACATCAATGCTACTCTCACCACACTACTACTACTCTCCTCTCCTTCTCCACACTACTACCTATCGCTCCTCTCCACACAACCACTACTCTTTCCTTTCTACCCTACAACTACTCACCCCACTCCACACTACTACTCCCCCTCTACACTCCGCTATACTCCACCTACACCTGTTTTCACACTCTCCTTTCACTTCCAGTCACCTTCTCATTCATTCCCTACTCTCTCTCCATTAGTTCCACTTGCACACCTTGCATGCACACTGAAACCAAAGTACCAGTTTCGCCCACCAACCAATACCTCACTTTGCACACTCCCTCACCAGTCCTCCTTCATGCTTTTCTACACCACCCTTCCTCCGTTTGGTCTGTTGGTCCTCCTCCTCCTCACTTGACCTCACTCAAATAACCCATACCTTTCTGTTTCCTGCCCCCTCTTTTATCCTCTTCCTTCCCCCTAATTGGTTCCAGGAGAAGTGCTATAGGGGTGCAAAAAAAGCATAAAAACGGGTCATAAGCACCACGCCTTTCTTGTGCGTTGGTCCGCTGGCTTTAGTCAATGGTGGCCCACTACAGTGAGAAATAAATGTCAATGTCCCAGTTTGTGTAAGAGCTTTCCCGACATATCTGGAATTCTGGTTTGACAGTGGGACCACTCTGCGACTTGGTTGTAGGTAAATGTGTTGCCCTTGTGGTTAAGCCCATTGCTGAAAAGCTGTATGGAGTGCTTTGCTGTCTGGCTCTAGAGGGGGATCCTTGTTTCAGTTCAGGGTACATGGGTTCCTGGGATTGCAGGATCAGTGTATGGATTTTTCCACAGTCTGCAGCTTCCTCGCTGTCATTCTCCTGGGCGGGCTGCTCACCCACTCTTCCACCACCGGGTCTTCGAGGAATTGTACTTTCCTATGGGAATCAGAAACAGACTGTCCAGCAGTGTTCACAACAGGTATGGGGCAAGAAAAGGTGGTTCTCATTTCAAATATTCAGACACATGTATATGGGACAAGGACTGGAGACCTCCCAACTCCCACACCCTGCCTCTGGACTGGCTCTGGTGAAAACCCTGGTAGGCCTCCCAATCCAGGCAGAAAGGGGTCCCCGTTCCGTCTTAACAGGGTCAGGTCACTGACCCTATTGCATACCTCCAACATTTCTTCCCACTTCCCTTTGTCCTCTGCTTCTAGCCTACTGAGGATACCGGAAGAGAGACTCTAATTTCTCCTTCCCTCTTACCTCTTGGAGACATTGGTCAAAAAGGAGGAAGTCTTTCCTAGAGAACTTATTCTGGGGGGCCAGGCATGACTATCATTAGCACTAGGAGCTATTTCCCTAGGATGTGTATCTTTACATTGACTTGTAGGTAAAGATCACCATCTTTGTGTACACAGATAATTTGACAAAGGGTTCCTGGGTGGAGTTTTCCCATCTCAGGCCAGATGTCCAGCCGTTTCCTGCCAGAATCCAATAGAGCTCTGGCAGAGATTCCTTCCACTTTTACAAGTAGGGGGCATTTTTGATCAGTCTCTCCAGTGGTGTAAACATTCAAAGGGATAGAGTCTGGTCCCTCTTCTTCTTCAGTAAAAAGGTCAGTGAGTTACTCAGGGTCAGTTGGGTCTTCCCCCAGTCCTCAATGGTTCATCGGCACAATCCCCCTATGCTCTTCCATGGGTTTTTCTGGACAGAACCTGGCAATAGGTCATGGCTTCCCGCTGGTATAACATCTCAATACCTCTGGGTGTGGGGCAGTCGCAAGTTTCTGCCAGCTGTAAGAGATCAAGAGTTAGGGCCTTATTATGAGTGGAGCGGTGCAGTTACAATGCAGTGGTAATACCATTACCACCGCATTACCACACAACCCAACTATGTGTTGGCTTGAAAGTTAGAGCATTCACCTCCAGCTCTGAGCTGGATGTAAATCTGCTGACTTTCCACCCATTTTTGTTGAGAATACTGCGGCGGGAATAACGCAGTGGTATTACTGCCACAGTAATTCTGCTGAAAATGCCCCACGGAGTCCTAGGCCTATGGACCAAGTGGCGGTAACGCTAATTGCATTGGGCAGTATTCCGGCAGATTTACCACCGGAATACCGCCCAACTCCTAATGACCCTTGGACACAGTGGCATTTTTGGTGTAGGTTAAAGACTTTTATTAATAAAATAAAAAAAGGGGTTTGGAGAAATCGTACCTATCCCTAACTCTAGGATGGGTTTCCCTACCTCAACAAAACTAAGGAATGTCTGTGTCAGAATGTCCAAATCAAAAGAGTTCTCTGTCCTGTGTCCAAAATCCTAAACTGACCCTCACCCACTAAACTCAATATAACGGGAACATTGTGATGTCTTTTAGCTGAACACCTGCAGCTTCTTGCCAAACTTCCAAACACAAAGTTCTTAAAGTGCAGAAAAGAAAATCAATAAAGTTCCACAAGAAAGGCTCCTTCCCTTCCACAAGTTTTCTCTGGCTTTTCAATGTCAATTTAATATATTCCACACCCTGAAGGTTGGGCAACCCTTCGCCTGAGTTTCCACCAGTTTCACAGTTCAACAATGTTCACACTCCGAAGGGGTATGATTCTTCCCTTTGAGAATTTCTCAATTTCCACAAGTCAAAGCAATGTTCACGCTCCAAAGGGGTATGGTTCTTCCCTTTGAGACCTTCACCTTCAGGAAAACAGTTCTCATGCGGCAGACTCTTCCCCTTTTTCTATAATACCTGTTCACTCTCCTGATAGTGCTTTATACATTCAATTCAACAATTCACATGCAGGGGACCTTTCCCCTTTTCCTTCAATGCCTGGTTTATTCTCCTGCCAGGATTTAATCAGCCATCTTAGTATTTGAACATCATTTCGCTTGTTCCTTTATGTTGCTTTATTCATTTACAATTCCATTCCCATTAAGTACAGTGACGAGGGAGATGTCTGTAATTACAGGTTTTGATAGGCTCCCTTATCGCTTCCCCACAGCTCTGCTGCGTTTTCCTACAGGCAGTTGGCGTCTCCCTCGAACTCCGGTTTCCCTTGTCGACGTGAAGCTTCTTCACTGCTACTCCACTCGCTACTGACACTGTAGGACCTCTTCGGATGCACCTCTGCCCGGGATATCGTCTCCGCTCCTTCTCTGCTCTCCAGTAAACTGGCTGTTCCAGTCTCAGTCGACACAGAGAGGATCCTTCCTCTACTTTCCCGGGCTGTGTCAGGAAGGAGTCAGTCTCCATCCTTCTTGCTGGTCAGGACTTTTGAATATCCCAACCTCGAGCACATGTCCATACCAACTAGAGCGCATGGTGTGCTTCTAAGTCTTTGCGATCTTCTTTTCTCTAGCCCTCTTCCTCGTCCCAGTATTTCTATGGGAATAACTATGGAGGTGATTATTACTCACAGTTATATCTTCCGTTCTTACATCACAGTATGCCATACAAAGGTGGGAGGGTAACATATTATTATTGTTGACATCATTGCCCTTTAGAGAAAGAGGTTAATGCCATGTTCTATCATGCGAGTCTCCCCATCCCCCATGAGATCCCCCCCAATGTGGTCCTCCCGCCAACAGCCAACCCCAAGGTTGGTATCAGATCGCTTCTGCCCTTCCCTTGCCACATAAGGGAAGACTGTCCTCTGGGAATTGGTGGCGACTTCACGGGATCTGTCACATACCCATCCCCTAAGGTTGTTGGCCTCTTTGTCCTTTAGAAGAAAGGGACATATGTGTCCAACTTCCCCGGTTCTGCATAATATTTGCATTCTTGGAAAAATGGAAAGTCAAGAGACCAACACCTTATGCTTCTGGATTCTGCTTTTATAAAGGAAGATGGGATTTCCCTCAACGTTGTAATAAGTGACCTAATCAAAAAGAGAATTACTGCCTTTTTGGTTTTTATATTCATCCCTATCTGGGCCAGCTGGGATACCCATTGATCGAACTGGGGTACATTAGTCCCTATAATTATCTGGGCCGGTAATTGTGGGATTGTGGCTGCTATTATCCAGGTTTCCTTTCTAAAGATGTTGATAGGGAACCTTACAAAAGGGTACGTCTCTATGTGTCCATGGACACAGCAAATGTCTTCAGTGGGGACCCTCCTCCAATTTTTAGACAGCAACTCAGGTCTGATGGGACTCTTGCTACTCCCACTCTCCAATTGGGCCCACACATGTATTTGTTGAATGGTGACGGGTAGCTGCTATATAGGGTTACCTTCCACATAGAGAAACCTGGTATTATTCTTCCCATTTTTATTTTTATTTCCCTTGGCTCAGGACCTTTCCAGGTTCCCATCCCAGCTAGTTATTATTTTACTGGACTGACCCTAGAGGATATAAACCTAGGGAACAGTTTAGTGTAGTTGACTCTCTGGCATCTATCTCCACCAAATCCATCATCCCTTCTCAGTCCTTATGTGACTCACTCTCTACATTCTGTATTGAGAATATTAATATGATTCATGAACACATTGCCACAGCCAGAGAGGAACCTATGTCTTCTACTCATTCATCCTTGACTCTGTGTTCCTTTCACCTGTGGTCCTTCTTCCCCCTAGTTTCACAGGACGAAGTTGCCTTGCCAATTTCCAGACTTAAATCAGCTTCGCCTTCTGATCTGCTTCCGTTGACTCTGATCAAAGAGGAGGGAGGGCGCTAGAGGGCCGACCAAGATGGCTGCTTTGGTCTAAGCTCCCTATCAGCCCCAAATGAATCCTTCTTCATCCTGCTGTTACCGGCTCTTAAACGACCTGTCCAGCCCTGCCTCTGGGCCCCAATCTCTCAGCCGGTGAATTTTTGGGGAAAATCGCACTCCGGGTGCCGCCAAACATCCGTCCCAGCATTGAGACCAGGCAGCCAGGGGAGGCCGCGCGGCCCGCAGAACACACGGGCGCTTTCCACGACAGGCCCTGCCATTTGCAACCGCTCCCTGGAGACTATCACTATCCGAGCAGGAGGGGGTGAGGCGGCTGCCGACGAGTGGAGCGGCTCAGCGGAGTATCTCCAGAGTGGGGGCGGACCTTCCACACCATGCCAGCAGTGTGCACCCGCGCGGCGGGAGCCGAGGATCGGGCCGTAGCGGACCGCTGGCAGGCCCCCCCCCCATCTCCACACTGTACATCGGGGCTGCGCGGTGCCCCGGGGGACACGGGCTCCCGCCCACAGCGTTGGCGGCCAGACTCCGGAACCGCCTCGGGCTCCCGGGGCCAACCAGGCAGCGGCGCCTCTCCGGGAGCCCTGCAACACACTTGATGACGGCAGCGGTCGGCGGAGATCAGAACGGAGCAGACCTCTGGCTAGCCCCCCCCCCCCATCTCCACACTGTACATCGGAGCCACATGGCGCCCTGGAGACATGGGCTCCCGCCGCGAGGCATCAGCGGCCAGATTCCGGGCCCGCCTCGAGCTCCCAAGGTCAGCCGGGCATCAGCGCCTCTCCGGGGGCTCAACAACGCGCTTGGGGGCGGCGCCACACGTGAAGCACACAACAGTCGGCGGAAGAATCAAGGTACAGGGGGCAGGGGGGAAAGCTCTGTTTAGGTGGACAGGCCCGCACTAGACCTCCACCCAGACCTCCACCCCACCCCCAGCCCCACGGCGCAGAACATCTCCTGTACAGCGTAGCGGCAGGCGCCACGCGGCAAGCCCCCCCATACCTACAACAGAGCGAAGACTTCAGTTCAGCCATCACTGCACAGGGAGGAAGCAGATGAGAACTCACCGCACCCCAGCAAAGCTCACACGGCTACCAAGTATGGCAGGGGCAGCCTGGTCAGCCAAAAGCATTACGCAAGGAACTGTCCTGGCAGCATTTCCCCGGCAACCTAGACCCCTTGACACCCGCAACACATTCGAACTCTCTTAAAACTCATAACCTCGGTGGACTACCAAGTGCTTCACCCGTCAAACACCACTATCAAGGAATTCAGCAGGCATTCCGCGACCTTCCCTCCCTCGATCCCTGAAAGCAAAGACTGCCTGTCCTCCATTAAGGGGATCCCTACAAGCCACTTCAAACACAGCACAGCGTTAAATACACTCTAGACCCCGTTTCAGCTCACACGAGGATAATGGGGAAATCGGATAAATCCCAAAGGAAATTAGCCTTTGAAGGTGGCACGACCCCGAAAACACCTCACTTACAAGATGAACAGGACCCCACATCTGGCAGTTCCCAGCATATGGAATCAGGGAACACGCCGTCCGAAATTAAGGAAATCCTGCTTGAGCTTAAGGCTGGCATCGGCAGTTTGAACAATAAAATGGATGGGCTCTCTTCCAAAGTGGATCTCCTACAACACCGGATAGACACTCACACGGAGCGCCTGGATGACGTTGAGCAACGAGATTCCAGCCTGGACGATGGTGCAGCCTCTATGGAGGGTAGGGTGTCCAGGCTGGAGGCCCAAATGAAAATGACCATGGCCAAGTGTGAAGATTTAGAGAGCCGCTCAAGACGAAACAATATCCGAATTATCGGAGCAGGAGAACACCAATCTCAGTCAAAAATGGAAGACTATGTCGAAGCACTTGCATATCCCTCTTCGGCCGTGAGGCCTTATCCCCCCTGTTCATAGTGGAGAGAGCACATAGAATCCCATCAGCAAAACCGGTCCCTGGCGCACCACCCAGGCCAATCATCGCAAAACTATTGAATTTCAAGGACCGTGACAAAATCCTCCGGCTCGCAATGGGAAAAGGGGGATCTTCTACATGATGGAGATAAGATCCACATTTACCATGAATTCTCCCCCGCAGTCAAAGCGCAGAGGAGATCCTTTATAAATGTCAGGTAAAGGCTCAAAGACAACCAAAGGGCCTATTCTATGCTCTTTCCGGCAAGACTCAGAGTACAGCACAACGGCAGTGTCCACTTTTTCCAATCGCCGGAGGAAATAAACACCTTCCTAGACCAGATAGGCTGCCCCAGCCATTCTCGCTCACAAAGGGAGAGAAACCCCAGGAATCCACCTTAACATGAAGAGGCCAGGAACGGGCCACACTTCAGCAGTCCGCAACGATACCGTCAGAACAGCAACATATGTCACAGCTACGGGGCAGGGATACTTGGAAAGTCCCAAGCGCCCCTAGCACAGCACTCGTTTGTTCTACAGTTTGTGGTTATTGGGAGGGATTTCAGGTGACGGCCAGGCTTCACCCGGAACCGCCACCTGCACTAGTTTACCTACGGGCCAGTTGGGAGTTGCCTGTGAAAAGGTTACAGAGAATGAGGGAGGGGGTTTACAGTTCATTGTTGTTGGGAAGGATTGCAACCGACGACCTGGGGACCCAGGAACTGTCTCATGCAATAGTCCACTTACGGGCCAGTTGGGGGTTGCCCGAGGAAGTTGTTCACCGAGGTTAGAGGGCCAGGACTGTGCCACCCACCCGATTTCTCCCGCCAACCCCCGTCCCTCCACTCACCACCAACGATGCCGCACGTCCAGCACTATCTATACGAATGACGACCAATCCGTTGGGTCAAGTTAGTCCCAGAGACTCTAGCCAACAAGGGTCATATAAACGCCAACATGTACCGTAATCAGTTCCATTCAATATTTCAACCTGGAACATAAGAGGGGGTAACATCCCGTCCAAAACACAGAAAATCCTACAGTACCTGAGAAGACACAAAGTCGACGTAGCAATGGTCCAAGAAACGCACCTCATTCCCGGGAAAGATCACTTATGGGCCAAGTCTTGGGGTTGCCATAGATACTTTTCATCGTACTCATCCTACTCTAGAGGAGTCGCAATCCTAATCCATAGGAGGATCAACTTCCGACTAACACACACAGCGAAGGACTCCGATGGTAGAGCTATCCTTGTGAGTGGTATCATAGCAGGCAAGAAGATAACATTCGTCAACTCCTATGCACCTAATGTGGACGGACCCAACAATTTTGGATGGGTATTGTCACACCTCTCCATCCAAGACCCGACCACAATAATTTGGGGAGGGGATATGAACACTGTCCTCGACCCGATAAGAGATAGATCACGAGCCGTACCACAACCCAAATCTAAAGCCAGCCTGCAAATAGCAGAACTCTGCAGGGCATTCGATCTAAATGACAAATGGAGAGTGGCCAATGTGGACCAGCGGGACTACACCTTCCACTCGGCGGTACACAACACGAGCTCGAGAATCGACTACCTCAGCAAACTGCCCACTAAAAAGCGGCTCATGTCACATCCTTCCAAGGACTCTCTCCGACCACTCCCCACTAATATTTAGCCTCTACTCCTCCAATCCCAGATCCCCGCTACAGCCCTGGCGCTTCAAAACCAGCTCCATGCAGGACGAGGTATTCGCCACCGAACTAAGAGAAGAGATCAACACCTTTCTAGAAGCCAATATAGGCTCAGTCCCTGCCGCCGGCACGATATGGGAGTCATTAAAGTGCTTCATGAGGGGAGTCTGCCAGGCCAAGGAGAATGGCATCCTCAAACTCATCAGACGGGAGCTGGCAACCTGTGAGGACCATCTAAAACTCCTCGAGCACCAAAGCATGAGCACAGATGATCCAAGAATAAAGGCCACCCTGAGGGAGGAACTGCAGAAATGTAACACCTTGGCTGAGCGAGAGCTAAAATTCTTACACCGGAGCAGCCAAATCAGACAGTACGGCGAAGGACAAAAACCTGGCGCCCTCCTTGCAAATTTAATAAGAGCAGACCGTAAGCTGGCTCCAATAGAAGGTATCCGTAACGCACAAGGAGCAATAATACACACAGACGAAGGAATGGCCGAGGAATTTAAATGCTTCTACCAGGACCTATACAGCACCAAGCACAAGGGAAACTCAAACGATCCGCTAGAATATCTAGAGAACACTGAGCTCTATTGGGTCGAAAGCCAACTACGGGAACCCCTTAACGAAATGGTCACACAAGAGGAGATCATTGAGGCCATCAAGACTCATCCGAAACTCCAAGGCCCCCGGCCCAGACGGCGTAACAGGGTAATTTTATAAAGCATTTGCGAATACCCTAGCCCCTCTACTGGCATCAATATACGAGGAAGCTCTAGAAAAGGGTGCCCTTCCCCGGAACACCTGCAAAGCCAACATCATCCTCTTGCACAAACAAGACAAACCTCCGGAAGAATGCGCATCCTACCGTCCTATTTCCATACTTAATCTCGACAATAAAATACCAGCAAAAGTACTCACAAACAGGCTGATGCCACTGATGCCACTGATGCCTACCCTAGTTCTGGCGGATCAGGCAGGGTTCATACCCGGCCGCAACATGACTTTTGGAATCCGAAGACTATTCGGTGTCATGGAAGCACTGGATCCATCCCAGCAAGCAATCGCAGTCCTACTCGATGCTGAGAAAGCATTTGACTCGGTGGAGTGGCCATTCTTATTTGCAGTACTAACCAGGCTGGGCCTGGGAGCACGCTTTATTAAACTAGTATCCCTCTTATACACCAACCCACAAGCCAACATCATAGTGGGATCAGCAAAATCAGCTACCATCGACCTGCAACGCGGCACAAGGCAAGGCTGCCCCTATCAGCTCTGTTATTCGCCTTGGTTATGGAGCCACTTGCTTCCAACCTTCGCGAGCAGCGACAGCACAGGGGGCTAGTCATAGGTCCACATAGGTTGATCATCTCCCTGTACGCGGACAACGTTGTGTTGTTCATACGCGACCCGACAGTCAATTTGAATCCAGTCATGAGGAAGGTGATCAAATTCGGAGCTGCCTCCGGCCTAAAAATCAACCAGTCAAAATCCATTGTGTTCCAGCTGACCCCAGCAACCCAACCATTTGCGGACGATTTCCAACTCACGTGGAAAACATCCAAAGTTCGATACCTCGGAATACAAGTGTCGCAAAACCATCAAGAAGTGTTTCATGATAACTATGAAGAAGTGGTCAAGTCATTGCAGGAGAAAGTGGCTCGTTGGAAGTCCCTACCACTGACCCTTTTGGGGAGAGTCTCCTTAGTCAAGATGGTGATCCTACTGAAGCTTCTATACTCATTCACCAACATTCCCATATTACTACCGCAATCCTTCCTAAAGAGACTGAAGAGTATGGTTCTCGACCTGCTATGGGCGGGCAAACCGGCCAGAGTGGCGCATTCAACATTAATCCTTCCAGTAACAAGTGGCGGTCTAGCCCTTCCAGATCTGGAGAAATACTTCTGGGCGGCGCAGGCTCAATTCCTCAGCTTTTGGTACTCTACTCAAGCAATCAGAACCCACGTGCAGGTGGAACGAGCCGTGGCAATGCCCAACCTACTGAAGGCTGTTATCTTTGGCCAGATCCCTGTCCCCAGCAACACCATGAACATAATTCTATCAACGTACAAAATCTGGAAGAAACTCGCCCAAACTTACGGGATGCAAACCAGGTACTCGCCTCTCCTTCCTGTCAAGTTCATACCAGGGATCCCACTGACATCAGAGAGAGTATTCCAACAATGGCTGGAAAAGCTCCAGATAATCACCCTAGGGGACTTCTTCACAGAAGACAACTTCCTGACTCCAGAGCAGGCGAAATTGAGAGGCGGCACTACAGCGCTTGACATCTTCATTTATTTTAGAACCCGGTACACATTTCAAGCACTCCTTCCCAACTTCCCACGTCAGCCCCTGACCTGGCAACTTCTGCACAATGTAATACAAGCGCAGGGAGAGGGAAGGCTGGTCTCACAAATATATAGAGCCATCATTGCCGATACAGCCCCCAACAACTCCCGAGCAAAAGCCAGATGGGAAAAGTCCCTGAGCATATCTATTGTGGAAGAAGATTGGGCTTTTATCTTGAGACAAACGCAAAAAATCGCCCTCAATACACACCTCAAGCTAATCCACTTCAACTTCCTTCACCAAACCTACCACACACCTGCCAAAGCGAACAGACATCACCCTGAATCGCCTTCAAATTGTGAGAGATGTGGGGCACAGTCAGCCGATTTTGTCCACCTCGCGTGGGATTGTCCCAAACTAACTCAGTTTTGGAACCAGGTCCTAGAGATAACTGGTGCAATCATCAGAGAAACGGTTCAACCCGCCCACACAGCGGCTCTACTGGAATGACAAGAATGCTATCAGCACCAATACGGAAACTGGCAGGTCTATTGTTAACGCTCGCCCGTAGGAGAGTCGCCATGTCCTGGAGCCGGGGCCCGTTCCCCACAATCTCCTCTTGGCGTAGAGCCATCCTTTACTGCCAGGATGTCGAAACAGGCTTCGTCAAACTACTGCCTCTCCACGCCCGCTCACAAGACATCTGGGGTCCGCTGGTACTGTTCCTGATGAAGGAGGCTGAAGAGGCCCCAACGTCTCCAGACAGCTCCCAGTAAACAAAGACTGCGCTTTCACAAACGACTTGGCCTAGCATCCCATATCACTCTAAGAAGTAAACTAACTCGGTGCTGATCACACCAGCGATGATACAGAACTCCATGGTGGGGAAGAGGAGACAGGTGGGGGGGGATGAGAATGGCGCAAGTTAATTCCACCCTAATGTGGGTGAGAAGTTGTATTGTTTAAAAACCAAAAATAAAGGTTTTAAAAAGACTCTGATCAAAGAGATCTCGCCTCCCATTATGTCTGTGCTCACTCATGCAGTTAATTCCTCCCTCACTACTGGCTCCATAACATATTCTGTTAAACACACAATGGAGGTGCCCCTTTTGAAAAAGTCTTCTTTGGACCCCTATATCCCTGCTAATGTCCAGCCTATTTCTCTTCTCCCTTTCCTCATGAAACTCTCAGAATCCTTGCTGGGCCCCTCCAAACTTCTTTTCTCAAACAATTTTATTTTTTTGACCGCTCACAGTCAGGCATCCATCCGGTCGAGGTACTGAGAGCATGTTGGTCTCTGTGTTCGATGACCTTATGTCACTACATGATCAGGGCGGTGTAGGAGCTCTCATTTTGTTGGACCTCTCTGCCGCCTTCGAAACGGTGACCACATAATTCTTCTAGATCACCTCACTGGGACCGGTATATTGGGAGTCGTGCTCTCTTGGTTTCAGTCTTTCCTTCATGACCGTTTTCAATCTCTCTCTACCTCCTTTTCTCTGTCACCCCTTCCTGCGATGTTACCCATGGCTCTGTTATTTCCTCAGTGCTTTTTAATGTGTATATCCAACCCCTCACTAAACGTATCTCTTCTTTTGGGTTTATCTGGTACTCTTATGCTGACAATACTCAAATTTTCTTTGGTCTTGATCTCTCCTCTTCTGAAACCCAGACTCAGATCCTTTCTTCAATCAGTTGTGGAATGGATGATCCTGAATTGGTTGAAACTCAACAGAGACAAAACAGAGGTTCTCGTCACTGGTTCCCTTGAGGAAATCTCGCTTTGGACTCCCTTATTCTCGCCCCACCTTCTCTCTCAATTGTACCCCAAATTAAGGCTGTCTGTCAGAAGGGCACTCTTCAGTTGAACATTTTACGGAAAGTCCTACACTTCGTGACACATCAATTCCATGCCCCTGTGGTTGTCTCCCTTGCTCTTTCTTCCCTTTATTACTGTAATTCCCTCGACCTTGGCCAACGTCTGTATTTGATTAACCGTCTCAAGAATATGGCGGCAAGACTTGCAACTGCCTCTGCTAGAATGGCGCACATCTCTCTGGTTTTGCACCAGTTGCATTGGCTTCCCGCTGCTAAACGTGCTCACTTTAAGGCCCTGTGCCTTGTACACTGTGCTGTACATCGTACAGGTGCTGAATACCTGCAAAAGAAATTCTGCTGGTATATTCCCTCTCAGTCCTTACGTTTGGCTGAAGCTAGGCTTGTGTTATTACCAAGAATCAGATGTATGCGTAGAGGCGGGCAATCCTTTTCCGTGGTAGCAAGTCAAGATTGGAACCCCCTACCTTGTCCTCTTCATGCCATGGATAACTATCTCCACTTTAGATGTGCAGTCAAAACTCACCTGTTCTTAGCCCCCTCTCTGCTGCTTCTGTTGATCCACGCCAAGTTGCCTTTGGGTGTTTGAGTGCTCTATACATTTTCATAAAATAACATAACATAGCACGGTTCAACCATTAATCTCTTAATTCCCTTCTCTTGGTGGTGTTCTTTTAATGGTCATCTATTTGGGGAATCAAACCTATTTAATGGGCAATATTTGGCAGATGTCCAGATTCACTACAGGAATAACAGTGCTGTTCTAATATAGGGGATGGAGGTATATCAAATGGCATATCTTCCTTTTCACACCCTTTCATTGTAATGTCTGGATCCGACCCACTATCTTCAAGCCTGTCAGGTGTCTCTGATCTTTGTAAATCACAAAGGGGGGTTGATATTTCTCGCTCCTCCTGTTCTACTGGATAGTACCATGGAGGGAAGCCACATTTTCCCCATGAGGGATCTAGTTCATATTTTATGGTGGATGGGAAAAGGTAGAGTGGTATCTTCTCAATTTCCTGTTCCACTATGAACCTAGGTGGGGATGAGACCTTTTCAGCAGTGATATGGATGGTTTCCTGTCTATCATCTGCCAAAGAGGGATCAGAAGTCCTTTCCGGTAACCTGGGAAATGGTATTTGGTTAGATCTATTAGTCAAAGGGGGGCACTGACTTTCCTGATTTCTGACTTCATAAAACAACAGGGGGTTTACCTCTGGGGTGGATGGTTCCCCTTCTTCTAGTTCTTCCTGAAGGCAGTCTTGGTACGAGTTCTCTGAATGAGGGTTATGTGAAATATCTTGCTTTCCAAGGGGGAAAGACCAAGGCCTTAGGTCCTCTTAGGTTTCTGAAGAAGTTGGGGAATCGGAAAGGCTAATCATTTCCCGGTAGAGGTCTTGACCAGCGCTTTCATGTGTTGGAGGGTTGGTTGGAATATCCCCCCTATATGATGTTTGGGTGAACCAACCTTTTCAAGATATTGAGTGGTATTTTTAACTTCCCAAGTCCTGTACTGCTGTCTTTTTTGTGTGAGGACATGAAAGCTCTAGACTCCCCAAGTCCAAGGTTTTTTAAATTCAGTGGTGAAGAACTTTCCAAAGAAATTTGTGTACTGGGAAAGTGAGGTTTTTCATTACCCAAATCCTTACCTGGGTTACATAGAAATCCCTCCTCAAGGCAAGATAATGAAGATGATGTGGGGTCTTGTCTGCTATTATGTTCTCCAGTAAGAATCAAATTATGGGAATCCTTCTTCTGGGACGTAGGCTGGTATTTCTCATTGGGTTTTTTCAACCTATTACTGTGGAGAAGGATGTTACTCATTAGGTCAGCATTTAGGGGTGAAAATGTTAAGGCTGTAGTTTCTGGACTGCCACAACCTTCTTTTCTCAATGGGAGAGGGATCTCTTGTGAGACTGGGATAATCAGAGATTTCATCCTTCTCCATGAAAATCCTGACTCCGATTGATCGTAATTAGAGTCAGGGTTTAACTCTGTCTCCCTCTTAGAATTACACCAACAATGTTGGAGATCCCATTTCCCAGTGGTTTGGTTCTCTGGGTTCTCACCAGCCCCTTTCTTAGAGCTTTACTGGAAGGGAGGTTCCCATAGGGTTTCAGTCACCAAGGATCCCACCAGCTTGCCTCTTTTAATCTGTATCGATTTATGGGAAAAACTCAGGAGGGCAATTTTTATCACCTTTCCGCTGGATAGGAGAGGCAATATTCTTCATTTCCTCTTCTGCCTAATCCCTCACAGAGGCATAAGATAGATAGAATTGTTGGGAACCTCTAGTCTGAGTTCTAGGGAGATGATGATTTTGGCCCTTCTGGGAATTCGGTACTCATGAGGAAAGAAAAGGTTATACGTATTTCCTTCCACCTTCTACCTAATGGGTAAAATGGCTTGGTAAGTCAAGGGGACACATTTGATTCCCATTCTATGACCTGGAAGATAAATGGTTTCTTGTTCTTGATTTCTCTGTGTATGTCCTGCCCCAACTGTGGGAAAGAAGATTGGAGCCAACCTTTTCCCCAATGTACAACTTGTGGGACTGGGTCTAGTCTTAGTTAATCTGGCAATTTCTGGGGTCCCCCAGTTGGTATCAGCTGAGCTGGATCCCAATGCAGACACCATATGTAAGGGATCAAGAGTAAGACTTGGACACCGTAGCATTTTTGGTATTGGTAAAAGACTTTTATTAATAAAACACAATATTGAACAAGGGGTTTGGGGAAATCCTACCTATTCCTAACTGTAGGAGGGGTTTCACTGCCTCAACAAAACTAAGGGACGTCTGTGTCAGTATGTCCAAATCAAAACAGTTCTCTGTCCTGTGTCCAAAATCCTAAACTGACGCTTACACACTAAACTCAATATAACGTTAAAATGGGGATGTCTTTTAGATGAACTCCTGCAGCTTCTTTCCAAGGTTCCAAACATAAAGTTCTTAAAGTGCAGAGAAGAAAACCAATAAAGTTTCCCCAGAAAGGGTCCTTCCCTTCCCCAAGATTTCTCTGGCTTTTTAATGTCACTTTAATATACTCCACACTCTCAAGGGAGTGGGGACCTTTCCTTGAATTTCCTTCAGTTTCATAGTTCGACAATGAATGCCTTACCCCATGGTTGCACCCTCCTTACTTACCTGGTGGATGGAGGCTTTTCCATCGTTGGAATGGTCACAGTCACATTGTGCGGTGGACTCTGATCTTCCAGAGAAGTTCCTGTGATGCCTCACCATTCACCTTGCATGCGCATTCACAACCAAGCAACACTTTTTCCCACCAACCAATACCTCAACTTGCATTCCTCCACCACGCTCCTATACACCGTTCTTCCTCCATTTTGTCTTTTGGTCCTCCTTCTCCTCCCTTGACCTCACTCAAACAACCCACACCTTTTTCTTTCCTGTCCTCCTTTGTAGCCTCCCGTTCACCCCTCGATTGGCTCTCTCACCCAGCTGGTCCCTCCAGCCAACCACTGACTCCTCTCTCCCCAGGGACCTGTTTACAAATACACAAGTGCATATAATGGGCAGTAAGCCCCACCCCCTTTTTGCATGCAGTCTGCCAGAGTTTGGAAATGGTGTCCCGCACAATGTATAACAAAACAGAAAGGTGATGGCTAGAAGATTTTGAATTAATCATAACCACGGGCAAAGCTCTGGGCAACCCTCCAGACCATCGTTTTTCAGCCTACCAAGCCATTACAGAAGGGAAAAACCATATGCAAATAGGCTTGGTCCTACCCCAAAAGGGGCAGTCCAGCCCGAACTGCTAAGTCACATCCCTTCTGCACGAGACCACAAGCATCCACATACATGTTTCAGCCTTGTTGGGCGTCATCAGTGAGGAGTAGCTTGGGTCTCTAGGCCCGGCAGACTCGGGACCCACGTCTGGGCATACCCGTCCCACTCAGGGTGACTTTAACAAAACAGAAAGGTGATGGCTGGAAGGTTTTGAATTAATCATAATCACGGGCAAAGCTCTGGGCAACCCTCCAGACCATCGTTTTTCAGCCTGCCAAGTCATTACAGAAGGGGAAAAAACATATGCAAATCAGGCTTGGTCCTACCCCAAAAGGGGCAGTCCAGCACGAACTGCTAGGTCACATCCCTTCTGCACGAGACCACAAGCATCCCCATACATGTTTCAGCCTTGTTGGGCATCATCAGTGAGGAGTAGCTTGGGTCTCTAGGCCCGGCAGACTTGGCACCCAAGTCTGGGCATACCTGTCCCACTCGGGGTGACTTTAACAAAACAGAAAAGTGATGGCTGGAAGGTTTTGAATTAATCATAACCACGGGCAAAGCTCTGGGCAACCCGCCAGACCATTGTTTTTCAGCCTACCAAGCCATTACAGAAGGGGAAAAACCATATGCAAATCAGGCTTGGTCCTACCCCGAAAGGGGCAGTCCAGCCCGAACTGCTAGGTCACATCACTTCTGCACGAGACCACAAGCATCCACATACATGTTTCAGCCTTGTTGGGCGTCATCAGTGAGGAGTAGCTTGAAACTCTAGGCCCAGCAGACTCGGGACCCACGTCTCGGCATACGCGTCCCACTCAGGGTGACTTTAACAAAACAGAAAGGTGATGGCTGGAAGGTATTGAATTAATCATAACCACGGGCAAAGCTCTGGGCAACCCTCCAGACCATCGTTTTTCAGCCTGCCAAGCCATTACAGAAGGGAAAAAACCATATGCAAATCAGGCTTGACCCTACCCCAAAAGGGGCAGTCCAGCCCGAACTACTAGGTCACATCCCTTCTGCACGAGACCACAAGCATCCCGATACATGTTTCAGCCTTGTTGGGCGTCATCAGTGAGGAGTAGCTTGGGTCTCTAGGCCCGGCATACTCGGGACTCACGTCTGGGCATACACGTCCCACTCGGGGTGACTTTAACAAATCAGAAAGGTGATGGCTAGAAGGTTTTGAATTAATGATAACCACGGGCAGACCTCTGGGCAACCCTCCAGACCATCGTTTTTCAGCCTGCCAAGCCATAGCAGAAGGGGAAAAACCATATGCAAATCAGGCTTGGTCCTACCCCAAAAGGGCCAGTCCAGCCCGAACTGCTAGGTCACATCCCTTCTGCATGAGACCACAAGCATCCCCCTACATGTTTCAGCCTTGTTGGGCGTCATCAGTGAGGTGTAGCTTGGGTCTTTAGGCCCAGCAGACTCGGGACCCATGTCTGGGCATACCCGTCCCACTCGAAACATATGTCTGGGGTTGCTGTTGGTACTCTTGTTCGTGTGATAATTCTGTTCCCTTGGTTCCCTCGTCTCCCCCTCCTTTTGGACTCCCCTCACCTGAGCTGCTGGAATCGTTGTCAGTAGTCAGTAAGTGCCGCCTGGTTAAGTAGTCCTGCTCTTTTCATGGGTGGATGTGCTTGTCACGCAAGGAAGCCACAGTGACCGCTAGGGAACAGCAGTCCTGCGGCTCCCTTTCCGGAATCAAGCCGGAGGAAGGGAAAAACCCAATGGGGAAGAAAAAACCCTTCGTATCACGTGGAATTTCCTCTTCACTCTTCGTAGATAAGAGATTGTTGCCAAATCGAAAGGCGATGGTGCTGGGAGGTGTAAGCACGGATCCCTGGAAGAAAGCGATGAGGAGGAATACAGCTGCCAGACAGGAACGCCCAGAGGACAACCGGCGAGGGTGTGGTAGAGCTGCGGCTCTGAGCGGAACACTGGAACCAGGCAGGAACAAGAAAGAAAAGATGACAAACCCGGAAACCGGTGTCAAGCAGAATGAACAGAAAGCAGAGAAATCCAAGGAGAGGGAAGGAGAGGCGGGTCAGGCCGGAAGGAAACGAGACCCGGGAAAACACAAGAAAAACCACCAGAAGGCAGCGGAATACAGGAGCGAGAGAAGGAAAGCTTCGCAAGAGCGACAAAGACAGGGAACTAGGAAGAGAGGCTGGGCAGTAACAGGAACAGAGGGCCGAGCCTCAGGAGCGAAAAACCCGGAAGCGGAAACATCCGACTGGGGTTGCAATGCGGTGTCCGCCGGGGAGAGGAGGTCTTTAAGCTCCCGGCGGGGACCGCCTCTGAAAGACGGAGTCGTGCACCATGACCATAGAAAGGGGACTAAAACACTCTGACCCTATGCCTCCACCCACAACGCGGAAGAAACCGCCAATCCTGGTGGCGGTGGATGACAGTTCAGAGGAAAATTGCCTAGCATTTCGGTGCTGGACTGCCCCAGGGCAGGACAAAGGCTGATATGTTTGGGATATTTCTCGTCTGTGAAAGATAATAAGCTAAAGACTCTGGGTAAGACTCTTGTAACCAAGACTCATCTCTGGCAGAGAGTCTCCCAGGATCTCCCTTGTTATTTGCATATTTCAAGTAACTTTGGGTCACACCCTAAGTTACTAGGGGAATCCAGACTTGGACCCCTTGCTCACTATTCTTAGAGAGGCACAGCTACACCCTACTGATGAGGTTCAACCAGACCGAAACACATGTCTGGGGTTGCTGTTGGTACTCTTGTTCAGAGGAGAATTGCCTAGCATTTCGGTGCTGGACTGCCCCAGGGCAGGACAAAGACTGATATGTTTGGGATATTTCTCCTCTGTGAAAGATAGTGAGCTAAAGACTCTGGGTAAGGCTCTTGTAACCAGGACTCATGTCTGGCAGAGAGTCTCCCAGGATCTCCCTTGTTATCCGCACAATGTATAGTCAGTTTGAGGGTTTGTGTAATGTTTAATGTTAATGTCTAAATTGCTGCTTTCATTCACGGACCGTGCCTCAGTCCCACTGGAAGTAAACACATAGTCTTGACCGCCGCCAATGCTACCTTGATTGGTCTGGCTTGTCCAGAAGGTTACCCTATTCCAAGAAACTAGGCTGGCCTTCTGAACCTCTGCCCACCAGGTTAGAGTTCATAAATCCATCTTAACAAATTGGTGTACGGCGGTGGGATAGGACTGAAGGTATCCAGTGTTGCACACTAGTAAAGGCATTTCAGATTACCCCTACCCAGGACACATAATGACCTGATTAGTAAGTGACTGTAAAGGCCATAGACTGATCTGGAATAATGGAAACAATTACCAATATAACCTTGAATGCTTCAAAGTCTGAAACATTGAGAAGGATGTGTACTGAGAGAGGCTTGCCTGCTCAAGGTACAAAATTAGAAATGATCCCAAGAATTATGGAGGTGCAACTCAATGCCCTAACCTCTGATGTGAGTGCAGAAGGAGGGGAAGCTGCTTCCACTGACAGAACTGACAGTTCTGTCGCTGCCCTTCATGGTGCCATTCATAGTGCCCATGATGACAAGGATGATGTAATGTCCCAAGTTTCCTCTGCCAGCTCTGATGCTGAGGCCATGTTGGAATTCAAGAAGCAAGAGTTGCTGTTTGAGCAGAAAGAGCTTGAATTTCACATGGCTAAGCCGAAGATAGAGTAGATAGAAAAACAGAAGGACAAAGATCACCAGTTGTAACTGGCCAAGCTTCAGGTTTCCAATTAATCCAACGATCTGGACATGGGTCTGGGTCGTCATCTCATCAAAGATTTCCTAAAGATCTGCTCAGTATGTATGATGAGAAGAATTACATTATGGGCTGGCTGGATGCATTTGAGCATGCATGTGAGGTTCAAGAGGTTGTAAATACTGATAAAATTGCATGGTGGCTCAGCAGACTACCCAATTCTGCCTGCAGTGCTATTATGGAGATGTCAAAAGCTGAAAGAATTGCCCAAACAGACACATTGTCTCACTGCAACTGCAAAGAAATATAGATACCAGTATTGCAATTATTCACCCACCTCGAATACAAATATGACTTATCTGGTCACAGTAGTATAAGAAGATTTAAATTGATCAGCACTTTTGTCACTTGTCTCCCCTTTGTGTGGAGGGATGCAATTGGGAGAATCATGGTTTATCATCATATTGTATCAATGTTTGTGATACTTATTATCGCTTTCTTCCTTGCTGTAGGGTCGAAGTGGTATAAGGTATACCATGCTTTACAACAGGTAGATGACACATATCATAACTACGATTAAATAATTTAGAATTATGAGACAACTAATTCTTTTTTTTATTTTTATTTCTCTTGTCTACCTTTCTTTATGTTTTTCATAATTTGTCTTTGGTTTGGATTTATCAACTGCTTTTGGGTCCATGACTCCCCATGTTTATGTCATTTGTTCTTTGGATATATGGTACAATGTAAATATCTAAATGTTATTGGTATGTGTATTTTGTTGGCTTAATTGCTGGTAAATGGTCAATTATTGGCATGTAACCCTGATGTTTCATGGTTTGTTTTGACCTGGTGTCCTCTTTTTTTTTGCCTCTCCCCCATCTAATAATTTTTTGTATGAATCAAATGTCTATGTTTTTTAATGTTACATAATATATCTTGAAACACTACATATTACATGAAACACTGGTGTACAAGCGCGATAGAAATCAAATATCAATATCAATATCTATATCTAAACACAACCTCAGAAGAAGAGCAGAAGCTCAAAACACATGTCAGGCTGACTCAGAACCTAACCTAATATATGCAATTGAGCATTAAACAAGACTTTGGACATATGCACAGTGTGAATGTATCATTGTTTATTGTGTTTGCAACTATTTAGTGGACCTATAAGGGCTGGACAACCTTCAAAAGTGCTCCATGTGAATAAACTGAAGGCTTTCATCCCAAGAGTTGAAATCGCTGCACTGCTGCTGGCTTCAGATGTTGAGGAGGAGGAGTCAGAACCTCTTCCTGACCTGTTCCAGAGCAGTCCTTCAGACTGCTCCATTGAGGGTGTCAAAGTGCCCCCTCACCTGACTTCTGTTCAACAAGAAGAAGTGAAAAGTTTGCTGAGACAGTTTTCCTCCTTGTTTTCACAAGCTCCTGGTTTGACACCTTGGTGCAAACATGACATTGACACAGGAGATAGTGTATCTACTAAAAGTATGGGATACAGAATGTCTGACAAAGTAAGGTCTTACATTAAGACAGAGGTCAACAAAATGTTGGATCTTGGAGTGATTGAACCCTCCAGTAGTGCTTGGCCCAGCCCTGTGGTTTTGGTTCCAAAGGCAGGTATCTCTGAGCTGAGGTTCTGTGTGTATTACAGGGCTCTGAATGCTGTCACCAAGACAGATGCACACCCCTTGCCTAGAAAAGATGAGCTGGTGGATACTGTGGGTGCCTTCAAATACTTCAGCACATTTGACCTCACTGCAGGCTATTGGCAAATAGCGTTTGTAGAACATGCCAAGGAGAATACAGCTTTCTCAACACAAGAGGTTCTTTACCAGTTCAGGGTAATGCCTTTTGAGTTGAAGAATGCTCCTGCCACTTTCCAGAGGCTTGTAAATCATGTCATTAATGGGTTGGATGAATGATGTCTTGCTTATCTAGATGATGAAGCATTTTTCAGTGCCACCTGGGAGGATCAAGTGAAACACCGTAGGATTGTGTTACAGACTCTTCACAAGACCCACTGGACCATAAAGGCCAGTAAGTGCCAGATTGGACAAGGTTCAGTGGTCTACCTTGGGCAAGAAGTAGTTGGAGGGAGGATACAGCCTCTACCCAGTAAAGTACAAGCATTGCAAGACTGGCCTACCCCCACTACGCAATCCCAAGAGAGAGCTTTTTAGGACTCACTGGGTAATACAGAAATGTCATGGCAGACTATGGCACCATAGCTGCCTCTCTAACTGTTCTCACAACTCCTAAGAAACCCAAGAAGGTAACTTGGTCTGAAGAGTGTCGGAAGGCCTTCAATGGCTTAAAAGACTCCTTGTGCCAGGCCCCTGTTCTCTAGGGCCTCTGATTACCAAATAGCTTGTATTATGCAGACAGATGCCTCTGACACTGGGATAGGAGTTGTACTATCACAAATAGATGAGAAGGATAAGGAACACCCTATTGGATTCATTAGTCGAAAGCTTAAGGACAGAGAGCTCAGGTGCTCCACAGTAGAGAAAGAATGTTTCTCTGTTGTGTGGGCCCTAAGGAAGCAGACACCATATCTCTATGGGACCCATTTCACTGTGCAAACTGACCATAAGCCCTTAAAGTGGCTAATAAACATGAAGGGAGAGAATACAAAGTTATTCAGGTGGTCTATAAGCCTTCAGGGCTTTGACTTCACTATTGAGCATAGGCCAGGTTTCCAACATAGCAATGCTGATGGGTTGTCCAGAATTTTTAACCGACCTGAACATGAGACTCATGCAGGGGTGGATTAATTGGTCTGGGAGGGGCGAGTGTTAGTAAAGATTCTCTTTTATGTGAAGTTTTCCCTCCAGTTGTGTACCTCCCAACTTGTTGCTGCTGTTTTAACACCATAATCTGACTTTGCCAGAGGAGCACAGCCTTCAGCTGCACCCCCTTTGGCTTTTCGCTCACTTTGTTTTGGGGAAACTGACATGCCATTAAAGACAGCCAGTACTGGGAGACTTTGTTTCCCTTAGTCCTTTCCAATATTGCAACTTTTCTGCAACATGTTACAAGTTCACAATGTACCTTACAGTACAGTGCCCTTGGGTCTTCCTGTCATTTCCAAAGACCCTAGACACCCTCGAAGGATTTTTTCAGAGAAGTGCAGATGTGCCTTGGTCAGGGCTGCCTGCAGCTTATCTTTTTGAGAACTTTTCACCCTTTCCTGCCATGCATCAGCCACTGTTTTATGGCTTTCCGTTATGTGAGGAAACTGGAAATCATATTGTTGGAAGAAGTGGACCCAGCAAGCCTGGTGGCTATTTCTGCATTCAAAATCATGTAGATATTGTACATTACGGTGGGCATGGGAGCCCCCAACAAGAGGTGACGCCATTCTTGACAGGCCATGTCAGAGTCCGGCCATTTCAGAGACAGACTTTACCTTATTTGTCTTGGAGTCCTTTGCAGCGAAGAGGTAAGGCCTGTCTCTCCAAACAGCCACTGTGCAGACCGACTGCAGAAGGCACAGTGGCCACCCAAAGAGTACTGGCCTCAAGGAAAACCCTGATTGGGGAAAAACCTTCAGGAAGGCTGCAAAGCTGGAACAGTTGAGGCAGAAACCAGGAAGTCCAGAGCACAGAGGAGAGCGACTGAATTCTCAAGTGCAAGGTCTCTGTAAGCACGATGAGGCAAGGTAGAGGCACAATGCAGTCTGAAGCTCAATTGGAGCGAGAACCAGGCAGACTTAGGGCGTTCCAAGAATGTAACAACAAAAGAGCTGGAAGATTCTTGGAGGACCATAGAGCCAAAATAAAGGTACCAGTGGAGCTGAAGGGAGGAGAAAAACAGACTGGTAGTCTTGCAAGCGAGACAAACAGCACCAGTGCAATCACGGGAGTGATTGCAACATACAGCCTACCTGACGCTGGTAGGTAATATTCCTTGTCGCACTTCCTGATGGAGCGTGTAAGCGTGCTGGCCTCAGAGCGTTGCTTGATTAAATGGGTGTCCTCTTGTAATGGGTGAAGCCTTTCCATCATTTCCGCAGGTAAGTGTTGGTGTATAACTGCCAAGGCCGATTCCGGTGGAAGGTAACCATGACAGGCCAGCTTCATGGCAAGACGTTCTTTTCCCAGGATAGAGTAATTCCTCTCTGCTGGTGGAAAAGAAGGCCACTGGATGTTCTTGGTTGCCGGAGTGCACTTGTTTTAATACTGCACCAACAGGGTAATCTGAGCTATTGGATTCCATATTGAAATGAAAGATTTCCCCATGACAGGCTTACATAATATGGGAGCTGTGATGAACAGGTTTTTTTGTTGAATGAAGGCATCATCGGCCTTTTGTGACCAGAGAAAGACCACATTTTTCTTCAGCAGTGAAGTTATGGGAGGGACTATGCAGGCAAACTGCAGTATGAGTTTCCAATACAAATTTGACAGACCTAAACATCTTTGTACTTCTTTAACAGAACAAGGCACCTTCCAGTCTAAAACTGCCATCACCTTTCATGGATCCATAGAGATTCCTTTATTGGACAATACATACCCTAAATAAGTCACTCCAAAGACATTCCAAAGAGTCACTCCAAAGTGACTCCAAAGACACACTTCTGGAGTTTCGCCTTTAGATGATTTTCTTGCAACCGACGAAGGACCTCACAGACGTGAGCATGATGGTCTTGTGCCTTCTGTAAGTAGATCAACATTTCGTTGAGATAGACGATGACCATATGCAACAACAAGTTAGACAAGACGTGGTCCACGAACCTCTGGAAGACTGCTGGTGCATTGGCCAACCCAGAGGGTATCACTTGATATTGATAGTGGCCAAATGGGGTACGGAAGGCAGTCTTCCATTCATCTCCCTCCTTGATACAGCTCAGATGGTAGGCTCCTCTCAAGTCTAGTTTCCTGACAATCCTTGCTGTGTGTACGGCTTTGACGATGTCCTGAATGAGTGGTAATGGATACCTATCCTTTTTGTGATTTGATTAAGTCATCGATAGTCTATTGTGAAGGGATTATAAAGCAAGACACAGTCAACAGATTCGATTTTTTTTATCAAAGACTTTATTGGTCTTTATGTCAGGATGGAGTAACGCCTGACTTGCCCTAAGCTAAGGTGGGATGTGCCTATCTAAAGAAACTAATGCCAGTCTATGTCATTAAGTTCAACCTAAAAACCTCTCTGTGTCAAAAATATATACTTGTCCTCACAACTAAAGCTATACAATGTTTAGGGATGCCAGAAATAAAGAAACCGTGTTCAAAGTAAGGTTCTGAGGTTCTTCCAGATCAGGCTTGGATTCAGCTTCACCTTTTACCAAGTTCAAAATAGTTCGAAATTATCTCGGGGTTCCCTCCCCCAGGTTCGACACAGTACCAAAATGTCTTAGGGTTCTCTTCCCCAAGTTCAACACAGTTCACAGAACTGCCCCAAGTGGGCAGCTCCTCCAACATAACTGCTATGAGCCTCTTGAATATTTCCAGATTTAATTTTGTAATCCTCTGCGCTCTTTTGATAACTTAAATGACTGCTTTCTTGAACTTCAGCAATCACCAAGCAGCACAGCCTTTATTTGATGGCTTCCTTGGTTCTTTCTCCAGTAGGGGCTACTCATTCTAGGCGCAGCTGTCTGATCACATGGTCCACCCATTACAGGTCACGGAACCAATAACCATTGGCACTTTTTGAAGCTCTTGCTTTCCTCCCTGGACCTGTCTCAGTAATGCACATGCATTGTAGCTTTCACAATGACAGTCTGTTGGCGTTTTCACAACTTGTATTCCAGTCAATCTGTCACTCTATGGTGTGAATCATTTTCACACTGTGCTTTCTCAATGTCCATTCAAGTTCATCAACTTGTCTTTCACATGTGTTGTTCTATTTAATTGAAGAATACTTATCATGAACTTTCACTTTGTTCATTAAATGTTTCTGAACAGGTTTTCACTGCATTCACAACTGTACATCACTCTGTATTTGCATCTTTTTTCTTATCTTTATCTTCAATTCGGTATTCAATCATTCTTGGTTTATTTCCAAAAGGTACTTTGCAGTTTGTTCAGTATTGAATAACTCTTGTAGCATGTCAAAAAGCACTTTGCAGTTTGCTCGGTATTCAATATGTTTCCCTTAGGGTTCCAAACCCCACTCTTAGGAGTTTTAGCTGAATCGCTATTTGTAAATGTCCAATTCCCACCCCTGGAGCACCCTGGTACGAGTGTTCCCTCTCTTACACTCCTCGGTACTCGGCTGCAGTCTTCTCCGGCTTCCACTTTCCTCCAGGTTAGGCGTCGGGAGCTCCAGCGAGCAGTGCTTGCTACCGGGAAACCTTGCTGCAGCAGCCTGCAACTGAATGGAGTCTTTCATGTTCCCCAGCACCAGCTGAGAACACCCGCCTCAGGCAATTGCTGGGGCTCTGGCCCTCGCACAGCCGACATGGGTCATAGCGCCTCTCTCTCCCCTTGGCAACACGCAGTGTCCTCTCTGCTGGTCCTGCTCCAGACCATTCTGCGCCTAGCAGCTACCTCCTTCATACCAGGAAGGTTCCCCCTTCTTCTCTCTTAGATTCTCATTTTATACACCTGTGGCTTTTCATTTGGTTGCTGGACATGTCTGACCTTCTATAGTCCTCTTCCTGGTCTCAGTACCCTAGTGGCGAGACTGACTAGAAGTGTGCATTACTCCTAGTTGGTTCATCCTTGTCCCAGTTGTAAAAGTATGTGAATGTGGGACAGTGGGTGTGCAGGGAAGAAAAAAAGACATACAATACCCTACGTACAAAGGTCGGGGGAGGGTAGGACTCATTCCCAACAGGGAAAGGGGATACCATGTCTCACCTGCAGACATCCTCTCCCCACCTCCCAAGTTCCCTCACTATGCATGGACGTAACTTGAGGTATCTTTCTTTGAGACAAAAAACAGGGAAGCTCAGGCAGAGGATTTAGGTTCTGCGATCAATCCATTAGCAAGATTCTCCTGTAGGTATTCCTTTAAGACTTCTTTCTCACCAGGAGATAGGATGAACATACGGTTGAAAGGAACCTCCGAATCGAGAAGCAGATCAAGGCCGCAATCATCAGTTCTATGTGGTGGTAAGGTCTTTACAGTGTCCTTCAGAAAAACATCTTGATAGACTTGACACTGTTCAGGGATCAAACAATGTACAACATGGCTAGATGAATCCTCTTTAAAAGGTTTTTCAAAAAGGAATGGCTGCCATTTTGGTTGATAAACAATTTAAGATGCAATATTCTGAGCCCTAAAAAAACTATGTGCTCTCCAATTGATGTAAGGATTGTGTGCTTCCAGTAAAGGCATGCCCAGGATAACTGGTTAATTGATTGTTTGGATCAGGTCGAAGGACAGAGACTCCCATGCTGATGAATCTTTAGAGACACTGAAATGGTGTTAGCCACTATAGGGCCACCTTCAAGCGGGCTTCTGTCCACCCCCTAAATATGAACCACCACCTTTTTTTGCTTAGTGGGTACTGTGTTGGTTGTAGCCCATGTGCTGATCAGAAAAAGTCTGGCTGCACCAGATTCAACCAAGGCCGTAGTCTCTAGTTCTCCCACTGTAGGTACATTCGGAAGAACTCTAAGTATCAGTACAGTACAAGTTGTCACCGGCTTTTCTCTTATGGAAGATAAGGGACTGACCATGTTTTCCCAGACAGTCGTCCTTCTATGGTTGTAATACATACATAGCTCTCTGGTTCTGGAACAATTCCATTCTTTAGCCGAAAGGGGTCCTCTGGCAGTACTCTGGCAGTACCGATTAGCATCGGTTTGGCCAGCTCTTCTTCCTTGACTGCTGCTTGACCTTGTACTGTAGGTACTCTGAGTTCTTCGTTTTTCTGCTCCCCTTTCTTGGAGATGGAAATTGACCTGTAAAACCATCAAAAATATGTACTGGCTTTTCAGAATTGTGAGTGCTCTTTCAACTCCACTGTAGTAGAAGTAAGTAAGTACATTTGACTGTATGCTAACCATAACATGATTAACACACCAGATCTGCTGTTTTCTCCGAAAACAAAAGGAATAATTGTGCATCAGAACTTGGATAGATGTTAGAGAGGATTAAGACATCGGATTGATGACTGCTCTACATCTCAGACATAAAGTAAAGGTACATTAAATCTACATGAAATTCAAATGTGCCTATTAAGAGTTTTGTGATGGTACATGATTTGTAAGCTTTTATGTGGTTTATCAAAACTGTGAACCCCACCATAGAAGGGAATTTCTTAACTTTTTGTTGTCAGTTTTATAGGTTAATTAACCAACCTCATTCTAAATATTTGCTGTGAAATACTGTCAGTAATACTAGAGACCTGACCAATGAAATTATGTATATTGGTTTTTCCTGATCCAGCCCCCCCGGAAGCCCTGAACGTCTGCAGAGCTGCCTGTCCCACGTGTAGGGGGAAGCTCTGGCAGGCAGAGCCCAGCAGAAGAGGCACATTGTAGCACAGTCCTTTTCACCAGGCCCTGCTCGGCCCACGATTTGCATAAATTCGGGCCTCACCCCCAGCCAGCAGGCCCAGTCGGAATGCAAGCAGGCCTGGTGCAGTGTGCCCACTGGCCTGCCAGCCCCGACGGGTCCATGGCCTTCCTGGGCCGACAGGTCACCCACTTAACAAGAGTGTTTCAGGTGGGGTGCCCCACAGCAGGACACGGCAATGCCATGAAGGCAAGGCCCGACCGTAGCCAGCCGATCCCACCCCCAGATCCACTGCCCACCCCTAGGAGCTGGCTGGGCCTTCTTAAGGTTGGAGGGCCTGGGCGCGAAAACTGAGCCAGGGCAGGGTGGCTTCAAGAACAACAGGGGCACTTGATATCATGGGGCGCACAAGTCTGGGGTTAGGCGCCTGTGCACTTCACCCCTCCAGTGAATGCTGGCCCTCTTGACTGCAACACAATTCTGCTACAAGACCAGGGGCTCTGTGTGCAACCAACCTACTCACACACGTGACTTTTTCTTTCTTTCACCAATACATCAGGGATGTGGGCCCATGAGCTGCTCAGGGCTGGCCCTCATGATTGCAGCAAAAGAAACTCTGCTACAAGACCAGAGGCTCTTTGTGCAAACAACTTAACTTTTTCTTTCTTTCACCAATAAATCAGGGGAAAGTTGCAAGCAAGAGGGCAGGGGCTGGGCCCATTCTGGAAGCCCTGCTAAGCGAGGTTGAGAAGGCAGGCACTGACCCAGCCCAGCCCTCCTGGAAGCCATGACCAGGTTAATTTATTTATGCAAGGTTTGTCGGATACAGGTATGCGACAAACCTTGCATAAATAAATAAATCAGCCAGGTCCATGTATCCGAGAAACCTTTCATAAATAAATAAATTAACCGGGTCGTGGCATAGGACTGTAACTGCCTCTGGTTAGTTACAGTCCTCTGCCACGACCAGGTTTATTTATGCAATGTTTGTCGGATACAGGTACCCAACAAACATTGCATAAATAAATAAATCTGCCTCGCGGGCCACATAAAATGGCTTGGAGGGCCGAATTGTGGCCCGTGGGCCGTATGTTGGACAACCCTGCTCTATATCATGCATTAATTTACAAAGTCAATTTGCTTGTGCACTTGATTTATTTTCCTGATGACAGCCGACACGTGTTTCGACACTTGGTCGTTTTCAAGGCTGTTAATTACGCTAAATAACGTTTTGATGTATATTTCACAACATATACGTGCAGGATTGCAAATCAGATTGCAAAAAAAATAAATCAAAATAATGTTACATACCAGTAATGGGTAGGTGTTTAGAACATAGAGGACATAGACAAAGGTATAGTCTCATTAGGAAGTCCACATAATTCCTACTGTTCATTACATCATTATCAAAAGTTACAGTAACTAGTGCTCATTAGCACCTGGTCAATACATCCGCAATTTTGTGAATAAAATGATGTGCCCGGGTACTGCTGGAGTGATTTTGTGACGCACCACATAGCCCATGCCAGGTAGTTTTCATATAAGAAATAGTTATTGCTGTTACACAAGATGGTAGCCTTGTTAATGTTATGTTTAGCTAGAATTAAACTTAAATATAATTAAAATTGATGACATGCAGTTTCAGGTGCCACCCAATTGCTGCATTGCAGCGTGATTATCATATCTAATAATTAAGAGAAAACTTACCAACTATTCTTGGGTGCAATTACCTGTTGGTATGTAAGAGTAATTCCAATTAGGTTGGGGCTTTTTTTTACTAAGTATGGTGTCAAATTGGGGTCACTTACCCACGCTGGTTGCTACGACAAATCTCTAGGGTCCAATAAACTCATGTATTTTTCTATGTGATTCCTTCTGGTATAATTCTTCTCAGAGTACTGCAGGTTAAGTATATTGTGTTGTTGGACCGGATCTCTAGGAACTGTCATATTTGGTTAGTATAGTTATCCCATCAGGAAACAAGAAGCGCTTACCTCCGGGCGTCCTATTAGGTTCTGCACCAGGCAAAAGTGTCTGTTAGTTGGGCTTTTCTAGCCACATCTCAATACTGTAAGACATAAGTGTGTAACTGAATAGTGCGACAGGTGTCATGATAATATCTACCTTAAAAAAATCTATCCCATTGGTAATGTTCTTTAATGTTGCTCAGTGCTTTTTTACAGCTTTGCTATAGAGCATGACAAAACAATGTTAAATTGCTAGTTTTAGGAGATTCCTAATGTTGAATTTCAAGAAACTGCCCCCATCCTGCTTACCTTAATAGGTGTGAACCCAATCCTTTGCGATAGTTCCTGGCCACCACGCAAGCATATGGCACGTCGGCACCATTGCGATTGTATGTTTATATTCTAGGAAAAATAAAGAGGTGATGGCTGGAAGGTTTAGAATTAATCTTAACCTCTGGCATTGCTCTGGGCAACCTTCCAAACCATTGTTCTTCGCCTGCCAAGCCATTGCAGAAGGGGAAACACCATTTGCAAATCAGGCTTGGACCCACCCCAAAAGGGTCACTCCAGACCAAACTGCTAGGTCACATCTTCTGCACTATACCACAAGCATCCCCAAACATGTTTCGGCCTTGTTGGGCCTCATCAGTGAGGAGTAGCTTGGGTCTCTAGGCCCAGCAGGCACGGGACCCACGTCTGGGCATACCCATCCCACTCTGTGTGACATAGCAAAAACAAAGAGGTTATGGCTAGAAGGTTTAGAATTAATCTTAACCTCTGGCATTGCTCTGGGCAACCCTCCAAACCATCGTTCTTCGCCTGCGAAGTCATTACAGAAGGGGAAAGAGCATATGCAAATCAGGCTTGGCCCCACCCCAAAAGGGGCAGTCCAGCCCGAACTGCTGGGTCACATCCCTTCTGCACAAGACCACAAGTATCCCCAAACATTTTTTGGCCTTGGTAGGCCTCATCAATGAGAAGTAGCCATGCCCGTGGTTATGATTAATTCAAAGCCTTCCAGCCATCAACATTTTGTTTTGTTTATATTCTAAGGCCTGCGTGTGACATCACACGCACAGGCGTGTGACATCATTGTGATGTGACGCGCTTTGTTGCGCCTGATGTTGGCTTTGAATTTGAATATGAAAATGAGTAAAATGCCATTAATTATTGGTGGTTTGATACTGCCAATCATTTTCTAATTTTTCTCCATGGTTTGCAATAACATATTCTCTTATCAAGTGTTACTGATGAGTGTGCTTTGCGTAAAAGCTTGGCTTCACTCTTAGTACTTGTTCATAATTAAGAGCACTGTTACCAGATTTCATGTCATGATGTGCAGCTGCGCTTGTCTTGAGTCTTGATGGCGTGAGCTGAGTCTCAGGAGCAAAAAGTGTATCTTCCTTAAAAGTGGATATCGCGTTGTGCAAGGTGTACTACTTTCAAACCGATGAATGGGTGAATCAGGATGAATAAGTACTGGCCTGTGAATGTAATCACTTGAGTTGTGATTGATTGTTGTTTAACATGCATATCTATGCTGCACTAATCTGGCAAGACTAATGGGTGAATCTGGATGAATAAGTGCTCGTCCGTGAAAGTAATCACGTGTGTTGCAAATTATTGCTATGTCACATGCATGTCTGTATTGCGCAAACCTGGCAAGGCTAATGAGGTGCCACACCCAAATCTCCAAATGGTATGCCATTATCAACATCTGCATAACTTGGTCCAATATCTTAATATTTACAGGAATACAGTAATTTCATGTTCAGTATTGAGTCCTTGTTTAACACACCATAAATAGCATATACACTTTGATTCCATTTGTTGCAGTTTTAATTTCACATCCCCTCCTCTTTTGCCACTCTTAGCCCTCATAAGGCCTATGAATCTTAAGTCATTCTTATCTGCCATCTGATGGCATTCCTGCCAATGGGTTGCCAATGGCAGCTGGTCATCTAGTACTACTCAGACTAGCCATGTGTTCTCTGATCCTAATTCGTAGTTGCCTAACGGTACTTCCCACATACAATTTCTTGCAAACACAAATAATGGCATATACCACAAAATTCCTTCTACAATTGATGAAGTCTCTGATCTTAATGTTTGTACCCTCTTTGTCAGTATATACCCAACAGTCAATCAGGGTAATTTATGGAATAAATGTGGGCCGAAATCGGGCATTTGTGTGTGTATTTGTGCATACGTATTCATGGAACACATTGCGCGTGGCTTACCTGAGACCTGTGCTGAATCTGTGCGGGTCCAACACATCACTGCGACACCACAAACACCTTGTGTGACACGGCCAGCGAAGGCGCACACCGTCCAGCGCACACACCTAAAAACGGGGTGGAACACATGAAAAATGGGGAACAATACGCAAAAATGTGGGCGTTACGGGAGAAGCACCACAGTAAAATCCTCACAACGCCCACACGTGCGCTAACAACACGTAGTCATAGAATCAAACAGGGCTCGACGGTGTGCGACAAAAGACGCGCAAACCCGGAAACACGTACGCCATGCGAAAGCAGGCAGTAGAGCCCCCGCGCCCCAAAGCCAATGCATAAAAGTACATGCAAACAACAAACACGCGTATACAGCTACGATTAATGTACCATTCCTCGCAGTAGTGATTGTGGGACACTGCAGGAGGAGGAGAATAGCCAGGCCCCACATTTTTTTACCCAGGACCAGCCTTTTTGGGATGCCTGATGACCAGGTCTATGGCAGGTATAGGTTTCCACCTCATATCATCGTAGACCTGGTCACTGAGTGGGAGGATGACCTCACATCACCCACCCTGGGCTCCCAAGCAATGAGCCCCTTGGAAATGTTGCTCAATGTACTGTATTGCCATAGTTGGGGGCATCTTACAGCCCACGCAGTCACGTTGCCTACACCAAGTGTTGGTAATCATGACTGCACATCCCTCAGTCCGTAGGCACATATATATGCCCAGAACACCCGCAGAAAGGCAGGCCATGGTCCAGGACTTTTACAGGGTGGCACACTTCCCCAAAGTGCTTGGTGCCATTGTTTGTACCCATGTGGCCCTACGTCCACCTACGGCCACCAAGCACATCTATCGATATATACGACAACACACACGTCAATGAGTTCACGAAGGACATCATTCATAAAGTATTGGAAGGCTGCTGGTGCATTGCACAACCCGAAGGGCATCACCTGGTATTCGAATAACCCATACTTAGTGCGAAAAGCAGTCTTCCGTTCGTCGCCCTCTTTTACACGTACCAGATGGTATGCCCCCCGGAGATCTAACTTAGTGTATATGCAAGCGTCCTTCACTTGGTCTAGTAGTTCAAGGATCAGAGGCAATGGGTATCAGTTCTTAACAGTTATCTGGTTCAATTCGCGGTAGTCTATGCACGTTCTGAGGTCACCTTCCTTTTTGGGCACGAAGAACAAAGCTGAAGATGCAGGGGACTTGGATGGGCGAATGAAGCCATTAGCAAGGTACTGGTCTAAGTATTGTCGTAGGTGAAGGTTCTCAGTTTCCGTAAGGGCGTAGATCCTGCTACAAGGGGGTTGTGCACCGGGTATGAGATCGATTTGACAATCGTACGATCTGTGAGGTGGTAAGGTGTTTGCCTGTTCTTTTTGGGAGACATCCTGGAATTCTTGATATTCTGGAGGTAGTTGCACGACTGCTGTGGTTACTGTGGCCAGGCCTGCGTTCAGCTTTTTCTTTGGGTAACAGGTTTGTGCACAATCCGGGAAGGTTATTCCCTTCTCTCGCCAATCAATACAAGGATTATGTGTTTCCAACCAAGGTATCCCCAGTATTATTTGGAACTGTGGGGCTTTGATTAGATCAAACACAATAGTCTCTCGATGCTCATCCTGACCCAATAGTGTCATCTCTGTGGTGGAATGAGTTACAGGCCCAGAGGCAATTTCAGTTCCATCGACTGTGGTGATGACATCTGAGGTGGTTTTTCGGCAGAGAGGTAGATTCATCCTGGAAGCCAATTCGTAGTCCACATAGTTTCCTATGGCCCCGCTATCAATGTATGCCCTTACTGCGTGCATACGCGATGGCTGCCTTGGATCTACGAGGACCATTGGTATGATGAAATACGAGGTCTGAGTATCCTTCTTCAAGCACGGCAAGCGGACCTCTATGCTTGTCGGGCGTGGTCGTTTCCCGAGTTTGACTCCATATGGCTTTTATCAGCAGCTCCTACCACCTTCTTGGGTGGTTTTACAGGGCAATCCCATAGGAAATGCCCAGAAGTTCCACAATATAGACACAATTGCATTTGCCATCTCCTTTCTCTTTTTTTCTGGGTTAAGTGTCCTTTAACCCCTCCGATTTTCATGGGTTCTGAAGCATCTGCTCCTTTGGGGTTAGCGTGGGTTTTGACCAACACCCGATTCTCAAACTTAGCTTGATCAGCCTTTCTGTTCTGAAGTCTGTGATCTAACTGGACCACTAAGTCTATATATTCAGCGCAGTCTTGAGGTCGGTTCACGACTTGAGCCAAGACATCCTTGAGTTCTCCTCGAAGCCCTCGCTGAAATAACGTGATTCGTTTTACCTCCGGCCATCCAGTTTCGACTGTCAAACTATTAAAGGTCGCAATGTAGGACAGAAGGTCCTGGTTATCCTGTCGTAGGGACAAAAGTTTGTTATCCAGGGCCTGTCCTTGGGAGTGCCGGGAAAATAGTCTTTCCATGCTCATTTGAAAGCCCTGAAAATCCCAAAGAATTGCGTCATCCTGAGTAACTAGTGGGATTGACCAATCAGCTGCACTGCCGCTGAGATCTGACAATACAAAGGCTACCTTGGCTTGATCGTTTGGGAAGGCTCCAGGTCTGCATAAAAAGGGCAAGCGGCATTGGTTCATAAACACAAGGAACCTTTTAGGGTCCCTGGGAAAGCGTTCGGGCGGAGCTAATGGAATAGTTCCTGGTAGGTTTATTTGCACAGGGTTACTCGATGACACAGGAGCTGGATTTCCTCCGGGTCCTGGTAGGGGTGCTTGTCCAGCCTGGCTTTGCGGTAGTTGCATAGCAAGGTCATCAGTTCGCTCCTTTGACAAAATCACTTCTCTCCTAAGAGCATTGGTTTCTTGACGGGCGGAATGCACTTCAGCCCTCAGTTCCCCTAGTAATTGGGCCAATTGGTCAGTTTCTGAGGTATCCATAACGCCCGGGTGGGAATTTGTGGGTAGGCTTCACATTCTGTTACGCTCACCTGGCTCCCACAGGGGCGTCGATCTGAACTGGACAGCTGCGGTCTCTACCAATGTGACGCGTAGTGCCAAGATGACGGACTGGACTGGCCCACCTAGCTTCGTTTGCTTGGCCCGTAGGAATATTCTTCTGGAATGGAGAAAGGGAATTAACCACCCGTGGAGTTGAGCGTTAACCACCTCCACCCTCGCTGTTCTCCCCACTGATCACCTTTGATGTCCCCTCTTATAGTCTCACCTGATGGTTTGGAAAGATGAGCTTTCCATCCAGCATTGAGCGCAGGGGCGCGTAGATAACCAGTTGCTTCACTGGCTTGAAGGAATTGGTGAGTTCCAGAACAATATTGACTCAGAGATTTCCGGCAAGACGCTGTAAGTATGTAGTTCGTAAGAGTTCAAATGTCTGACTTTCACTCTTGTCCGATTCCTTGCAGGTTGCAGCTTGACCCTAGCGAAGAGTTCCTCGTGGCAACCGGTAATATTCAGGTAAGGATTTGTATTATCCAACACAGTTCGATAAAATAATGTCAGTATGTAACCTGTTGGTTTCTTCCTTATTCAGGCGCTGAGAGAAGGTATGAAGTCTCGGGGAATAATGCCTCCGGCGGTAAAATCAAGTAAGTCTATTGTGGTGAGGAGGTTTCCCCTTGTTTGTACCTTTGTTTCACCTTGCTGTCCTTGTGTTCCCCTTAGGGGCCGGGGTACGGCGAGGATGCAGTGGAGGCTGCGCCGACCCGTGAAGAGGAATACTATGTCATGATGCCTACCCCCAGGCATCCGGACCAAGCCCATCAGCCCCGGGAGCAGGCATCTAGACATTTAGTAAAACCTCAGCAGCCCCGGCTAGGGGCTATCTGGGTTCAGTCCTGGCACCTTAGGCGCCAGGCTCATAGTCATTACTTACCTCAGGCAGACCATGCTGCAAATGACTCCAATCCAACATGAAGCCTGAAAGGGACTATTTTTCTACAGGGACTATTTTTTACTCGGGTGTGGTTCTAGGGACTTCTTACCTGGGACTACTTTTGAGGCTATTTAAACCACGCCCGACCAGCAACACATGCTTTGCGTTATTCTGCATCCAGCAGCGTAACGCTCACCGTGCCTGCAGCCTGCATCCAGTCTTCTGCCACGCCCGCCTCGAATCCGGAGCTCCTAAAACTAAGAGGAAAGAAAGGGACAAGGTTAGAAAACAAACTTATTTCTATTCCACACCTGATTCTGGATCCATCTCGTCTCCGGACCTGTAAAGAACATCATTTCAGCTGCAGCGCCGCGCTATACTCACCAGTCTTCACAGCATCCTTCGGGTCGGCGCTGCCTCCATCATTCCTTCGCCGAACTTCGGCACCTAGGAGACAAAAGAAAACCACAAGGTGAGCCGAGGGAACCAACAAATATAATTCTTACCACCATAGACTTACCTGATTTACCACTGAAGGCATCCTTTTGTGACTCTCCATATTTTCACGTGCCGCATCTGTAAAGAGAGACAAAACAACACATTTTCCACGTGCAACATTTACCGGACAGCGCCGGGTAATACAGACTCTTACCTGAGCGCCACCAGCTGCCACAAGAGCATCTTTTCAGGAGCCAGCTGCAAGACAAGAAAGGAAGGGGGGGAACAAGAGTGAACATCGGACATATTGAACTCTATGAACTTAATACTTACTGGTCCTCACCAGGAACCTCAGAGTCAATACTCTCCGGAACTCTCCCGAGCCTTCAAACCAGTGAAGTAACTGGAATTGACGCACCCCAGAAAATCCACACAGGATGGAGAGCTCATCTTTCAAGAATATAAGGTGAGATTGCTGTTAGGGCTTTTCGGAGGTGATTAGTTGGGGAGGACTGTGGGGTGCCATCACTTGAATCCACAAGTGGCTAAATCCAGCTCTCCACTTGCAGGAGAATATTTCTATGGGTTAAGCAGACAAGATTAGGAGGGCAGATCCAGTCAGTCATCGCTGCACTACGCATCACGTGGGTGGAGACCGCAGCTGGCCAGGTCCGACCGACGCCCCTGTGGGAGCCAGGTGAGCGTAACAGAACGCGAAGCCTATCTACAAATCCCCACCCGGGCGTTATGGAAACCTCAGAAACCGACCAACTAGCCCTATTGTTAGGAGAACTTAGGGCAGAAGTGCACTCCGCGCGCCAAGAGACTAATGCCTTCAGGAGAGAACTGATTGTGTCAAAGGAGCGCACTGATGATCTTGCTAGACAATTACTGCAAAACCAAGCTGGGCAAACACCATTACCTGGATTCGGGGGGAATCCAACTCCTGTTTCATCGAGCAATCCTGTGCAAGTGGTTCTACCAAGGAGCATTCCTTTAGCTCCACCCGAACGTTTTGCTGGGGACCCAAAAAAGTTTGCCGTGTTTATGAACCAATGCCGCTTGCACTTTTTATGCAGACCTGGAGCTTTTCCGAACGACCAAACCAAAGTAGCCTTTGTACTATCATATCTTAGTGGCAGCGCAGCGGATTGGTCAATTCCATTAGTTAACCAGGATGACCCTCTTCTTCGGGGTTTTCAAGGTTTTCAATTGAGCATGGAAAGACTATTTGCCAGACATTCACAGGGACAGGCCCTGGATAACGAACGTTTATCATTACGACAAGGTAACCAGGATCTACTAACCTATATTGCCACTTTCAATAGGTTAGTGGTGGAAACCGGATGGCCAGAGGTAAAACGAATTACATTATTTCATCGTGGACTTCGGGGTGAACTCAAAGACGTTTTGGTCCAAGTTGTGAACCCACCTCAGGATTGTGCAGAATATATATACTTAGTGGTCCAGTTAGACCACCGACTTCAGAATAGAAAGGCTGATCGAGCTAAGTTCGAGAATCGGGTATTGGTTAAACCCAATGTTACCCTCAAAGGAACAGATGTATCAGAACCAATGCAGATCGGGGGGGTCAAGGGACCCTTAACTCAAAAGGAAAGAGAAAGAAAACGGCAGATGCAATTGTGTCTGTTCTGTGGGGCCTCAGGACATTTTCTACGGGATTGCCGTATAAAAACATCTAAAAGAGTAGTCGGAGTTGCTGATAAAAATCAAACAGAGCCTGATTCGGGAAACGACTATGCCCGACAAGCGTAGAGGTCCGCTTGCCGAGCTTGAAGAAGGATACTCAGACCTCGCACTTCATCATACCAATGGTCCTTATAGATCCAAGGCAGCCATCACGTATGCACGCAGTGAGGGCATACATTGATAGCGGGGCCATAGGAAACTATGTGGACCACAAGTTGGCTTCTAGGATGAATCTATCTCTCTGCAAAAAGACCACTTTGGATGTCATCACCACAGTCGATGGAATTGAAATTGCCTCTGGGCCTGTAACTCATTCCACCGCAGAGATGACACTATTGGGTCAGGGTGGGCATCGAGAGACTATTGTGTTTGATTTAATCAAAGCCCCGCAGTTCCAAATAATACTGGGGATACCTTGGTTGGAAACACATAATCCTTGTATTGATTGGCGAGAGAAGAGAATAACCTTCCCGAATTGTGCACATACTTGTCACCCGAAAAAAAACCTTGAACCAAGGCCTGGCCACAGTCGCTACTCCAGTTGTGCAGTTACCTCAGGAATATCAACAATTCCAGGTTGTTTTCCAAAAGGAACAGGCAAACAGCCTACCACCTCACAGATCATACGATTTTCAAATCGATCTCATACCCGGTGCACAACCTCCATGTAGTAGGATCTATGCCCTTACGGAACCCGAAAACCTTCACCTACGACAATACTTGGACCAATACCTTGCTAATGTCTTCATTCGTCCATCCAAGTCCCCTGCATCTTCAGCTTTGTTCTTCGTGCCTAAAAAGGAAGGTGACCTCAGAACGTGCATAGACTACCGCGCATTAAATCAGATCAGGGTTAAGAACCGATACACATTGCCTCTGATCCCCGAATTACTAGACCAAGTAAAGGACGCTTGCATCTACTCTAAGATAGATCTCCGAGGGGCATATCATCTGGTACGTGTAAAGAAAGGCGACGAATGGAAGACTGCTTTTCGCACTAAGTACAGGTTATTCGAATACCAGGTGATGCCCTTTGGGCTGTGCAATGCACCAGCAGCCTTCCAGTATTTTATGAACGATGTCCTTCGTGAACTCATTGTCGTCTCTGTTGTTGTATACATAGATGATCTTCTAGTGTACTCCTCTTCAGAATCAGACCATGTGAAGCACGTTCGTGCAGTCCTTGAGAAACTATGCCAGCACAAGTTATATGCAAAATTGGAAAAATGCGTTTTTCATGCTACAGAAGTTGAATGTCATGATCTCTGCTTCCAAAGGGTCAGAACTTACCCAACTCCCTTGGAAGCAGACCCATAACCCCGGTTCCGGGTGCCGGCCAGTCCCAATTGGGACCTTTTGGACCCTGTCCTGGCGCCAGTGGCATCAGGCTCATAAATATGCCCAGTCCCAGCGCTGGAAGCGCCGGGCTCATAATGCTTGGGTGGACTTACCTGCAGCAGACCATGCTGCTTACTTACCTGCCAGTTGAGCCCCTGATCCTCTTCTGTTTGGGACTACTTTTCCTGTTGGGTGGGGCAGGAGCCACTCCCTAGGTTCAGAACAATGGAACTCTTCTGGAAAGCAGGAACTCTTTTCTTACCTAGGCGAGGCCGTGGAAGGAGACACCTAAGCACTACAGGAGGCTATTTAAACCACACCCGATGGATGAATCTTGCTTTGCGTTATTCTGCATTCTCTGCAGCAGAACGCTCACCGTGTCTTCTGATCCTGTGCCTAAGGGAACAAAGGCTTACCATCCTGGAATCCAGTCTTCAGCAGCACCTATAAAGACAAAGAAAGAACAGGTTAGCACTACGGTCTTCAGTGGCAGCGCATCTCTTACCTGGTCCAGCGGCTGTCACCAACGCCTCGCGCTGCATACCTGCATCTGAAAGACAAAGGCTTACCGGCTCTTCGCACGCTCCGGAGGACTTCAACGCTGCATCCCGCATCTGAAAGGCAAAAGAAGGTGCGTTTAGAGACATTGGGCAACTTTGCTACTCACGTGCCATCACTCCTTCCCACGCCGAAATCAGCGGGTATCCCAGCACCCTTCAGCTTCTCTAAAGCTCCAAACTTGTACCTGCAAGGTAAAAGAGACAGTTAGTGCGCATCGTGAAGCAGGCAACAAGCGCTCACTTACGTGCTTCCAAGCGCTTCTATTCCTCACGCGGGTTCGATCCTCAACTCTCTTCAGCCCGCCATCCGCCATCGCCGGAAACCTGCAAAACAAGAGGTATCATTACAAAAGAACTTTACATAAGTCAAAAGCCATACTCACGTGCTCCTCGGCACCGCTCCACAGCAGCTACGCCTTACGCACTTAAAGACTTTTAAGACATTTGAAGTGCCCAGAACTTACCGTTCGTGCAGTAAACGACGGACAGCAGTCCTCTGAGGTCAAGAGGCCTGCACCCTTATCCAGTGAAGAAACTGGTTACGGCACCCTGCCCCCGAGGCAGATGGAGAGCTCGGCGTTCACCTACCTAAGGTGAGATCGTTAACCTTTGGGGTCCTACAGGAGAAGAGAAAGGGAAGAGGAGAGAGGCACCCAATAACCCCAGTTCATTAATCCCATATTTTCTATCTGCAGACATCTTACTCTCCGAGTCAGACACACAGTGCACAGAGGTCCAGCCCGAGGAACCAACCGTGTGTTACACATCACCTTTGAAGACACGGCATTCACCCAGTCAAGACCGGCGCCTCTGCGGGACTCAGGTGAGCGTTACATTGAATTCCTTGGATTTATCCTGACTCCAAAAGGAGTCCGAATGGATTCTCGAAAGGTGGATGCAATTCTCAAGTGGCCATCACCCAGTTCAGTTAAAGGGGTACAAAGCATGCTCGGATTTGCTAATTTCTACCGCAGATTCATTCCGGATTTCTCACATGTTGTACACCCTATCACAGCACTTTTGCGAAAAAACAAACGCTTCTTGTGGACCGAAGAAGCTGAAAAGGCCTTCCAAGAGCTGAAAGCAAAATTCACGTCTGCACCTGTCTTAAAGCATCCACGCCCAGCACTTCCATACATAGTTGAAACTGATGCATCCAGTTTAGCCATGGGAGCTGTCCTGTCCCAGAAGGATCCTGAAACCGGTCAACTTCACCCAGTAGCATTTTGGTCCGGAAAGTTCTCGGCACCCGAGTTAAACTATGCGGTTACCGATAAAGAATTATTAGCCATCAAATCCGCCTTCAAGGCTTGGCGGCATTATCTTCTCGGTGCCAGGAATACCATTACGGTAATCACCGATCGCCGGAACTTGCAGTATTTAAAAACAGCCAAGGCCCAATCGTCGCATCAACTTCAATGGGCATTGTTCTTTGCCGAGTCCGATTTCGTGATCACTTATTGACCAGGTTGTAAAAATGGCAAGGCAGATGCCTTATCCCGAATAGGGATGGGAGAAGCATATGCGAACCCAGAACCGGTGCCTATAATTTCAGAACAAAGAATTCTTGGCATAACCACTCTACAGACACTAGAGGATATTCAAGTCAAGATCCAACAACTCTTCGATCCAACAGCCCTGCAGGACTGGGTGAAGAAAGGCTGGGACTACTCAGTCATCAATGAACTACCTTATTATCAAGGGCGACTATTTCTACCACACAAGGAACTACAAGAACTAGTCATGTCCAATTATCATGACACCCTGATGGAAGGACACCCAGGTATCGCAAAAACTGAAGCTAAAATTAAGAGACAATTCTGGTGGCCCACTTGGCGAAAAGATGTAAAGTCAATTGTAATGCCTTGTGGCATTTGCGCCCAAAACAAAAGTCTGAAGAAAAAACCAGCTGGCCTCTTACAACCTTTGGATATTCCACCTACACCATGGCACACCTTATCGTTAGACTTTATTACAGATCTACCTCCATGTAATGGATTTAATACCATTCTAGTTATTGTGGATCTTTTTTCCAAGATGGCCCACTTTATTCCTCTAAAGGGATTAATTCTTCTGCTTCAATTCTGGCCAAGGAGTTCCTCGAAAACATTGTTCGAATACACGGATTTCCTTCCGTATTTGTCTCTGACCGAGGTAGCCAATTCATTTCACATTTCTGGAAGAAATGTTGTCAACTGGCGCAAATCGACGTGAGGTTATCAACCAGTCACCATCCCCAGACCGATGGTCAGACGGACAGGACCAACCAGACCCTTGAACAGTACCTACGTTGCATGCTACACCAGACCCAAAGTAATTGGAAAGATATTTTATGGATTTCCGAATATGCATACAATAACTCTGTACATTCAGGAACGGGACAAAGCCCCTTTTATACCATATATGGACATCACCCTCGAACCTCAGAACTAGATTCACCTCAGCATTTCGAAATGCCTACAGTTGGTCATTTGCATTCTACTATTACACAAGACTTTAAAGAGGCAACTGAAACAAGCAAAAGAGAAATATAAGAAAAATGCTGATCAACATAGAAGTGAAACTCCACAATACCAGATTGGGGATCAAGTTTGGCTGGCTACAAAACACATACCTCTGAAGGGGACTCAGACTTTTAACCCTAGATATTTGGGACCTTACACTATTAAGGCCATTATCAACCCGGTAGCCGTCAAATTAGAATTACCCTATAATATGCGCATTCATCCTGTCTTTCATGTTTCACTTTTAAAACCAGTTCAACCAGGAACAAGATTAACCAAACCACCCGACCCCATCTTGATAGATGGAGAACCTGAATTTGAGGTAAAAAATATCCTGGACTCCAAGATCGTTAAATCAAAACTTTTTTATTTAATCGATTGGAAGGGCTACGGACCACAAGAAAGGTCATGGGAACCTAGTGACCACGTCCATGCACCTCGGTTGGTGAAAAGATTCCATCGGAACTTCCCAGACAAACCAGGGCCAAGGGGAAGAACAACTTTAGGAGGGGCCTTGGGGGGAGTGCTGTCATGATGCCTACCCCCAGGCATCCGGACCAAGCCCATCAGCCCCGGGAGCAGGCATCTAGACATTTAGTAAAACCTCAGCAGCCCCGGCTAGGGGCTATCTGGGTTCAGTCCTGGCGCCTTAGGTGCCAGGCTCCTAGTAGAAATCAGTCCTGGCGCCTAAGGTGCCAGGCTCATAGTCATTACTTACCTCAGGCAGACCATGCTGCAAATGACTCCAATCCAACATGAAGCCTGAAAGGGGCTATTTTTCTACAGGGACTATTTTTTACTCGGGTGTGGTTCAAGGGACATCTTACATGGGACTACTTTTGAGGCTATTTAAACCACACCCGACCAGCAACACACGCTTTGCGTTATTCTACATCCAGCAGCGTAACGCTCACCGTGCCTGCAGCCTGCATCCAGTCTTCTGCCACGCCCGCCTCGAATCCGGAGCTCCTAAAACTAAGAGGAAAGAAAGGGACAAGGTTAGAAAACAAACTTATTTCTATTCCACACCTGATTCTGGATCCATCTCGTCTCCGGACCTGTAAAGAACATCATTTCTGCATGCGCCGCACCTCCAGCTGCAGCGCCGCGCCATACTCACCAGTCTTCACAGCATCCTTCAGGTTGGCGCTGCCTCCATCATTTCTTCACCGAACTTCGGCACCTAGGAGACAAAAGAAAACCACAAGGTGAGCCGAGGGAACCAACAAATATAATTCTTACCACCATAGACTTACCTGATTTACCACGGTGGTAAAATCAGGTAAATCTATGGGGGGTAACTAATATTGCCTCTGTTTATTCCCATGGCTCACCTTGCTGTTCTTGTGTTTCCCTTAGGTGCCGGAGTGCGGCGGGAACATGCCGAAGGATGCGGTGGAATGTGAAGATGTTAAGAAGGCCGGTGAGTTCAGCGCGGCGCTGCTGCAGGCGAGGCAACGCGCATAAAATAACTTCTTTCTTCCAGCTCGAAGGCGCGGTGGATCGGGAATTCAGGTAAGGATCAAAGGTATTGCTCTTGTTCTAACCTTTTCTCCTTCTTTCTCCCTTTTTCTAGGAGCTCCAGACTCGAGGCGGGCGTGGCAGAAGACTGGATGCAGACTTGCAGGCACGGTGAGCGTTACGCTGCTGGATGCAGAATAACCCGAAGCGTGTGCTGCTCTTTTGGCGTGGTTTAAATAGCCTCCAAAGTAGTCCCAGGTAAGTATTCCTCCCCAGCCCCACCCGAGTAAAAAAATAGTCCCTAGGTAAAGTAGTCCCTTCCAAGCCTCTCTTGGCTTAGATCTCTTGCAGCATGGTCTGCATCAGGTAAGTTTGCAGCATGGTCTGCATCAGGTAAGTTTTAATCTTGAGCCTGGCGCGTATGGCGCCAGGACTGATTTTCCATATGAGCCTGGCGCCATAGACGCCAGGACTGCACCCAAATAGCCGCTAGCATGGGGTTGTTGGGCTTGCTTGGAATAACTTGATGCCTGCTTCCGAGGTTGCTGGACTTGGTCTGTGTCCCCAGGGGTAGGCATCATGACAGCGTGTGGGTGCAGTGCAGTACACGTGTACGGCATCAACTATCATTGAGAACACAGAGGCAGTAATGTAAATGTCGTGGACTGATGGCAGTGCAATGGCAAGTGCAGTTATTATGTGTAAAGTGTTGTAGTGGGTTGTAGGGATACAGTAAACACCACCCCCAAGTGCGGGGGATGGCTTGTAGGCAGTGCATGGCTCAAAATGGTTGCTCAGAGTACCGTGTTGTAGTATATAGTGTGGGCAGGTGTCAATTGCATTATTTCAATCATCTGGGACTGCAGCAGGGGAGAGGAGGACAGTAAACACAACACATGAGGAAGCATCAGAAGTGTCCCAGACCTGGCAAAGCAACAACAGCAGTTGCATAGAGGCAGGGAGGCTGTACCGGAGGGAGGCTTACGCTCGACACAGACGACAACCCCAAACTAATGGCCATGAGGAGCAACTGACCCTGACTGAGCAGGAAAGGGATGATGAAAAACAATGAGAAGGAATCAAATACTGGAGATGGAGTTGAATGAATTGCTTGCCCAGCATCCATAAGGACTTGCTGGGAATGCACAGGGTCCAGAAATGAACACTCATAGCCACTGTGAGCCTTTGCCATCTGCACAGTCTGAGTGAGATACCCTGCACCAAGGCCAAAGGACGTTCCACACAGTCCAGGTCTGGCAGAGTTGCAGAGTGAAGAGTGTATGTCCACAGAAAATCAGTACAGGCCATTGAAGTAGTCCGCTATAGGAATCAGCATTCCCATGGGGACAGTAAAGTGCTGGGGAATGGAGAGGTAAGGAAGAATGCCTCTGAGAAGGATCAGGTAGCAGGGTGACCCCACAGAGACGTCAGTCATGTGACGATAGAAGGCACGTGTTGAGCGGAGGATCATCACAGACAATACACAAACCATAGGTTTGAGCAACAATAGGGCCAAGAGAGGCAGCACAGAGATTGTCATGGAAGGAGGGAGCAGGTGTGGTGATGAGGTTTGCCTCTGTGTGTAGCACATGGTTCGTATGCAGTCTGCATGACTACGAGCACGTAGCAGTCCAACATCTCATGGGTCACACATGGCAGTCATGACTACATAGCCTGAACTGGCCGTCAATCAAAGCACATCACCCAAGCAACATACACATTGCCTTTGACAAAATCAGCAGTGATCTCCTCATGTGGAGTGAGCTCTTCGTCCTCTGATGGTGTCCCACTGCCAATCACCAGAGTAGAGGCGTACTTAGCAGCCAGCTTGCCTTTTGCTTGGCGTCAGAGGTAATTCCAATGCCTCTGGCAATCTTCTGCTGTACGTCTCTCATATGCCAAGGCGCTAATATGGTCCGCAATGCACTTCCAGTGGGCCCTATGCTGAGCCGGTGTATTTTTGTTCCCTGACGTTACCAGCATATCGCGGCTGTGTCCCAACACGTAGCCCACAAGTGCGTCCAGTTCCTCTTGACAGAAACTCTGCTTTCATGATGTGTTGGAGGCCTGAGCAGTGTCTGGAGTCCCAGCCTGTTCTGCTAGAGCAGGCGTCTTCCTCTTGGCAGGTGGTGCAGACCCTGAGTGGCTTGTGCTGCTCTGGTCAGTAGGGCCTTAAGCGCAGGTGGACTGGCCAATGGAAGCAGGCAATGACACGACGACTGAAGGTCGGCCTGCAGGTATCGGCAGCTGGGTGCTGTTGCCAGAACCCTGTGCCGCACCTGCCTCGGTTTCAAGGGCCGGGAGCTACACAGTCCTGGCTGGGTGACTCAGAGCCGGGGTGGTGTCAGCTGCTGCTGCCCCTGCATCTTCCACACCATGGCTGCTTGGGGCAACAGATGACACAGCTGTCCCAGATCCACGTGACCTGGTGACAGCAACTTTCACCATACGTGCCTTGGCCTTCCTGATACGGAAATCGGCCTATGAGTCATCCTGTGCCTGTTCCGGGACCAGTCCAGTCCGGGCTGGCTGACCGTGAGCCGGGGTAGTGTCAGCTGCAGCTTTCACACCCTGCCTGGTCGTGACAGCAGATGGCACTGCTTGTCGTGTCTGACGGGAGTTAAAAATGGCAGCAACAGCTGCATCTCCCTGACCCGCTTGTGGGGGGGGGACATAGCTGTCCCTGCATGTTCCTGGACACCATGCCCTCATGGACCACCCTGGCCATGTCGCCTACCACGGCCACCTTGGCCCCCCTGGCCACATCCCCCATTGCGGCCACCTTGGTCACCTTGGCCACGTCCCCCACCGCGGCCACCTCTGGGAGGTTGCCCAGCTTTGCCTCCCATGACCACTTGTTGCCCTCACAGTCATGGCACTGATGTACTAGCGCAATGGGATGTGCAGAGAACAATTGTCTTGGGCAATTGGGGCGAAGGGGGCTGGGTACGTGATGGAAAACCTACCCCTGTGCTCCTGCAAGGCTGTATGTGACCCCTGAGGGAAAATTACGGGCCATGCAATGCTCAGGCACCCAAAAACAAAACCAAACATGTACGTGACCCCTTGGTAGCCCACGTGCGATGAAAAAATGTCCCACAGTCACTGTGGAACCCAGGAACACAAAAAAAGCATACGCGGGGAACACGTAGGCTACTATGACCTCGAAATGGAGTACGCGACACACAGGGGCAAGCACAGTGGGAAAAATACATGCGTGACTCACCATCTGCCTGGAGAAATGAAGAAAAACACAGGCACGTGTGTGCGTAGGCAACACCCCCGCCAATACCAGAAGTACGCACTGCCACAGTAGTGATCAATACGTGTGTGAACCCATAAAAAGAAGAATCTCAAGCGTGGGTCTCCACGAAAAGCATGTACAGTGCACTGGTGTCCTACGTGGACCTTTAACCTCTACTGAACGGCAACGCCCAACGTCCCGCGCGTGTCACGTAACTTACGCGCTTAGGTCCTTTCCTCTGATTACACACTAACACGCTGTTTCCGAACGTGCAGAGTCACTCTGCATCCGGCTAACCATGCAAAAGCACATGGAAGACCCACGCTCCTGCCCAGAAGGCCATTTACCTGCCCTAAACGCCCTGAGCTGCCTCCTATGAACCATCTGCTGCTGCCAGCCCACTCTGTGTGCCTGCTGCCTACGTGCTCTGCAATTTGGTGCCTGCTCATCATCCATTGCCAGTGATCCTGTTGCTGAGACCACCTCTGCTGACCCCGACTGACATTCCATCGCTCTAACGCCCATCCCCAGGGCCAAGTTGCCCACCCACATATGCCTCGGGGGTTGCTGTGTCGGGCTAAGCACCATCTGAGGCAAGTGGCAACCCCCCGGCAGAGAGGCAGAGGGCTGTCAGCTTCTTTTCCAGAGAAGTTGGCATCCTGGTGGAGCAAGTCCTGTGGCATTATGATGCCCTCTTCATCGGACCATCCCCCGTCAACAAGGAAGGACAAACCAAGATCTGGGCAGACATTGTGGGTGCCACCAACACGGAGGGGGTGGCACCCCACAACTTCCGACATGTCCGGAAGTTCTGGGAAGACTTCAGGTCCAGGACCCTCAACAAGGCCCGCCCCCTCCTCATGTCTGGTGATGGTGGAATGGGGCGCTGAGGCCGGTTGACGACCGATGAGATGAGGGTCCTGGAGTGCATCGACGCAGCCCTGCACTTCCAGGTCATGGAGTTGGCGCTCCATACGGAGTCAACTGGTAAGTGTCCATGTGTTCTTGTCCAGCGTAGTGCATGTGTATCTTGACTTGTGGCTGGAGTGTGCACCTTTGCCTCATGTCTGGCATGCCTCCTGTACAGATGTTTGTGTGCATGACCCTGACAGTGCTGCATGTGAGTCCATTCAAAGCGTCACCCACATCAATGCTGTCTGTGTTGCAATGCGCACCGGCATGTAACGAGGTGCACATGTATGGATACCTGTGTCTGGATTGGGGCATGCAAGAGGTGTGACACATGGGTGCTTAGGTCACCATCATGGACATGCATGGTTTGCATGTGCGTGTGTCTGAGTAGTGAGTGTGTGACTGGCCAACCCCAAGGATGCATGACACATGAGCATCTCAATGCGTGATTGACTCATGCAGCCCAGTTGTCCCCAAGTGCACTGTGACGGGAGGACTACATGGCTTGATGCATGACTGTCAGGTGATGTTAGTGTATGTGATGTACATGTACCATGATGCATGTGAGGTTCAGCCCCTCTTCTGATGTGGCCACAGTGCCTTGTACATGGATGTGAATGTTTGTTTGGAGTCCTCTGGTGAGTGAATCGTTCCTTTTTGCCATTCCGACCCCCATTTTGTCTCTGTTTGTGCCCAAAACCCCCAGATGTCCACTCCTGCAGCCCCTGCTTCTCTCGTGGCTTCCTGGTCCTCATTGTCCCGCCCATCCACTGCCTGATTGGCCGAGCACTCGTGTATGTTAGCTGCATACGACCCTCTCTTCGAGCGAATCTCCCATAACCTTTGGAGTCCTCTGGTGAGTGAATCTTTCCTGTTTGCCCATCCAACCCCCATTTTGCCTCTGTTTGTGCCCAAAACGCCCAGATCTCCCCTCTTGCAGCCCCTGCTTCTCTCGTGGCTTCCTGGTCCTCATTGTCCCGCCCATCCACTGCCTGATTGGCCGAGCACGCATGTCTGATTGCTGCGTACAACCATCTTCTTGAGCGAATCTCCCATAACCTTTGGAGTCCTCTGGTGAGTGAATCTTTCCTGTTTGCCCATCCAACCCCCATTTTGCCACTTTTTGTGCCCAAAACGCCCAGATGTCCCCTCCTGCAGCCCCTGCTTCTCTCGTGGCTTCATGGTCTTCATTGTCCCACCCATCTGCCCCCTGATTGGCCGAGCACTCATGTCTGATTGCTGCATACAACCCTCTTCTTGAGCGAATCTCCCATAACCTTTGGAGTCCTCTGGAGAGTGAATCTTTCCTGTTTGCCCACCCGACCCCCATTTTGCCTCTGTTTTTGCCCAAAACGCCCAGATCTCCCTCCTGCAGCCCCTGCTTCTCTGGTGGCTTGCTGGTCCTCATTGTCCCGCCCATCCACCCCCTGATTGGCCAAGCACTCGTGTCTGTAACGCTTCCCATCCAGGAGGAGCTTGGTGAGTGTGACAAGAAGCTTTGCTCCAACATAGTCTGTTTAGCCCTCTTTTTTGGGCCAAAGTAGCCCCCAGGCTCCATTGCGCTCCCCTTGCCTGCCTTCCCCCTCTGTCCCCACACCCTCTTGCTGTACTGTAGCACCCGCCCACCTCCCGACCCGCTTACTGCGTCCTGATTGGGCAGTGGGCCTGGTCCTCAGGGTCTACCGAGCCACGCTGCACCGGCTCCCCTCTTCACCCTCCATCTAGCACATTCCCGGCTTCTTCCACTCAGACTGTACTCCCGACAGCACTGAGCACATCTGACTTGTTTAAGTGGGCTGAATATCGCATCTAGACTGTGTGAACAAACCTCACGACCTCAGAAAGTGTGTCTAATAGCAGAACTGTGGTCTAGTTCAATTTAGAGAGTCTACCTAATAGCCAGACTGTGGATTAATTCAATTTAGAATGTGTGTCTAATAACCTCCCTGTGCCAAAGTTGAATTTAAAATTGTGCCTAATAGCGTACCTGTGGTCTAGTTCAACTTAGAAAGTCTACCTAATAGCGAGACTGTGGATTAGCTCAATTTAGAAAGTGTGCCTAACAACCTCACTGTGCCAAAGTTGAACTTAGAAGTATGCCTAATAGCGTCCCTGTGGTCTAATTTAACTTAGAGAGAGTGCACCCAATAGCATGACTGTGGATTAATTCAATTTAGACAAGTGTGTCTAATAACCACATTGTGCTAAAGTTGAATTTAGAAGTATGCATTATAGCGTAACTGTGGTCTACTTCAATTTAGAGAGGCTGCCTAATAATCTCATTGTGTCAAAGCTGAACTAATATTTGTGCCTAGGAGCGTACCTGTGGTCTATTTTAATTTGGAGATTGTACCTAATAGCGTGATTGTGGATTAGCTCAAATTAGAAAGTGTGCCTAATAACCTCATTGTGCCAAAGCTGAATTATAATTTGTGCCTAGTAGCGTACCTGTGGTCTATTTTAATTTGGAGATTGTACCTAATAGCGTGATTGTGGATTAGTTCAATTTAGAAAGTCCGCCTAATAACCACATTGTACCAAAGTTGAATTTAGAATACTGCCTAATAACGTAACTGTGGTCTAGTTCATTTTAGAGAGTGTGTCTAATAACCTCATTGTGCCAAAGCTGAATTATAATTTGTGCCTAGTCGCGTACCTGTGGTCTAGTTCAATTTAGAGAGTGTACCTAATAGCGTGACTGTGGATTAGTTCAATCTAGAAAGTGTGCCTAATAATTTCATTGTGCCAAAGTAGAATTATAATTTGTGCCTAGTGGCTTACCTGTGGTCTAGTTCAATTTAGAGAGTCTACCTAATGGCGAGACTGCGGATTAGCTCAATTTAGAAAGTGTGTCTAATAACCTCACTGTGCCAAACTTGAATTTAAAATTGTGCCTAATAGCGTATCTGTGGTCTAATTCAACTTAGAGAGTACACCCAATAGCGTGACTGTGGATTAATTCAATTTAGACAAGTGTGTCTAATAACCACATTGTGCCAAAATTGAACTTAGAAGTATGCATAATAGCGTAACTGTGGTCTAGTTCAATTTAGAGAGTCTACCTAATAATCTCATTATGTCAAAGCTGAACTAATATTTGTGCCTAGGAGCGTACCTGTGGTCTAGTTTAATTTAGAGAGTGTACCTAATAGTGTCATTGTGGATTAGCTCAATTTAGAAAGTGTGCCTAATAACCTCATTGTGCCAAAGCTGAATTATAATTTGTGCCTAGTAGCGTACCTGTGGCCTATTTCAATTTAGAGATTGTACCTAATAGCGTGATTGTGGATTAGTTCAATTTAGAAAGTCTGCCTAATAACCACATTGTATCAAAGTTTTAGAATACTGCCTAATAACGTAACTGTGGTCTAGTTCATTTTAGAGAGTGTGTCTAATAACCTCATTGTGCCAAAGCTGAATTATAATTTGTACCTAATAGCGTGACTGTGCATTAGTTCAATTTAGAAAGTGTGTCTAATAACCTCACTGTGCCAAACTTGAATTTAAAATTGTGCCTAATAGCGTACCTGTGGTCTAATGCAACTTAGAGAGTACACCCAATAGCGTGACTGTGGCAGGGGGGCGTGGCCAAGCAGCCATGGAGTAGGCTGCGATTCCTTGGAGCTCCGTGGTCCGACTTATTGATTCGAAGCAAAACGCATGTGTTGACAGCTTATTCCAGCGACAAAAGATACTGTATCTGGGTGAATACTTCAGGCAGCAGATGAGCATATCGGCGAGAGAAAGTGGACACAGCAGATTGAATTAGGCCACTTTGAGTCCTGATCCGAGAGCGGCGCAATAGATACTAAGATGGCGGCTTGCCAACACAAAGGGACCCCCGCGGCACTCGAAATCGGGTGCCAGGCGGGCAGTGAACGGACTGCAGGCGTGCAGCACGGATGGAACAGTGAGTGGCCGACTACCGGAGAGAAGCCCTCGAATAGCCCGAGAGGATGTACATAGCGTTGGGCCACTGGGCCATGGGATGGGCAGCACGTCCTTGGTGCTCCCACTAGACCAGGACGATATATACATGAAACGTACAAGAAGGACAGCGTTCACACAGTAAGGTGGAAGCGTCGAGCACGTAGGGATTACATCCCGAAGCCGCACCGAGGTGTGGATGAGCAAATACGGACACAATAAGTAGCGCCGAGATCTGTACGCCCGAAACAAATGGCGACCGATCCTGAACAAAGGATTACACTGGTGGACCGTGAAGCGGCCTTGTAAGGGTTGGGACGCAGCGAATGGGTATATGCATCTTGTAGGTACCATCGGCCTTTGCAAGGTTGCATCATGTCGGTGAAAAGTCTGAGAACCAAGACCAGACAACCCACAATGGAGGTCTTCGCGAGAGCGCAGAGGACCCCCACAACATCGGAGCGGAACGCGTCCACGACTACTGCCGAAGAAGCCCCAGAAGGAGATAAGCACCAAATCCTGGAGGCTATATCGGAGCTGAGCACCAAGTGGAGCGCAGCAATGGCGGACTACGGACAGCCCTGGAGGGCAAAATCGATGCGGTTGGGACTGAACTTGCCCTGTTACGGCAAGATGTCAGGGGACTTGCCGAGAGAACAAGTGGGCTGGAGAGTGCAGTAAAGACCAATACCGATGTCAGCACAACTAATGCAAAGGAAGTTCAAGTGCTCAAACAGCAGGTTGCTAAACTCGAAAATCGGGTGGAAGAAGCGGAGGGAAGAGCGAGGAGAAACAACATACAGGTGGTCGGCCTGCCGTAGGGGGAGGAGGGTCAAGACCCTACAAACTATGTTGAAAACATGACCCTACAAGAAATAGGAGCAGATAAGCTTTCGCTGGGATTCACGGTGGAGCTGGCGCACCGGGCCTTGATGAGGAAACCGCTACCTGGGGCTCCGCCGCGAACTATCATAGCGAGGATATTGAACTATAGAGATAGGGAGAAGATCCTAGAATATTTTCGTAAAGGTCGGACAATACAGAGAGCACCCGCCAACATTACAGCGTACCCGGAATATACGTTGCTGGTGCAGAGACTGAGATACAGCCACGTGGCAGTCAAGAGGAGGCTGCGAGCAGCAGGCATCAAGTACATGCTCCTGTACCCGGCAAAGCTGAAGGTACTACATAAGAGCAGAGCGCTCTTTTTTGACACTCCCGGGGAGGTGGTAACGTGGTTGGATCTGCATGGCTGCCCGGAACAAGAAGTGGACCGTGACCGGCAGGAACAGGACGGCTGAAAAACTGGTGCCACGGACATTGGGGGTACCGGATTATACCGGGAAGCGAGACTGGTCGAACACTGGATAGCATTCGGGCCTGGTGCCTATCATGGACTGGAATATAGTAGGTAAATTGCAATTGGAAGCTGCATAGGGTTAACACAATGCGTAATACATTTGTTAATAGGAGCAATAGGATGGAGGCAACCCACCCCCGAAATACTAATAGTTAAGTGGCCATTAGGGCGACTTTACCCTACTGAGCCCTGAGCATAAATTTGTGCTGGACGGGGCTAGATGTGGGGGTGCCTGAGATCCAGGGCTGGAGCTAGGCAACAGTTGGAGGGGGCGTTGTTGGGAAGGGGTTGGGTGGGGGGAGGGAAGGGAGGTGGGAAGTTTGGGGTGTACATAGTTTTGGGGAGTTTAAGTTTGAACATGAGCATACATGGAAGAGTTGGAGGGTTGTATCTGCATAGCATGACCGGGAGGGTTCGGTTGGAAATGAGGGAGGAAGATATCAAAGCGCTATGGGATATCACAGGATAGTGAGGTGGAATGTCAGGGGACTTAACAGTTATATGAAGAGGAATAAGGTCATTCTGTATTTGAAAAGGCAAAAGATAGATGTTGCATTGTTACAGGAGATGCATTTGACGCGGGAGAAGCTGGAGCTAGTTGGGAAAAAATGGAAAGGGATTGTGGTGGGTTTGTCGTACTCTGCTTACGCTAGGGGAGTGCTTGTCTGGGTGGCACCTCATGTCCCGTTTCAGCTACTGCAGGAAATGGCGGAAACTGACGGGAGGATTGTTATATTGAGATGGCTGTTGGAGAATAAAGAGGTATGCATCGTGAATACGTATGCTCCTAACCATAACACGGCGGCATACTTCAGGACTCTGTGCACCAGTCTTAGTATGTGTGTGGGAAGCGTGGTTATTTGGGGCGGGGATTTCAATTGTGTAATGAACCCCAAGGTGGATAGATCTGACAGCAGGATTGATAGGCCCACCCCAGCGGCCAAAGCATTGCAGGTGTTACTAGATGATTTCGGCTTGATAGATGTATGGAGAACAAACCATCCCAATGATAGGCAATATTCGCATTATTCTGCCCCGCAGCAGCTACACACGAGATTGGACTATGTCTTTGCCACGCCGGATGTGGTGGCAGAGAGCACTCAAATAGAACACAAGGCGAGGGTCCTCTCGGATAACACGCCCCTGATTCTTGGGTGGCAATACTGCCCCCCGAGGGCACGGATCCCGAGGTGGTGCCTCCGAGCAGAGGCACTCAAAGATCCGGTCTTTCGTGAGGACATAAGAGATGAGATCATTAACTATTTTGAAACGAATACTGGTAGTGTTGCCTCGGCGGGTACACTATGGGAGGCTTTTAAGGTGGTGATGCGGGGGGCAGCCATAGCTAAGTCAAAGGGCCTGCAAGGTGGGGTTCTGGCTGACCTACAAAGAGTTGAAGATGAACTAGAAAGAACATTAGGAAGTGACAGTGTGGACACTGAGCTAGTACTTAAACTACAACAGCAATGCGCGGAACATTGGGAAATGCTCTGTAACCTCAATTATAAAAAGTATGTAGAGAGACAGCACGTGGGAGGAGATAAAACGGGTAGGCTTTTAGCATGGCTGTACAAGAGTGAGACCCCTAGACCCCCGATTAGGACAATAAGTAGAGAAGATGGCGATGTAGTAGACACTCAAGAAGGAGTCAACAAGGAATTTGTGGATTATTATAGGGTGTTATACGGGGACAAGGAGGGAAGTAGTCAAGAGGAGATAACCGAAACACTAGAAGATATAGGATTACCTAAGATAAGTGATGAGGAGAGAGAAGAGCTTGATGCACCTATTACCCTGGAGGAGTTGAAGGAGGTTGTGAAGCAGTTGCCCACCAGTAAGACGCCAGGAGCAGACGGGTTCCCTAGCGAATTTTACAAAGTATATAGAGAAGAAGTACTACCCCCAATGCTAGACATGCTTAACGAAGCATTTGAGATGGGAAGGTTGCCGGAGTCACTCAGAGAAGCGATCATAATACCTTTTCGTAAACCCAACACACCGGGGTATAGTTGTAGCTCCTACAGGCCTTTATCGATGCTGAACCAGGACAGCAAGATACTGACGGCTGTCCTGGCAAACAGATTGCGGAAAGTAATTGGTAAATTAATCCACCCGGATCAAACGGGCTATGTTCCGAACAGTTATATAACCCATAATCATAGGAGACTCCACCGTGTGATTGATTGGGCGGATAGAAATGAAGGCGAAATGGTGATTGTATCCCTAGATGCAGTAAAAGCTTTTGACTCCATTAAGTGGCCATGGCTGCTGGCGGCCCTGGGAGGTTACCGAGTAGGGCCGGGGTATATCAGGTGGGCGAAAATGCTATACAGTGAGCCTTTAGCCAGAGTTCGAACGGGATCAGTGATATCCGAGAGATGGCAGCTTAGTAGAGGTACCAGGGAGGGGTGCCCCTGGTCCCCGATGCTTTACATTCTAGCCCTGGAGCCCCTAGCGATATACCTCAGGCAACAGTACGATACGATAGGTATTGAGGTTGGGGGGGAGCGGCATCTAATATCCTTACATGCGGATGATTTATTACTGTACCTGAAATACCCGGAAGAGAATCTTCAATATATGCTTGAAGTGATGGAGAAATACGCGGGGTTGTCCGGCATTGCGGTAAACCCTCAAAAATCCAGTATATTCCCCCTAGGTAGCTATAAGGGTACCCCGAAGGAAAGGTTGCCGGTGTTACAGATACCATGGGTGACTGGTTCTTTCCATTACCTTGGCATAGATGTGTAGCACACCGCAGAAGAGGAACATAAGCACAACACCGTGGTAGCTGTTGAGAAAATCCGGAAATGCATGAAGTTTTGGGAGAAGTTGCCCCTAGCCATGATGGGACGGGGGGCAATGCTTAAAATGGTGGTCCTACCTAGGCTTTTACATTATTTTAATAATATCCCACATATGATACCCAAGAAGTTCTTCATTGAATTGAATAGTATATGCAGGGACTTCCTATGGCATGGTACCCGGAATAGAGTAGCGCTGTGGAAGTTGCAGAACTTCTACGAAAAGGGAGGTATCAGGTTGCCCAATTTTAAGGTCTACTATATAGCAAGTCAATTACAATATGTGGCCAATTGGCTCTCCGATGAAGTGACCCCTGAACATAGGTTGTTTGGGCGGGTTTGCACCCTATTTTACTTAAGGGAATGATATGGTTGCCTGAGACAGATATGAAGGAGCGCCCTAAAATGATGACGTGGAAAATGTGGCGTCGAGCGTGTCGGATGATGGAAGATCCATTCCCGTGCTCCCCGCAAGTACTGCTGGTCGCATTAGCGGGAGGGGACGAGCAGCTGAGGGTGATTATCAGAACCTACTGGGAATCGGTGGGGCTGGTAACGTTAGGGGACATCTGGCAAGAGGGGACCATTAGAGATTTTGAAGAACTTGGGGAGGAGGTGGGATTACACACTGGCCAATATGTTACATACCATAGGATGGTTCAGAATATTCGGCAAACGTGGCCTGAAACAGTGTTGGCGGAGGAACCACATGCTACTGTGGGGGTAATATATGACATATTGGAAGGGGGGCATGAGATTTCTAGATTGTATGAGATGGTGATGACCAAGGTGGGGAAGGAATTGACACATATGAGACTTGATTGGGAGGAGGAGGTGGGGGCCCCAATGGGAGATGGGATGTGGGAACGCGCCCTGGGATATCACAAAAAAGTGTCAAGAAACGCTAGACTTAAACAAATACAGCTGTACACACATGTTTTGGTCATGCCCAGTAATCGAAGGTTTCTGGGGCGAAGTGGCACAGAAATTAGCGACAAAAGGGGTCACGCTTGTCATAGATACGCCCTGGTCCTGCTTGCTGGGAGGGTTCCCCAGACCACGGAAACTTAAACATGTTGAGAAACTGAGAAACTTGGCATATGTGCTAGCAAAATGGAGGATCGCCATGGGATGGAAGAAATGCCACAAGCCACGGGTGGAGGTATGGTGGAAGGAGTTACAGGAATGGGCGGAGGCTGAAACGGTAGTATGGCAGTAGGCGAGCAGCATGAGTGGGGAGGAAGAAGTGGGTACCTTGATGGCATGGAAATTATTAATAGCGGAACTGTTCAGATCTATATCGGACCCGACGGAATCCGAAGATAGTGAGACCTGGCCACATGTAGCAGATGCTGAACGCAAAGTACAAATAGGCTCATGATGGAGGGTGGGACTTGGGGAGCAGTGGCAAAATAGAAATACAAATGGTGCCTAATGGAATTGTTGTAAATTACACTGCGTGTTGGATTTGTTTGTATTGTTGTTTGGTTTGAATAAAAATAATAAAATATTTCTTTTTAAAAAAAGCGTGACTGTGGATGAATTCAATTTAGACAAGTGTGTCTAATAACCACATTGTGCCACATTTGAACTTAGAAGTATGCATAATAGCGTAACTATGGTCTAGTTCAATTTAGAGAGTCTACCTAATAATCCCATTGTGTCAAAGCTGAACTATAATTTGTGCCTAGTAGCGTACCTGTGGTCTAGTTCAATTTAGAGAGTGTACCTAATAGCATGACTGTGGATTAGTTCAATTTAGAAAGTATGCCTAAGAACCTCATTGTGCCAAAGTTGAATTATAATGTGTGACTAGTAGCGTACCTGTGGTCTAGTTAAATTTAGAGAGTGTACCTAATAGCGTGATTGTGGATTAGCTCACTTTAGAAAATGTGCCTAATAACCTCGTGCCAAAGCTGAATTATAAATTGTTCCTAGTAGCGTACATGTGGTCTATTTCAATTTAGAGATTATACCTAATAGCGTGATTGTGGATTAGCTCAAATTAGAAAGTGTGCCTAATAACCTCATTGTGCCAAAGTTGAATTATAATTTGCGCCTTGTAGCGTATCTGTGGTCTATTTAAATTTAGAGATTATACCTAATAGCGTGATTGTGGATTAGTTCAATTTAGAAAGTCTGCCTAATAACCACATTGTACCAAAGTTGAATTTCGAATACTGCCTAATAACGTAACTGTGGTCTAGTTCATTGTAGAGAGTGAGTCTAATAACCTCATTATGCCAAAACTGAATTATAATTTGTGCCTAGTAGCGTACCTGTGGTCTAGTTCAATGTAGAGAGCGTACCTAATAGCGTGACTGTGGATTAGTTCAATCTAGAAAGTGTGTCTAATAACCTCACTGTGCTAAACTTGAATTTAAAATTGTGCCTAATAGCGTATCTGTAGTCTAATTCAACTTAGAGAGTACACCCAATAGCGTGACTGTGGATTAATTCAATTTAGACAAGTGTGTCTAATAACCACATTGTGCCAAATTTGAATTTTGAAGTATGCATAATAGCGTAACTGTGGTCTAGTTCAATTTAAAGAATCTGCCTAATAATCCCATTGTGTCAAAGCTGAACTATAATTTGTGCCTAGTAGCGTACCTGTGGCCTAGTTCAATTTAGAGAGTGTACCTAATAGCGTGACTGTGGATTAGTTCAATTTAGAAAGTGTGTCTAATAACCTCACTGTGCTAAACTTGAATTTAAAATTGTGCCTAATAGCGTATCTGTAGTCTAATTCAACTTAGAGAGTACACCCAATAGCGTGACTGTGGATGAATTCAATTTAGACAAGTGTGTCTAATAACCACATTGTGCGAAATTTGAACTTAGAAGTATGCATAATAGCGTAACTATGGTCTAGTTCAATTTAGAGAGTCTGCCTAATAATCCCATTTTGTCAAAGCTAAACTATAATTTGTGCCTAGTAGCGTACCTGTGGTCTAGTTCAATTTAGAGAGTGTACCTAATAGCATGACTGTGGATTAGTTCAATTTAGAAAGTATGCCTAAGAACCTCATTGTGCCAAAGTTGAATTATAATGTGTGACTAGTAGCGTACCTGTGGTCTAGTTAAATTTAGAGAGTGTACCTGATAGCGTGATTGTGGATTAGCTCACTTTAGAAAATGTGCCTAATAACCTCGTGCCAAAGCTGAATTATAAATTGTTCCTAGTAGCGTACATGTGGTCTATTTCAATTTAGAGATTATACCTAATAGCGTGATTGTGGATTAGCTCAAATTAGAAAGTGTGCCTAATAACCTCATTGTGCCAAAGTTGAATTATAATTTGCGCCTGGTAGCGTATCTGTGGTCTATTTAAATTTAAAGATTATACCTAATAGCTTGATTGTGGATTAATTCAATTTAGAAAGTCTGCCTAATAACCACATTGTACCAAAGTTGAATTTAGAATACTGCCTAATAACGTAACTGTGGTCTAGTTCATTGTAGAGAGTGAGTCTAATAACCTCATTATGCCAAAACTGAATTATAATTTGTGCCTAGTAGCGTACCTGTGGTCTAGTTCAATGTAGAGAGCGTACCTAATAGCGTGACTGTGGATTAGTCCAATCTAGAAAGTGTGTCTAATAACCTCACTGTGCTAAACTTGAATTTAAAATTGTGCCTAATAGCGTATCTGTAGTCTAATTCAACTTAGAGAGTACACCCAATAGCGTGACTGTGGATTAATTCAATTTAGACAAGTGTGTCTAATAACCACATTGTGCCAAATTTGAATTTTGAAGTATGCATAATAGCGTAACTGTGGTCTAGTTCAATTTAAAGAATCTGCCTAATAACCTCATTGTGCCAAAGTTGAATTATAATTTGTGCCTAGTAGCGTACCTATGGTCTAGTTCAATTTAGAGAGTGTACCTAATAGCGTGATTGTGGATTAGCTCAATTTAGAAAGTGTGCCTAATAACCTCTGTTACGCTTACCTGGACCCCACAGGGGTGTCGATCGGACCCAGACAGCTGCGGTCTCCGTCAACGTGATGCGTAGTGCAGAGATGACTGTCTGGACTGGCCCGCCTAGTCTTGTCTGCTGGACCCGAAGAAGTATTTTCCTGCAAGTGGAGGCAGGGATTAGCCACTTGTGGGTTTTAGTGATGGCCTCCCAACTGTTCTCGCTCTCCCCCACTAATCACCTCCGATATCCCCTTAGTAACCTCACCTTATGTTTGTAAAAGATGAGCTCTCCATCCTGCGTGTCTTGCAGGGGCGCGTAGATACCAGTTACTTCACTGGTTTGAAGGCGTTGGGATAGTTCTGGTAAGCATTGACTCTGAAGTTCCAGGTGGAATTGGTAAGTATCAAGTTCAAAGAGTTCAATGTGCCCGATGTTCACTCTTGTCCCCTTCCTTCCTTAAGTTGCAACTGAGTTCGTGAGAAGAAGGTCTTGTAGCTGCTGCTGGCGTTCAGATAAGAGTCTGTGTTACCCAACGCTGTCCGGTAACTATTACATGCGTTAACGTGTTGTTTTTCTCCCGCTTTACAGATGCGGCATATGAAGATATGGAGAATAATATCGCTGGTGGTAAATCAGGTAAGTCTATGGTGGTAAGAGGTATTTGTTGATTCCCTTGGCTCACCTTGTTATTCTTGTGCCCCTAGGTGCCGGGGTACGGCGAAGAAATGATGGAGACAGTGCCGGATCGAAAGATGCTGTGAGAACTGGTGAGTATGGCGCCGTGCTGGAGCTGGCGAAGCGACGCGTGCAGGACTGATGTACTTCCAGATCGGGAGATTCAATGGATCCGGAATCAGGTGAGGAATTTGAAATAAGTTTGTTTTCTAACCTTGGCCTTTTCTTCCTCTTTATTCTAGGAGCTCCGGATTCGAGGCGGGCGTGGCAGAAGACTGGATGCTGGCTGCAGGCACGGTGAGAGTCACACTGCTGGATGCAGAATAACACGAAGCATGTGCTGCTGTTCGGGCGGGGTTTAAATAGCCTCCAAAGTAGTCCCAGGAAAGAAGTTCGCTGGGACCACATCCGGGTAAAAAATAGTCCCTGTAGTAAAATAGTCCCATCCAGGCCTCACGTTGGCTTCGATTTATTTGCTGCATGGTCTACATGAGGTCAGTAATGTCTATGAGCCTGGCACCTATGGCGCCAGGACTGATTTTTATTATGAGCCTGGTGCCTACGGTGCCAGGACTGAACCCAGACAGCCCCTAGCTGGGGCTTCTGGGGTTTTTGTAAATGTCTGGATGCCTGCTCCCGGGGCTGATGGGCTTGATCCGGATGCCCGGGGGTAGGCATCATGACAGCACTCCCCCCAAGACCCCTCCTAAAGTTGTTCTTCCCCTTGGCCCTGGTTTGTCTGGGAAGTTCCGATGGAATTTCTTCATCAACCGAGGTGCATGAACATGGTCACTAGGTTCCATTGACCTTTCCTGTGGTCCGTAACCTTTCCAGTCGATTAAATAAAAAAGTCTTGATTTAACCAACTTAGAGTCCAGGATATTCTTTACCTCGAATTCAGGTTCTCCATCTATTAGGATGGGGTCAGGTGGTTTGGCAAGTCTTGTCCCGGGTTGAACTGGTTTCAGAAGTGAAACATGAAAGACAGGATGGATCCGCATATTAGAGGGTAATTCCAACTTGACGGCCACCGGGTTGATAATGGCCTTAATAGTGTAAGGTCCCAAATACCTAGGATTAAAAGTCTGAGTTCCTTTTAGAGGTATGTGTTTTGTAGCCAGCCAAACTTGATCCCCAATCTGATATCGTGGAGCATCGCTTCTATGTTGATCAGCATTTTTCTTATATTTCTCTTTTGCTTGTTTCAAATGTTCTGTTGCCTCCTTAAAGGCTTGTGTAATAGTAGAGTGTAAATGGCTAACTGCAGGCATTTCTAAGTGCTTAGGCGAATCGAGTTCTGAGTTTCTAGGGTGATATCCGGATATGGTATAGAAGGGGCTTTGTCCGGTTCCACAATGTACTGAGTTAATGTATGCATATTCGGAATTCCAAAGGTTGTAAAAGGCCAGCAGGTTTTTTCTTCTGGCTTTTGTTTTGGGCGCAAATGCCACAAGACAACACAAATGACTTTACGTCTTTTCGCCAAGTGGACCACCAAAACTGTCTCTTAATTTTCGCTTCAGTTTTTGCGATACCTGGGTGCCCTTCCATCAGGGTGTCATGGTAATTGGAGATGACTAATTCTTGTATTTCCTTGTGTGGTAGAAATAGTCGTCCTTGATAGTAAGGTAGGTCATTGACGACTGAGTAGTCTGGGCCTTTCTTTACCCAGTCCTGCAGGGTTGCTGGATCGATGAGTTGTTGGATTTTTGAATGAATATCTTTTAGTGTCTGTAGAGTAGTTATGCCAAGAATTCTTTGCTCGGGAATTATTGGCACCGGTTCCGGGTTTGCATATGCTTCTCCCATCCCTATTCGGGATAAGGCATCTGCTTTGCCATTTTTGCGGCCTGGTCGATAAGTGATCACGAAATCGAATTCGGCAAAGAACAATGCCCATCGAAGTTGTTGCGATGATTGGGCTTTGGCTGTTTTTAAATACTGCAGGATCCGGTGATCAGTGATTACGGTAATGTTATGCCTGGCACCAAGACGGTAGTGCCGCCAAGCCTTAAAGGCGGATTTGATAGCTAATAGCTCTTTATCGGTAATTGCATAGTTTAACTCAGGTGCTGAGAACTTTCTGGACCAAAACGCTATTGGGTGAAGTTGCCTGGTTGCAGGCTCCTTCTGGGACAGGACAGCTCCCATGGCTAAACTGGATGCATCAGTTTCTACTATGTATGGAAGCTCAGGGCATGGATGCTTTAAGACAGGTGCTGATGTGAATTTCGCTTTCAGCTCTTGGAAGGCCTTTTCAGCCTCTTCGGTCCACATGAAGCGTTTGTTTTTTTCGCAAAAGTGCTGTGATGGGGTGTACAACATGGGAGAAGTCCGGAATGAATCTGCGGTAGAAATTAGCAAATCCGAGTATGCTTTGTACCCCTTTGACTGAACTGGGTGATGGCCACTTGAGAATTGCGTCCACCTTTCGAGAGTCCATTCGGACTCCCTTTGGAGTCAGGATAAATCCAAGAAATTCAACTTCCGTAGCATGAAAAACACATTTTTCCAATTTTGCATATAACTTGTGCTGGTGTAGTTTCTCAAGGACTGCACACACGTGCTTAACATGGTCTGATTCTGAGGAGGAGTACACTAGAATATCATCTATGTATACGACGACACAGACGTCAATGAGTTCACGAAGGACATTGTTCATAAAATACTGGAAGGCTGCTGGTGCATTGCACAACCCGAAGGGCATCACCTGATATTCGAATAATCCTTACTTGGTGCGAAAGGCAGTCTTCCATTCGTCGCCTTTCTTGACACGTACCAGATGATAGGCCCCTCGGAGATCTAACTTAGTGTAGATACAAGCATCCTTTACTTGGTCTTGTAATTCGGGGATGAGAGGCAATGGGTATCGTTTTTTACCGTAATCTGATTTAATGCGCGGTAATCTATGCACGTTATAAGGTCACCTTCCTTTTTTGGCACGAAGAATAAAGCTGAGGATGCAGGAGACTTGGAAGGACGAATAAAGCCAGTAGCAAGGTATTGGTCCAAGTATTGCCGTAGGTGAAGATTTTCAGGTTCCGTGAGGGCGTAGATTCTACTGCATGGGGGTTGTGCACCGGGTAGGAGGTCGATTTGACAATCGTATGATCTGTGAGGAGGTAATGTATTGGCCTGTTCTTTTTGAAAAAAACCTGAAATTCTTGGTATTCCTGAGGTAACTGCACGATTGGGTTAACGACTGTAGCCAGGTATTTGTTCAAAGTTTTCTCCGGGTAACAGGTGTGTGCACAATCCGGGAAGGTTATTCTCTTCTCTCGCCATTCTATACAAGGATTATGTGTTTCCAACCATGGCATCCCCAGTATTATCTGGAACTGTGGAGCTTTGATTAGATCAAACACAATAGTCTCTCGATGCCCATCTTGACTCAACAGTGTCATCTCTGTAGTGGAATGAGTTACAGGCCCGAGGCAATCTCAGTTCCATCAACTGTGGTGATGACATCCGAAGTGGTCTTTTTGCAAAGAGGTAGATTCATCCTTGACACCAATTCGTGGTCCATATAGTTTCCTACGGCCCCGCTATCTATGTATGCCCTTACTGCGTGCATACGTGATGGCTGCCTGGGATCAAGTAGGACCATTGGGATGATCAGATGCGAGGTTTGAGTGTCCTTCTTTAAGCTCGGCAATCGGACCTCTACGCTTGTCGGGCGTGGTTGTTTCCCGAATCAGGCTCTATGTGGCTTTTATCAGCAACTCCTACCACCTTCTTGGGTGGTTTTGTAGGGCAATCCCGTAGAAAATGTCCTGAGGTTCGACAGTACAGACACAACTGCATCTGTCATCTTCTTTCTCTTTCCTTTTGAGTTAAGGGTCCTTTACCCCCCCCCGATCTGCATAGGTTCAGATGCATCTGTTCCATTGGGGGCAACGTTGGGTTTAACCAATACCCGATTCTCGAAATTAGCTTGATCAGTCTTTCGGTTCTGAAGTCGGTGGTCTAGCTGGACCACCAAGTCTATAAATTCTATGCAATCCTGAGGTGGGTTCACAACTTGAGCCAAGACGTCTTTGAGTTCTCCCCGAAGTCCACAATGAAACAATGTAATTCGTTTTTGGTCCGGCCACCCGGTTTCCACCACCAACCTATTGAAGGTTGCAATATAGGTTAACAGATCCTGGTTACCCTGTCGTAAGGATAAAAGTTTGTTGTCCAGGGCTTGACCCTGTGAGTGTCTGGCGAATAGTTTTTCCATGCTCCTTTGAAAACCCTGAAAATCCCAGAGAAGAGGATCATCCTGGTTGACTAACGGAATGGACCAATCCGCTGCGCTGCCACTAAGATATGACAATACAAAGGCTACTTTGGCTTGGTCATTTGGAAAGGCTCCCGGTCTGCATAAAAAGTGCAAGCAGCATTGGTTCATAAACACGGCAAACCTTTTGGGGTCCCCAGCAAAGCGTTCTGGTGGAGCTAACGGAATATTTCCTGGTAAAACCACTTTCACAGGATTGCTTGATGAAACGGGGGTTGGGTTTCCCCCATATCCAGGTAGGGGCGTTTGCCCAGCTTGGTTTTGCAGTAGTTGCCTAGCCAGATCATCAGTGCGCTCCTTTGAGACAATCAGTTCTCTCCTGAGGGCATTAGTCTCTTGGCGAGCGGCATGTACTTCCGCCCTACGTTCCCCCAATAATTGGGCCAGTTGGTCTGTTTCCGAGGTTCCCATAACACCCGGGTGGGTATTTTTAGAAAGGCTTCTTGTTCTGTTACGCTCACCTGGACCCCACAGGGGTGTCGATCGGACCCGGACAGCTGCGGTCTCCGGCAACGTGATGCGTAGTGCAGTGATGACTGCCTGGACTGGCCCGCCTAGTCTTGTCTGCTGGACCCGAAGAAGTATTTTCCTGCAAGTGGAGACAGGGATTAGCCACCTGTGGGTTTTAGTGATGGCCTCCCAACTGTTCTCGCTCTCCCCCACTAATCACCTCCGATATCCCCTTAGTAACCTCACCTTATGTTTGTAAAAGATGAGCTCTCCATCCTGCGTGTCTTGCAGGGGCGCGTAGATACCAGTTACTTCACTGGTTTGAAGGCGTTGGGAGAGTTCCGGTAAGCATTGACTCTGAAGTTCCAGGCGGGATTGGTAAGTATCAAGTTCAAAGAGTTCAATGTGCCCGATGTTCACTCTTGTCCCCTTCCTTCCTTAAGTTGAAACTGAGTTTGTGAGAAGAAGGTCTCGTAGCTGCTGCTGGCGTTCAGGTAAGAGTCTGTGTTACCCAACGCTGTCCGGTAACCATTACATGCGTTAACTTGTTGTTTTTCTCCCTCTTTACAGATGCGGCATATGACGATATGGAGAATAATACCGCCGTTGGTAAATCAGGTAAGTCTATGGTGGTAAGAGGTATTTGTTGATTCCCTTGGCTCACCTTGTTATTCTTGTGCCCCTAGGTGCCGGAGTACGGCGAAGAAATGATGGAGACAGTGCCGGTTCGAAAGATGCTGTGAGAACTGGTGAGTATGGCGCCGTGCTGGAGGTGGCGAAGCGACGCGTGCAGGACTGATGTACTTCCAGGTCGGGAGATGAAATGGATCCAGAATCAGGTGAGGAATTTGAAATAAGTTTGTTTTCTAACCTTGTCCTTTTCTTCCTCTTTATTCTAGGAGCTCCGGATTCGAGGCGGGCGTGGCAGAAGACTGGATGCTGGCTGCAGGCACGGTGAGAGTCACGCTGCTGGATGCAGAATAACACGAAGCATGTGCTGCTGTTCGGGCGTGGTTTAAATAGCCTCCAAAGTAGTCCCAGGAAAGAAGTTCCCCAGGACCACACCCGAGTAAACAATAGTCCCTGTAGTAAAATAGTCCCATCCAGGCCTCACGTTGGCTTGGATTTATTTGCAGCATGGTCTGCATGAGGTAAGTAATGTCTATGAGCCTGGCGCCTATGGCGCCAGGACTGATTTTTATTATGAGCCTGGGACCTACGGCGCCAGGACTGAACCCAGACAGCCCCTAGCTGGGGCTTCTGGGGTTTTTGTAAATGTCTGGATGCCTGCTCCCGGGGCTGATGGGCTTGATCCGGATTCCCGGGGGTAGGCATCATGACAACCTCGTGCCAAAGCTGAATTATAATTTGTGCCTAGTAGCGTAGATGTGGTCTAGTTCAATTTAGAGAGTGTACCTAATAGCGTGATTGTCGATTAGTTCAATTTAGAAAGTCCGCCTAATAACCACATTGTTCCAAAGTTAAATTTAGAATAGTGCCTAATAGCGTAACTGTGGGTGGTCTAGTTCATTTTAGAGAGTTTGTCTAATAACCTCATTGTGCCAAAGCTGAATTATAATTTGTGTCTAGTAGCGTACCTGTGGTCTAGTTCAATTTAGAGCGTGTACCTAATAGCGAAACTGCAGATTAGTTCAATCTAGAAAGTGTGTCTAATAACCACATTGTGCCAAAGTGGAACTTAGAAATATGCCTAATAGCGTAATTGTGGTCTAGTTCAACTTAGAGAGTGTACCTGATAGCGCGATTGTGGATTAGTTCAATTTAGAAAGTCTGCCTAATAACCACATTGTACCAAATTTGAAATTAGAATAGTGCCTAATAGCATAACTCTAGTCTAGTTCATTTTAGAGAGTGTGTCTAATAACCTCACTGTGTCAAAGTTTGAATTTAGAAAGTGTGCGTAGCTGTGGTCTAGTTCAAGTGTGCCTAATAACCACATTATGCCAAAGCTGAACTAGAAGTGTGCCTAGTAGCATAACTGTGGTCTAGTTCAATTTAGAGAGGTAACCAGAAACCACACTGTGCCATAGTTGAACTCAGAAAGTGTGCCAATGGTGTAGCTGTGGTCTAGTTCTATTTAGAAAGTGTGCCTAAGACCGTAACTATAGTCCAATTCATTTTAGAATGTGTGAATATTCCCACCATATGGCATGGTCGAAAAGTGCGAATAATATCATCCTGTGGTATAGTTGACCTTTAAAGTGTGAATAATATCTTCCTGTGGTACAACTGAACTTAGAAATTCTAATCAATATCAACTTGTGCTACTCCCGAACTAGAAAGGGTGCCTAACTGCGGTATAGTTAAACTCAGAAAGTGTGAATAATATCCTCCTATGGTTCAGTTGAACTTAGAAACAGTCCCTAACTGTGGTATAGATAAATGTAGAGTGTCTATAATATCTTCCGGTGGCTCAGTTGAACTTAGAAACTGTCCATAACTGTGGTATAGGTAAACCTAGAAAGAGGGAATAATATCTTGCTGTGGTTTATGTTGTACCCAGAAACTATCCCTAACTGTAGTACAGGTAAACATAGAAAGTGTGAACAATTATCATCCTGTAGTATAGTTGAACTTGGAATGTCTGAACAAAATCATCCTAAACCAACTATAACACAGTTCAAACTTAACCACGCCATGAGTCCACCCAACCCACCAAGGTTCCCTGAAAGAGACCCGCTCATGCTTGTGCCCCTTCCCTCTCGCCCTACCTCCCATCCCCCACCTCCCCTAACCATTCCGCCCTCCACCACATCCTCAGCCCACTCCATATCCAACCCCCAAGCCAGAAGAACCACCCCATCCCAATCCAGCCCACCGTCCATCTGGCACCCACCACATCCCCTATCCAAACACCAAGCCAGAGGAGCCCAATGGCGAGTCAACCATCCTAAGGCCCCTGCTCCTCCCATCCCCTCCACCTACCTGCCCACTATCATCATACCAGCAACCCCGGCCCACCCAATTAACGGCCTGCCCAGCTACCCAAGCAAACCCATCCCCTCCAGCCACCTGCCCACTATCATCATACCCGCAACCCTGTCCCCCCAACTAAAGACCCGCCTAGCCTCCCAATCACACCCAGCCCCCCATCCCCCACCTGTCTTTCCCCTCATCAACTCCCACCAACATCCTCCTCCGACCCCACTGCTTCCCCTCCCTAAAAACTGCACGTCTCGCCCTAGCAAGAACAGTAGCCGCATCCCTTTCACCCTCCGACCCCCCTACCCTCTCTCACACACCAACCGCAACAAAAACCCTGAAGAGAAAACGTACCTGGTCTCCCTCAATTTCTCAGTACTCCTCTCCACTCCTTTCTCGACCCACCACCACAATCTCCCGATCTCGATCTTCACCACCCTGCCTGAAACCCCTCTCCCTTGACTTCTCACCAACCACAACTGAAACTTCTAACACCCTACACCCCACCTTCAAGTCCCCTGACCCAAACCGAACCATCCCCACACACCTGCCCAACCCCTCCCCCCCCGCACCTACCACCTCGACCGCCCGCCTACTCCTCACATCGACCACTGACCACCTCCCCTCTCTCTCTCCCCAGTTTCCATTCTCTCCCCTCACCCCCCTCCACCCGCCCCCCCACCATCCCTCCGACTCACTGCCCTCCCCTTCCCATCCTCCACCTCTGCAACTCCCACATCATCCTCCTGTACCGAAGTAAGATGCATCCTTTTTAATGCCCGATCTGTAGCAAAAAACAGACACAGCATCTTTGACCTCCTCACCTCCGACAAACCAGACCTAGTCATTGTCTTCTGATGACTTTGCCCTATCGCCAATGAAGCCTTCCCCCAAACTACTCCCTAATCCCACTAAACCGACCCTCCAGAGGAGGAGGACTAGCAATCGCCTTCAAGTCACACTTCTCCGCCTCAATCATCGACAACCAGCTAACCATCCCTTCCTGCGAATCGCTACTCGTAAAACTATCCCTTCCCCCTTCCTTCTCCCACAGCTTCCTAATCATCTACAGACCTCCTGGCTATGACAGACAATTCTCAAACAACCTCTGCGACTCGATAGCCACCCTCCAATTAAACCATCCCACCCTCACCCTTCTAGAAGATTTCAATATCAGTCTTGACTTCCCCACCAAACCTATGACCCACTCTCTGGTCGACTGCTTAGACACGATTAACCTCCATACCCACATAAACAGGCCAACTCACTATAAAGGACACACCGTTAATGCCATCTTCAGCTCCCACGACCAGATACATCTAAGCCCCCCCACCCCTATCATCTGGTCAGATCGCTTCATTGTCTCTTTCACCATTCGCCCACCCACTCCCCTCCCTGTACCTGAACCAGAACCCCCAACTCTACGCACATGCTGGAAGAAACTAAAAATCCTTCCGACCTAGCTACGCGCTCCTTCAGTCCCCTCCCCCTACCTGCCCACCCAAAGAACACCTAACCTCCGATGCCTTTGACTCATGGCTCAATACCTCATTAATCCCACTCACCCCCACTTGCAAACCACCAGCTCGCCATGGCCCTTTTCCTAGATGGTTTACACCAGAATTGAAGACCGCAAAACAACTATATAAATCGCTCAAACGCAAATGGCGGAAAGACAAAACCCCCCTGAGCAGATCCACCTTGGCCCGGCATCATCGCCACTACAAAGCCGAAATCCGCAAAGCAAAAAAAGCCTATTACAACTTCCGAATCCTGAACTGTGAAAACCCCAGCAAGGATCTCCACAAAATCAACCCCAAATTCACCAGACCATCATGTACCACCACCCAATCGACCCCCTCGCAATCACTCTGCGACTCACTCTCCCTCCACTTCTATACCATTGCTCTCGAAAGAACAAACTCTCTAACCCACAAACTGGCCCTTTTGCACCCACCACACAATCAACCCATCCTACCTCCCATCCCACCGCCTGCAACCTCTACCCAACCCACCTTCGACTCTTTCACTCCACTATCAACTGACCAATTTCTCAAACATCTCTCCGCCCGCAAACCATCTGGCTCTCCGCTAGATCCCTGCCGAGCTGCAATCCTCAAAGAAATATTTGCATCTACCTGCGCTGGAGAACACGCAAGAACCATCATTAACAATTCCATGTCCCCTGGAATTTTTCCCGACGCGTTCAAAACTGCTCATGTCAAGCCTCTTCTAAAAAAACTTCCCTCGACCCTCCCGACCCCAAAAACTACCGCCCCATCTCAAACACTAGGTTCCTTGCTAAACACATTGACCGAACCGCCTACTCCCAACTAAATGCCTTTGTTGAAGCCAACAATCTCCTAGACCCTGTTCAATCAGGTTTCAGACCAAAACATTGAACCAAAACCGCCCTAACCTCAATCTGGAATGACCTTAAAAACACTGCATATTCTGCGGGATGTGCTGCACTAATCCTTCTTGACCTATCCACCGCCTTTGACACAACCAACCACTCAATCCTCCTTGACCGCCTCCAATCCCTAGGAATCCGTGGAAACGCTCTCAAATGCATAGCATCCTTCCTCAACAATAGGAACCAAATAACCCTACTTTCCTCCTATTCTTCCCCCACACGACCAGTCAATACTGGAGTTCCACAAGGAGTGTGCCTATCAGCCCTCCTGTTCAACCTCTATATGTCCACCCATGAATAATCCGCTCACACAATATCCTGTGCTACAACTACGCCGACGAAACCCAACCCCCAACTGATCCTAAAACTCCTTAATGTGATGACCTTAAAAACACTACAGATTCAGCAGGATGCGCTGCACCAATCCTTCTTGACCTATCCACCGCCTTTGACGCAATCAACCACTCAATCCTCCTCAACTGCCTCCACTCCCTAGGAATCAGTGGAAACGCTCTCAAATGGATAGCATCCTTCCTCAACAATAGGAACCAAATAACCCTACTTTCCTCCTATGCTTCCCCCGCACGACCAGTCAATACCAGAGTTCCACAAAGAGCGTGCCTATCAACCCTGCTGTTCAAACTCTAAATGTCCACCCTCCCACGAATAATCCACTCACATAATATCCTGTGCTACAACTACGCCGACGACACCCAACTAATCCTAAAACTCCTTAATTCAATACCCAAGTGCAAACCCGACCTCGGTGCCTGCCTCCCTGACATTGATCAGTGGATGACCACAAACCACCCCTCCAAAACTGAAATCATGGTATGTGGCAACGCCGAACTTCTTCCACACCGCCTATCCTGGCCATCTGCCATGGGCAATTCCCTGACAACCTCAGCCTCAGTAAATAACCTTGGATCCACTATTGACTCTGACCTAACCCTCTCGCACCAAGTCAACAATGTCTCTAAGTCCTGCCACTACCACCTCAAAATTCTTAGGTGCATTTTCCATACCTCTCCTTTCCCAACAGACTCTCTGCAGTCCAATCAATTGTAATGTCAAGACTGGACAATGCTAAACCCCTCTACCTCGGAGTCCATGCGTACCACCTGACTAAACTACAAAGAGCACAAAATGCTGCAGCCAAATTGCTACTAGCACTTGGCCCAAGAGATCACACCTCCCCAGCTCTCAAAGCTCTGCACTGGCTTCTGGTTGCCCGAAGGGTGACCTTCAAAACCTTATGCATCTCTCACCGAGCAGTGCATAAAACCGGACCTCAATACCTTCAGGACAAACTAAAACCTTACCACCCACCACGCATTCTAAGATCAAGTTCTGCGCGCCTCCTAGTGATACCAAAAATCAACTCAGTCAGGTTAGGTGGATCATCTTTCTAAGCCCAGGCCCCCGCTCTCTGGAACTCACTTCCACTTCACATCCGACTCACCGAAGACCTCATGTCTTTCCGCAAATTACTGAAAACATGTCTCATCCCTTAAAAAAAAAAAATGTGTTTCTTAACACAAATAAACAGTAGCCCGTGGTTGCTGTATCAAAAATAACAATCCAGAATCGAGACACGGGCGAGAAAAATGAAAAACTAAAACTGCTAGTGTAAATTAAAACAGATAAACTGAATAGAACGAATGAAGTGGATGAAAGGAATGAAGTGGGTGAAAGAAATTATGTAGATTCAGTGGGTGAAACAAATGCAGTGGATGAAATGGATGAGACCCGGTCGAGAAAAATTGAAAACTAAAACTGCTAGTGTAAATTAAAACGGACAAACTGAATAGAACGAATGAAGTGGATGAAAGGAATGAAGTGGATGAAAGAAATGATGTAGATGCAGTCGTGTGAAACGAACGCAGTGGATGAAATGGATGAAATAGATGCAGTGGTTAAAACGGATGAAGCGGATGAATCGGATGCAGTAGATGTAACGGATAAAAGGGATGAAGTGGATGGATCGAATGAAGTGGATGGAACGGATGAAGTGGATGGAACGGTTGAAGCAGATGGAACGATTGAAGCGGATGGAACGGATGAAGCGGAGGGAACGGCAGAAGCAGATGAAACGGTAGAAGCGGATGTAACAGTTGAAGCGGATCAAACGGTAGAAGTGGATGAAACGGTTGAAGTGGATGAAACGGGTGAAGCGGATGAAATGGTTGAAGTGGACGAAACGGATGGAATGGATGGAGTGGAGGGAACGGATGGAATTGATGGAACGGATGCAGTTGATGGAACGTATGGAGTAGACGGAACGAATGGAGTGGACAGAATGGATGGAACGGATGGGGTAGGTGGAGTGGATGGAACGGATGGAGTGGATGGAACAGATGGAGTGGATGAACCGATGGAACGGATGGAGTGGAAGGAGTGGATGGAGTGGATGGAATGGATGGAGTGAATGGAATGGATGGAGTGGATGGAACGGATGGAGTGGATGGAGTTGATGGAATGGATGGAAAGGATGGAATGGATGGAGTGGATGGAAAGCATAGAACGAAGGCAGCACATGGAACGGATGGAATGCATGGAACGGAGGGAGTGCATGGAACGGATGGAGTGGATGGAGTGCATGGAACGGATGGAGTGCATGAAACGGATGGAGTGGACGGAATGGATGGAGTAGACAGAACGGATGGAGTGGATGGAACCGATGGAGTGGATGGAACGGATGGAGTTGATGGAGTGGATGGAACTAATTGGAGTGGAGGGAATGAACTGAAGTGAACGGAACAAATTGGAGTGGATGGAACGGATGGAGTGGATGGAACGCATAGAACAAAGGCAGTGCATGGAACGGATCAAATGCATGGAACGGAGGGAGTGCATGGAACGGATATAGAGTGCAAGGAATGGATGGAGTGGATGGAGTGCATGGAATGGATGGAGTGGACGGAACGGATGGAGTCGGCGGAACGGATGGAGTGGATGGAACGGATGGAGTATATGGAACGGATGGAGTAGATGGAGTGGATGGAACGAATTGGAGTGGATAGAATGAATTGGAGTGGATGGAACGAATTGGAGTGGATTGAATGGATCAAGCAGATGTAACTGATGAAGCGAGTAAAACACATGGAACAGTTCAAACAAATAAAAAAGAATATAACAGATGGAACACGCTAAACAGATGGGAAGGATGAAATGAATCAACAGATTGGATGGAGTAGTTTATATAGATCGAATGATGGATGATGGAAAGTCTAGTAAACTAAATGATGAACCAGACGAAATGTATGAACAAACAAAACTGAGTGAACGGACAGAGTGAATAAAACCGATAGAATAGATGGTACAGATGAGCGCTCGATCTCAAGCCATACCAACACCATATCACACTACCACGCTTACTCTCTCCTATACATCACCACTCAATTAGAACACAGCGATACTATGACACATTCAGTATAGCTGTTCTCATACTAATACCTGTCACATATTACACATCATCCTAATTAAACACAGCTAGCTGAGCACACACTGCTAGCCTAAGCGCCTCCTCAGGCCTAACGAAGCCAGAAATCAGTCTGGATATCAACCCACCAGATTGATCACATATTCCTGACCTCCCAACCACCACACCTACCGCTAGAAGCAGCTATCATGCAAGTGCCACACCAGCTGCACACATATCCAGTGCACCCTCACACCTTATGACTCTCTCTCTCTACTGACTTGAACTCCATTTCCCGACGCCATTCAACCTATCAGCGCCTTGAGATCATACCAATGATACATAAGGCGCTATATGAATGCAAAGTAACATAACATAACATTTATTGCACATGGCATGCATGTTTGTGCATCTGTATTGCTTGCACTGATCTGTATGTTGTGGCTGGTGATGATGGTTGTGACAGTTGACAATGCCATGCATTTTCCCCACTGTATGCTGGTAGCTGCCTGTGGCGAGGAAGTGGAGCACAGACACTACCTTCAGTAGAGGGGGGATGGCAGTGCGGATTTCTATGCGGCTCACTGTATCATCATGTATCATGTCCACTATGCTGGTAATGGTGTCCCAGTCAAGCCGGTACAGGGTGTGGATCTGCTCTGGTGTGAGGTTGAAGGGGGTGGCTCTGATGCGGGGGATTGGGGGCTGCCGGCGTGGTAATGGTGGCTGCACCGGTAGAGCATGCTGGGCCTGTCTCACCCTCCTTCTCCTCCTGTGTATCCTCTGTGGTGGGGGTTGCGGTTGTTGTAGTTGCTCTTGTTGTGGTTGCTGCCTTGCAAGCAGGGCCTCCAGCTCCAGGAATGCTGCTACAATTGGTATCATCTTGGTGTGGGAGGGGGTGTGGTGTGTGGGTGTGGTCCTTTTGTGCTGTGCCAGACTCCATTGCCTCCACCTGTGCTGATTGAGTGCACCTGTTCCTCTTGGAAACACTGCTCAGGGTCCTTAACACCTTCTCAGCGATGCCGGTATTTACTCCATGGCGGTAAGGTACTTTGCGGTCTTGTGGAGGCTGTTTTTTCCATGTCCGCTTTACTTGGGATCAGCTCCGGTTTACGCCATGCCGCTAATTACGGCATGGCGTGTCGGGCGCGCGCCACTAATCCGCTATTTACGGCATCGTACTTTACGACGCCGTAAATAACGGTCTGGTGGGTCAGAATGGGCCGTATCGGGAAACAATGCCGGTATTCCTTTACCGGAATCATTTTTCCCTTACCACCCAACTCGGAATGAGGCCCAATGTTAGGCCAATGTGTTGGGGGTGTGGGGGGACATGAGTCGGGCCTGGCGGCAGGTTGCCGTCACTGGTGGGGGTTGTGGGACATGAGTCGGGGCCTGCCTGCAGGTTGCTGTCACTGGTGGGGGTGGAGGGACATGAGTCGGAGCCTGCCTGCGGGCTATGGTCCCATGTGGGATGCCTGCGGGGTATGGTCACGGGTGATGGGGGGGCTCCCTTGTGGTTTGGGCTGCCTGTGGGGTATGGTCATGGGTGATGGGGGGTCCTTTGTGGTGTGGGCTGCCTGCGAGGTATGGTCACAGGTGGGCTGCCAGCGGGGTATGGTCACGGGTGATGGGGGGATCCCTTGTGGTGTTGGCTGCCTGCGGGGTATGGTCACGGGTGTTGGGAGGTCCCTTGTGGTGTGGGCTGCCTGTGGGGTTTGGGCATGGGTGTTGGGGGGTCCTGTGTGGTGTGGGCTGCCTGCAGGTATGGTCACACGTGATGGGGGTCCCCTGTGGTGTGGGTTGCCTGCTGGGTGTGGTCACGGTGATAGGGAGGTCCCTTGTGGTGTGGGCTGCCTGCAGGTATGTCAGGTGCACCACCAAAGACGGAGGCAGGACACCGGCAGGATTAGTGAGGCGTTCACACAAAAAACTTGGAACACAATCTGAAAACTAAGTCCTTGTATATGCGAGCCCATAAAGTTGGACCGTGTTGAAGTACAGAGGGCGAGTGAGCGGAATATGCGTTTCGCGTCCGTTCGATTACTTTCAGGAGAGGAATACTGAAGAATGTGACGACCGTCTATTGATAAGACGCTCCCCTGGATAACAGAACCAAAATTAATTCATTTCTCTTGGGTTGATTCGTTTGGAAGACTGAAATTGGATTTTATTCCAAACGGGTCCCACCACTACGGCAGTAGGACGGTGATAAACCTGCGTTGTTGTGTATGTGTATAGAGGGCACCTATGGTCCCCTGATGAAGTTAATGAAACAATTGTAAAGATGTGTATGAACGAAACATGTTGGGTTTAGATAGGACCAAAAATATTAGTGGTCCTGATTAGTATCACATTCAGTTGGTATAGTTACCCGTGTAGCAGAGATAAGGGTAGACAGTACGCTGGTGAACCATTAATGGTGACCTCTGAATAATTTCTGATGTTAGAATTCTGAGGTGCTACAAACCTTTGAGTTGCTATACACTTTGAGATTGTCTTGCTTGTTACAAATTCAATTTGGTAGATTTGTATAGGCAGGGTGCATTGTTTAGCGGGGTATACAGGTTATATTAGGGTTAGTGGTTTTAATAGATTGTTTAGTATTTTGTGTTTTAGTAATGTGCACTAGGTTTTACACTTTTTGTTACCGTGATGTATATGTTGTATACTGGGATATTAACTCTGTGATGTATTTAATAAACTGTGGTCCATGGACCGAGGTTCTTATGAAATAGACAGGTTGTTGAGAAGAGTGACGACTGGATTTTGTGGTCTTTTATTGCCTATCATGCTTCAGTTGGAGTTAGATCCAGACGTCAGTAAATGAATCCAATAGTCTCTTGTTGTAAGGTGCTGCTTGCAGGTATGGTCATGGGTGTTGGTGGGGTCCCTTGTGGTGTGGGCTGCCTGCGGGGTATGGTCAATGTGCATAGACTAATGGTCCTGCCAAGTCCCGTAATCTCAGCGTGGTATCACGGGAATACATTTCCTTTTTCCCTAATAGCACATACCTATCCCCACCTAGTAAAGAGCAATAGAGGATAGTCAGATTTAAATAGACACAACTAAAAACAGTCCCAACCTATCCGTACTATGTCCAGACATTTCCCTAGATTATCAAAGCAGCCGGACATGCCAACCAGAGAATGCCGCCCAAGCCAAACAGGCATCGCGTCAGCGCTTCACGCTGACGCAGACCAGTTATGGCCTGCATAGTAAGGAGGTTCCGTCAGAGCCAGCGTGCAAGCGCTGGTGCTGATGGGGGATGTAGTTTAATACAGCAATAAATTCCATTGCCAGTGTTAAATAGGCATTAGCAGCGGGAGTTAAAAAAAGCACCATTTTAAAAGAGACAATGCTGCAATCTGTAGTTGGGACAATTAGACAGTACTCCAGTAAATTACTAAAACAATATGGGTGCAATAATGGCGCATAAGATGCAGGAGGGTGAAGATCCACTTGCTTACACTCAGAATTTTCAAGAACAGTGGTCTTTGGAAACTCGAGAGCCTTGGGGGAAATCGATACCTGTATTTTATCATATTTTATGTCAGGGGTTGCCAGAGCAGGTACAGAGATAGCTCAAGAAGCTGGTGGGAATGGAGGCAAAGCCATGGCCAGAAATACAGCTGACCATTGTGCACCATTGTCGATTGTTGCACGAGAAAAATTGAAAGACACAAGATGATAGGAAGCTCGAGGAAGCTAAACTAGTGCAGAAGAAGCTGTCAAAATATACTTTAGAAGGGGTGATGTTGACCAGTGGAGAAGGGCTAGGATCTCAGCAGACATTAGGTATGCCGCAGGTGAATAACCAACGGTAGTCGAATCAAGGAGGGAACGGATTTATACCGAAAGGCAGGGTAGGCTTCCGCGAAAGAGGAGGCTTTCAGAATAATCAAGGAGGCTTTCAGAACGACCAAGGTGCTAATCCAGGCATGCAGGAAGGGCAGGCCAGGAGATTCCCTCCTGAATGTTGGACATGTGGAATGACAGAACATATTGTGTGAACATGTGGGAGCCAAGGGTATGTGCAGAATGGGCAATTCTCAAGAGGGGGGACAGCTTATCCTCCAGCATATAGCCCACAAAGTAGGGATGGGTTTACCCAAGATCAGACAGTGTATCACAAGTGCCGCAAACGCAACTGGCTTTACAACCACAGCAAGCACCATTGAATCCGCCACAAGGGCAGTCACAGCATGCACCCATGTAGATTCAGCAGAGCACAAATACAGGACATCTACTGACTCCTAGAGTAGGGGGTGTCACTGGTGTTGCTGGAGGGAATCCTTTTACAGGTACAGGAATAGGTAGGTACCCACAGTATGACAACTCACAGGGTGACTTGATGTGTTCAGTACTATCGGGTACGCCCAGTCCTCCAGAGGAATCCAGGGTTGACGTTATCATAGGAGGCAAATCCTTTTCTTTTTTAGTAGACACAGGGGCAACTCGCTCATGTATACGAGAGGGACATTTTTTGATGTCGGGAAATGCCATGAATGCTCAAGGGTTCTCGAAGGCTACAAGTATAGTTCCATTTGGCTGTTGGAACACTCGAGGGTTTGAGCACATGATATGGAGATCTCAGAAATTGCTACGGTCGCTTGATATTATATGCTTACAAGAGATATGGATGAAAGAACCACCCATTGTTCAGGGATACGATCTAGCCTTTAATCCTGCCATAACTCAAAGTAAAGGACGCCCCATGGCCGGATTGGTTACCCTGATCAAAAGGAAAAGTGGACTTGAAATTCTGAAATCATCCAATCCTTCTCCATATACACAGGTGACCAAGGTTGGTCTGAGAGCTCAGCCCGGGAAACATATGCCAGTAATTAACATCATAAACCTCTACTGGCAGCACACAATGCTGGGCAAGACTGAATTTATCGAACATCTAACTGAATTGTTGGACAATATAACCTCAGCGGAGGTGAATGCTTGCACAGTCTTAAGTGGTGAATTTAACATAGACTTAGGGCCTCATTACACGGTAGGCGGTGAGCCATGGCGCTATTAGCGCCATGGCTCATGCCGGTAAAATACCGGCACCGCCTTGTTGGAAAGGGGATTTACCGCCCCATTCCAAGGTTGGAGGGGCGGTAAATCCCCCTTCCACCATTGCCCTTCCCCTTTCCCATTTCTGCCCCATAGGGCTCTATGGGAATGGGGAAGGCGCTAATTACGGCACCGCAATTTTGCGGTGCCGTAATTAGCTCCGAGGTCCCTTTGCGGGTTGGATTTTAACGCCTGCAAAAAGCAGGCGTTAAATCCCCCAACCCGCAAAGGGACCTCGTAGTAAAGCGGTAAGGATTTACCGGTACCGGTATTTTACCGGTAGCCGTAAATTCTTACCGCCATCCGTGTAATGAGGCCCTTAATATCTGAAATTAAAGGCCAAAAAAGAAAGACGTCCTATGATGAGCTACGCACAGCGGTCCTCGAAGAGTCAGATGTCAGAAGCCTGGACATCCTTAATGGAAACATGAGGGGGGATATTCCCCCCGTGGCCACGTGGGAACATGATAAGAAAAGCTCCATAATTGATTGTATAATCACTTCTAAAAACATGACCTCGAAAGTCAGAGATTTGAAAAATATCAAAACGGTACAAAGCGATCATAATTTGTTGTTAATGTCATTTCAATTTAAAAGAGCTACATCACGAGCTCAGTGGAACCAAATGGTTGAAGTGGAACCTGGAAACAAATCGGCTACGACTAAAAACCCAGAACATCATCAGTTTGACCGAAACACTAACAGACCAATATAATATAGAGGAGGCTAACACCCTAGACTATGATGGTTTATTAGAAATGTATAGAACCAACAAACCCCTGAACCAAAAAACAGCTGTAAGGAAACATGTTTATGATCGAAAAAGTTGTTGAAAAAAAGAGGGAATTGAGAATGACATTGGCCCTCATTACATGTCAGGCGTTAAGGGTTTAACGGCGCCGTCGGCGCCGTTAACCCTTAAAGCCTGATTCATACTTTAACACCTGCTTTTTGCAGGCGTTACAGTCCAAGGCGCTAAGCGACCTTGGTGCTAATTACGGCACTGTAATTTACGGTGCCGTAATTAGCGCCTTCCCCATCCCCATTATGCCCTATGGGGCAAAAATGGGAATGGGGAAGGGCAAATGGTGAATGGGGAATTACCGCCCCACTCACCTTGGAATGGGGCGGTAAATCCGCCATCCACCATGGCGGAATCCGGCATGGACCATGGAGTTAATAGCACTATGGTCCACCGCCTGACTTGTAATGAGGGCCATTGAGAGAAATAGAGCAGTCTTGTCTTGACAGAAAAGATCAGTGGGAAAAAGAAGGCCAATATGAAATACAAAAATTGGTTAAAATGGCACAGACTGTCTATGGAACAAAACGACGCAGAATGCATGATTGACTTTCTGGCTCAAAGAAACTTGAGAGACTTTTGGGCCACAATAAATGAAATTGAATGTCCCCAGAACTCTAGTATCTGTAATGTAGTGACAGAACAAGAATGGATTAAACATTACAGTGAGTTATTCCAAAATCAATATCCTTGTGAAAACCATGATGAAACAACAATAGAGCAACGAACATAATTATACCTAAGGAAGAGATCTATAACAACATCAAGAGACTCCATTCCTCTCGAGCACCAGGGCCAGACAGTCTCACAAATGCGATATTAAAAAGAAATCCTGAAGAATGGCAGACTTTTGTAACCATCTTTTCAAGATCATAATAAATAACAGGAAAGTACCAAAAACATGGAAACATGCCATAAGTGTACCGATTTACAAAAAAGGGTCAAGACTTCAACTGGGAAACTACAGACCCATAGCACTACTGGATGTAGTGGGGAAAATCTTTGTGACTCAACTCCTATCTCAACTATCAACATGGATAAAGCAAGTTGGAGTAGCCGACATAAAACAAACAGATTTTGTCAAAGGAGTAGGTTGCAGCCTAAATCTGTTAATCCTGAATATATTGAAAATGGAAGCAATTACAAAGAAACAGCCGATATACATCGCCTTCATTGACCTGGCCCAAGCCTTTGATGGGTGTGGACCGAGAGATTCTATGGTCTAAAATGTCGAAGGAAGGCTTTCCGGTGAGCTTAGTTGCCGCTATCAAAGCACTATACAGTGAAACTTCAATACAAATTCGGCTTGACGCAAAAGGAAATGAAACTGCTCCGATACAAACCTCCTGCTGAGTCAAACAAGGGTGCCCTCTGGGAGCAACGCTCTTCTACTTTTTATATCAGATGTTAGAAGATCTATTGAAGAAGTGAAGTCCTTTGCACCTAAAATTAATGGTACCCATGATAGCACATTAATATACGCTGATGGCATCATGCTACTGGACATGACCCCTATCAGCCTTCAAAGAAAATAAATTCTCTTGAAAAATGCATCCAGGAAAACCGACTTCAGATAAATGTAAAGAAATCAGAGATTGTGATACTTAAAAACCTTCAAGGAGCCAAAAAAAAATACTAAGTCCTATAGATACATCTGGACTTTGGGAGAAGAGACCCTATGTGTGGTCAAAGAAGTAAAATATCTGGGATTCACGTTAAATTCAAGTATTAACGACAAACCAATGATAAAAAAACTAGCATCTAAATGTAATCAGATGGCTGCACGAGCGGGCAGGCTACACAAAAAGTATGGAAAGTTCTCATTGCTACCTGTAATCCGTTTTACAAGAATAAAATAGTTCCAATATTAAGATATGGAGCAGAGACAATGTTTGGCAGCAATCATGAAATATGGACAAGATGTGAGCATGTCATCTGGAAGAGGATCCTAAAACTACCAAAAGGTTTCCCTACGGGCTTGCAAAAGGTATGAGGTTAGTTTACCATCAATGACCGCTGTAATAACATGGAATGTCTTAGCACTTTACAGAAAAGCAATTGGAGGTGACAACATATCCCAATTTCAGATATTAAACAATGACAAGAACATTGACTCGGAAACTATACTAAACCAATGCAAAAATGCGTGTGAGAACATTCTCAGCCAACTGAATACTGACAAAAAATGGCTTATATGCAATCCGAATACAGTAAAAAAGAAACTATATGAGCAAGATTGGATCGAAACAAATGAAAAACTAATCCAACACACTAGAATGAACGACGCGCCGGTTGAAGCCAAAAAACTACAAGTCATTCCAGAATACATGGTGAAATGCCCATGTAATAAGATAAGAACAACATTCTTAAAGTTTAGATTAAACAACTTTGACACACGAGACGTGGGATATGGGATGAAGAACGTGGACAGGCAAACCAATGCCATGTGCAGACTAGGTAAAGCTGAAGAAGAATCTTTGAAGCACTTTGTTCTGTTCTGCTCTAAAATGAGAGATGACAGAACTAGACACTTAAGTTTTGAACTCGACAAATACCCAGACCGGTGTGCTGAAGACTGATGTCAGATTTTACATGAAGGCATTAACAAAAAAATCATATTTGCATTATCATTCTTTCTAGATAAAATAAAACAGAGTCTTATGAATGATAATGAGTAAGAGACATGAATGATAATTGTCAATTACGTTCTTTTACGATGTAACATTGAATGCCTTCTTTTTTCTTTTCCTTTAGAAATGTATTGAGTTTAGTTAACAGTTCGTAAATGAGAAACTTCTTTTTTTTTAAAGGTTTCTAATAAACTAATAAAAAAAATAAGTATAGTTCCTTTTACTGAAAAATTGCCAATTTCTATAGGAGAGTGTGATATTTCTGTCCCATTGTTGCATTCAAGACAGATATCAGTTAATATACTGGGCAGAGATTTAATGAAGAAGCTAAATATGACGATTTCCTTCACTGATGAAGGCATAGTGTGTTCTACACCAGGAATACATTATTTAAACATAGGCAAATTTATTATGGCATTTACAGAGCAAATAGCCATGTGAGGACACTGTTAGAGCCCAAGGTTTTTCACTATGGGGTACGTGTTTTGTTAACATGGCTACCCGGTTTATTAGTGGGCAAGGTTATGAGAATACCTGATGAATTTCTGTTCAGGCCACAGATACCCATGGATGAAGAGGGGGGATGGGTTTTTTCCTTGGAATTGCAGGCATCCATAGTACGAGGGGAATTGGTCATGCTCGAAGGTTGGGATAAAGGCAGGCCGTGGAGAACAGTAATTATAATTGGGGGAGGATGTAGATTGGCTGATGTCACTGACGAAGATATGTTTAGAGACGACCCGTCAGATGACGAAGTAGTGTTCGAGATGAGCATTACATATTGGATCAGGACAGAAAGACAAGAGGTCCCACAGAAAATGATGATAGTACGGCAGCGTCCCATATATTTTGATGACTATATGGGGAAAGTACCAATTTCTTTACGGACTAAGGGCCCCTATGATATAGGCCTGTTAAAAGGATTGCGAGATGTTAAAATTAAATTGAAGCCAGGAGCAATTTCACCTCAAGCAAGACAGTATCCCATGTCCCGAGAGACAGATTAAGGTATTTTAAGATTATACCAGCCATGATGGATCAAGGCATATTAGTGACGTCAAAGTCACCATGTAATAACGCAGTGTATCATATCAAGAAATCAAAGGTTGGGTTGTGGTGTTAATTCAAGGTATGAGGCCGATTAACCAGATTGTAGAGGCAGAGTTTCCTCTGGTTCTGAATCCGTTGACGATACTATGTAGTATCCCTGTTAAGACATGATATTTCACAGTGATTGACTTGAAAAATGCATGTTTCTCAATCCCGTTGCATAAAGATTCCCAAGATCTTACGTCATTTACGTTTCGTCATACTGATCTGAAAAGTACACATTTTCCCCAAGGGTACTGTGAATCTCCATCGATTTTCAATAGGGTCCTGCAGATGGACCTAAGCAATATTGATTTGAAAACGTCAAAACCGCACACAATTAAGCAAATGCAACAGTTTTTAGAACTGTGTAATCATGTCAGAGCGTGGGTATTTGATTATAGTTCATACATGAGACCATTGTTACAGGCCCTGAAAAAGGCACAGGTGAATCAGTAAATAATTTAATGAACTGGGGAAATGGAAGAAGGGTTTGATGAACTAAAAAAGGCCATTTTTACAGCTCCAGTTTTAGAATTTCCAATTATTCTGAGGAGTTATTTTGTTTTCACACACGAATAGAGCAGTCATGACATCAGCACTCCCACAGATAACTGCATTGGGGTACAAACCCTTAGCATATTACAGTGAGATTTTGGACCCAGTAATGAGGGGTCATGTCCCTTGCGAACAATCACTGGCAGTGGCTACGTTCGCGATCGAGAAATCTGCAAGCATAGTGATGGGGCGTTCCATGACTTTATTTGTTGAACTTGCTCTGTTTGCTGTTTTGGAGAAACCTTGGGGTATGCTGAGGCCTCAAAGAGGTTCCGTTTATGAGGTGGTCATATCGAATCTAGCATCAAAATAGTCAGGTGTAACATGGTGAATCCTGCCACGTTTGTAGCCGAACCACTGACAGAGGATGAGCAAGTGCATGATTGCTCGAACTATGAACAATTCTATGACGAGATCCCGAAAGTGAAGAAAATGCTCTGGCAGCTGGGGAGGTTCTCTTTATTGATGGTTATTCAAGGATCGATCAAACTGATGGAGAAAGGCATTCAGGCTCTGCTGTGGTACAACACAGAGAAAATGGGGAATTTGAAGTGGTAGCAAACTCAAGACTACCATCTCATTTCTCAGCACAGGCTGCAGAGTTGGTAGCGCTTATTGTTGTGGTCGAGAAACATGCAGACCAGGAAGTAACAGTTTACAGTAACTCCGCCCACGTGACATCAACCACGGGGCTACCTCCGGGCGGACGGCACTCCGGTGCAACATGGTGAATTATTGGATAGGCTTATTAAAGCACTACAACTACAAGTAGCCATCGCAATAGTTAAATACGCAGCACGTACTAAGAGAACTGACTTTATTTCACGTGGAAACCAAGCCGCAGATGAAGAGGCAAAAAGAGTTGCATATTCAACTGATATAATGAGTTTTGATTCTCCTAATGTGAAAGAGAAAATGTTTGTGATAATGGTTGTGAATGGAAGCTTTAATCCCGTATCACAAACACAGTTAATGGAAATTCAAGGTGGAACTCCACAGGAAGAGAAAGAACTGTGGACGCAAAAGGGCTGTTGTTTATCCCCTTCGGAAGCATTGTGGCGACAAGACATCACTGGTAAACCGGTGATGCCTCTAGCCTTATTAAGGGTGGCGTTAGAACAGCTGCACTACCCTGTGTGTGTCACTAGGGAGAGCCTCACAGCAACCATTGTGGAAGACTGGTTCATACTGAACCCGTTAGAACACATTGCTTTTTATGTAGTAAATTGCATTGTATGTCAAATGTTTACTGCTGGACACATGCTGCGAACAGTTAGAGGAGTAATTCCTCAACCAAATGGTCCTTGTCAGCATTTATATATTGACTATGACAAGTTTGTAATGGATATTAGTATATGATAGTTGTAGTGTGCCCCTTCTAAAGGTGGATTGAAGCTGGTCCCTGCACACACCCTGATTCTACTTGTGCTGCAAAGATTTTAGTTTGAGAAGTATTCCCTAGATGGGGAGCCATCTAGGGAATACTTGAGCTGTTGAGATCAGATAATGGCCCCTATTTTGTGACTGAGGTATTTAAACAGATTAGCCTATTGCTTGGCATTAAACACCTGCAAACGAACGGAATATGTGAGAATCTCAATGGTCTACTCAAAGAGAGAATAGCTAAGTTGAAACTGACATTGAAAAAGGGGTGGCTGAATTGCCTGCCCCTTGCATTATATGCATTAGGAAATCAGCCTGGCTCTGACCACCACCTCACAACCCACGGGTTAGCAACAGGGAGGCGAATGAGAACGCCTCTGACTCCTCCATCGAGGACTAGAAGTGATGCCCAGACAACTACAGAATTGTTAGGAGATGAGCTATGTGTTTACCTAACATGCATGACAGCTAGTATCTCTGTCATTTCAGCTCAGGTCAAGCAGACGGGGTGTCAGTCTCAGAGGACAGATGAAGACCATACAGCAACCAGAGTTCAAGAACTATGTTTGCCAAAACTATTTACAGGAGATAAGGTTTTAATAAGAAATTTTACAAGAAAGTGGCACACGCCCTGTTTCAGCTGCCCTTTCATTGTAGAGGACATTACTCCGTCAGCAGTCAAGGTCCAAGGGAGAAGAGCTTGGATACATCAAGGAGATGTGAAAGTCTATACTGGAGAGGCCAACATACCCCCAAACCATTCGGAACCAAGTCAAGGAGAATAAGTTCAGCACGTGCAGACTAGATCGATGACGAGGAGGAAGGACGCAGAGACTGTCCAGTAGACAGATAAAAGTGTACGTTTGGACTATGGCTCCTCTGATACACTCTTTGTAGCTGCTAAGCAAGGAGTGAGCAAGTTATTGTTCTTGAGCTGACATTGGACTGTGGAGTACGGAAGTGAATAAAAACATGCCAGATTTTGACTTTCTGTTCGACTGGAAGAGGGAGCAGTTCCCTGACTCGTACCTCACGGAGGTTCTTTTTGCATGTGCCAATGGTGTTGACCAATGTTGACGTACATAAACTACTTATTGCTGTCTTCATATTTATACTCAGAGCTTACTCTTCTCTTGTTGGGAGGAGCACTGATATATACATGCTTTTATTCCGGATCCTAAGAATGGGCCAGCGATTAGATGTTTATTGGCAGCTATTTTAGAGCAGATAAGACAATTACCTGAACATCTTTTTGAGTGTACGAATGGTCCTGCCTAACGACGAGGTACACAAACTAATTGCTATGATCTTTTATCCTTTGCTCCAAGTTCATCCTTATCTTGTTTGGCGAGACACCAACACGTTTGGATTTAAGGGTGATCCTACAAATCGTCCAGCAATCAGCCGATTACTTGTGGAGATCGTGGAACAGATTCGACAGCTACTGGAGCATGCAACGAGATTGCCTGAATAAAATGAGTTTTTCCTTCCTTAAAAGTAATAACAGGAAATCATCTGCTCCAATGAGCACATAGCAGTTCCAGAAAGTGAGCAAGGTCGACGGTGTATGGAGAGACATCGATGGTGGAGCCTAATGTATTGGTGCATAATCTATGCATGTTCAGCATTCATCATCGTTTTTCTGTTTCTATTGATTCACACTGTTTACTTTACTGGTTCCAAGAAGGAAGGTGTTCCACTGATCCTTCCCACTTCAGTCACATGACTGAACAAGATATTGGGCCTTATTACAAGTTTGGCAGTAGCCTTGCCGGTAAAACCGGCAGGCTGCCCCGGAACGTGCACATTTTTCTGCCACCCGATAATGGGCAATTACCGGGGCATTCCGGCCCCGCCGGACCCGGTAATTGTTCATCACCGGGTGCAGGAAAAAAAATGCTCCCCATTCCCATTGAGCCCAATAGGGCTCAATGGGAATGGGGATGTCGGATGCACCGGCGCCATTTGTGAATGGTGCCAGTGCATCCAACAAGATCTGCTTGCGGGTGTTGGTACGCCTGCCAGGTCAGCCGCGAGCAGAACTCGTAGTTTGCAGGTCCGGTAACAACGGTACCGGCAAGCATACCGGTACCATTGTTACCGGACGGGCAAACTTGGAATAAGGCCCATTGTCAGAAAGTGGAGGCCTTATGTGATTGTCCCGACTCCAGTAGCTCATATGAAGGCACCCATTTCTGTGACAAATTACCCTAGGCTTCCCTTTGGAGGATGGTCAGTTTTTGATTTGCTTTATGATCATTATGTGGTTAATAATTTAGCAAGAAAGAGACCTAAGAGAAGTGCAAGGGAGGATGACTATGAATTAAATAATTATTTAGACAGTACAGCACATTTGGGGAACAACATGTGCTATCAGCACATTGATGGGGTGGGAAAAAGAACCTTTGAGGAGGATTGCTATGTATGTGCACTCCTGCCTTATGCTATGGGTAAGTCTAAGATATTCATAGCTATTGAAATAGATGTTCAAACAGATCATTGCCTTACTCACCTTGCACTCTGCCATACAAGAGGTCAGTTCCAGGGTAAAATGGATGTGCCAGATGAAGATGATTATGTCCGGGATTTGCAGACAAGGGTGAGACCACACACCACAAATCATGTGATAAAATATGAACAGCATGGTATGAAGGGAGCTGAAATTAGATGGGAAGTAAACAGAAGACTCAATTGTCAAGGGAAGACTGATGAAGAAATTCGAAGCTGCAAGGAAAGAGGCCAGAGGCAGATCTGGGGAACAATGCTTTCTCCAGATGAATGGGTACAAGGTGTAGACATATGCAGAGCTGTGGCAGTGACTGGTCATCACAAGCCAGTTATTGAGCGAGTAGAAAATGAATGCAAACCTCTGTGGCCGAGGTTTGCAAAACTATTGACGTGGGTCGAAGACAAAGGAGGCCCTTTGCAGATAGTGCCTTTGGCTAGCACAGAACTATGCTACAGAAACAATGGTACAAGAAACGTTGGAGAGAATCAACAGTGCGGACGAATCTTCGATGTGCCACGAATGAAAATGGGACAGTGGTGATAATGAATCACTACTGGCCCTGTGGATAAACAGCTTACATGAAGCTGCCCAGAGATTGGGGAGGACTATGTATCATTCATGTTTCAGCACTGGTGATCCCAAAGAGTGACCTGAACATTGGAGAATTTCCAAAAGCAGATGCTCACCCGAGAAAGAAGAGATCTGCTGAACTCTTCAATCGAATGAAGAGGGAAAATTATTTCTCAACCAAATCGATAGAAGCTTTTGATGACATTCCATATGAGGACCGATTGTTTAGTCAGACGTCAGCAATATTCACAACAATCTTTATGCCTGGGATCCAAGTGATGACGAATGCTAAATGGTTACACATAACCAGATGGGAGCTTCTGCAGACAATTAACTCCACCATAAAGGGATTCAATGCAACCAGGGAGGAACTGATAGCCATACTACTGATGACTCTCCAGAATAGATATGTCCTGGATATGATTAAAGCTATGGATGGAGGTGTTTGTGCCAAAATTGGAGAATCATGTTGCACATTCATACCTTCTTACGACGACGAAAATGGCACCTTGACAGAGGCCATAACGATGCTGACAAACCTACACGTCAAGATGGAAGACGAAGTGGAAGACATTGCTGATGACAGTGGTTTGGGTCAATCTTCTTGTGGGTTCCATAGTAAATGGTGAACATTTTCAAACTCCTTGGAGCCCTGTTGGTAATGATGATGTTTGGATTTTGTGTGATCAGAATAATAATCCCACAGTACAAGAAGACTGCAACGAAAGCAGTGGGAATGAAGATTATGATTGATGTTGAATCTGGGTTCAAAACCAAAGAGCTGACAGATGAAGAAATCAGAGACTACGTGAAGGCCAGTATTCATGCACCTGAGGGAACAAAGTTCCTGTACCCAAAGAACCACAAGAAGTATGTGGGAAGATGGATCTACTGCAGTCTCAATGGACAGTGGGCCTCACCACACAGACGGCGGTAACCATGGTGCTATTAGCACCATGGTTGCCGCTGGTATTTTACCGAGTCCACCTTGGTGAATCGGGGAATTACCGCCCCATTCCAAGGTTGGCGGGGCAGTAATTCCCCATTCACCAAGGCCCTTCCCAATTCCCATTTGAGCCCCCATAGGGCTCAATGGGAATGGGGAAGGAGCAAATAACGGTACCGCTATTAGCGGTACCGTTATTTGCCCTAAAGTCCCTCAGCGGGTCCCTTCCTTAACGTGCGGTCTGGCCACACGTTAAGGACTGGACCCGCTGGGGGACCTCGTAGTATGGCGCTAAGGGATTACCTGCACCGGTGCCCTTACTGGTGCCGGTAATCCCTTAGTGCCATCCGTGTAATGAGGCCCAGTGTATGCTTATGACCTCAAGTGTTGATGAACATGTAAAATCAGCAGGATGCCTGAAAGGAGTTATAAATATATGGGTCCCAAAGAAGGACTTCTTCAGACAAGGATGCCTAGATGTGAAGAGTGATGAGAGAGTGGTCGATGAATCATCGTCCAGAGGGGGGAGTGTAGAGGAGGAGTCAAATAACCCCACCAAAAGCTCTGACCCCCATATTGCCTATATTTTGGGAACCGGAAATTGCGACACGTGCAGGATCAGACTCGGGAGGATAGCTCAGTGGCAACGTGCTCGCCCTGGAAGCAACACGACACAGAGCAACATAGGTTCATATCCCCAGGTCTGCGCTTAGAAACCTCTGGGTATTAAGCGCGTTATAAATAACCTATCATATCATATCAGTGAGAATGCCTGTAACGCAAAGAATCCTTCAAACAAGGTATCCATTGACAAAACCCTATATGCATGCATGACGAAATAATGTTCTTTTGGAAAAGATTCTGGAAGAAATATGAAAATGAACAAGAAAGAAGACTGATGACGTCATGCGGAGCAGAACTGATGCACCCTGAAAAGATATGTAAGATGAAAGAACATAAACATTCTATAAAATCTAAAGAGGAGGTGTTGAAGATGAGCAAAATTTTGGGCACGAGATGAAGATGCTCATGCGAAGAAACCCTGAAGAAAATGCAAAGTCAGCTTACATTTGTACAGATGCATTAACGCAAGTAGACAAAGTGATCTTAAGGCTGGCTACGTAGTAAATAGTTTGCGGCGATGTGCCAATGTAGGAATAGGAATGTATAGAACCTGGATGTTCCACAATGCACTTTAGCAAGGCTTGAAACCCCATACTTGGAAAGGGTTTTTAGTGTGGCGAGGTTGGAAAAACACTAATGGCGAAGGAGAAAATCAAGAAAGGCTTAGCTGGCCAAGCATCGAGAGTTGAGGCCACGGTGAGCCTGGTTGCCTATCAAGTAGTTACAATGTACATGAGAAAGAAACAAACTTCTGTTTGAGGTGAAATGGAAAAACACTGAAGGTGCCAAGAGTTCATCATTTAATAGTATTATATGCAGCAAAGATCTGGAAAACATGGTTTCCAGTCACATGGTCTGATGAAAATAGACATTGGGTCGCGCTACACTGAAACCAGAAGATGAGACCATGCCATACTCCCTTTAATTCTCAGGCACATAGAGCGTCTTCAAAGCCATGTTCAAAGCCTTAATTGAATGGCAAACGGCAAGAGTGATGATAGATGTTGGGCTAACTGGGTGGGGAGGCATGATCACGCCGACCCTCCATGCACCTGGAGTGGTAGCCTGCGTGCTGCTAGCATGCAGAATATTCCAGAAAGGTACAAGCGTGCCAACCAATTATAGGGGGCCATGTATCAAGAGAGCCCTATAGTTTATGTAACCAATGAATCGTTGTGTATTTTATGACGATGAAGATGACTTGCACTAGAGGAGGGCTTAGTTGTCCACCTGATATTAGAGGTCCAATCACAACCCCCGTTAGCATGGAGCTTATACTTAGATGTTCCCTGAGAGCCTATAACATCCCCAAGTAGGGTTTTGTAGTTTGCCACGTAGTGTGACATAATTGATGACAAGTTTTTACTATAAAAGTTATGTTTTTTTCTGAAATGCATTGAGAGCTCGAGCGTACTTCGGATGATGTCCGTTGTAACCTCCCTGTTTTAGATCATTGCAAATAAAACAGAACCAAGTTTTTCCAACTTCCTGAGTCGATTTGGATTATTGATGTTTGAGTAAATTATGCATCCCCATCCATCTCTAAGTATTGCTACCGTCTTAAAGGGCCCTACATCTATGGGTTCAATTGTTTGGGTCTTTATGAAATATTGCCTCTTCTCTTTGGCAATAGGGGTTACAATTTGCTTGCTTCCTAATCTCCCTCTTTTTGCTTTTGCAATGGTTGTTTTGTTACCTTCCTTTGAGATTTCCCTTTTAAGATTTTGGCAATTATTTCGACCTTTGAATTTACAATTATGACATTCTTGTTCGTTCCCAAGGTTCTTATTCTACCCCTTTAGCTGCTTTTTATTAAATTGGTATGTCTTAGTCTGCCACTTTAGTCTCTTTAAATTAATTCGCTATTCAATATTTCCAATAGTGGCCAGCGGGCGATTACAGAGTGTTTCGGGAGTCACACAATACTAGTGAACTTACCGGGTGCTGCATATGCATCCACTTGCTCTGTTGCGACTTCTACTTCTGCTTCCCGCTGCATGGTAAACTGCTTCATTCTGCTTCCCACAGCCTGCGAGGGTCGGGATAGGAGCATTCCTGGCTCCACTGGCACTCCGGTGCTTGCCTGCCACCTGAGTACAAGTTACTTTGGGGAAGGTTTTTTAGATTAATGCTCCCACCGCGCAACCTCTGCATACAGGGTAATTAAGGGTAGAGATCATCACGAAACTTGGATCCGCTTTACAAATAGCAGTGGCTCCAGCGTCGCTGCTTCCCTTCAACTTCTGCTGCTACTGCAATGTGGAGTTTCGAAAATTACTCCACCTTCTGCATCTCCTAATGGCCTGCATCTGAGGGGCCCCTTTATACTCACCAGACCCTCTCAGGCGTGGGTCATTAGAATCACTAGACTGCGCCTTACAGTCTATTGCCTTCAAATCCCTCTTCTTTGTCCCAGTACTTTTGGCACTGTGGGGCTTGAAGTCCCCAATCTTCAAATTACCTTTTTCTTACTGAACATTGTTTTTACATAAACCTACTTCTTTTTCATTATTGAGTATGTTTTCAGGAGGAAATTTAAAAGGAGTCAATGATTGTTTTGGAATCAAAACAGATTTAGCGTTATCAGAAATACAGGCTATTGCCTTCAAATCCCTCTTCTTCGTCCCAGTACTTTTGGCACTGAAGTGCTTGAAGTCCACAATATTCAAATTACCTTTTTCTTGCTGAACATTGTTTTTTCATAAACCTACTTCGCTTTCATTATTGACTACGTTTTCAAGAGGAAATTTAAAATGAGTCAATGATTGTTTTGGAATCAAAACAGATTTAGCGTTATCAGAAATACAGTCTATTGCCTTCAAATGCCTCTTCTTCGTCCCAGTACTTTTGGCACTGTGTGGCTTGAAGTCCCCAATATTCAAACTACCTTTTTCTTGCTGAACATTGTTTTTACATAAACCTATTTCACTTTCATTATTGACTACGTTTTCAAGAGGAAATTTAAAAGGAGTCAATGATTGTTTTGGAATCAAAACAGATTTAGCATTATCAGAAATACAGGCTATTGCCTTCAAATCCCTCTTCTTCGTCCCAGTACTTTTGGCACTGTGGGGCTTAAAGTCCCCAATATTCAAATTACCTTTTTCTTGCTGAACATTGTTTTTTCATAAACCTACTTCGCTTTCATTATTGACTACGTTTTCAAGAGGAAATTTAAAATGAGTCAATGATTGTTTTGGAATCAAAACAGATTTAGCTTTATCAGAAATACAGTATATTGCCTTCAAATGCCTCTTCTTCGTCCCAGTACTTTTGGCACTGTGGGGCTTGAAGTCCCCAATATTCAAATTACCTTTTTCGTGCTGAACATTGTTTTTATTTAAACCTACTTCTTTTTCATTATTGACTATGTTTTCAGGAGGAAATTTAAAAGGAGTCAATGACTGTTTTGGAATCAAAACAGATTTAGCGTTATCAGAAATACAGTCTATTGCCTTCAAATCCCTCTTCTTCGTGCCAGTACTTTTGGCAGTTTGGGGCTTGAAGTCCCCAATATTCAAATTACCTTTTTCTTGCTGAACATTGTTTTTACATAAACCTACTTCTTTTCATTATTGACTACGTTTTCAAGAGGAAATTTAAAAGGAGTCAATGATTGTTTTGGAATCAAAACAGATTTAGCGTTATCAGAAATACAGTCTATTGCCTTCAAATCCCTCTTGTTCGTGCCAGTACTTTTGGCACTGTGGGGCTTGAAGTCCCCAATATTCAAAGTACCTTTTTCTTGCTGAACATTGTTTTTATATAAACCTACTTCTTTTTCATTATTGACTATGTTTTCAGGAGGAAATATAAAAGGAGTCAATGTTTGTTTTGAAATCAAAACAGATTTAGCGTTATCAGAACTTAAAATGGTAATGTTCTGATGTCCACATTTAACGCTATCTTGTTGGCTACAATAGTTCATACCGTTATAGATGTGGGAAACTTCATGATTGTATGGGGATTAGGACAGTTTTTGCAACCCCCCAGGATGAATAGCTTTTGAAATAGAAATCTCACCCTGACGAGCCATTACATTTTCTGGCATCACTGACATCTCTTCCTCTGAGGAAGACAAATACTGCGTCTCACCCAATGGAGTCTTCCTATTCCCTTGGGGAACTTCTCCTTCCAGGCTAATATCGCCCCCAGTGTTCGGATCAGGTAGAGGCTGCCTTCCCCTGGCCACCTGCGAGGATACTCTAGGCAGGGTCTTTGTGAGGACTCTGCAGGATTCATCACATCATGCATCAACACAACAGGAAAAATAGCTTGCATTTTCCCTCTCTCCCCACCATCCGATCCCCAAGTGTGTCTGGAGACCATGCAAATGGTTGCCGTGAGTGGCATACATTCCGTAAAATCCGAGCTGGACCAAGGCATAGGCAGCCTGTGCTGGGGCCCAGAGCCCCGCTGTCAGTGGGGCCCCAACAGCGCCATTGCCTGCCTCAACTATAATAATATTTTTGTAAAGCGGTCCTGTGCTGTTTCCAAGTACAAGGCCTGCTTTTCTGTTTATCCGAGTGAGGCAGCGTGAGGATTTAAAGGGTGCAGCTATTTACACGTGGTAGCTCAAAGAGACCATTGTTTTGCAAAAGAAGTTCTTGGCTCATTCAAGAGACCATTGTTTTGGAAAAGACGTTCTTAACTTTTCCGTGTTAAGAACTGTAGAGGGTCATTTTTATTTTGATAACGGACACAAAATACCAGTTAGCTACATCCATCTGTGCCCTCTCCTAGGGCAATTACATATATGATATAAAACAGTTTAAAACTATCTGCCTTATTTTCACAAGTTCATATTTAACACACAAAAAAATCATTTATTTTTGTTGGATATAACATTTTCTTCACATTATATATGAAGCATGTCTTGTCAAACATTGAAATACAAACAGGTAACCTTTTCACACATTACCTTTTGAGTCTTTACCGTAGGCAACTTTTTTGTGGTCTGCTGAATTGCATTCTGGTATTGGTAGTATTCCATTCAAGGTGGGGGGAAAATTGCCACAATTGTACACGTTCCCCTAGCTTATTTCTCTAAGGAGTTATTTATTTGTGTGAGTACTTTGCTGTGGTTTGTGTACTTTTCAACTCATCTTCATAAAACAGAGTATTGTTGAAAGCTAAAAGTGGGCCTGAGAGGGGAAAAGGATAAGAGGGCCAGTGAGTCATGAATATTTGCCCAGGATGTGGCAAAAGAGATTACAGTCCATGAGAGTGGAGGGGTTATTTTCCCTGGCTCTGGTCCTGTGCTGATTTTCAGGCCACAAGTCGAGGATACATGTGGGTGGATAGTGTCTGTCCATTTTTTCAGAGGGTGGATGCAACCTCCATCGGGTGATTTGAGGTCAGCATTCAGAACAAACGTTGCTCGCTCAAGTGTTCGGCTACGAGGATTTCACCCCAGGTTGTCATGCTCCCAGGGCCGATGTTTACCCACAAGACTACATAAAAGTGTCATCAAAACACACGCCTCTTATTTGGATATTGTTTTCCAGAGAATATTGTATTCAATATTTCTTATTTCATCATAAATTGTTGGGTTTAAAAGGTGGGCTCCTTTTATACTTTGCCAGCTTAGTTATTATAACATCTCCCCTCTCTGGTGTTTTCTCCAGAGTTGATTCATTTTTTTTGAAAGGCACTTGTCTTGTGAACTTTTTTCTAAGGGGAATGGACAATTGAACTAAATTTGCAAATTTGACTTTAAGATATGTTCCCTTATTGTGAGTCACAGGGCCTCATTACACGGATGGCGGTAAGGGTTTACCGGTACCGGTATTTTACCAGTACCGGTAAATCGTTACCGCCTTACCTACGAGGTCCCTTTGCGGGTTGGGGAATTTAACGCCTGCTTTTTGCAGGCCTTAAAAACCAACCCGCAAAGGGACCCAGGGAGCTAATTACGGTACCGCAAATTGCGGTACCGTAATTAGCGCCTTCCCCATTCCCATTATGCCCTATGGGGCAAAAATGGGAATGGGGAAGGGCAATGGTGGAAGGGGGAATTACCGCCCCACCAACCTTGGAATGGGGTGGTAATTCCCCTTTCCGCCAAGGCGGTGCCGGTATTTTACCGGCATGAACCATGGCGCTAATAGCACCATGGTTCTCCACCATCCGTGTAATGAGGCCCACAGTGTTTGATTTTGGCTACAGGGGTAGAAATTCCCACACTAAGTGAAGTGAGGGAGCTGTACCCAACCACAGGCCGAAACACATTTACCAGTACATTTTGCAGCAGGAATAGGAAATAGGAAAAAATCCATATAATTTACCAGAAAATCTAAACATGTAACATCTCAGCAACAGTTGCCTAGCCGGCTGGGTTATCTTTGATGTATTGTACAATAGGATCCCCTGCTACCTCCATGCCCGCAAAACAGATTTGGCCGGCCCACCCCTGTCAATCAAGATTCAGAGGTTACATTGACGATGCCCCCTTCCCATTGTGAAGAGTTCAGCACGTGCTAATTTTGGAAGATCCATGCAAACACGTCAGCAAGCTTGAGCCCAGCAGGAGAGGAGACGGAAACCCTGCCACAACCAGTGATTTAGATGAGTACAGCAACACCGGGAGAAACTACACCCTCTGCCACCATGACCCCAGGACGTATGCATCTATTATTGAGCCCCCCCTTTTTTTTTATAGGATTTGAGCCCTGTTAATTTCATTAACATTTGAAGACCTGCAAAATTGCTTCACTGCCTCAAGACCCTGCTCTATTCCATTATAAGGCAATCCTGCAGTAGACGCATCCTGTTCTGGCTGCCCCAGGGCCATTTCCTGCCCTGACATGACTTCATTGGAACCCGCTTGGAGTTTATTTCTTTTGTCAGCCAAAATAATAGTTAGCTGTAGCTTCTGAAATAATAACATATTGCTAATTTGGACCGTATGGCCAAATATGTACACGATATAAACGAAAACTATTGTGAAACTGCTGCGAAAGCACTAGTTAACTTCGCTTGCAAAGCACAATCATCACGTTTGCAATGCCTTCCACAGTTGGAGGGTGTTTTCAAAGAAAAGTTTCAAAAAGAACTTTTGAAAACAATATTTCTACAAATGACAACTCGGAAAAGATGTGCTGAGGTGCATGAATTGCAGATTACTCTCAAATCTCGGCTTTTCCACATAACCAAGGTGTGTGATCCCCGGCAAATCCTATACATCTCACTATGCTTGATCCGCCAACATTAGAAGGCTTTACAAGGTATCCAACCTGAGCTGTCTGGTAGGTCAACAAAAAGCCTCACTCCTGATGTTGCCATATAGGTTAATATTAACTGTGCGATTCTCATACTGTACTTCACAGTTTAGCTTTCTACTGGCTTACTTATAGCAACGTGTTTTAATGACTTCCCATGCTAAATTTGCATATTAAAGGCTCATTTTATGATCTATTTTTCTGTAATATCACTGATGCCACTATGTATGGAAGTAAGGGGACCCAACACATCTTTTGCCCCCAGGCCTAGTAACGTAACATGTAACCATGTAGGGCCACGTGCGACAAATGTTTCTACTAGCACAGCGAGGGCAGTTACTTGTATCACGTTATGACGCGATACGTGTTGTGCTCCTCAGTCCTCACACGCGCTGCAATTTTACTGTAGGACTAGGAGCACCTATTCATTTGATTTGCTCTAAAGAAATGTATCAATTGCTTATAAGCAGGTGTTGGTGGAGGGAGAGTTTCGTCTATTCCAGACGTGTGGAGTGACGGGTGGTATCCCAAGTGGTAAATGTGAGGAAAACAGTAGATGCCCCTTGATAGGAGAGTCTAGTCCCAGAGGAGCGCCTACAATGGGCGCAAACTGTCACATGCATCCGTTTATAGGAGCCGACCGGGCCTCCCCTCCCCTCCCCTCTGAGGGGCGGCGGAGGAAGGGTGGCAGGAGAGGCGGGCTCGTTTCTCTGTGACACTGAGGGGCGGGGAGTGGTGACGGACTCCGGCGCCGCCTCCCTTCCCCGGACGGGAAACAGTTGCTGAGCTGTGTGTGTCTAAGCCCGGGAAGCCCTCGGACTGCACCCTGGAACCCTGCGCACCCCGTGCTTCCTGGTGTTGATCGCCTTTGTGGGTCAAGCCCCCCCCCCCTGCACCCCTCTGCCTGACAGACAACTTCCTCCAACAAGTAAGCACGTCGTCTGATCTGGAGACTGGCTGCTATCACTAGTGTGCCCCGTCTCACCCCTAGCCCTGCTGTGACCCTAATCACGCACCTTTCACCGCCAACCCACCCCGGCCGCCTGACCCCCCCCCCCCCATCACCCCCCGCAGCCCTACCCATCGGTACGATATTATATTGGCATACCACTACTGTGAGGGATTGAACATCGTACGTTACTTGTGATAACTCTACTGCCACACACTGATCTACCGCCGTCCAACTTATCTGTTCCTGCCAGGGACCCTGACTACTTCTCTACACCCATCTACCACTTCTGTGTGGCCCCGGGCCATCCATCCACCTTGACCCTTCACTGAGCATTCACCACTCTGACCACTAAACATGCGTTCCATCGGGACCTGTCCTACTCCGTCTGTGAACCATTACCGTGACCCCACACTGACCCCCCCCCCCTTCTCCATACCTCTGACCATCTCAAAAATAGTTACCTACCACTGCGTTGATCCCGGCTCACCACCCTTCGATGACCCATAGCTGTTGCGGTGCCCATTGCCATCCTGCACTGACTACAACGTGGTCTCTCCACTTGCTGCTTTCTGCCATGAGCCGGTCCTTAGAGTTGGTCTCACTGACACATCTGGTATTCCCCCCTAACACATCTGGCAATCCTCTCTATTGCTCGTGACTTCACATGTTCCCTCACCTGAAGCTTTTGACCCAATTGCCTGTTCTTAATGTGTTAGAAACTTTATACAGAAAACGGCAAGCTGCGGGTAGGTACACTATCCAACCCCGCTTCATACCCATTGGCCAGAATAGATTATCACCACCAGCCCCCGCACTATTTTATTTATTTAGAAATGGAATGCCATACGTATTCCCCTCCACACGTGCCTCAGAGTTCAGGAGAGGCAAAGAAAGAGACGGCTTACACACCCATTGCTGTAGTAGCCTGTGTCTGACTACGGCCCATGGGTCACACCGCTATGAGGGAAGTAGATGTCTTGCTCTGCTCCGGTATGCATTTTTGCTTCTGGCTGCCTACACTGTGTGAGACTGCACAGCTGTGATGTTGCTGGGGTCTAAACACCATTCACTTTTCATGTATGTGCAGGAACTTCACTGCTTGCATACAGTGATAGTGACCATCGTCAGGTCCACTGTGAAGTGAGTCTTGAGTGACAAAACTACATACTGAAATGGCATATCTCTGCAGGTAGAGTGGTCATTGCTGAGATCTTTCGGTGACCTGCATGCCACGGAACCAGTTTGAATCCCTTGAATCCATTGGGATTCGAAGCAGCACAATTTATTTTCTGAAGGGATCAATCATGCTCGGGTTTGCAAACCGATTTACATTAAGATGCTTGATTTATTGTCATGTTGGTTTATCATGTGAGTTGGTGCTTTGCATTTGGAAGCCAGACAAATTCTTAATAGCACCGATTTACATTAAGAGGCTTGATATTGTCCTGTTGATTTATCATGTGAGTTTATGCTTTGCAATTGGAAGGCAGTCGAATGTTTTTTTTTTTTTTAATGGCACCGATTTACATTAAGATGCTTGATTTATTGTCCTGTTGATTTTTCATGTGAGTTGGTGCGTTGTAATTGTAAGTCAGTCAAATTCTTTATTTTGGAAATAGCACACCAAAGTACATGAAATTAATAAGAGAATAGAAAACAAACTAAACCCATAAAATATGAGTTCAGACATTAGAAAATGTTCCCCCAATAACCTTTTTGTGTTAACAGCAGTTAAAAGATAATTGCCTATTGCAATACACACAGCAACGTTCGGTAACATTACAAATACCAATGCAGGTCTACACTCCACTCTGCAACACCGCTGTCCCTCTGTAGCAGGTTCATTTCTCGATTTCTTATTGAACTATAGAGAGGACATACAATCAACGATTATTGTCACCTAATTCACAGGGGCACGTTTTCTCATCGGAGCCCTTGTGCACCCAACCACTTGTGGACACCTTTAGCAGCAATCTGCCAAGACGCAGTCTAGACAACCCTACCCTATGCTTATAATTTGTCACCCAGAGCAAGAGTTGAGCTAAAGCATTCAGGAGAAGTAAAGGTCGATATGACCTCCTCATGACTTTGCTTTTCTCTGCGGTTGCTCTTTCATTGGGACACACCGTCTCCACAATTTAATAGAACGCTTCTTGTGCCAATGTTGCCAGCCTATCTTTGCCAATTGACAAAAGTGTTGCTTGTTTGGTGGACTAGACCTTAAGCCACATTTCTTTTTTTTGTTTAAAATTTTTAAAATATGTTTATTTTTAAACTAGGCAGGGTGGCAGCAACACAAGTTTACATTGAAGCATATTATACATCAGGTTAAGATCATGTCCCATCCCAGTCTCCCCCCCCCCCTATGGTTATCGAGCGTGGTTGGTCGTGGGATGCCCAGGTTCATTGTCCCTGTTCCTAGGGAACGCCCCCATCGCCCAAGACCCTCCGGGCCAATTGAGGTTTATAGGTCAGGGCCAGGAATTTCTCGGTCATAGTCAAGAATTGGGCCCCAAATGTTTAGAAAACGGTGGAGGTGGCCTGCCTTGGCCTCCGTGACTTTTTCTGCAACCAATACATCCCATATTTTCACCTGCCACAAGGGCAGGAGGGGACCATCCACAGATTTCCATGAGCGGGCGACCACTATTCTCCCTGCCAGCAAGCATTGAGTCAGTAACTTAGCTTTGGCTCCGGACCTTGGGTAGATCCCTTGGACAGGGGGAGCCCAGGAGAATGGGTTCGGGTTCTAGAGGAAGCGTTGTCTGGGTGATCTCCTCAATATTAGCTAAGCATTGCTTCCAAAAGCTTTGGACCTTTGGGCAGGTCCACCACATGTGAAAGAAGGTTCCTACCTGACCACATTGCCTCCAGCAGGCCGGGTCAAAAGTGTAATTCACATGGTGGAGCCTCAGGGGTGGATAGTACCAGCGTAGCAATATTTTGTAGGCACATTCTCTGTTGGTGATGCAGGCGGATGATGAGTGGGCGCGGGTCCAAATGTCTACCCATGCTTGGTCCTCCATTGGGTGACCGAGGTCTGCCTCCCATTGTGCCATGGAGTTGGTTTTTAGAGTAAGGAGATCCTTCTGGAGGCGCTTATACAGGGTAGAGATCTTACCTCGGGTTGGGATCTCTTTTAGGGTCAACTCTAGGGCCATAGGGGGGCGAGTTCCTGCTTGGCGGGTTTGAGGGTGGGAGCACCAGTGGTGCAGCTGTATAAAGGTGAATCTATCCTTCTCCTGAAGTCGGAATGTTTCCTTGCATTGTTCGAAGGTGCGAGGGAGTTCCTTCAAAGAGCTGCCCCAAGGTCTCCAGGCCCCCTGCGATCCAGGTTTTCAAGTTTTGGGGGTTAGCCCCTGGTGCGAATGCTGGGTTCAAGAACAACTTAGATGAAGGGTTAAGTCCTCTTGGGACCCCCTTCAGTTTCAGGGCTCTGTCCCAAGTGTTTACAGTGTGTTTGGTGGATGACAGTAGTCCCTGCCATTGCCGCTGCATCAGGGGCGAAATGGGTGGGAGGAAGCGTAGAGGAAGGAGAAGGCGCCCCTGTTCCAGCTCCACCCACCTGGGGTGATCAGAGAGTATCTGCCACGCCTGGACACACACCAATTGTGCTGCCATCTGGTATAAATCTGGGGAGCAAGTTCATCTTGCAGGCGGTAATCCGGCCCATTAATGATATCTCTTGGGACGCCCAGCGCTTCATGTCGATTTCCAGTTCTTTGAAGAGTGGGGGGAAATTCACGCGGTACATGTTCCTTGGATCGGCCGGAACCTGAACCCCCAGGTAAGGGATGGCTCTCGTCTTCCATTGAATAGGGCACATTGGGATCAAGGCTTTTTGTTCCCTTGGGGCGATACCCATGCTAGGGCCGCTGACTTGTCGAAATTGATGGAGAAGCCAGTAACCTTTCCATAGTTGTATATTTCCGCTAAAGCATGCGTCGGTGAGGCGCAGGGTTCTGAAATGGTGAGAAGGATGTCGTCTGCATATGACGCGAGTTTATGCTGTGATGGGCCAACGCGGGGGCCCTTGATCAGGTTATTCAGCCTAATTCTTTGGGCAAAGGGTTCCATGATTATTGCAAATAGCAGTGGGGACAGCGGGCTGGCTTGTCTGGTTCCACAAGTTAGGGGTATTGGAGTAGCGAGAGTGCATTGATCCTAATGAGGGTCTTGGGCGATTTGTAGTTAGCCAGGATCATGGTCCGGAACTCTGGGCCAAATCCAAAGGCCTCCAGAGTGAGACTGATAAAGGTCCAGTCCACCTTGTCAAACGCTTTGGTCGCATCGAGGGCCATGAGCACTAGTCCCTGGGCATCCTGGGAAGCCAGCTCTACGAATATTGTCACCTGTCGATCTATTCTTGATAAACCCTGCTTGATCAGGATGGATTATCCCAGGCAGAATGTGGGATAGGCGTGTCGCCAGGATCTTGGAATATATGTTGGTGTCAATATTCAACAGGGCGATTGGTCTATAGGAAGCAGGGTTCCTCGGCTCCCCTCCGGGTTTGGGTATAAGAAGGGTAATTGATTCTTGCATGGAGGGGGTTATTGTCCCAGTGTCCCTAAAGTATGTTGGGTGTCCTGACCCACGTTTGGACTATTATGCTCCAACATTTGGTGCTGTGGGCTTAGGAAATCCAAGAGGGCGGAAAAGCCCACATTTGCGCCAGAATCCTGGAGAACCGTGCACTTTTGCGCACAGAAAAATGGTCCCCTGACCTGCCACCCACCAGTGCAAAGAAAGATGGTTCTGTTCAAAACCCGTTTTTATTAATGTCAAAAATTGCTAAGATCATGGGCCCGGAACCACCAAACAAAAATCCAACTATGGTTGAGTGTTTTACTTTACTCTACTACAGATCCACATCAATGCCATGTCAAGCAAGGATCATATACTATCAAGTAAAATACTTTCCTTTTGAAATGTATTAATGCAAGACAGCTTTCAAAAATAGGTGCCGTACCGGCCTTGGACACTGACCGGCGCTGGCGCTCTATACATCCTGACAGGAGAGCTGTCTTGCAGAACTGTGCAGTAAACAGAAGGGGGTCTTATGTAATTAAAAGTTCAAAAGACATGCCTTTCCTGAGAACTCTTAACACCCCAGAGACCCACACCAGGAGGCAGGATATCCCATGGCCCTGTTAATTGAGAGGGAGGGGTTTCTCCTCCAGCCTGCAGGACCCAACACAATAGTCTTTCAATTGAATGGGATATTCAATGATTTGGCTGTGGACTGTAAACAGAGCTCTGCCTGGAAGAAGAGACATGTGATCCCTGACTCACCCAGTTCCTAGGGGCGGGCCAAACACTTTTTGTGAATTGAATTGAAGGCAAATATATGTTTTATAAAAACACTGATAACTAATTGTAACCAGATGACAGGAATGTACAATTTGGAGATCCTTAAAATGGAATATGTATGTAACGCTCACCTGATTCCCGTAGAGGCGCCGGTCTTGACTGGGCGTATACCGTATCTTCAAAGGTGATGTGTAACACACGGCTGGCTCTTTGGGCTGGACCTCTGTGCACTGTATGTCTAACTCGAAGGGTAAGATGTCTGCAGATAGAAAATATGGGATTAAGGAACTGGGTTATTGAATGTCTCTCTCTTCTTCCCTTTCTCTTCTCCTGTCGAACCCCAAAGGTTAACGCTCTCACCTTAGGTAAGTGAACGCCGTGCTCTCCATCTGCCTCGGGGCAGGGTGCTGTAACCAGTTTCTTCACTGGATAAGGGGAGCAGGCCTCTTGACTTCAGAGGACTGCTGTCCGTCGTTTACTGCACGAACGGTAAGTTTTGAGTAATTCTAATGTCTTTAAAGTCTTTAGTAATGATGTTTCTTGTTTTGCAGGGTTCCGGCGATGGCGGATGACGGGCTGAAGTGAGTTGAAGATGGAGCCCGTGTGATGAATAGAAGCGCCTGGAAGCACGTAAGTAAGCGCTTGTTGCCTGCTTCACGATGCGCTCTAACTGTCTTTTTATTTTGCAGGTACAAGTTTGGAGCGGCTGCAGGGTGCCGGAATACCCACTGGGTTAGATGTGGAAAGGAGTAATGGCACGTGAGTATTAAAGTTCCCCAATGTCTTTAAACGCACCTTGTTTTGTCTTTCAGATGCGGGATGCAGCGCCGAAGGCCTCCGGAGCGTGCGAAGAGTTGGTAAACTTTTGTCTTTCAGATGCCGGAATGCAGTGTGAAGACCTCCGGAGCGCACGAAGAGTAGGTAAGCCTTTGTCTTTCAGATGCCAGAATGCAGCGCGAGGCGTTGGTGACAGCCGATGGACCAGGTAAGTGAAGAGCTGTCACTGAAGACCGTAATGCTAACCTGTTCTTTCTTGTCTTTATAGGTGTTGCTGAAGACTGGATTCAGGATGGTAAGCCTTTTTCCTTAGGCCCAGGATCAGATGCAGAAGACTCGATGAGCGTTCTGCTGCAGAGGATGCAGAATAACGCAAAGCAAGATTCATCCATCGGGTGTGGTTTAAATAGCCTCCTGTAGTGCTTAGGTGTCTCCTTCCACAGCCACGCCTAGGTAAGAAAAGAGTTCCTGCTTTCCAGAAGAGTTCCAGTGTTCTGAATCTAGGGAGTGGCTCCTGCCCCACCCAACAGGAAAAGTAGTCCCAAACAGAAGAGGATCAGAGGCTCAACTGGCAGGCAAGTAAGCAGCATGGTCTGCTGCAGGTAAGTCCACCCAAGCATTATGAGCCCGGCGCTTCCAGCGCTGGGACTGGGCATATTTATGAGCCTGGTGCCACTGGCGCCAGGACTGGGTCCAAAAGGTCCCAATTGGGACTGGTTGGCACTCGGAACCTGGGTTATGGATCTGCTTCCAAGGGAGTTGGGAAAACCCTGACCTTTTGGAAGCAGAGATCATGACAATGTACCTACAATTTGAGTCTAAACTCAATTCCGTACGATGTTCTGGGACCGAACCCCGCAATTTATTCACGTGGCAGACACGGGGTTCACGCTAGAAAAATGAACATTTACTGGAATATGTGTAGAAAGAAGGGGTACATCTGTGTCATTTTTGGTAAAAATCCAATATTGGTAAACCAACCAAAAAACGCAAAATGTTGTCATTTCTTAATCCAAGCACTTAGAAACATCAGAGTTGGAACAGAAACTACCTTATGTGATATATGATGTGTATATGTAATGTCAACCACTTGTGTATCTGGGAAATGTGTTTAGTTATGAAAATGATTTTCTAAGGTAAAAGCAAAGGGGAGTGTTCTTTCTGTATGCCATAAAGATGACTCACTACTCCCTTCTCAAATCAGGTCAAAGAGAAATCCTTGACCTATCAAATCGTGAGTGGGTTGGGCAAAGAAAGTTGGCATCCACACCCATTTTCGAAAGACATAAAAAGAGCCACTGGAAGCCAGACAGGGACATTCACTTTCCACTTTCTTGCGGGACGCTTTGCCGGGAGACTCCAGACTTCAAATCCATCAATCTCCAGAGACCAGAACTTTGAATCCAGACTCCAGAACTTGTAGCAGAGAGGCCTGAATCCACAAGCTGAATTCTTTTTCAGCAGGCCTCAAAATCATTTGCAAATTATTCAAACAGCCGGGCTGAGCTGTCGGATTCTGGCCTAGAACCCTGTGCCAGAAACACCCAGAAAGCAGAGCTGTATCCAGAACCGCAGACCGGACCCAGACCAGATTGCTGTGAGCAGAACCAGAGATCCTGACCAGACCAGACGAGAACCAGAGAACCAGTACCAGAAACCGCCCAGAAGTCCAGTCCAACCTGTTGACCAGATCCGTGACAAGGCCCATTCCTTCCAAAATTAGGAGTGAGTACCCAGCTAGAACTGTGCAGAACCCATCTCTTAGCTTAAATAATCTGATTCAAAACATTTGAACCTGTCCAAAACTGCATCATAGAATCATGTGTCCCTTCTCCGATTTTAAACCTGTAAAAGTGTAATTTTGCCATTTGAATCATTATTTCATTTCTGAAAATCTACCTTCACAAAATCGTCTGTATCTCTTGAATCGTTTGTGCTAGAAGCGATATTTAACTTTCATTTTAAAGCTAAGATTCTAGGCTTTCCAACAAACCCAGAGACTTTCTATTCATTATACTTTTTCCGTAATCGCGCTCGACGCACGCGACTAAATTGCTGCGATTTGACATTTAGCTTCATTTCAGCCACGTATAAAAATATTTGTCTTTTGCTTCCATTACGGAATTCCGTTTTCAACCTGATAACCATCCCTGAATCATTGATAGGGCTGGCCTGAACTGATTTAAAGTGGCTATCACCCACACTGAATCTCTTATAGGGAATTAAAAATCATTTTTAGCATATCTTTCCCTTCTTTGCAAACCACCTTTAAAGTACTTTTGCCTGTGTTTAAAATCATCCCTGTTTCTCTAAGCTTGCTGGGGGGGAATTGGAACTTTGTATTGCATTTTTGTTGGTATTCTTGAAGACTGTGTGCTCTCCTTCCATTTCCTTATATTACATAAAGGGGGGAGTGAATTGTCAAAAGGAAAAGTGGTCACAGTAACTCTTGTTGAAATCATATCAAATTATTTCTGTGTTGCATTCTGTCCCACCTTGCATTTCCTTGAACCATATAAAGCATTCTCTGATATCTTAGTCCTCTGTTCTTATTCATAAGTAACCAAGAACTGTGCTACTGTAGGATTACCTATTGCTGATTAGTGCTCATATTCACACGTGTGCTATCAATTATCAATTTATTTATAAAAGTGTGATCTATATCTATTGTTTAATTTTTCAAATCAACCTTAATTTGCAAAACAAACCTACTTCTTGGCTCAGTGGGGTCAGGGGGATTCTAAGAGAGGGGCGTTATACAAGGGTTCATCATCCAGATTATAACTTGTCATAAAAATATATAAATAAGGGCTTCCCTTGAGCCATCCCAGACAAGGCACTGACTTAGTGGGAATGCTTGATTGGAGTCATTAACAAGTAGTTAAACAACTGTGCTAGTGGAGCGAGGAGCTAGGGCTTAAAGACCTTATAGAATCTGTTGGTGTATCCGTTGGGGCCCGGGGCTCCAAATTTAAGGGATTTTATGGCTTCTTCTACTTCCTCACCTGAGTTCGGGGCATCCAGGGTGTCCCGGGCTGAGTCTCGGAGTTGTGGAAGAGCTGCCATCTGTAGATATTCTATTTGCTCCTGCAGATTCAGTGCTGGCGAAGTCATCACCTTTATCAGGTGGTCTGCTGCCAGCCGTTGTTTTCCGTGTTCGGCGTAGTGTATTTTGCCTTGTGGGTCCCGTAGTCCAGCTATAGTGTTGCATCGTTTGGCCTTGGCAAGTTTAGCCACCAGTAGTTTGTTCGCTTTATTGCTGTTTACGCAGTAGAACTGTTTGTCTTTCGTTAATAGGTGCGCCATATTTTCAGTATAGTGGGCCTCGATCTTTTTCTGCGCAGTACGAATAGCTTGTTGCATCTTTGGGGACCAACCTTTCTCTTTATGCACCTTCTCTGTCTTCTGGAGTTCATCCCCGAGGATCAGGCAAGTTTGTCGCCTGTTTTTGTGGAAGGCTACTCCCTGGGCTATCAGCTCCCCACGTTTTACCACTTTCATAGTGTCCCAGGTGTTAGCTAGGGAGGTATCCTCGCTAGGGTTTTCTTTAAAGAAGTTATTGATGGATTTCGCTATTTAGTCTCTTAGCGGCATCTCGTTAAGTATTGGGTGGTACAGCGTCCATCTGCATTGAGCGGCAGGTGAGGGCTCATGTACTCGTATCTCCAGGGTCACCGGGGCATGGTCGGATAGTATCCTTGCGCCTTTGGTTACATCATTGGCTTAAGCAAGCATTTGCGGGGATGTCAGGAGTAGGTCTATTCTGGAGAAAGTTCTGTGGACGTAGGAATAGAAGGCTCTCTCTGAGGGGTGGAGAAGCCGCCATGAGTCCACCACTTCGAGGGAGCTAAATAGATGCGGTAGTGCCAGTGCCAGGGTAAAGTCGCCAGAGGAAGGTGGGTGTGATTTGACTTTTGCGGGATCAGGGACCCCGTTGAAGTCGCCTCCAATTACTATCTGGCCTTCTAGAAAAGAAGAAAGAGTGGAGCTCAACTCCTCATAGAAGGTGGTTTGACCCGTGTTTGGGGCGTACTCCGCAACAAAGGAATATAGCTGTCCCCACAATAGGCATTTCACTGCCGTAAATCGGCCGTCCGGGCAAAGTTTTGTGTCCGGAATCTGGGGATTTTATCCCTTCCTGAAGAGAATTGCTGTGCCCCCTTTTTTTAGTGCCTCCAGAGGTGAGGAATTGTTTCGGAAAATGCTGCGAGCTTAGCCGTCCAAAGTCTTCTGGTAAAAGGTGCGTTCCCTGAAGCATGGCAACTGCTGCATTTTCATCCTGGAGTTTTTGCAAAATTGATTTGCGTTTAGCCGGGGAGTTTAATCCTTTGACATTCAGGGAAACAAATCTAAGAGTACGATGTTCCTGGATGGAGGACGAGGCCTCCGCTGGCTGTGGATGGGGGTCATGGGGGGGTGAGTTGGGTGTGGGTCAGTCAACATTTTGAAGAGTCTGTAACCGCTTGCCGCCCTGCACCTGAGGTTTTCGATGGGCCTCCAACGGGAGGGCCAAAATGTAAGTAAGGGGGGGCAGAATTGTAGACCTGGCACCGCCCCTGGCCAACAGGGCCAAACGAGTATTTTCAGCCAACGTGGCTAAGACGAAAAGCAAACTTTATAGATTATTGGTGGCGACGTGTGCTCTTTATCAGTTGCATTTTCCGAGGGTGAGGGGTTCTCAGGCGATGTTGCATGCATAATTTTCTCTGCATCTTCAAGGTGACTAATTTTCCTTAGAGCGCCCTTGAAGGTGAACTGTAGGGCCATCGGGGAAAAGCCATCTATATCAAATCTGTTGGTCTTGGAGGAAAAGAGCGAGTGTCCGGAGGGATCTCCTCTTTTGGAGAGTGAGGAGAGATAAATCTTGGTAGATCTGAAGGGGAGAGCCCTGGAAGGTTGATTTGTCCTTAGTGCGGGTAATCGATGAAATAGCTTCTTTTGTGGTGAAGAAGTGGACCGTGGTAATGACGTCTGGGGGGGGAGTCTGTTTCTACCCCACGACGCGGGCGTAACATGTGGGCGCGATCCAGGAAGAGCTGAGATTTGTCTAAATGTGGGAGCAATGACTGAAAGGGGTCACCCACGTATTCCGCCAGGTTTTTGTCTGGGACCGAGGTTGGAATACCTCGAATTTGGAGGTTGTTGCATCGCGCTCTGTTCTCAAGGTCTTCCTGCTTGAATTCCAGAATTTCACATTTATCCTGCAGGGTCCTGATCGAGCGTTGAATTTTGTCCAAGGCGGCTGCGTGGTCTTGAGCACGATCTTCGACCTCCCCCCAATCTCTGTTCAGTCTCCGTCACCCTTTGGTCAGTACGTTCCATTTTTGTGGTAAGTTCGGTCATGCAAGACCTTAATTCAGATTTAATGTCGGCCATGAATGCTAGGATATCGCCTTTGGTTGCAAGGGTCTCTTTGTCTTCCGGGGCTTTCTGCGGAGTGGAGATTGGGGGGTCGGGGTTCTTACTGGATTTTGCTTGTTTAGCCATGGTGTATATGGCGATCAGGTTGTTGTCCCAGTATTAATTAAGGGTGGCTGTTCTCAGGGCAATGATGATTCGCTGATGCAGGTGGTAAGGCTGCTGGAGAAAAGTTGTTCGGTATCTCAGATTGTGGGTGGCGGTAGGGGGCCTCTATTAGGTAGGCAGAGAAGGCGGGGGGAGTTGTCGTGTGGGCAGGGGCACCCCAGGAGATGATTCAGAGAGAGGGGGAGAAAAAGTTGCTGTGCAGGCTATGCAAAAAGGAGAATTAATGGCTCCCTCCGGAACCGTCTGTGTGTGTTGACCTTACTTCACTCGATCAGGGGTTCCGGTGGGAGTGAGGACTCACTTGGTGGTTGTAGGGTCGGGCACTCCGTTGCGTTGGGTTAATAGTGTCCTTGAGGCAGAACTCAAGCGGGTTCCATTCGTATCACTTGATCCGCACGTGGGATGCTATAAGGGGCAGATGTGGGGAGAGTTCTCATGGTCACAGTCCCTCTTCAAGAATGGCAAGTGGGCTGGGGCGCCCCAGGAGATGATCGAGGAGGGCTGGGGGGGGACAGAGCCACCACCCCCAGGCGAAGCAGAGGAGGGTCTGGGTCCTGAGCTTGTGCGAGTTGCTTTTACTTAGCCCAGTGGGGGGGTCTCGGCGGCAGTGAGAGTCTGTCAGCCTCCACGGCACGCGCTGTGGATCTTCCGTGCCATGCCGAGACCTCTGGGTCCTCCTGAGTGGAGCAGGCCCCACCACCAGTGGGTGCAAGTGGAAGTTGGCGTAGGGGGGAGGTTTCCCCTCTATCACCCCCAAGGCATTCTCCACCAGGACCCCTTCGCTGGGGCAGAGAAAGGCCTCGCGTGGGTCTCCCCCGTGTCTCGGGCTGGGAGTGCGTGTGCAGGGAGGGTTACCTCGCTTGCAGCGTCTTGCGGTGGCCAGGAAGTCCCAGAGATGGGAGCGAGGCATATGGTGCAGCCCTCGGGAGGGGAGCATCCACCGCAGACTGGTGAGGCCGGGGGTCCACTGGGTCTGGGTCCGTCCCCCGGGCTCCCACTATGTGAGTCCTCTTACCTCAGCGTGCCACCGAGAGCTCTTACAGAGCTGCTGGCCCGAAATCGCTAGCCTCTGATTCGGATCACAGATGGAGGCAGGGGCGGGAGGATGCTGCAGAGAGACTCTGCAACAACTCTCTTCAGGCATTCAGTAGCGCAGGTTCACCAGGGCACCAATGATGTTAGTAGCGCCTGGGGGGGAGCACCTCGCTGATGCAGTATTCCAGTGGGGCTTGCCGGAGCCGCGGGCTCCTCTCTCTCCCTCTCATAGGATCCCTCGAGCTTCGCGGTGCTGCCCGCCATTTTGGATTATGCAGCGGAGGGGCCACAGAGTAAATCGGGCTTGAACTCCACCTCTCCCGGGCCTCAAGTTTCTAGTAGTGCGCCGGCAGGAGCCTAATGTCTTCGGCCACTGTCACCAATGGTCTATTTATAAAATAGCTCGCCAGAATCACCCTAAAATGCGAGCCACAGCGGGCATGCCACGGAAGCCATCAGGATAGCAGCCGCATCGTCGGCACTCCAGGCCACACCCCCGTAAACCACATTTTCTAAAGGTTTTATCAAAAAATTATCAGCCAAACGTGCCTCATTCTGTTCCATATAGGGTTTGTAAAATTAAGTTGGTTGCGAAACATGCAACATTTTCCTGAATAAATTATTCTGTTAGCCATATGTTCTGCATATTGGTAAAGGCTTTCCTCCAATAGGATTATGTCCCCTAACATTGACTCTGGAGGTAAATGTACACTGATTCCTTTAATCACATTCAGCCCTACAGATGAGGGGTGTATCAACCCCTTTTACTCCCTAAATATAGGCAAATACTCGCCCCCCCAAAAAAATAGGGAGTAGAAATATTCTCAACACAAAATTTGAAGAAGTTATACATATGACCGTCTACCCCTGTTTTCACTCACACTGCTCCATGTATATGTTTGGACTAGCATTGCACATAGTAGGATTTGCTATTATTAACGCCTGATCGGAAGAAGTAAACATGTATCCTTTTAATGTGTATGAATAACCAGGTGCAAAGAAATAATTATTACAGAAACATTTCCGTTTCCCAGTTATAACATATTTCTACTCGCTTATAAAATGCTCCCATTGGGAATTGGACTCTGTTTTTACTCCCTAAAAAATAATTTTACTCCCAACTTAAAAAATAGGGAGTAAAATACTCCCACTTCAAAATCTTATTGGGAGCACTGATCGTATTAACCCTCACCTACACTAATTCATAAAGGAAGAATAACACCCCACCAACTTCTGTAATGCTAAAGAAGTGTGAGCCATCATTAGCACAGCATTGTCTGCATACAAAATGAAGGCAGTCGGCTTGTACCGACGTGAGAAATATCTGGGATGATTTTCTCTGATGCTAAGGTGAGGCCATTCAGGTAAAGATTAAAAAGGAGATGGACCAAAATACACACCAGTTGAATGCCCCCCCCCTTTCAATACCGTGGTCCATAAATTAGCCAATCACGCCCTATCTTACGATCACAGGAGTACCCGTGTGTAACTCACTCTGCAGGTAAGGAGTGAGTTAGAAATTCCCAGCCCCCTCGATGTGGACAAGTCAAACTGGTCTGATGCAGAAAACTGGGTCATACATGCCAGGTGGACCAGCTCTTCTCGCCCCAATTCTTTATGAACAAATACACCTTCAGACACTGAAATTCAATGTCCAAAACCTCCTGGAATTCAAATTGGACATCTGTTAAACCCCCTCCAGTTCTAAAAAAAACGGTTGGCCTTACATGTGATATTTCTTTGAACTGTTTCGCTGAACTGTACAAAGGACTTAAAGGCTGATATGCTATGGGATAGCCTCTGCCACCCTTGTTAAAAGTGGACACAAAGACAGAAAGTTGAAAAAGGGTAACCAATCTCCCATGATTAGGGCTTTATGAGGGCTGGGGCTTGCCAGCAGGCTCACAAATCTCATTCTGGGGCTCACTAATCTCCCTTGGCAGCCCTGGCCTCTACAGGACAATGCTTTTTTTCAAAAGCCTGATGCTCTTGCTCATGTGCGAGAGCTTCAGGCTTCTGAAAAAAATGCATTTAATCCATAATGGTGGCGCCACACCTACAAGGCATCCCTTCAAGCAAGAAATGCCTGTGGGCCGGTGCCACCATTATGGAAAAAAGGTGAGGTCACTGGAAGCGGAGGCCTTTTTCTTCTAAAGCCTGAAGCTCGCACTCATTTTCAGGAGCTTCAGGCTTACTCCCCGTAGTGAGGTGCTACTTGTGGGGAAGGAAACGTGTGTACAGTGTTACGTTTATCATTATTATTAGGATATTTATTGAGTACCGACCTAGCTTTGGGAAGCAACAGAGAAGTGGGGGAAGAACACTGTGAGGGTAGCAGCGTGCCACAAATCTAACTTCCACATGAAATGCAAACTTAAACTGTACATTGCTTGGAACCCATTATGTGTGAAATGTCTTACACATACATACACTCACTCACTCGCTCACTCACGAGGAGTCAAAAGTAGCTCTTTGGAGATATTGGTGTCCAGCTACCCATGCTCTCCTAGGTAACAATCGGGAGCTAAATGACTCCCAGCACTTTCTAAGCCTGTTGTAACCTGGCTCTAGAACTGGAGATAAAACAGGGCAAGCAATCGCCCTGCTTTTTGAAATTGTGGAACCAGGAAACCAGAGCTGAAGTCCCAGTTTCTCCACTTGACACATTATGTGAACCAGGGCCAATCACTTTACCTCACTGTAGCGCATTTTCTTTAACTACTAAAATTTGAATCCCAGCAGTGGTTTAATAGCATACAGCTTTACTCATTATATCCATTTATTCGTTTTTCTATGGTAACCACTATAAGGTTTTGTTGTTTTTTATTGTGCTATAGTTCAAAGAACTTTTCACAACAGTAGTTGTTCCCGGCAAAACATACGCTGTTCTAGCATATCTTAAAGGTCAATATTGGTCAGTAATTCATAGGGTCACTTCTGTCCCTATTCCTAAATATTGAAATTACCACTGATCGCTTCCAGGAAGGGGCGTAGGTCCCTCTGACTTATTAATGGTCATTGAAAAGTCTTAACGTGTCAGATGGAATGAGAGGTGTGCGCGGTAGAAGAAAAGTATCTACGTTACATCGATTACACGGGCCTCTATGATGTGTCTTTGTAGATGTGTAATTATCAACCTGGTTACATTGCAGAGGCCCTGTGATGGAATAAGATGGCGTAGTAGCATAATTATAGCACCTACTTTCAGTTTTAGCTTGCAAGGAGGCATTCGTCCTACATCGTTAAGATCTTTAGTGACTGAAATGTTGAGCCGGTAATTAACTGTTCATTGACACTGGAACCACTGTTTGCTATGTGAATAGAAGTGGGGGTGGAAAGTAGTAACTTGAAATTATTCGGAATGTTTGTGATAGTGGAAGCTGTAGATGACCGCGTAGAACCATGCTCATTCTGTCTGTTGACATGATAGCTGTTGTTGAAGTGGGTGTACTTTGCCATTTCAACAGCAGAGGGCAGCCTAACACTGAAAAATTGGATCAATTAAGTACGGAAACATACCTAAGCATTTTATATAGATACATTTATATTACAACATTTAAAAATCATTGCACATTTTCATACATCGCCAATTTGATACAACGATTAATATAACCAATCATAAAAAAATAATGTACATCCAAATACTACCAAATTCATTACATAATGAAACCAAGATGATTCCCATGTGTCAGTAAAACATCCCAGCGATAAGATCCTGGTACATGTCAGCTATGACCGAGATGTTAATAAGGGCCTCATTATGTTTCCATATTTTATAACGTTTTAATTGTGCAGATATGCTTCCATGCTCAGGCAATAAAACCAAAAGCTCTCTGTATGTTTTCCACAGTATTAACTAAATGACTGAGATTTCTAATATAAGAGTCCCCTACGTCTCTACACAAAGTGAGCATATATCCGTTTGTTTCTGCCATCTCATTGATTTTTTTGTATCCTGCATGTTTGTTTCTCCATGGTTAAACCCATACTTGGACCACGCACAGCAAGTGTAGGGAGTTGTTCTAGTGTCGGCAGTAGTAAGAACATTCTCAACCAGTTGTCGGGGCATATTACCAGGTATCTCTGCACAGGGTACCTCACTCGCGTCAGCCCCACAAACTCAGAGTAAGACTTTAATGTTGGTAAGTGATTGTAATTTGGACACCAGCCATGTGCTCTCACGTTCTTAATAAAACTTTGTTTAAGGCCATCGAGGTCCATGACCAGTCTGGCTCCCATTTCCCCAAATAGTCCAGATAGGTCCTGGTTGATGCCAATAAGGTATTAGTTAACATCAAGCCCAACTGTTTTAACAATGGGCATAAGGGGTCTTTCATAATTTTCAAGTACAACAGGCCTTGAACAGCCAGAGACAACATTCCTAGTTACAACCTTAAAGCGGCCATAGGTATACAACTTGTGAGCTCGAGTTTTCTTTTCCAGTACTTTTCATCCAGCACATTTAGGCATTGAAATTGATTAGCATCAAATAGATTACCCTCCAGACTATATAATACTGCAGCACAGGAACACTGCTCATATACCATCATGAGTCCCTTCATGCTATACCAAGCGGTATCACAAACCATTTTCTGAGCTGTGTTTGTAATCGCCATTGCTTTATGTTTTTTACTCTCTATGATTTTCGTGCGTCTTCTTGATGTTAATAGGCACCCCCAAGTAGCAATAACTATCCACCTGCTCAATAATTCCCACAATGCAGTGCAAGGATTTCGGTTGACACTTCCTCCAACTAAAACACAAATGTTTGGACTTATTCAGGTTTACTTCCAGGTGATTTTTGCAGGGGGTAACACCATCGCTTGTTCTTTGTGCGCTGTAAGCCAATGTACGTGTGGTCTAGTACGACTATTATCGGCATAAGAGAGCCACACTGCATGTTCCATAGTAATTCTTGGGGGACATTCTTGACCACTGCCAGTCTCCCAGGTAAGTCCATCAAGTAGAGGTAGAAAGCAGGGGCGCCGGCACACAGCCCTGCTTAATGCCTCTAACTGTTAGCATATTGGCTGGGCACTCGCCCCTGCTACTCGACCTCAAGCAGAGACTTGCCCCCTCATGCAGTTGGACTATCGCATTCAGCAAGGTATCGGGGATTCCTCACTCGACTAACTTCTGCCACAGTGCCCGTCGGTCCACAGAGTTAAACGCTGCCTTAAAACCAATAAAGGCTGCAAACAATGGGTCTTTTTCGTCATTCATTTATCAGCAAAGTTAATACTGAAATGTTATGTGTGGTTGCTGACCTAGATCTGAAGCCCGTTGGAATTTTCTCAAATCGTTTTTCTCCTCCACCCATGCTTTATGATATATGATATGATAAGGCATTTATAACGCGCTTATACACAAGTGTTTCAAGGCGCCACGAGGCAAGGTAGGGGAAAGGAGGGAAGACTGAGACAAGGATTGTACTAGGCCAGGTGACCTTGAGATCGCACAAGTGCAAGGGAGGGGGGAAAGGGCAAAAGTGCAAGGGGGAGGGGAAGTAAAGTACATGGGATAACAATAAATAAATAAGAACAATAATAAGAACAATAAATAAGAAGTGCGGACAGCTGGTGGCAGGTGCAGGGTAAGTGCAGACATCAAGTGCTGGTGGGGGCTGTAGGGATACAGAAAGAGCCCCAGAGTGCAAGGGTTACCAGGGGGGGCAGTGCAGGTGTGCAACTGGTGGGTTGGGGACCTGGGCCCAAGAACAGAGGGTAGCCAGGTGACCAGTACAGTTTCAGCCCAGAGTTCAGCAGGGGAGAGGAGGAGAGAAAGCAGAAGCAAAGAGTAAGGTCTTGAGGTGCTTCCGGAACTGAAGATGTCTCTCCTCAATTTTCAGAGAGGCAGGGAGGCTGTTCCAGAGGGAGGCCCCAGCTGAAGAAAGAGATCTACCACCAACTCGTTGTTTGGAGAAGTGACTGACCCTGAGAGAGTTAGAGGTTGATGAGCGAAGAGCTTGAGAGGGTAATTACCAGGACTTGTTCTTGGGCCCTTTTTTAAACTGGCACTATAACTGCTTGCCTCCACCACTGTGGTATAATTCTCTCCTTGCACACTTTCCTGAACAGTGCATTTAAAATATCTGACCATAATTCTTCGTCTTCCTTTAGGACCGCCCTTGAAAGCCTATCGGGCCCGGTGCTCTAGACTTTTTCAGTTCACTAATGGCTCTCTTTATGGACTCCCTGGGCTGTGGTCTTTGAGTGTCCGGTGCAATCATCAAACTCTGCTGTATAGCTTTAAAGTGACCAATCCAGTCCTTCCCGCTGATGTGATTCGTTACCTGCTCCGCTTTTCTCCCTCTAACTGTTAAGGTACCTCACCGATTTTTACTGAGTCCCTACTGACCAATAGAGCAGCCATAGATTCCCATTGCACATTCACCTCAGAGTTGCGCCATATTTTAACCAAGCACGTGTATGCGTTCTTAATCTTTTTTTACTTCCTTTACGATGATACCCGGGTAGAGATCAAGTGTGCCCATGTGACATATTTCCTTCATCGTGTACATTGCATCTCGTATCGTTCTAGCAAATTTCTTCTGATATGTAATAGAATCCTGGAGGACAGCGACTCTAACCAAGCTGCAATCTCATCCAGCGTCAATAAGATGTCAACATCAATTAGGCAAGACAGCAGACTATAGCTACAACAGTAGTGGCCAGAGCCCCTGGTGTTCCAGGACATGATCTTACAATTTCACCATCTTTTCTCCCCCTTACAGGGAGGATGCCTGGAAGCCAGTTCCAATCCTGTGCAGTCCCTGTCCTGCCCCTTCCATTAATACCAACTATTGTTCTCCCCTCCTTCCTCTTAGTCACTCTTAGATTGGGCAGAGGTTCATCACAAGGGATCATTTCCTGGGGAGACTGCAGATCTCAGCACAAATCCCATTTTGAGAAATGCTGACCTCTGACTAATAATCAAGTGTAGTATGTCACTAGAATAACGGTGTACACTTGTCGCTTGCCCGTCCTCTCACACCATAGGTTCCACCCAATCCAGATGCCCTGAATGGAGGACCCGTAAGGCGGAGATAGCCCAAAATAACTGAAGCAGATATGATCGAGTTCCCCAATACCTTTCTCGATCTTTAACCAACTTAATTATAGAGAAACCCCTGTGGTCCATTTGGCCAACATTGCTCTTCTCTATTAGATGTTGTCGTTTGTCAAAAGCGACACTTCTGTTGAAAATAGGCCCAGGCCTGTCCTCTATATTCCGTCCTTAAGCACACAGCAACTAGGCAACTACCTCCAATCGTGGTCGGTCAGAGACTGATTGTCGCTTCTTTTTAATTGTCTTTTGTTGGACTGCTTAACATTTACTTTTAATGTGGGCATATTTCGCTCCAAATCCGATCGACAGTCTCTTTCTTTAATGCTTCAATCCCAATTGACTGGTGCTGGTCCAGTGGGGCTCGTTTATTAGCCCCATCCATAATATTCCTCAGCACCGAGCTGGTTAATGTGCCGTCCTATCTGTTGAGCCTCTATGACCGCCGGTTTGCTATCTTCCATGTTTTATCTTGACTTTATTTTCTGCCGTGCCTGCTCGTCGCCCCTCTCCACTACTTCATCCCCATTTGGGGTTTGCTGACCTCTCCTTGATTTTTAGTGCATTTACTTTTTTCAAACTCCTGCGCTCCTTTCTCGTAAAGCGCCAGTCTATAGAATCTTCTTTCTCACTTGCTGGGTGTGCGGTACTTATGGGCACTGAGCCACACAACACCACAGGTGTATCCTCAGTTGGAGGAGTGCGAGCGACTTGGTCGCTAATAACATTTTGACCCCCAACCAGTTTCCATAGACTTGTTTCCTTAGGCACCAGTACCCATGTATGCCATTTACAGGGAGTATTGCCTCCGGCAGAACTTTTACAGGGTCTTCCAAGCAGCGCTGCAGATAAGATTTGGAAGTGGGAGTATTTTACTCCCTACTTTTTAAAGTTGGGAGTAAAATTATTTTCTAGGGAGTAAAAATGTTAAGTCCAATTCCACACAATGGGAGTATTTTATAAGCGAGTAAAAATATGTTTTAAATGGGAAACGGAAATGTTTTTATTTCTTTGCATGTAGTTAGTTATTTATGCACATAACATTTTATTATTATCCGATCAGGCGTAATAGTAGTTTCACCCAGTACCACTGCGTGCACTATTGGTCACAACATATCCACGGAGCTGTGTGGGTTAACGCAGGGGCACAAGGTTATACACGTCTATGTCCTATTTTTTGTTGGGAGTATTTCTACCCCCTGTTTTTTCTTTCTTGGGAGTATTTTCCTATTTTGAGGGAGTAAAAGTGGCAATACACCGTTTATCTGCTGGGAGCATTATTCCCAGGACACGCACTTGGCAGGGCAAGCACACATTTCCATCTCTTCCCTTTTCCGACCATAATGTGTACGTGCCCCCAGCCCCCTTTTTCCTTTAGCTTTCCCCGGAAATGTTTAATTATAATTAAAAACAGAGAAATCAATCGAGCACCAAAACCCTTCCTAAGGCGGTGCAGACTGCAGTTTGAAGTAACCCTATCAGTTTGCTTGTACCATGTTAGCCAAGGGTGGAATAAAGTGTTGATCCACAAAAAGAACGCAAGTCGATACCTTAATTAGTCTAACAAGGCAATTCATTATCAAGCTTTTGTGATCTTGACCACTTCCACAGGCCGAGATTAAATTAAAAATTTGCTGCTATGGCCACACCAGACCCTGATTTCCTTTACTGTTAGGGATGTCCCTGTCCTACTCGGTATCTGAAATATTACAGTAGTCGTCTATGCGGAACTACCAGTTGATCACGTGACTACTTCGGGATGATGTCTCCCGCTTTTCTAAGCAAACTCTTTCTCGTATAGGTGGTGAGTGGAGAACCCCCGTAGTGAAATTCGCAAGTTGGGGGCCATGCTGAATGGGTGGTCGACTCCTGTGCTTTGTGTTGTGCGCACTAACTTGGCAGCTGTCAGAAGATGCTTGTATTCAGTGCTGCACAGCAGACATGTTAGCCTGCCCTTACTGTGGTACTTTGCAGTCCCCGGGAATAACCGTGCATTGTTAGGTGTGTGTGTAAACGTGCCCGTGTGTAAACGTGCCCCTACGTACATTGACGCTCACTCTTGCACAACCTACACACATTTTAAATCAATGCGTTTTTATTATAGTGGCGAGGCTGGCAACACACACAGGCGTGATTGGCCAGGAAGGAGAACTCGCCTCGGGTTATCTGTAAACGCGGGGCTATCCTTCTCGCGCTCGGGCATTTTGAAGCATTCATCATGGTTATTGTCCGTCTAAGGGCCTTCTGAAGGCTTTGTTTCATGTGAATGCCGGAGAATAGATTTACATATATGAAAGAGCAAACCCAAAGTTACATTTTCTGAACACTTAACTGCTGTGATTAAACCGCTGTCGTTGTACTGGACGGCTGCCCGTTACACCTAACATGAATAGAGTCATGTGTATGCAATACTGGCCCCAGTACTCAATTAGTACATACGTTGCAACCTGAGGAAGCTCGGGGCATAATTAGCCCCCACTACAGTCAAAACATGTCAGCTGAAAGACTCCGAATTGACACAAAAAATACTACAAACCAGAACCCTTCTATTTCGTTTGATAATTGTGGACAGAAAGTGGAATGGCAATTATTCATTTTGATTGTGTTCTTCTTTTTTAACTTTTTGATTTAATTTGTGCTAGATATTGCAACATGTGATTTTATATGGTATTTCCCCTTTACCTCGCCATGCCTTTACTTTGTCTGCATCTTCACATTGTGAAGATGGTAATGGATGGTGTTAGCAGTGGCAGAGCCAGGTTTTGATGCCGGGGAGGGGAGAAGTGCCGCTCGGGGTGGCGCCGCCGCAGAGCGCCAGTCCGGTCAGATAGGAGTCCGGCTGGGGGTCCCTACCATTTACTCAATTTTTTCGGGTATAACTAGGAACTGTTGACGCTTAATATTCAAGGAAAAACTGCCAGTTTTTTACCCAATATATATTTCTTTCATAAAACCTTACTCTTCCACAAGCCACATCGATTATCAGTTACACACCACACTTATGTTATGGCGGGAATGTCCAATTAAATTTTAATTTCAATTTTGACAATGAAATGTAGAGATATGAATTGGATCCCTCCATCAGCAGGGCAAAAATCCTTTTGTAAAATGGATTTTGTATTAAAAAATGTCTTTGTTCAGAAAGTCACAGTGGGATACTGTTTTGTCCTATACTAATTTATTTTTAGTACTGTACTGGATTAATACCACTCTGGCACCTCTCTACCTTGTTCAAAGCATAGCCAAGCCAATCTCAGCCAGACCCATCAGATCGGCTTACACCAATCGAATTGCCATCCCTAAAACCCAGAGCGTTCGAACTGGAGGCACTAGCTTCCCTACCATGGCCGCAACCCATTGGAACACTCTACCACGTCACATTAGGAGGATTGACTCACATTTAGCCTTTCACAAAACGATAAATCATTGCTATTTGTATAACATAGCAATTCTTGCTCTGGCTGATGTTAACGTATTATACTTTAAATCTGTAACCACCTATGTATGTATCTTCACTTTATGAAATGTATCTACAACTATCAGAGATGCTTTCTTACTGAACCATATGCCTATGTACCCCAAGTAATTCCTTTTGTCAGGCTGTCCACTCTATGTAACCCTGAGCATCAACCCTGAACTAGGCCGCCTTATCAGTAACCAAGACAATCTCATGCAACGGCGCCTTGATGCCTTAGGGCTGTAGCGTTCTTTACAAATTCAAAAATAATAAATAAATAATGTTTTTATATTGAAAAGATTAGTAAATTCAATAGTGCCTTACCAATAGGAAGGATACACTGTGCTTTGTATTGTTCGTGGTTATTTGATAACCTACTGCACTCTTTAACTAGAACCTTTTCTTCCATTTAAAAGGACTCTTTGCTTTCTCTATGATTATTCCAAAATGTACAGCTAAACCCATGTGGCACATTCAAATGTGCACCTCGGCAAGAGGAGTGTATCAATCCCTATATTATTAATGTAGCAGGTTGCCATCAGAAATTAAGGAACTAAATCCATCCTACAGTCAAGAATATTGAGAGCAAATTGGGTCCTCCCCTTTTTCTGGTCACAAGTGTAGAAATTCTAACGACCCGATTAAGATTGTGTTTGTGTATTCTCTGGGAGGTCTGACTGTTGGATAAGCCAGTGGAGGGACCTTGCCAATTAAATACTGTGACACAATCATGACATAAGCATGGGGATATTGTATAGTGGGAGCCCCCAGGGAATAGCGGTCTGACATTGGAAAAAGCTGCAGGAAAGAACAGCACCTGGGTTTATGATTATGGATTGTTTTTATCCGAGATAGAACAACTTAAAGGCTGTAGGAAGGATGATTCCTGTTCCACCGGATGAGTCCTGTCCACAAGAGAACCCGCAGAGAAGGCAATCTATGGCAGTTCTAACTTTATAGAAGTAGATCTGAGGGGCCCATCTGACTGGGAGATTTTTCTTATCTAATGCATTGCGGCTGCTCCTAAAATTGAAAGCATCTTCTTAAAAGTGAGTATGAGATTTCCCCAAAATAAACAATACATGTTCTCCCCAACTATATTCCTGTCAAGTCCCAGAAAAGGGGATGGTTTGGGGTTTGGGCAGATATTATCAAAATACTTTGATTTAAATGGAAAATAAACTGTCCAATCTCACTGCATATAAATTTAAGTGAGATGTCAATTCAACCCAACTTAAAATGCAATTTTGAGTAGTGTGGGCAAAGACATAGCCCTTCTGGGCATTCAGCATACTGCAGTTTAAAAATCACAAGCTCATCAAATTGTACCCAAAGTATTTTCACAGATATAGCTGTGATATGAATATGTCCACAGCAGAGCCTAATGAAGATTCTCCTTGTTAATGTGTGTTCAGTGAAGATCATAGCTATTTAATAAAGAATGGAAAAGGAGAGCAGGCTTAATTGTAATTTTCGCTCCCATAGAAATGGTCAAACTGTAAATCCCATGCAAGCCCTCATCCTGAAAGTGCAGAGGGACCATGTGCGAAGTGAAAGACGAGGGGTACTTATACTTGTACAATACAATCTGAAAACCACTCTCCCAGGTTAGGTGGGTGAGCTGAAATTGTGTGTGTTTTAAATCAGTGACATTGCTTCCATAAGGTAAAACCTGCAGAGGTATGAAGCAATTCGCCACTAGCCTATATCAAATGACACACACCAACTAGCAAAACTCAGCACCATATTCATATGGGAAGTGGGAAATGCACTTTTGGCAATCTTGGGAAAAGCAAATGACCTGTGCACTAAATGCAAGTCTAACTTTATGTGCAGTTTAAAGATGTGAGTATATTATAAAAACTAAAATGTTTTGAAGAATCCTGTTGCTGTTAGTCTTGATTGCTATGTGGCACCTTAAAACCCAGTGGCTGATAAGTGGCAGATTTACAGGTTTCATATGTATAATGAATTGACTATGGAAATGAAAACTTATGTGCGGGAAATAGTGAGACAAATGCAGACGGGTCCTTTTCGTTTTGAAGGTAAGCTGCCCGTGATTTTGGTTATTCCCCCTGGATAAAGAGAACCACCTTTTTGTCTTGGTTTCACCTTAAATAATGAAAATAAATATTGATTCAGAGATTAGCTTGCTTCTTGTCCTCATAATTGTGGGGTGGGATTGTATGTCAGAGGGCATTATACTAGGGATGCCCGCTTAATGAATTAGCCATACACTAACCAAAATATATCTTAAAGTATGCACTGTTAAATTTCTTCACTACACACTGAAAGTACAACTCCATCACAGTGCCTACAAACTGTACATGTATAGGTGCCATATTTTATATAAGTACAACTCAGTAGACTCATTAGAAAAAGGGATTGTACAGGAAGTTGTACCCACTTGTGCTGTCACACTTTTATAGGAGCTATTCGCAAGATTGGAGGATTTAGAAATATACAACTGAGCATTCTGAGATGCCAAGTCCAGTGGCTGATTTGCCCGCTTGCATCTGTGAATCATCTGTTGGGGCCTTTTAGCATTGCCTATGGGGCATGGCTGCGGGTCATTTTACTCGGGGCAGGGAATTGAGCACTGAATGCCCAAAGTGACATGTAATGGCCATGGCCAAGTTACCCAATATCCCACTACGTTGACACTAACCAGCAATTACTGCCAGTGGTCCTACGATCAGGTCATCGCCTTTGGCCACACCAGAACTCTCCCAGTCTACCCGACATGGCCACTGGCGAGGGAATGACCTTTGGCCCTTCCATGCCCTAGAAAGTGTGCACCAAGCTTGTTCGGGGGCCACTGGGGATCTCTGGTTCGTTAGTCCATGGGAGCTGTGGCCAAATAGCCTTTTTGTGGAAAAAAGAAAAATGTGGCATATTGTATGTCACTGCCTCCTCATACTTCACCAGGGTAGGAGCAACCAAACCAGGGGCACATAATGCCTTATTTTCTAAATGTAGAGGTCTGTGAGCCCAGTGGCAGCTCTCAAAAACGTCTACTCTTTAGCCGCCAATCAGATTTGCTAGCTCTGTCTGAGGCCAAGAGCTGGTTGCCTCGAACCAGGTCTGCAGACCCAGGTTTGGGTCCCATGGGACCGAATGCCTAGATGAAAAATAACCGATTGGGTAGCATAATAGCTATATATGTGGGTCCTTGGGTTGCCCCCATATATAGTGTGAGGGGTCAGAAATGTGAGGCGGACAACTTTGTGAAGGTTGTTTTCAAAAGATGCCATTTTATTAAGGTTGGATAAATGCCACACTATCCCTACACTGATGAGGATTTTCCTGCCTAAAATAAACTAAAGGAAACACTCTAGCAAAAGTGTTCTGTCCCTCACACTTATATACACAATAAATCAATAAGGAAATATATGGCAGTTTAGCAACAATCATGAAGACCATGCAGAGTTTGTCTGTGTCCTCGTTTTATTGTGTAGTTTATTTCCCAAGCAACAACTCTTTCCTGGGGTCTCTCGAAAGGTTTAGAATAGTTTAACAACAAGACATATGACAATTTAATTTACACCCCCATGGCTGTTTCTTCTAATAACCTGGGTGACCCTCCCCCCACTTCCCCAAATTCAAGCAGGCTTTTCTTTAAATGTTCACAAAGGATATGAAAATCCTGTATTATAACAAAAGGTCCACTTTGGTTCTCTTTCTAATCCTACTTGACAACACACAGTTCCAATTTGTATCTCAAAGGTGATTCACAAGTGTTAATAAAGCTTTCATCCTTCCACTTGTAGTCAACGTATTAAGTCAGCTTCTTGTCATCAACAATGCACACTTCAGCAAAGATCCTGAAACGGTTTCTTGTCATCAACCAAGGAATATTTCAGAACTTCATTAGTTTCAAAACAAATGTCTTTGTCAGGATATTTTGGCACCACTTTAGTTTCAATACTACTTCACCAAAACACTTCAGTGATTTTTCAATTACTTTGTCATAAGCTTTACCCCACCACAGTACTTCCTGAGTTTCCACATGGTTTGTTTACTCTCATGCCAGGTTTACTCCTACTAAAACTGTGCTCTGAAGTACTCCCGCCAGAACAGAACAAATTATTATAAAAGCTCAGCTCTTAGTCTGGTGTACTCTCCTGCCTGCCAGCCAAGACAAGCAACTGCAGTTCTCTGTTCGGGCATACTCGCCCAAACAGAGCCAATTGGTACAAAGCCCTAGGACATGGTAAACTCACTTGCCAAGCCAACCTACCAACTCTCAATACTTCTGTGGGATGGGTAAACTTCAAAGGTTTTAACAATGTCTTCTTCTTCACACAATTTGGTTTGAGAATTTCTTCAAGGGAAACAAGAATCACATTGGTGCTGTTTACTACACCTAAGTGTTTGCCACACACAAGACAGCCGATTTTTCCTTCCCCATGAACCTCTTATCAGAAGGGCAGCCCTCCTGCCAATCTTGTTCCACCTTTGTATTGTTAACCAAATACTGGTAAACACTTTCTCTCCTTCACTCTTCTTTGGCTTTGGCAATGTGGGGTTAAGACATTCTCTACATCTGGGCAATATTCTTCAAATGTTCTATTATGTTTGGTTATCTTCATTTGGTTTAGCAAACCCATGTTGTTTATCATTTGGCTTAGTGTGCATCCCTTTTTGCTTTGGCAATACCTTCTCGAGATGTTGACCATTCGTGTGGTTGGCTGTAGGTATAGCCCACTGTATAACAATCACCTTCTTCAGGTGAGATCTTTAAAGTCTCTTTATGCCAACTGCTTTGGTTTACATCAGCTTGATATGTGTCACAATAATTAATATGGTTTCATCAGTCTGGTATTCAAAAGGGAGTCTGGACTCGGGCAACAGGCAGTCACGGAGCGCTCCGGGGTCACAATAGAACAGTGAACTCACTGGGTTTGGTGTGCACGTCAGTGTACCTCGCTGCTTTCAGCCCGTCAACTTCAGTTCTACTGCGTGACCCGGCAACCTCCTGCACTGCTACTTTAAGAGCCCTCGTGGCTCCCTGAGCGACCCGGATCTCGCCTGCCACTGCCGAACACTCCACAATGGGGAAATTTGCAGAAAGGTGCGCCTTCCGCTGCGCAACCTCTACAGCTGAAATCTCAAGCCCATATGACCCTCTCAGGACCGGCATCAATTTCTCTACCGCTCTGGTCCCAGAGCCCTGGCTCTTACGCAATTTCTACCTCTGCTGCTTTGTTGAGATTTCAAAACTCCTTCACATAGTACTACTTCTGCCTTTCTGCTGCTGCTGCTTCGGCTTCCTCGCCGCCTTCTGCCTGAAGGGGGCCTTTTATGCCTCTTAGCCGTAGGTCATCAACCTTAATGGGCTGTACTCACAACCTTGGCCCTCTGCAGCCCTCTTCTTCGTTGCAGTACGCTGGGAATTCTGGTACTTGAAGTCCACAGCACAAAATGTAGTTTTCTCAATAACATTTGTCCCACCAAGCTCTTTTATTGCCATAAACACATTCTTTAAAGGAGTATCATAAGGATTAAAAGATGGATTTGATTTTACAGAGGTTTGAGGTTTTTCCCGATTTTTAAATTAAGACCTCTCTCCATGCTTTTCCTGGGACTCATAGGGCTTACTATTTCAGAGTGTTATATATTTTGTAAGAGCTTTTCTCACTCTTTAATACATGACCGGTTATAGTTGCCTTCACTCACACTGCTACGATTGACCTTAGGGAGTAACCATTCTCGTTGGCAACATGCCATCATATGTGCTGGCATTAATGATCTTCCTTTCTTGAGGTAGAAAAATACTGCGTCTTATCCCATGAAGTCCTCCTGTTTCCTGGGGGCCCTTCTCCCAGGTGATCCTCCCAGCTAACACCACCCCACAGGGTCAGGATTAGGGAGAGTCTGCCTTTCCCTGGCCATCTGAGAGGAGACTTTAGACAGGGTTTTCGTGAGGACTCCGTAGGATTCATAACAATAGCCAATCACATTTTGGTGAGATTGGGGCATATTTAAAAGGAAATGCTGTATGGTTTTGTGACAAACCACAAACGAATTGTCATTTAAACATGTGATGCCCTAATGAGTGTTTGAGGCAAATCCGTCAAGCGTTTTGGGCTGAAGTTGAGAGCAAAAATATGTCAAGTGGATGGAAAACATATGTTTTGGGATACTCTATAACTTTGATCCCCCTTGATCAAACCATGCCAAACTTTCTAAAATGATGATTGGGTCCGGTTTTTTACAGTTTTGTGAGGATTGTTCTAAAATCACCAAAGTTATAAGCCACCTCAAACGGCCTAATCCTTTTGGGAGTGCATCTTAATCGTAACTACAGCTTGCTATTATCACGTCTTTGCAGTTGTCATTAAGTTGGACTCCTACAAAGAAAGTCTTCTTTGTGTAGCTCACAACCTTAGCACTGTTTGCATCTTCACATGCCTTCCCAAAGAAAATCGAAACCTGAATTGTTTTCGAAAGGTTTGTGAAGTTTTGTCAAGGGGGTCAAAGTTATAGGGATGGTCCTAAAGTAGGTGTTCCTCTATTTTGTTGTAAGGCACATTCTCTTTTCACCTACAGCTCAAATGGATGGATGAATTTGTGCCAACCATTTGACCCGATTCCCAAACCATTGGTGCCCCAGATACAGTGGACCCAATTGGTACTTTGAAGATTCCAGGGGCGTGGCCAAAGCCCATGCACTGGGCTACGAGTTGACATGGCAACAGACTATGCTCAGTGGATACGATCGGTTGCTTGCAGGTGAACAGGTCACGCTCTGAGCAATGTGCCCACAGGGCATGGCAGTGGTCACTGTGCATAGGTTAACCTATATATTTTAAAAAAACTGGCCTCAAATTTGGAACTCGCTACTAGCCAATGACTTGTGGCAACTGACTCTTGATGAGTAGAAAAGGTGTGTTTTGTGCATGTGGAGAATTTAGGGAGTGAGTCACGTTTTATGCCTGTCTAGAAGCTTGCAACTTCAATTTGTCACCAACAAATCCATGGAAACAATGAATTGCAATTATGGTTAACCTACTGTAATTAACCCCAAGTAATTTACTGAAAAGCTTTAGTTAAGGGGAATGTGTCTGCAACGCAAAACTTCAAAAATGCAGTCATTTGCCAGTTATGGTTCTCAAAGCAACCATATTTGAGCCAACACCACGCCAGATTGTTAATTGTTTATGTATAATTTGGAGGTGTTGGCAAATAAAATCCCAGTATTTATTTCACCTTTTTAACACAACCAGTTGAAATACATTGACAATCCCTTGCACGGGAGCTCGCAGATTTGAAGCTTAATGCCTACATTATTAGTTGTTTGTTCATCCTATAAGAAAATATGTAATTTAATACCATAACCAGAATTAAAAAAGTAATCCATATATAAATATAATGAATCCCTTTGTTCCCAACCTGTCTACCAAATTACTAATTAACAAATCCATTTTTTCTATCCCTAATAGAAGACAAAGTTGAGTCCAGGGAGGCAACCGCCTAGTACTAGGAGTTTATGTATACAAATAGCCAAAGATGCTCTCTTGTTCAACCATGTCGAAAGCCATCTAAATTTGCTTCACTTACGTTGTCAAGCTTTGATTCACCTGATTAAGCTATGAACTGATGTGAGCCAGCACTGACCCTCTCAGCTACCAAACACTAAACCCAAAAATTAAGATGTGTTTTGGAAGCCCAAGCAGGTCAATGGACATTTTCGTTCAAGCATGGGGCATAGAGGCAGGAAAGGCGGAAGGTCCATCAGTTCATTAAACTGCTTAAAGAAATGCTGGGATGACTGGGGAGGTGGGAGGGGGGTGTCGGGACTGGCGTGTGACCAGGTGAGCTTGTCTGAAAGCAGCAGCAGGGAGGGAACACACAGAGGAAGTACTGCAAAAAGATGGTTGTTCACTGGTTGCAAGGCAGGCTGTTGAGATATCAATGCCTTGAGATATCCATGCCTTGAGATATCAATGTCATGAGGACTCGCATTGCATGGTGAAGGGCATGGGCAGAGGACCTGCTTTTGTAGGCTGCCAGGTGGGCTGTGTCTTAGCTGACTCAAGCAAAGTCACTTGGAGTTCACTACCGCAATACCACCAAGACCACCGAGACCCATGTGTGATTGTAAGAAATGGGTGATTTGTACGAAAACCTGCCCTGATTTCTGGCATATGTAACGTTAGTATTTATCTCCTCATAACCACTCCAGTTGAAATCTATAACACACAACTCTTTCCATGTTTTAGAAGGGAAAATACCCAAGGTTTAAAATGTTGGGACTAAATGACTTCCATGGCAAATAAAGTATAAGCTAATTGTTGAGTAAAAAAGACAGGTAAAATACTCCTGCCTTCTATTTGTCAAGGCTCTGAATAAAACACAAGTCAAAGTAGCAATTTGATATTTAAAAGTTCGTCTGGTCACAGAGGCTGCCCTTTGGAAGACAGTCATGAAAAATAAAAACACTTCCAACATGCTTAAGTAAGAACTCTGAGGGCCTGATTCACAGAAGTATTTTATAATGGTGCGATCCCATCGGAAAGCGCTCTATGAATTATGCCTTTAGGCTTCTCGGCCTGAAAGCTTATTTTGTACAGTTCTTTTTTTAAAAAAATATTTTCTCCTCTTGACTTTTCTGGGCTTCAAATATCCAAAAGACTTCACAGAAACACTGGTCCCAGCTATGAAAGAACATCAGCATATGTGTGGGAAGAATAGATGTGAGCGCCTGATAAATCTACATCATAGAACACTGACTGATGAATGAAGAGAATAGTTCATGGCCAGTGCAATCTACTCTACCTCAAACCAATGAAAAGTATTGGTGACTAAGCAACACCAGGCATGTCCGCATGTCTGCTTCTTAGTATGTGGCGCACTTACATGGGCAAGTCCACCACTGTTCTTGATCATTCGAACAAAAGGGACATTTACCTGCATGTTTACCTGCACCCTAGAATGTGCCTTGCTCTGAAGGTGAAAGCAGCCGGCGAGCCTGCCATCAGCATTGGCTTCTGTTTTCCATCTGCTCGTGCGTGGCTGACGCACCGGGAACCAGCCCCACCCGTGTAAGTCGTCTTGTTTCGTGTGCCCTGTGATAACATCTTGATACGGCTTTGGCCGTAATGCGATGGAACAGCTGTTGGTAGAATCATTTGGGAAAGCAGCAATAAGGAAGGTTCTGGGACGCTCTGTTCTCTCAATGGAACAAGTCGTCCAACACGGTGGGGCCTCTTTACAGCAGTATTTGAGGGGATAGCCCCGCCTGTAGGCGGAGCAGCCTTATTTAGAGATTCGTTTTTTGGGTTATTTAAATTCATATCATTATAGCAATTGGAATTACTGTTCACATTTTTCCTGCACATTCAGTGAGAGGGAGTGGCTACTTTTTACTGTTACGATACTTTTTATTTTAAAAAGAAAACCTGCCGGAATGTGTTTGTTTTTTTTTTTTTTTTTTAAGTGTAGGAAGAAGTTAAAAATTGCACTCAGTGCATTGCACTCAATGGTCGCTTAAACGGAAGGTGCATTTCTTTGGGGGTTTGTATTGTGCTTTGAGGGCGGAGTAGTCGATTCAGCCACTACTCACCCTTGCACTCCTGCAGAGCAGAAGTCATTCCATCACAGGGACTCAAGTATATTTTAGGGGCAAACGTGTTTCCATTCTGACAATGAAAATCCTACCCAGGCAGTCTCCGCTAAGCACATTTTAAACAAGCGAAATTCTAATTTAATTTTAGAAAACCTGCTCATATGGACAATTTGTAACGCTTTTCTTGAATAATTTAAATTCACCCTTATTTTAGATTATGCGTTAATGGAATACAGGAGATATGAAGTAATTCTATTTAAAAAAAAAAAAAAAAAAAAAACCTGTTTTGAAAAGAATTTGCTTTGGGGAGTCAATTCGAGCCTGTTGATATTTGATAGGTGATTGCCCGCAGCCCAATCTCCGCCAGGCGTCTGTTTCCAGCTATTGTTGAAGCACCTGTCCATTCAGCTGGTGCGCTTCCTGCGCTTCTGTAGCAGGAATCGTCTGACCCATACTGTGGATCCTTTGGAGAGAGAGGCTTGAAAGGAAGAAACCCACAGGTTAGCAGCCATCAAAGGTGTCCTCGACTTCTTCGCAAGCTCTCATAACAACGTGTAGGCTGTGGAGGGGGGGGTGGGGGGGATGGGCTACGCGTGCAATCTTGTAGCCAGCCGCTCCATTCCCATGGCACTGGTATGTGCAGTGGCTCACAGCACCCATGTCCATGGAGCGCTGCAGACCGACTGCCCTCCGCTCCCGCGGGTGTCTGGTGTGCACTGGCGGCCCTGAAAGGGACCATCATTGCCAATTACATACAGAAATGTCATTTAGCATTGCCCGCCTGTGATCCCTATGGGTAGAACTCTATTTCACGTACTGCTTTGTAATATTTGTAAATCCTGTATTTGTATGTATGTATGTAATGTATTTCATTCTATGTATCACTGCAACTAAGCGTTACATAATCTTGTACTGTTGCGATCTGATACCCCCACGTCTGGTGCGCATTACAAATAATAAAACAAACAATGTTTTCTTCGCATTTCATTCTCGTTGCTGAACATGTTAATCCATCGTAGAAAAGCTCATGCTTCATGTGACTGTTTCTGTTGGGGGTCGAGCATTGCAGAATGGGCCTGCAAAGACCTAGGTCTGCGTTTCAGGTTTTGCTGGCTTGCTTTGTGATGGGAAGGTCAGGGGAAACAGTTGCAGTAACTCGTTAGTCCTACAGTGCACCCCCCTGTGAGCAATGAATGTGCCCCGGGATGCGCCTGGGACTTCTGTGGCTTGCCTCCACACCGAAGATCTGAAGTATGGCCTGAAGCTGCTACTTAAGTGAATTTTTTACATCTTGTACACTCTGCATGTGCCTCAGTGGAGAGGAGCTTGTGTGAGCTGGGCCAATATTACTTCAGTAGTCCACTCTCTTACCCAGTAAAAAGGTAAAATATATTGATCAATGTATTGGTATGCTCTCAGCAGGGATTTTCATGAGAATTCGACATTCGGCAACCCATCCTTACCTTAAGTGGCCCAAATAGATCATTATAAATAGAATAAAACTGCATATGAGATGCTGCAAATAAGGTCTAAGCCCCTGCCACCTTATTTTTCACAAATAATTGCTCAGTCCTGGTTTTCTAATGTAGTAACATTTCCCCAGCCACGCCTCAAACTGATGGCCTTGCACAATCCGCTTCATAAGACATTTACCAAAAATGACATTGGACATGAATTTAGGTCAACCACTAAGGCCCAGGCCTGGAAAGCTGCTTTGTACGGTTCCTTAAACACTTTTGTGAGCCTCTTCTGGGTTTGTGGCTGGAAGCGTTTAAGGCGACTGTTCAGAAGGCAGCCATATTGCAAACTCTTTGGCCAGCACTAACATCCGTAATACATATAGAAGGCATACCTGATGAAGGCTCTGCAGTTACTGTCCAATCTCGCTTATAAATGTTGATGAAAAATTCTTCACCAAGGGCCTTGCAAACAGACGCAGCGATGTAATAAGTTTGCATATTAACTAATAACAGCTGCCATTCATCAGAGGGGGGAGTGGGATTTGTAACCCAAAGATTCAGCTGGATCTCCATGTGGCGGGTGCACAGCATGATTTCTCTGTGATCGCCCTACCCTGCACAATGGAAAAAGCTTTGGAAGAGTCCAATATATTTTGTTGATAATCACATTTTATTTGTGGTTTTCCATCAACAACCATGAAACATTCTCCCCCACCTACTCCCTCCTGCACTGTGACTGCCTCCTCCCAGACACCAGGACATTCCAGTGTAGTACCTCCCAAGGATCGAATCAACTTTAAGGCTCTGTTAAAATCTGACCTTGGTTAGAATTTTGTTAAGATGATTAATATACTGTATGAGGATCCATAGCCTCCTTTCTCCACTCTTTAACCTGGCATTGAAGCAGTTGGAAGAAGACAACAGACGAAACAAATAAATAAAGGGTGTTTGACAAAGAGATGTACCACATCAGATTGTATGCAGTTGGTATGCTGATTTTCAACACTGACCTGCAAACAACTTGGCCAACACTCTTTGACGCCTTGAGGGCCTATGGCAGAAGTCCGGATACAAGGTTACTAAAACAAAATCAGAAGTTATCCCTCTGTCTAAGATCTGTCTCGCCCACCACATGCAAGACTGCAACATTATAACCACCTGCGTTCAAATAGTTGCTCGTAATATTCCTGAGAGAAGCCAACAGAATTGTGAAAGCCAACCTTGATCCACTACTAGAAGGCATGAATAAGATGGTGGACAAATGAAAAGCCTGGTATACTCTCAACATTACAAGATGGCGGATGCCCCCAACCGGCCTTCCATCAATGCCTGCCGACACCCAGCTTCATTGACTGGAGGAGCCGGCCTACATGCGACCTGATTGGCCGTTTTCATTATTTGACCAGCCCTCTCCAAGCTGGCTGGTGCAGCCAGCCCGTGGCAAAGGCACAGCAAAGTCTCACTTCTCCAGCCTGTCTGTGCCGGGCAAGCTGCCGGCTGCTGACCCTTCTCTCTCTTGGATGGCCCTAGCAGCCCTGTCATCACTATCCTTTCCTCTGAGCCTTCCTTACCACCGCCGGATCAACCGGTCCTTCACCTGCTGCCCATCGATTCCGGTATGCCTCGCTTTGCACTATTGGTAACCTTCGTTGCTGCTCATGGCCCTTTGTTCCTGCATCCACCCAAATGACTTTTCCCTCGCTCCTCCTTCTCCCCTGATGTAATTCCTCTCCCGCCATTGGCTACCCGTTCTCCTCCTTGACTCTACTTCTCACTGCCTTGCCCATATTCCACCTCACTCCTCTTTCTGTCATCCCTGGACTTTACCTCCAGTAACTGCCTTCTTCGTTCTGGCCGCATCCCTTTGGCGCTGCCCCTCCGGAAATTGATGAACTTCTCACAACTTTTTGCTCCTAATCCTGACAGTTATTTTGCGTTCTGCTACTGTTTGCCTTCACCTACAATCAATTCAACTGCACCGTTCTATGCTGCATTTGTACTATGCCTTACCTGCAACTTTACTCCCCCGTACCACGAGGTGCTGCTTTTCCAGACTTGGGGCCTCATTACGAGTTTCGGGGTAGCCATGCCCTTAACAAGGGCATGGCTACCCCCAAACCCGGGTCCGGGTTCCCTGAATGGGGAAATACCGGGCCATTCCGACCTTAGAGGGCCCGGTATTTCCCCATTCAGGAAACCCGGACCCAGTCCATCCCCATTCCCATTTGAGCCCCCATAGGGCTCAATGGGAATGGGGAGCATGCTAACAATGGGTCCATTAATGACGGGCCCGTTGTTAGCATGCTGGGCCACTCGCAGGACCCGCTAAGGACATCTGGTAAAACCAGGCGTCCTGAGCCGGTCCCGCGAGCTGACCTCATAATGGGGTAGTAAGGGGTAAACGGCTCCAGCACCTTTACCGGTGCCGTTCACCCCTTACCGCCCTCCACGTAATGAGGCCCTAGCTCCTACTAACTTTTGTCACCTAGGCTTTCTGTTTGCCAGATGTAGCCCCCCTGCTACATCAGAGGCACTTATGTTTCTGTTTGCCTGGTGACCTGCAGATTTGATGTAGCCCCCTTACCATGACGGCATGCTTTCCCAAACTGTGCCCCACTCCAATCGTTTTTCTTCATTCCAGCCTGCAGTGTGTTGAACCTGTCCACTGCACTTAATGTACCCTTCTCCTCCCTCCCCCTGAGCATTACTCCTTCCTCCTCTTCTTCCCTTCCCCACCTCCTCCCTTTCCCCTACATTCTTATTATTGCACCTGCAATATTGTTTTGTTATCTTCCCTGTACCTCCCCCTCCCTTGTCTTGATGCGCCTTGAAACATTACAAATAACCAATTAAATAAATAAAATACCTCTCACGATGGGAGAGTGAATACATTGAAATTTTATATCTTCCATGATAGTTACCGGAGTTGCAGAGCATTCCTATTCAGATTCCAAACTCCTATTCATTGGAAGGATAGGACTGCGCTGCAGAAAAAGGCATATGCAGGGACCAGAAAAGATACCTGATAGGATTGCCTAAAATGTCCTTTCTTCTGAGCAAAGGGGAATTCAGACTGCCAGTTCTTATGCAATATCGGGAAGGCGCAATATTGCACCAAGCTCTGAAATGGGATTGTAGGAAATTATCGTAACAGCCTATTGGGCTGGATTAGAGATGGAGCTGTTGGGTTGATGTGATGGACACCAAACCTTGTACAACCATCAGTAGAAGCTTAGGTCCTGTATGCTGGTGACCATGCAATATGTTGGAGCTATGTGGACGCTTGTGGCCAAGCTCCTCGGTGTCGGCCCCTATCTGTGCATAGAAGCTCCAGTCACAGACAACCTGCCAATAAAGCTTAGCAGAGAGGCTGTTAGGCAGATTGTGGCAATCGGAGGTGGCCTGAGATAGATGTGTGAGCTGCTAGATGCAGCAGGGGTTTCCTTCGCAGTAATTATGCTGTTCATGGTAACTGTAGCCTCTGGTATCAAAAGCTCCAGGTGGTGTAAGGAGGTAGATATGGAGGCCTGTTGAAAGTGAACCAACCCGCAAAGTAACAATAATGATGGATTTGCCTTAAAATGCTCAAATGTTTACAGTCCGCTTTCAGAACAAAGCAGGTGGTCTTCTCTCTACTTAGGGTAAAGTGCAAGGATGACATTGGGCAGACAATCAACCATGACATTTGGCAGCAAGCTCTGGAGAATGTGCGTAGGTGCTCATGGGATGCAAGGGTAAGACAGATGCAGCAAGCAAGCCTCTTAAGGGTCTTCTGGACTACGAGAAACGTTTTTCAGTTGAAATTAAAGAGGTAATGAATGACCCATGTTGGTACTGTGGTGTTGGTGGAGCCTCTCTATTGCAACTGTTCTGGGGTGCAGTTAACTAAGTGTTGCCAAGGAAAGAATGGCCATTGTGCGGAGGCTGGACTTTGTCTGGACCCAATATTGACGACTAGGGCTGGGCAATATACCAAGTTTTGGTGCTATATCGGTGTGTATATATATTTGCAAAATCGATATAGGATGAGACAATACCCGTAACATCGACATGTATATGTATACATCACACTTTATTTGCACTTTATGTTAATCCCTATCTCATAAATAAAGGTGTTTGTGACATCTCACATGTAGTTTCAACTGAGCATTTAACCCAGATATAACTGAAAAATATAGAGCTATGACTTTTGGTCCATATCCCCAGCCCTATTGACTACATTGGGTTCATCTGGAAGTCAACCAATTCCTGTGGGCTCTGCGTGCACTAACGTGTGCAAAGCAAATAATATTGTAGTATTGAAAGTCATAAATGAGAACTACTGTAGATATATATAGCTCTCAGACTGTCTTCCCTAGAGAAGAGCTCTGCACTGAAGGACTTGTGGGAAACCTACAACAGCATATGGGTAGCATTTACAGACTTTTAAGCTATCCTCTTCCACTCCCCCCTATATATATATAGCTTTAACTTGCAACCCCTTGTGTAATACCTTAAAAGAATCATAATTACAGGGTGCCATATTTCAGGTTGCAGCAACTTGCCAGTCATGAAAAAGACAATTTTGCATAATGATATTGCTACAAATATGAAATATTGCTAAACTACTTGTCCAGATGTTGCCTTGATTTCTGTTTAACTTTCGGATGCTAAAATAAAGGCTTGTTTAAACAAATAAATGGTCTACCACTATGACGAAATTACTTCTGCCCTGCAGGAGTGCACGCGTGAGTAGTGGCTGAAGTGCCCACTCAGCCTTCAAACTGCTACAAAACCAGTGATCTCAATCATAAAGGTAACAAAGGCACAGTTAAGAGATATACCTCCTCTGCCTTTTGTGGTGACGTGGGCTTAGGGAAAGCTGTACTCTCAAGAGTGTTGTGAATGTGATCCAGTAGCAACCCAAACAGCAATAGTACAACAGGCAAGTCAAAACCAGAATGTTCTTTAAAAGGATATATTGTTGTGTGCAAAAAGTGATGAAAGGTGGCCTAACCAGTCTCTAGGGCCTAAGGGGGCAGTTAGCAGTCAATAATATCAGTTTAACAGCATCGAACCAGGTTTCCTGGTACAGTTCGTGCAGTTCAGCCCGGGTCGAGCTGAAGTTCATTGTGGTTTGAAGAAGTGAAGCTCGTGAGGGCACCAAGTCAGTTAGACAGTGAAGATGCTGGTGACTGGATGTGCAGTTCGAGTTGGGTGAAGGTTACATTTTCGAAGGATTCCCCCAGGGTCTGGTCGACTGTCGATGAAGATGCTGGCAGTTCGAAGAGGTGGTTCGAGGGTGCACAGTGCAACAATAGGCTTCGATTTCAAGGCGGGGCAACGATGTGCTCAGCTGGTGCAGTACAATGGTAAACTGGTTCAAGGTGCAGAAAAGTGGCTCGAAGATTGGTTGAGTGCCAAAGGCAGAACTAATCACGGTTCGCATTGGATCAACAGCAAACTTAGGGATCCTGCTTGTCTTGACTCTGGTTGCTGTGAATCCCTATTCAGGGATTCAAGGAGCAGATTAGTCCTTGAACTCTGGCTTCCAGATACTGGACAGACTGGCGCACAACTTCAGGTGTCTTTAAGCATGGCGAGGTCCTGGGTACCATTGTGGTGGCAGAAAGGCAGGTCATGTTCCAGCAGCAGGTCAAGCCCAAGGTCCCCTGGTGATTGGTGGGGGACAGAGGTAGCCCCTGCCTTGGACACTCCGCCATCACCTTCGACACTCCGCCTTCACCTTCGACAGGGGCTTTGGGAAGGACTGCTGTCAAACTAATTCAACCCGTGAATTCTTACTCAAAGGGGCCCTTTAAAAAAACAAAAAAATAAAAAAAATAAACATTCTACATGTGATTGCACAAAAACAAGCCTGCGTTAGGAGGCCAATCCCTGTCCTTTGAAATAGTGGTCTTTGTCTTTTGACATCTACAGGAAGTGGAGGGAACAGGTAGGAAAGATAAAGGCACAGAGAAACAAGATGGTGGAACCTTCCTCCAGCTGAAATGAGCTCACTTTGATTCCTGTTCCCAGGCCAACTTCATGTGGATGGCTGTTTCACTGGGGAGGGCGTTACCTGCCATATCAAAGGAACAAAGAGGCTCAACCCCAGGGCTACAGCCTTGCTGGCATCAACGGACAGCCTGACTGTTGGTGATATACATAATCCTTTCACAGCTGAGCTGGACTCATAGGGCTGACATATGAGTGATATCAAATGTATGTGGCTTGGATAATTATGAGATGCGAGCCACCACACCTCAAACTCAGGTATGGCTTATATTTACAGTTTAACGTGCCACCAGGGTAGCATTGTCCTAGTGTCTTGAACAGAGGTGCATATGTAAAATTAAGCCCCAGGGCTGCAGACACTTGGCTCTCACTGCAGCTGACCGATGGTCACCTGTGACCTCTGAACCTGCTCTGTTCCACTGGTGAGCAGGTGCTGCAGATTACAATACTGATCCAGTAGGGCACAAGTGTACACTATGCTTTTGTCATGGATTTTATGAAAGGATAATCAGATTAACAGATTTCCGTTCCTGGGGTGGAATTGCAAGTATTGTTTTATTAGTTTAATAAAATATTTAAGGCTACCCAGAGGACCTCTGATATAACGATGGCTCTGAGATGTATTAAAATGGGCGGCAGCAGAGAAGGATATAGTAAGGGAACAAAACACAGAGGAGGACTCTGAGGAGGTTGGTCTCGAATGGAACACCTTAATGATCTGCAAACATCACCTGATAATTTTCCCCCTGAGAACCCACATGACCATCCCCAAAAAGAGGGGAAAATTATGTATTAGCTGCATGCCTATTACCTGGACAGACTAGAGACACAGAAGTGGGAACCCTGTCAACAAGATATGTGACTACATTTGGGATTTTTCTGAGTTGGAGGGGATGTGGGTGGGGAGAGGGAGAAAAGGGCTATGTTGGTATATTAAGTTTTTTTCTTTGTTTATAAACCTTAATAAACAGATTTAAACAAAAAATTTAAAAAACAGGTCTTCTACACCCTCACGAAATGGCAGACCGTCACAACCTTTGAGTAAATTCAACCTCCGAGTTATCCTGCTTCTCAAATTTCAATGTGCCACAAATGGTCTGTGACCCCAGTAGGACATGCCATTGCAGGATTGCATCTTTTGGAACGGTGCTTCTCCGACATAGAAGATCCTGTTACACACAAATCATTTGATAGGGCAGTACCAACTCACTTAAGAAGGCTGTTATTCCCCTCCCCTCTCGATCAGCACCCCACACAACTGACAGTCTTGCTGGATCCAGCAGTCCAAGTAACTCCAGTTCGATTGCCAACTTGTCTGCTGTCTCCAAGGTGTGAGGGAAAATCACTATGCACTTGCAAGTAGATGGCTGTCGGCAATGGCTCGCTGCTGCACCGCATATAGTCCAGCGGCCACCTTGATCATATGGCAGAACCACTTATGATGTGTGTCTAAAAACAATGCTCTTCAAAGAGCAGATTAGGTTAGGGTCCCCAAAAATATTTTTCTGGACTCAAATGAGATGCTCCATACTGTGCATTTTTATTCACTGACTGCAGGGTGTTGGGTGTCGAAAGCATTTCTCACCCCATACCTGCTTGGGTCTTTTTAGCAAAATTATAGGGGTTGCAAATGTTTTTCAACCGATCTAGCAACTAAAACATTTCCAAGAACTCTAAAAGCACTGCACCAATGTATCATTTTATACCACTTTTGTTTTATAAACTGCCCCTAAAGCCATATATTTTAGTGAAGGGCATCTTGTGAAATAATCCAATACTGCAAGACAATCCAAATTGCACGTGGCGCTTATTCCTTCAGAATTTGTGTCCATCTAAGTGCATTGCGCCGCAGCTGAAAACACTTCTCATTATAAGTTGTGTACCCCTAGAAATTACTTTGGTATTAGGTTTTGCATTTTCAGTCAAGGATGCTCTGACCAGTATGTGAGCCTTTTTCTGGCTCCCTTTATTTGTCATGTTATTGCAAGTCACCTGAAGTTCTTACAAGATAGGCATGCAGCACTGTCGATCATGCATACATTAGACTCGCCAGTGGTCATCATGGGTTGCAGACTAGTCTCAGAAGATCAATAAAGCTGAATAATCTAGATGCCTTGATGTCTTGAGCAAATAATATAACCAGGTAATACTCACCAGGAGCTAAAACGAGGACTGTGTTGTATAAGGATCAGACCTTCAGTAGTGGTGTAACCTTGAATTTATTGGTAAGAACAAGTGGAAGCATAAATACAAGTAATTACAGAACACAGTTGGCTTCACTACATTTTAATGTCCAAGTCTCTGGGCTTTCTCATAGTCTTTGGGGCCACAGCGAGTCTCTGACTCCTCATGCAGGAGGCACGCCGGGAGCTGCTGCTGCTCCGTGGCTCTCTAGCCTTCCCCTATGCAGATGCTGCTTCCTGCAGCCTTCTGCGCCTTTCGGATGGAGTCTCGCGAGATCTCGGCAGTGCCGGGTCATGCGAGTAGTCCTACAGACTGGTCACACGGTGGCAGAAGGCGCAAATCCCTTAATGAAAAGCAAGCAACATGAAATAAGACTGAACGTAAAAATGATAGGCAGGAATACAGCAAGGTTAAAGAGAAGAAAGACCTAAAGAACAAGAAGAGAAGAAGGACCTAAAGAACAAGCGTCTAATGCAACAAAAATTCACACTAGCAGAAAAATCCTCACCAAACATCATAGCCATTATAAGTAGAAACGTCTGCCCAATTGCAAAATTGGTTAATCTGGCAAAACCTTCCTTCCTCTGAGCGCCTCCTTCAAGCTGCCTTAATAGTGTCCTCAGAGTAGGTGCCTGGCCAGATGTTGTGCATGAGATTGCAAAAAAGCTTAGTACGTGGGCACTAGAACGGAAGTGATGATGCCACACACATATGGAATGGCCAGGCTTTACACAAGCCTTCATCATCTCCAAATAAAATGCCTGAACCAGAACACATTGCAGTGTAATCGAAAGCGCCAAGTTCTAGGCAACAGCACTGACCATTGAGATGCTAGACATCCAAGCCCCAGCTCCCTGACAACCATGGCCTTAATAGACATGTGCGCCCGGGCTCCCTGAGATGGCACTACATGCTCTTTATGCACGATTTACTTTGCATCTCCCATTAAATGTATTCCTTTGTGAAAACTCCTGTGCTCCTAAATGTGGAAAGGAAATGGCACCTCTAAGAATCCCTGCCTCTCCCAGCCCCCTTTACTCCCGACAATCTTCATTCAGGGTACATCCCTGGCACTACGAGTCGTCCCCCCCCCCATTGTGCCCCCCTCCATCCCCTTTCAGAGGCTGCTCACCCTCTCTCTGACCATTTCTCACCTCTCCCAGCCTCTTGCCTGCCACCCTCCACAATGCTGTTTCAGGCCCAAAGGGTTCCCAGTGGGTACTGTGGAATAGATGTTTCACACTCCAGTGCACGTGATGTCCTTTTTTGCATTGTACACTGGGGACAACTGAGACTGCTAAGCCGAGCTGCAAGATTCAGGGGAGACATGCCATCAAAACCTTTTAGTTTATAAATGCTGCAGATGTTTTTCCAATGGGGATTACCAATAGTTGCTTTATCTTTTGCCTCCATCTTCTCATCTCCATCCGCCCCATACATGGCCAGATGTATCCCAATTGGATTGAAGCGTGCCCATATCATTGCACTTCCCCCAGTAGTACTCCTCCTTAGAGCAGGCCTTGCAATCACTTTTCAGGCATTCAAGCATAATGATCGAGAACGCCCGCCAAACTCGGTACATGTGTCGTACCCCAACCAATGGCACTGCAGGGAATGATGGGCAGGATCCTAGTTTTCAAGTGTGACCCGGCTGTTGCCCTCTCCTCCCTTCCCGGATGCCAATAATACTGGGTGATTTACCTTCCACCTAGTGGCAGAGGATCCCATTCATTGCCTGCTATGGGCGGCAAAATCCACAGAATGCAAAAAGCACCCTCACACTCCTTGTACCCTTATGTATCCAAGATATTTCCTGTCTTTCCCCGACATGTATTATTCCTATAGATATGACAAGAAATGGAAGGTTTCAAATTAATCTTCACCACTGGGAATGCTCTGGGCAACTACCCTTTAGCCCGTCGTCACCATTGCAGAAGGGGATCAGCCATATGGAAATGAATCGGCACGAACTGCTATGCCTCTCGCCCTGTGCGCGCAAACACAAGCAATCCTAGGCATGTTTCAGCCTTGCTAGACTTCATCAGTGAGATGCAGCTTGGGATCTAATGGCTCAGCAGGCAAGGGTAAAACAAAAGAGGTGACGGCTGGAAGGTTTGGAATTAATCCTAACCTCTGGCATTGCTCTGGGCAACCCTGCAGACCATCATTCATCAGCCTGTCAAGCCATTACAGAAGGGGAAAGACATGGTTAGTCATTGTTGGTCCCACACCAAAAGGGGCAGTACAGCCTGAACTGCTAGGTCACATCCCTTCTGCACGAGACAACACGTATCCCCAGACATGTTTCGGCCTCATTGGACGTCATCAGTGAGGAGTAGTTTGGGTCTCTAAATCCAGCTGGCACGGGATCCACGTCTGGGCATTCCTGTCCCACTCGGGGTGATTTATGCAAAATAAGAGGTGACGGCTGGAAGGTTTGGGTTTGGGACCCATGTCTGCAAATGCCCTCTCCCATTTAGGGAGACCTACTTTAACCAAAGAAATGTGATGGTTGGAAGGTTTTGAATTATTCTGAACCACTGTCGGTGCTGTGAGTAACATTGCACACTAACGTTTTTTGGCGTGTCTGCAACCTTGCAGTAGGGGACCAGCCATCTGTAACTCAATCCGGTATTGCCAGCAATGGGAGCAGTCCATTCTCAAGTGCTAGTTCAAAGCTGAGTTGCATATGGTCTTTACCCTCCTGCAGTGGCATGGCAAGGGTCAGCCAGAGCAATTCCACGGGTTATAATAATTCACAACATTTTAGCCATCAATCATCACCAGTTGGCTTGATAAAAACACAGCAGCGATACTGCTCTTGAGCACTCATTTCTAGGATGTATTTGCTCTATTTAGCCTGCCAGCTGCACTTCGAGTGGTCCAATGGTCCTACCGCTTCTAAGTGGGGAAGTACAACCTCAACCTCTTTCGATAACTTGACTAGGTCTTGCCTCGAAGCCTTGTTGACACCAAAACATGTCCTTCAGTGCCATTACATTTATCTAATGTTTGGAGCATAGCTTTACCCATCTCCTGCCTGAAGCGTCTGGGAAGAGCTAAATCTTGCAACAATAACCAATCTTTATGTGGCGCATCACCATTCCTCCAAAGGTCTTGGCAGTCTGGATGCTCGTGGGGGAAGCAGGAATAAAATCGAACTAAATGAACAGGGCAAAGCTCAGAAATGCGGCCTAGTACCCCGAATGGCAGAAGGCTAAAGAATCTAACGGGGCCTAGTTCAAAGTGGCAGGACTCTGGTTAATGTTGGTGGCCCCTATATTAATAAAGATCAATGGGCCTCATTACGAGTTTGGAGGTAGCCATGCCCTTAATAAGAGCATGGCTACCCACAAACTCAGGTCCGGCACCGGGTCCCGTGAAACAGGAATAACCGAGCCATTCCGACCTTTGCGGCCTGGTAATTTCCCTTGCGCAGGAATCGGTGCCAGTACGTCCCCATTCCCATTGAGCCTCTATAGTGCTCCATGGGAATAGGGAGGATGGTAGCAGCACCCACCCCCCGGCTGTACCCCCCACCCACCCTCCCTCTGCGCCCTCTGCCCCACCCACCCTCCCGCTGCGCCCTAAACCCCCTGCTGCGCCCTCTGAACCCGCTGCGCCCTCTGCCCCATCCACCCTCGCTGCACTCTCTGCCCCTCCCACTTCGCTCTCTACCCCGAACGTCCCACCAACCGTCCTGCTGCTCTCTGCCACTCCTACCCTCCCTCCCTCCCGCTGCATGCTCTGCCCCTCCCAGCCTCCCTCCTGCTGCGCTCTCTGCCCCTCCCAGCCTCCCTCCCACTTTGCTCTCTGCCCCACCCTCACGCTTTGCCCTCTGCCCTTCCGGCTTCGCCCTCTGCTCCGCCCAACCACTTGCTGCGCCCCCTCTGCCCCGTCCACCCATCGTCCCTCTGCCCCCACCCACCCTCCCTCCTGCTGCTCTCTGCCCCCACCCACCCACCCTCCCTCCTGCTGCTCTCTGCCCCCACCCACCCACCCTCCCTCCTGCTGCTCTCTGCCCCCACCCACCCACCCTCCCTCCTGCTGCTCTCTGCCCCCACCCACCCACCCTCCCTCCTGCTGCTCTCTGCCCCCACCCACCCACCCTCCCTCCTGCTGCTCTCTGCCCCCACCCACCCACCCTCCCTCCTGCTGCTCTCTGCCCCCACCCACCCTCCCTCCTGCTGCTCTCTGCCCCCACCCACCCTCCCTCCTGCTGCTCTCTGCCCCCACCCACCCTCCCTCCTGCTGCTCTCTGCCCCCACCCACCCTCCCTCCTGCTGCTCTCTGCCCCCACCCACCCTCCCTCCTGCTGCTCTCTGCCCCCACCCACCCTCCCTCCTGCTGCTCTCTGCCCCCACCCACCCTCCCTCCTGCTGCTCTCTGCCCCCACCCACCCTCCCTCCTGCTGCTCTCTGCCCCCACCCACCCTCCCTCCTGCTGCTCTCTGCCCCCACCCACCCTCCCTCCTGCTGCTCTCTGCCCCCACCCACCCTCCCTCCTGCTGCTCTCTGCCCCCACCCACCCTCCCTCCTGCTGCTCTCTGCCCCCACCCACCCTCCCTCCTGCTGCTCTCTGCCCCCACCCACCCTCCCTCCTGCTGCTCTCTGCCCCCACCCACCCTCCCTCCTGCTGCTCTCTGCCCCCACCCACCCTCCCTCCTGCTGCTCTCTGCCCCCACCCACCCTCCCTCCTGCTGCTCTCTGCCCCCACCCACCCTCCCTCCTGCTGCTCTCTGCCCCCACCCACCCTCCCTCCTGCTGCTCTCTGCCCCCACCCACCCTCCCTCCTGCTGCTCTCTGCCCCCACCCACCCTCCTGCTGCTCTCTGCCCCCACCCACCCTCCCTCCTGCTGCTCTCTGCCCCCACCCACCCTCCCTCCTGCTGCTCTCTGCCCCCACCCACCCTCCCTCCTGCTGCTCTCTGCCCCCACCCTCCCTCCCTCCTGCTGCTCTCTGCCCCCACCCTCCCTCCCTCCTGCTGCTCTCTGCCCCCACCCTCCCTCCCTCCCTCCTGCTGCTCTCTGCCCCCACCCTCCCTCCCTCCCTCCTGCTGCTCTCTGCCCCCACCCTCCCTCCCTCCCTCCTGCTGCTCTCTGCCCCCACCCTCCCTCCCTCCCTCCTGCTGCTCTCTGCCCCCACCCACCCTCCCTCCCTCCTGCTGCTCTCTGCCCCCACCCACCCTCCCTCCTGCTGCTCTCTGCCCCCACCCACCCTCCCTCCCTCCTGCTGCTCTCTGCCCCCACCCACCCTCCCTCCCTCCTGCTGCTCTCTGCCCCCACCCACCCTCCCTCCCTCCTGCTGCTCTCTGCCCCCACCCACCCTCCCTCCCTCCTGCTGCTCTCTGCCCCCACCCACCCACCCTCCCTCCTGCTGCTCTCTGCCCCCACCCACCCTCCCTCCTGCTGCTCTCTCTGCCCCCACCCACCCTCCCTCCTCCTGCTGCTCTCTGCCCCCACCCACCCTCCCTCCTCCTGCTGCTCTCTCTGCCCCACCCACCCTCCCTCCCTCCTGCTGCTCTCTCTGCCCACGCCCACCCACCCTCCCTCCCTCCTGCTGCTCTCTCTGCCCCCGCCCACCCACCCTCCTGCTGCACCCTCTGCCCCTCCCACCCTCTCGCTGCACCCTCTGCCCCTCCCACCCTCCCTCCCGCTGCGCCCTCTGCTCCTTCCCCCCACCCCCCGCTGCTCTCTGCCTACTCCCTCCCACCCCCTGCTGCTCTCTGCCGATTAACACCCACCCCCACTCTCTCTAGACCCATCCACCATACCACTGCTCTCTGCCCCGACCCACACCCTCCTACCCCCACTCTCTAGCCCAACTCGCCTACCCATACCCTCCAACCCTACCCCCACTCTCTAGCCCAACTTGCCTACCCATACCCTGCCACCCTACCCCACTCTCTAGCCCAACTCGCCTCCCCACTTCCTCCCACCCTAACCCACTCTCTAACCCACTCACCTACCCATACCCTCCCACCCTACCCCTGCTCTCTAAACTCAAAAATGGTTACATTGTGAACAAAGCTTAATGTAATCACCTGTAATTTTATGAACCAAAATGTTGGTATTGGATTTAAAAAATGAAGCATCACAGTGAACAACCTTTTATTTCATACAGTGATGCTTTTGTAAATGTGCATAGAAGTCTGTTGTAAATACACTATGAAGTGATCGTGGATAGGGGACTTTAGAATATGAACTAGGAGTACTGTCTGAGGGTAGTTTTGCTCACTCTATGCTAACCATTAAGATTCTGAAAGGTGTGGACTTTTCCTTTCTTCCTTTACTGTAAGGTATACCTGAGAATATGAACTACATTGCTGTTTAAATGTATAGAAAATCATTTGTTTTTAGATGTAGCTTTGGCAATGCTGATTCTCCAGGCAACATGAAAACAAGCTGAACTTATGCTGATCCCTGCAGACATTGTTCATGGGGGTATGATTGAAACTCCAATAAGATTAATGCTCATCTGGAGTCAAACCAGACTTATCTATCTTGTATGAAACAAATTATAACTCCCAATAAAAAAAACAGCTGTTCAATGCTTCTGGTAAAAGACCCATCTCAATGGAAATATCTTACGGAAAATTCATTTAAATTCCAACACAGCTGAATTCAAGGTCTTCTGCACAGATGCAATCTTGGCGAAACATATGGCGAGAGCTCTGTCTTCCAAACGCCCCAGCCTCAAAGAGCCAGAATGCACTTAGTGTGCCACCTCTTGACTTCAGCTATGGTAATAAAGTCACCAGATGCCCAGTAATTAAAGTTTAGACAAAGGCGCTTCTGATAGCTGTTTAAATGGCTCGTGTTCCTAGCATGAGGTTTCCTAATTCAAGGAAATGAAGCTCTGTTTGAATTAGCAACAGAACATACCTCCACAACCCCTTCACCTAGAATCAAAAGAAAACATGTGTTGCGGCTGTGAGATTCTATTCTGTCAAATTAGCCCAAAAACAAACATTTATAGAATTATTCAAATTATTTTGAATTGAAGTGTCCAGGGCGTACATCCCCCACCTTTCACATGTTCCGAAATATTGATCAACCAATGAAAACTAAGGTGTGTATTCTTTGGCAGTGCCTTTCTGTTGAGCAAGCCAGTGGAAAAACTTGGCCAATTAAAAACTATGAGTTAATATTGATACATTGTGGAAATCATTAACTTTTGTAAAAGTAGAAACACACAGGGAATAGGGAATTGGGGTGGAGCTAGGATTTTGAAAACTGCTAAGAAGTGGAACTTCTGTTCATAGAGATGAGCGCTGATCTTGATAACAGTAGGTGATAGTGCCTTGTTAATGCCATAATTGTGGGATTGCATTTTATATCTGGGGCATTAAGTTACGGGATGTATCTGAACTATATCTATAATTGAATCAACAAAGGATCTGAAACTGATTCCCAAATTAAGGTTTGCAAAACTGGTAAATCCAAGTTCAAATTCTGTTTCTGTTGAGGAGGGAGCATACTTTCCAACATTTGGCAGCCATTTGGTCACTTGTGTGCATCACACATTTTAACAGGCCATTTCCTAGACTTTCACTCAACGTGTGTATTCTGCTCAGGAATCTTATACATCATTCAAGTATGCAGTCAGAGCAGGTCTTTGCTCCCCTGCCTTCGCTTTTGCAGTTCATGCAGAGGGCAAAGGGCATGAACTCATATGTACCTAGCCATTTTAGATGAGGAGCTTTCACTGCTTTTCTATCACAGCAGCATCCTGTATGGCATTCCTCTGAATAGAACAAGCTGAATCCCAAATGTCAATTTTCCTGCCACCAACCAGTGTAGCCTACAGCTAACGGTGCAAGGTTGTTGTTATTAGTATTTATTGAGCATGGACTTAGCTTTGAGAAGCAACGGAGCACTTTACAATCATAGGGTGAAGAACATGATGAGGGGAGCAAAGAAACAAGGTAGTGAGGAGCTAACAGAGGATGGGGAAGGTGGTCAACTTGTCAGCAAGGGATCTACAAATAACCAGTGGAGGAAACAGTGGGGGATCAGATCACCCAGTATCAGGTTATATTGCACAGAGAATGAAGTGCCTTCTGCCCTTCACTACCTTGAGAGTCCTAGGGTCTGCAGAGGGGTTCATTAGAGTTGCATCCTGGAAAAAACCATGGAAAGACCATACCATAGAGTGCATGCTGAATTAAGAGTGCAAATAAACGAGAGGTGGAGCGTGGGAGTAGGATTGAAACGAACAAGCATTGAAAAGGCAGAGGTGTTAAATGGAGGGAACATTATTGTGTTAGTAGGGTGCGCCTGTGTAATCCTTGGGCCTAAATCATTCATAATGCTGATCAGGGAAAGATGGACTATGACTTGCGTGTAATTCTGAGAATTTCTCTAAAGGCAATATCTGATATACTTTCACCTGGTACCAGAATTAGCATATGATTGTGTGATGGACTCGAGGTGTGCTCAAGGGCTACTTGAGGTTTCGAGGTTTCGAGGCTTCGTCACCAGTTAAAGTTTTTGAATGTTTCCCCATCACTCAGAAATGAAAGACTTAACAATGAGTGACTGCCTCAGTCGAGAGGCACCCGAACCACCACAAATGATCAAGTTCCGTGACGATGATCATATGTATTTTATGCTGACCATTTTGTTGGGCTGCCAGTGTGCAGCAATGGGTTTGCGTAGCTCCGTGAAGCGATCCTTATTCGATGATTGATTGGTGTGGTGCATAGGCGCCAAGCTTTTGCTGTTTAGAAGGGAGACTATTTCTTTAAGCAATGTTATTTTCCATAGATTTTTACTTTCATCCTGCTGCGCTCTCCCTAACACCAATCCAAATCTCCATCTTGGGTGATCTCAAATGTTGGTTTATATGGTGGGGGGGGGCTTCTGTTACTTGACGTGACGCATAATGAAAACTCTGACGTTTTTGTGCTGCAACTCTTTTTGGTGCGTGAGCCAGCCGCCACAATTCTGCTTGGTTCGTTTGGTTCTTTGTGATATTTGTTTTAACACGCACAGGCGTGCATCCAGTGAATCGTATCTGTGACGGAAAAATTGTGCCATTTTCAGTTAGATGCGCAAACAACGCTTTTGACAAAACTGCAAAACAACATCTGCATGTTTTCGCCATTCTGCTTTGTTGGAAGCAATAAAGTGGTTACTTACACTCACAGCGGGATTCAGTGGGTGTTGCAGTGTACATTCCAGTCATGAAAAATGAATAAACTAATACAAGGATCTAATTTTAAATGTGACTCACTGGTGCTGTTTCTTTCTGTACACGCTGTGCTTGTTTGTGAATAGAAATAGCTACTTATCGAGCCAACACAGTTTCCTCACATTGAATTGGGGTGAAGGCGACAACACTAGCTGACTGACTGTGATGGGGGCGCAGAGGACTGGCTCGGATGGGCCTACAGGGCAATAGGGCAATGCCCAAAGGGCCGCCCCAACATTCTAGGGTGGGCCCGTTTTTTAAGGTCACTTGGGCCAGTTTGTTAATGCACTAGTTGTAACCAATGTTACTAACCAAATATACTTTAAAATGCACTATTTGAAACAAATGTAAGAAAATATTCTCGCCCCGGGTGTGTCTCAAAAAGTAACAAATTGCAATATGTGATTGTGGGCCACTTTTTCATTGGTGCCCGGGACACTTTTATTCCTAGTCCCACACTGAAAATAGAGAGGCTGGCTGTCAGACCTCGGCCCTGCACGATACCCTCATTTTCTTCGGTCTGCCACAGTTCTTACTCATATAGGGGTTCTGTGCGACGGAGTTATGAAATCCGAGCCTGCATAGAAGTGTTACCCACTTTTACTCCGTAAACACTGGCAAATACTATCAAGAAAAGAATTGCAGGGAGAAAAAATACTCCCAGGAAAAAAAAGCGGGGACAAATAGGAAACAGCTGACCTAGGAGTTGCCCCGCTGCTTCCACCCGCAGAGATCCACAGACAGGGTGAATTCAGTGGTGAAGGCAGAGCAGCGTCACAGGAAGGAGCACTAATATGATTACTGCCTGAGCTGAAGAAGGAACGCTAAGGTAACATTAACATTGTTTCATGTAAAGTGCATGCATTAATAGGTATAAGGAAGCATGTATTACACATAGAGATCTGTTTAACCGTTAAAATATATTTTTACTCCCCTAACGCATTCTACCGTCGGGAAAATTGAATGCTATTTGTATTCCTTGAAAATCGTTCTAATCCCAATTTTAATAGAGTGTGACTTACTGTTGCTTAAAAATCTTAAATCGCATGTCGAGAGGTGTATGACATTCTGTAAGGCCTTGCCATCAAAAGAGGGGGAGGCCATTCACCAACCCTAAGTAAATATCCAGGGTTAATATGTCTGTGAGGATCTTTCACTGAAAACATGTTCCTTGATGGATGGAATGCATCTAGAATGCTATTGCCTTCATTACCCATCTCCTCTGCTCCAAGATTACCTCGCTTCCCAGCAGAATGCTTAGCAGTACATCAAATAGGCATTACTGCGCCACCTGCGATATGGAATTGCCGGTGGCACCACACACTGCATTTGGCATTTACAGCTGCTGGTAAAAATACAGCCGGCAGAACAATATATTTGCCTATATTTCAAGAAGGTTAATAAATACTTCTGGTGTATACAGTGGGTGAGGAACACTTCCACCCATTGGAGCAGCGATGGTTCTGTTCATCTTCATGATTAACTGATTGCTGACCCTTGTTCAGCGTTACAGCAACTGATACAGGATTTACCGTTTCTAAGAGCAGGTCAGAGTTGAACTCATTTTGGGTTGCATGTTGCCCCTTTTTCAGTCTCTATGCTGCTGTCCTGGAGATTGCCTGCAGTAAGGCGTTGTTCCACAAGCAGTGATTCAGCTGAAGCGATTTTCCCCTTTGGAGGTTTTCTCCGATTCTGTAATGGACAGTATGATACTCCTGGCTGAAATGATCAATTGCCACTTCTTGTATACATGGCACCCTTTTTGTAATGAGTCATGTTTACTGTTCGAGGGCTTTTGTCGCGTAGGCACTATGCCGTTAATACGCATGCGCGAGCGGGGACGAGGCTCGCGCATGTGTGGTTTGAATAAAGAGGGTCCCCCGGCAGTTGGCGCCGGGGACCCTAGCAGACTACACATCTCACGTGTGGTTCCTCCGGCGTGTATGTGTGGCTGCGTGTGAATGCAGGTGGGGGCCCAGGCCAGCCCCCACCATTCCAACATTGGCGACGAGGACGACTCTGGTGCAGTTCTTCTCTGCTCCGACGGCGTTGGAAGCAGAGAACGTTGCTCCGTGTCGGCACGGACCTACACGCATGGCCGATGGCCATCTTTATTCACACGCGGATTGCAGCGGGTGCGGCCCTTGTGGGTGCTCGTGCGCCGACTGCAATCCCCTGAGGCTAATTTTTGGGACCTTCCACAGCCCTAGCCTGCTGCAGGGCTGTGGCACAAAAAAAAAGAAAAGAAGGAAAGGTGCAGGAAGAGAGCCCTGGTGAGGGTGCTGGACACTTCTTCACACGTGGACCCATTGGGCTGGGTTCCACAATCTTTCATCTGGAGCCCAAATCCTCGTTTCACCTGCAGAGGATAACAACATCCCGTGAGTACGTGACTCTGCTGTTGCCATGGGTGAGGAAGAAGCAGAGGAGGGTACCCCAGTCCCACACAGGATGCACAGCACTTTGGCCCCCATGCCCGAATTTGACAACACGGGCCCGCCCTCCAAATTGGGGCCCAAATGGCTTCTGAGGGTTAAAAAAACTAGAAATGTTTTTCAGGGCCTCGGGAGAAACGGATGACGAGGCGAAGATCGCCATCATGGTGTACTCTGCAGGGACGGAGGTCCACAGAATATATGACTCTCAACATCCCGGTGGTCACATACAACGCCGTGAAACAGGCTCTTCGAGACCATTTTCTTCCCATGGCGAACGTGGACTTTGACAGATTTGTCATGTGTGCTGAGAAGCAGCTGGAAGACGAATCGCTGGACCAGTTCTGTGTGCGGCTGAGGCACCTGGCAAGCTCCTGCAGGTGGGTGAACGAAGAGGAGATGGTTCGGAACCAACTACTGCAAGGGTGCAGTCCGGGGAAGCTGAGGAGGCAGGTTTAGAGAGAGCCAGGGTTGACCCTGCAGCAAATTTTGGGCACTGGGAGAGCTTACAAATTGGCAGAGGCAAGGGGGGCGAAGATGGATGCAGCCATGCACTCTGGCAAGGGCAAGGGAGACATTCGCTATTGGACGCTCTGCTCCAGGGAGGGCGAGATGGACACCAAGGAGAGGGGATGACCCTCCAGCACCTGGTGGCATTCAGTCGTGTCCCTACTGTGGGTATGACCTGCCGCACATAGGGGAGTGCCCAGCCAAATCAAGGGTCTGTGGCCGGTGTGGCACACCAGGACATTATGCTAGGGTGTGCAGAGCAATCGCGCCGGTAGCAGCCTCGAGAGGACCAGCGAGAGTTGGCGGGAGCAACACTCAAGAGGGTGAGGAACGTGGCGGCTGTCGAGCAAAGCATGCAGGACCTGAACATTGCTGAGGAGGAAGAGGAGGAGGAAGAAATCTTTATTTCGAGCATTGCCAAGGGCCCCGGAGGAAGCCGACAACCGACATGCACGGTAAACATTGGAGAAGTTCCCACCCCAGTCCTCATAGATACGGGGGCGTCCGTCTGTGTGCTAGCAACTGACCATTACGAGGCACTCCCTGGCCCGCCCGAATTGGCAGAATCCACGGCGCAGATAGCCGCATTTGGGGGAGACTCGCCACTCCCCATCCAAGGGGTGTTTGGCACCGGTGTCCCACGGACAGAGCAAGATAAAAGCGAGGTTCTTTGTCACAAGCGTCCCTCTTAAGTTGTGCTGCCTCTGAAGCGCTGAACCTGGTGCACTTCATGTTTGCTGTGTATCATACTGACCTGGGACGCCTGCTACAGCGCTTTGACATGATCTTCCAAGGCATAGGGAAGCTAAAGGCTGACCCCATACGGCTTCACATCGATGGGTCGGTGAGGCCAACAGCGCTCAAAAGCATCACCGCATACCGTTCCACTTGAGGGCACAGGTGGAGAAGGAGCTGCAGACGATGGTCGACCTAGACATCATTGAGAGAGTGGAAGGACCTACCACTTGGGTCACTCCGATCGTGGTGGCCCCAAAGCCCAAACAGCCTGGAGCAGCCCGCATCTGCATGGACATGAGGCTGCCCAACCTGGCGATCAAAAGGGAACGCCACCTCACGCCCACCCTGGATGATATTGTTGGTGAGTTGCAGGGGGTAAGGGTGTTCTCTAAACTGGACTTGAGATCTGGCTACCACCAGCTGGAGCTCCACCCCGAGTCAAGATACATTACCACCTTTACAACTCGCAAGGGGCTGTATCAGTTTAAGAGGCTCAGCTTCGGCGTCTCGTCGGAAGTGGAAGTCTTCCAGAATGCCATAAGAGGGGCCCTGTCGGGACTCAAGGGAGTGATCAACATGTCGGACGAAATCCTGGTGTTCGCGAGGTCGGAGGTGGAACACCTGAAGCACCTGGAAAACACCCTGGAAAGGCTCCGCAGCCTCGGACTGACCCTCCACAAACAAAAATGTGAATTTTTGAAAGACCGGCTAGAATTCTTCGGCTTTGTGTTTCACACCGGGGGCATATCCCCGGATCCAGAGAAGGTGAAGGACATCCAGCAGGCCTCCCCGCCGGGGTCACCTGCGGAGGTCAGGAGCTTCCTGGGGATGGTCAATTACTGTGGACGATTCATTCGTGACTTGGCCTCCCTGTCGGAACCCTTGCGGGCACTGACCAGAAATGATGTGGTCTGGAACTGGACCGGGAAGGAACAGAGGGTGTTCGCTGCCATCAAGAACGCCCTGTCGGGGCAGGAGACGATGGCCTACTTCAATCCAGACCGGGAGTCGGAGATCGTAGTAGATGCCAGCCCGGTAGGACTGGGGGCGGTCCTCATGCAGACGGATCCTCAAGGGACTGTGCGGCCCATTGCATATGTCAGCAAGGCTCTCACCGAGACTGAGAGGCGCTATTCACAAATCGAACGCAAAGCTTTAGCTATCCTGTGGGCCTGCAAGCATTTTCGGCTCTACATTCTGGGGAAACCGGTAGTTGTCGTGACGGATCATAAGCCCCTGATTCCAATCATGTCTTGGGCATCATCCAAACCACCACCGCGCATCGAGAGATGGATGCTCTCGCTGATGGAGTATGGGGTCAAATTGCTGTATCGTCATGGCATGAACAATCCAGCGGATTATTTGTCCCGACACCCGGGCACTGGGCGGCCCAGGGACTCGGCGGAGGTGGCAGACTGTGTGGAAGCCTTGCGCCTGGTGGTGGAATCGGCACTACCCATCGCCCTAGCGCGCCAGGAGATTGCGGATGAATCGAACGCAGACTATGTGTTCCTGAGGATCAAGGAGGTCATATCAAGTGGCGAATGGTGCGAAGTGCTGATGAACAATGCTAGAAGGCGCGATGAAGCACAAAAGGACTTGAGGGCGCTCTGGAATGCACGCCATGAGCTGTCGGTGGCCGAGGACTGCCTACTGCTGAGGGGGCACCAGATAGTCATCCCCCGCGCTCTGGTGGGCAAAGTGCTGCAGCTGGCCCAAAGGGGCACCAGGGGATGGCAAAGATGAAGGCACGCCTCCGTTTGAAAGTGTGGTTCCCGGTCTTGGAGAGCTGAGTGGATGAATTTGTGAGGGCTTGCATTCCATGCCAAGCGGCGAGTCCAGTGGAAAGAGGGCCACCCATTCAAGCCATGAAGAGGAGCGAGCGCCCGTGGGGGACTGTGCATGCAGACTTCGGGTCCGCGGGCTGGGGAATGTACTTTTTGGCAGTGACGGACCAATGGTCCTGCTACCCCGAGGTGGAGCTTGTTCGGTCCATGGCCAGTGACCACACCATCCTGGCCCTGGAGAAAATGTTTGCCACCTACGGATTCCCCCTGGAGATCTGCTCGGACAATGGGTCGCCGTTCCAAGGGCAGCAGTTTGCTTGTTACTGTGAGGAAAGTGGGATAAAGCATCGGAAAGTCCCCCCCACTCTGGCCCAGAGCCAATGGGGCGGTGGAGCACTTCATGTGGACGCTCAACAAAATTTTCTGCATATCGCTGAATGGAGGGGAAGACCTCCGGCGCAACCTGTTTGATGCGGGGTCATGCGATACTCGCATAGAAACTCAATCTACTGGGGTCGCGCCGGCAGACTGTTGCCCGAAGTGGAAGGTCGTTGTCTGGGAGAGATTGACAACAAACGGGTGCGAGCAGAAGGGGCTGCCCAGAACGAGAGAGAGACTGCCTGGCGAAGATTACCAGAGAGGGCGATTGCAGTGGGGGACACCGTGTTGGTGCGAAATAGGAGGCCGTAAGGAAAATTGTCGTTACCCTACGAGGCACATCCGCTGGGGATGACCCACGTCAAAGGATACATGATCACTGCAGCCAATGCCCAGGGAACTGTCACCAGGAACGCGTTGTTTTTCAAGCGCATCGAGGTGGCGCCAAACCCAGAAAAGAGCGTCATGCAGGGGCCAGCGCATGATTCCGGATCGTCACCGAGAGACGATGGACCGCCAGAGACTCCAGGGACACCGGAGATGCCCAGAGCTGAGGCACGCAGGTACCCGAGCCGGGCGGGGCGCAAGCCGCCACAGACGTTCCAAGACTTTATTATGGACTCTGCCTCGTAACCAGTGAAAGACTGTTAGTTAACGTTTGAATTGCCATTGTTGATTGTATTAGTTGTTATGGTTTCTTGTTTGGGAAAAAGGAGGGATGTTGCGTAGTGACTATGCCGTTAATATGCATGCACGAGCGGGGACATAGCTCGCGCATGTGTGGTTTGAATAAAGACGGTCCCCCAGCAGTTGGAGCCGGGGAACCGAGCAGACTACACGTCTCCCATGTGGTTCCTCCGGCGTGTATGTGTGGCTGCGTGTGAATGCAGGTGGGGGCCCAGGCCAGCCCCCACCATTCCAACAGCTTTGCTCGGCTCTCTGTAATGTCGTCAACAATTACCCGCCTAGCCAACTGGTAATTTTTCTCTATTCTAGATTCTGAATTCTCCTGATCAATCTTTCTTTTTCTCACGTGGGAAAATTCTAACCGGAAGCCGAGGTGTGTTGTGTTTTAAAATTGCACTACTTGCTGAAATCATAATGTCATTGCCATGCACTTGTCTAACAAAATTCAGTTCTTGGGCATATAGTCGTCCTTTCTCAATGCCCTTCAATGTTTGTGACAGTAATGCACCCAACTCCTTGTAAAATGTGGCGTTAGGCTGTCTAAACCAGGGGTAGGGTTACCAGGGAATACATGTGAGGAGGGACACCAAATCCCAGGCTTTCACTGCTAGGTCAGTTGCCTGCTGTTGTAGCGTTGGAACACTTACATTGAATAAAATGGACTGAGGTAACATTTAAGGGTAAAACAAAGCCAAGGAGTTGAGTAGTGTGCCCCTCATGACATGGCCATCTGGCAACCCTCACCAGGGGAGTTGGCTGGTCCTCAGTATCGTTCTGCAGCAATCTGGATCATCTTGCTCTGCTCTGCAGTGGCATCACAATGGTATTGTTCAGGGATCACAAGGTGTTGTGAATTAGCCAGCAGTTAACCTATAAATTACACGACAGCCGGTTTTTGAAGTCCTTATACCTTTAATATCACTTTATAACTGACTGGCCCCCACATTCCAACCTTCTAGATTCCCACAAGCCCCCATTCCAACATGACATTATCCATACATTTACATGAGGGCTAGCATATGACAATGCCTAACAAACAGATGATAAGTAAGGGGGGGTTGTTGTATATTATTAGCTAACTGCATACTTACATATTACTAACTTTTCACTTACAGGTGTTCAAACATCATATAAATTTGTACTTACAAATTGATGAATTCACAACTACATTTGTTCAATTAATCGATCCGGCTTACGAACCACCCGACAAGGACGGCTTCTCAGGATCATGTCTCTTGAATCAGAATTATCATAACTGGCTAGGTCAACAGGATTTGAATTAACTGAAACAGTACCTCCACCCTCAAGTTCAGATTATCCACATGGAATTTGAACATCTCCCGAATCCATAAAGACATCATCCAATACAGAATGATTCATTAGTTCACCACCACATCTTTCATTATTTTCAGAGTCACTCATAGAGTCCTCTTGAAACATTCTCCTAAAGAACAAAGCATTTCTCGTGACCTCATATTCATCTTCTCCAGCTTGGTCCTTTTATGTTTTTTAACTCTTAAAACCATGGGTTTATATCTTGAATCCAACTTAGTGCAGACTCTTTGTCGCGATAATACAGAATCCCCCACTCCAAATTGGTCATCTTTGGCTTTTCTCTTTCGATCAGTCTATTCTTTAATCTTCATCCTTTTTATCCTGTCACGCTCTCTAATCTCGTCATCCTCCTCTAAAGTAAAGTCCTCAACTTGAAGAAGTCTGGTTCGAGGTTTATACCGAATTATTAATTCTGACGGCGAGTATCCAGTTATTTCATGTGGGTTATTTTCCGGTAACTCCATAGCATCTGTGATACAGCTTGCAGCAGTGACAGATTGTCCACAATTGCCCTTTGACAAGCTCTTTTCAAATTGAGCATGCACCTCTCACCCATGAGGCCATTTGCTTGCGGCTATAACGGTGTAACTTTTTGATGTTTGAAACCCAAATGAGCCGCAAATTTCCCAAATTGATGTCCTTGGAAAGGTGGCCCATTATCAGTTTTTATTACTCTAGGAACACCACACTCACTGAATAGTTTATCCAGAACTACAGCTACATGATGAAATGCAGTTGATAGTACATGTTGCACTAGCGGGAATCGTGAATATTCATCCAGGGCCACTAAAAGATATCCTCCCTCTTCCAGGGCCCCATAAAAGTTCAAAGCGACTCTATTCCAGGGACCATCAGGCAACGGCACGATCTGAAGAGAATTTACTTTACTCTTTGAAGCAGTCACTTGGCATGCAAAACAGTTTTTACATCCATGCACGGAAACCAGACTTGATTTCTTAGTATCTTCTTGGTATTTACTACACCACGATGACCTTCTTGTGCCAACATCACAAGGGTCCTTCCTATCATCTTTCTTCCGCTCTACCTGTGGTGTTCCCCAGGGGTCTAACCTCTAGCCCTGGCTACCAATACCTGGCAACTCTCTCCCACAGCATTGCCATTCTCTGCTCATATTTCCAGTGCTATGCTGATGACACTTAACTCATTTTCAGGTTGCCCTCGGCCACCTCCTCTCCCTCTCTCATTTCTGATTGCCTAACTGCCATTCAAGATTGGTGTGCCGCAATGATCTTTGTCTGAATGCCAGCAAGACTGAGATCCTCCTCATCGGCACACCTTCACCATCCTTTCCACTCACTCTCTGGCCGGCCTCCCTTGGCCCTCCTCCTACCCCCACCTGCGAGGCTAAGAACCTCAGGGTCATATTCGACTTCACCCTTTCCTTCTCCGCCCACATCTCTGAGGTCTCTAAAATGTCACACTTCCTACTGCACCTCCTCAGAGGTACTCAGCCTTTCCTCTCCTTCCCCCAGAAGCTCATGGTATCCCAAGCTCTGGTTCTCTCTAGGTTGGACTATTGTAACAGCCTCTTTCTAAATCTACCTTCCTCTAGTCCCCGCCCTCTGCAACTAATCCAGAACAGGACTGCAAGACTTGTCCTTCGCCTCATGCCCTGAGATGGTGTCTCTCCAGCTCTGAAATCTCTCCATTGGCTCCCAGTAGATGCAAGGATTACATTCAAAACCCTCTGCATTGCCCACAAGGCTTTTTAGGGCCTGTGTCCAAAATACCTTTAGCTATCCCTCCGCAAATACCTCCCCTCTCGAGCTCTTCGCTCCTCTACCTCTAACTCCCTCGGGGTCAGTCGTTTTTCAAAGAAACGAGCTGGGGTAGATCTGTCTTCGGCTGGGGCCTCCCTCTAGAACAGCCTCCCTGCCACTCTAAAACTTGAGGAGAACCATCTCCGGTTCCGGAAGCACCTCAAGACCTTCCTCTTTTCTTCTGACTTCGCTCTCCCTCTCCTCTGCTTATCTGTTCTCTCTTGGCACCATGCACCTGGCCACCCTCTGTCCTCCGGGGCCAGGTACCTGCTCACCCTGCCACCCTCCCGCACTGCCTCCGGTCCACCCTTTGCACTAGGGTCTGTATCTGTCCCCAGCCCCCCTTTTTCCTCCCGCACTTATCAGACCTACCCTGTCTGCTGCCTTAAACCTAATTGCTGGCTGCACTACCACTGTTTGTTGCCTTTATTATTTATTTATTATTTATCTGTTTTCATCTGCTTCACACTTTCCACTTCTCCCCCCTTCCATGCACTTTTTCCCTCCCCCTCTTCCATGCACTTGCGCGTTCTCAATGTCACTGGGCCTAGTAGGATCTCTGTTCTGTTCTCCGCAGTTCCCCTCCCTTGCCTTGTCACTCTCTGAAACACTTGTGTACGAGCGCCATAGAAATAAAATATCTATCTATTATGAAAATAATAGGAAAAGTCAAGGACTTTCCTTAAACTACTGGGTGCTACGAGTCTATTTCCTCTCAAAAGAATTCCATCATCTGTTGCAGTCAATTCCCTACTTATTCTCGCCAACCTTTGCAGATCATTCATGTACACATCCTTCATACCCACATCCACCCCTTCTTCTATACCTTGCCTTCTACCCAGCCATCTCCACTTGCCATCCTTGGTAAGGCGAACTGCTGCTTGAATTGTTGGACCATTCTTGCTTTTCCCCACGAACATCTCTGAAGACACTGCTGGTGGCAAGGCATTAAGCAATAAATATGACACATAATCCTCCGCCTCTGCTTGCATCTTTGCATCGGATTCTTCTCTATGATGTATAGACAAATAATCAGCAGGATTAGCTTCTTTTCCTGGCTTATGTACAATGACACTGTCGTACTCCTGAAATTGTATTCCCCATCTCTCAATACGTGGAGGCATATTAATTCTTGGATTTCTAAACAGTGATATTAGAGCTTGATGATCTGTAAGAAGCGTGAATGGTCTGCCAACCACAAAATGATGACATTTCTCACAAGCCCAGACAGCAGCTAAACTCTCCCTTTCTGCTTGCGAATAAGCTTGTTCAATCTTGTTCAGGGTACGACTAGCATATGTCTTAATGTGCTTTGCACATTCCTTCCTTGGCTCCACTTGTGCTAGAATCGCCCCCAACCCTACAGGGCTGGCATCCACTATGATCTCAGTTTCCCACTCTGGATTAAAGTAAGCCAACTGTTGACTGATGACAAGTTCTCTTTTAATTGACTCAAAACTTTCATTGCATCTTCCATCCCAAGTGAATGCCACTTCCTTTTTCAATAATTGTCTGAGAGGATCCGTTAGTGTCGCAAAATCAGGCACATATCGCGCACAATACCGAGTCATTCCCAGAAATGATCTCAATTCAGTCATATCTTTTGGTTGCTTCAATCCGAGAATGATATTCACCTTTTCTGGGTCTGCCTTTATTCCTTGTCCTGAGAATATGTGCCTGAAAAATGTCAGACTTTTCTTGTTTATATCACATTTCAAACCATTTAGAAGTTAAGCCACTGTTTTGCAAGCACTCGCATACCTGTTCTAATGCTTCATCATGTTTCTTATCAATTCCGTAGATGAGTATCGTCACTATAATTGAATGCATTCCTTATCAGAGCTATAACTTTTCTTATTGATTCTTGAAATATTTCGGCGGCAGATGAGATGCCAAAACTTAGCCGCTTATATCTAAATAAACCATCATGAGTGGTCAATGTGGTTATCGGTCTGGATACCAGGTCAATCTCCAATTGATGATATCCTTGATTCAAATCTAGTTTTGTAAATCTTGTTGCCTGATTTAATCGAATAATCATGTCTTCAATATTAGGACCCAGATGTCTTACCCTCTGTATTGCTCTGTTAGGTATTCTCATGTCTACATATAAAAAAAGATGCCCATCCACCTTTGGAACCACCACCAACGGAGATACCCAATGTGTGGGACCTCCTTCCAGTCTTTCAATGATGCCTGAAGATGGAACCCTGTCCTTCTTGGATGTTGAAGAACTGGGTTAACTTTAGGGTCAATGTGCAGATGTATTGCATCTCATTTTAATTTTCCCACACCACTGAATTTCTTCTTCAGCTTTTCCAAATTCAATGTCCATATCCCTTCCGACATGGCTTGTGTATTATGACCTTGTGATGGCATTCCTTTTATCACCATACGACTTGTCATAGTTGACATCAATGATTCTTAGCTTTGTGGCAGTTTTGTGACTCAGGAGACACCTCCCTTCCACAGGACTGCTTATAACATGTATTTCCACAGGTATGCAGATCTTTATGAGCCAAGTCACAATAAAATGTTCCTTTCGAGGTTAGCGGTTGTTTTGCTCCCCATTGAAAAATATTAGCTTTTGATGGTTGCAAAGAGTATAGGTGAGCTATTCCCTCATACGCCTTTTCGCTCATCACAGTCACTATAGCGCAGGGTCAACGAAAAATGGTATGTCCTGTTCACATAGTCTCACTATGACTTTTATAGGCCACGTTCCCTTTTGACGTCCCATATATTAGTCTTACAGCAAAGAGTAGGTATCCATCATATTCTGGGTACTCTTTATTTATATGCATGTTCATGTCCTCTCCTTCTAATGGCGGGTTCTCATACGGATCTCCACATGACATTCCTTCCTTATTTTGGTAGAACTGTAAAGTTTGAGTTTGGTCCGGCTCCACTTGTTGTCTTACTTCTTCCATATTCGTGTTATCCAGTGCCCTAACCAGACCTGGCTGTTGAATCTGCTGAATTGAATTCTCCCTTGGATTTCCATTTGATGTAGCCAATTCTTTCTCAGGGTATGCTCTCCCGTTGAAGCTCTTCTTGATGTCATATCTTCGACTTGGGAATGATTGTATGTTTGCTTTATATGGAGGCACTGATGATATTCTTTCTCTACACATTGTTTGGAAATTATTTTCTTGACTACAACGCAGGCACATTTGGCCTAAGGCAGGACACTGACCTTTATGTGGAAACTCAAACCCGCATCTATAGCACTGTCGTTCTATCATGTTTCTACGATTATTGTTCCATACTTCTTGACGAGGTACAATTCCAGCTGACACGTTAGGATACCTTCTTTGCCACTGTGCATTTGGACTCTGATTTATGGCAGCAATGCTGTCTAATCCATTTTGGGTGTTCCATATGTGCTGCTTGCGTGTCGACTCTCTCGTAAACCCTTACTTATTTTAATGGAATTGATTTTTTTAGTAAATGTTTTCTAAACTGAGATGATATACAACCTTCGATAATTCTTAATCTGATTGTCTCTTGCCGGGTTACTAAGAATGATGAAGCAATCTAAATGCAACAAGCATTCTGATTGGCTCTCGCCAGGTCCTTACCCGGCCGGGAATCCCTCCGTCGGGATTCCACAGCCTTTGTCCCCGGCGGGGGGCATGGCAACCCCTCAGCCAATGAGGAGGCTCGAAGCAGGGCCATCCCCGCTCTGAGCCTCCCTGTGGCTGAGAGGCTGCCTTCGCCCCCCGCCGGGGACTCTGGTAAGTCTTTTTTTTTATTTTTAATTTTTTAATTTTTTTCTTTTAATTCCCTTCCCTAAATCCCCCCCCCCCAACTTACCTTCTTGGTCCTGCGTCCCCGGTGGGGGATGAGGGAAGACACCAGCCGTGTGGAGACTCGGAGCGGGGCCATCCCCGCTCTGCGCCTCCACACGGCTGGGGGCTTCCCTCGTCCCCCGCCGGGGACGCTGGTACGTGTGTTTATTTATTTATTTTTTTCCCCTCTCCCACCCCCGTCCGACTCCCGCCCTCCCAACCCCACTTACCTTCTTTTTGATCCTTTTTCGGGAGCGGACGCGCTGGGAACATTTGTGTTCCCAGCGCGTCCGCTCCCGATGGCTGCCATGGAAACGGAAAACGGACTCCGTTTTCCCTTTCCATGGCAGTGGCCATTTTCTTTTTTTTTTCTTTTTTTTCCTCCTGAAACGCTGCAGCTCAGGTCCTTACCTATGGGCCCCGGGGCATTACCTGAGTCGGTAATGCCCCCGACGCTCGGGTTCTATTGCTTAATTAAAATGTGTAAAGTCACAATATGTTGCTTTTCGGTGAAGGCGCAGTGTAAATTGCGCTATGGTTTCATGTGGGCTTTGTGTGCACTGGTTAAAGATGTATCACTCCTAGTCCAAATTTGGCGGAACTATGATCTGACTATTTATTGCTGCCACCAGAAGTTGATATGTTCCCTTTTCTTCCGTAGGAATTGTTTTGATGATGGTTTTCATTTCCTTCCCAACTAAATTTATGAAAATATCCAGTTTATTGACAGCATTTTGGTTTCCAACCGCTCTTAAAAATTCTTAAAATTCATCCAGCCATTCCTGCCATCTCTGTCCTTGATCTTCCTTTGGTTCTAAATTGAAAGGATTTGGTCTGTGCAAATAATTAATTGGATTTATGGACATGGCTGTTTCCAATGTGACCTGAGGCGAACTTGTCTGCATTTTCTTTTTTCTTTTAACTTTTGTTTATTGGCAGAAAGTTATGACAGGTACAGTACACATTACACAGAGATAGAACATGAGTCATAATATCACATTGAGGCATTCCATCATGCACTTTATACAGCAGCACAGAATGGGGGGGGGAGATCGACAACACAAGGTACTCAGCACCTATGGTAAGCCGGGTGGACCCGGTGGGGGGTGGAACTCCGCTCAACCATGTCTCTATTGTTCAGATAACTGCAGAACTCGGTCCATACATTTTTGGGGCGGGATGTCATGGGTAGGGATCCGATATACTCTTCTTCACATATTTGTACCCAAGTGAGGGCTTTCAACCACATCTCAAGGGTGGGGGGGAGCGGCGCTTCCAGCATTGTAGTATACATCTTTTAGCGACAATAGCACTCACATTTAAAAATTTCGACATTTTTTTTTTGCATTTTCTGTGGACCATATCCCAAACAGCAGGGCTAGTGGATCAAGGTTTACTGGGGATCCAATTATCTCAGATAGCGCTTGCATTACCTCCATCCAAAATGCACTCAGCGCAGCACAGGACCAAAACATGTGTATATGATCTGCCTCTCCCAAATTACATTTCGGGCATGTGTGGGTCGGGGTGTGTGTAAAATTCGCTACTCTGTGTGGTGTATAATCAAGTCTGTTAAGGAGTTTATATTGTATGCAATGGAATCTAGCGCTAAGGGAGACTTTGCGCGTATGTGCACACATTTTATTTCCACATTCCATCAGTGATTTCCATCCCCATTTCCCTAGCCCATGCCTCTCGTGGTTTGAGGGATGTATTCTCTAGTTTTTCCAGCTGCATTTTATACAGAGAGGATATTATTCCCCTGCCGCCTGTGGAGTTAGCTATGTATTGAAGTTCGGGTGAGTCTGGGGGCTCGTCAGGGTAGGAGGGCCACATTGCACGGACCGCCGCTCTCAACCTAAAGTATTGTAGAAGCTCAAGCGCTGAGTTGGAATGTTCGGGCCGCCACGTTTGGGAAGTGATACATTTTCCGTCGGGGTATAAATCAGTTAGTGCTCGATAGCCCAAGTTCTCCCAATGTCGCAGGAAATGCTGGTTGTTCGTGGGGGAGAGTCCTGGGAATTGCCGTATGGGGAGCCATTTATAATATGGACGTTGTTCTTGTTTCGAATTCAAAATCCTATTCCATGCTCTAATCGTGGTGGCCACAGGGTCTGCCGGAGCTTCTATCTGGAACGTTCGGTGTAGTAGCGGGGTCATGATGTTGGTCCCGTCACCCGCCAGTTTCTCTAATTTGACATGAGGGGGCAGATTTGAGTGTGCGTACCAGTGCGTGGCATGTTGGTCCTGTGCTGCGATCCAGTACAGTGTTAAGTCTGGGGCTGTGAGTCCCCCTTTTTCATAGAATAGGGTCATATGTTGCCACTTCTTACGGACGGCACCAGAATGCCAGAGGATTTGGGCGCACGCCGAGTGGAGCCCCTTGAAATATTGTTTCCCGGGCCACACTGGTACATTGGCAAAGATATAGAGGAGCTTGGGGACCGCGATCATTTTAAATAGGGACAGTCTGCCGGCCAGGGACAGTGGGAGGTTGCGCCATTTCAGCATCTTGGATTCAATGAGCTAAGCTGTTGTCTCGTAGTTATCTTTCAGTAAAGAGGTTTTGGTTAGTGATACTTGCACTCCTAGATACTTGATGCCCGCGGGGGACCAGCGTAGAGGAAATTCACATGATGGTTGTTGGGTTGCCGCAGTGAGAGGGAATATTTTGGATTTAGAATAGTTGATGGTGAAGCCCGAGTACGTGGCAATTTTTGTTATGTCCCGGATGATCGGGTCTAGGTATGTGGAAGGGTTTCTGACATATAGGAGTACATCATCGGCATACAGTGAGATGATATCCGGTGTATCTTGTAAGCGAATACCTTTATGGGTATGCCGGTCCCTGATATGGTCTGCCATGGGTTCGATGGCTAGCGCGAAAAGGATTGGGGAGAAGGGACAATCTTGGCAGGTGCCCCTGTGTAGCGCAAAGGGAGAGGAGACAATGGAGTTGACCAGCACCCTGGCCATTGGACCTGCATATAGCAGTTTTATATAGGAGATCATATTTGGTCCAATTCCCATTTTTTTCCAGCATGGCCCATAAGTATTGCCATGAAACGATGTCAAATGCCTTCTGGGCGTCTAGTGTGACCGCTACAGCGTCTGCCTTTGGGTCAATTCTGGACATCACATTAAATAGACTTTGGATATTAAGTGCTGTAGAGCGGCCAGGGACAAATCCACTTTGGTCTGCGTGTACCAGGTGGGGCATAAATGGAAGGAACCTGTTCGCTATTATTTTAGGAAAGATTTTCATATCCGTGTTGATAAGCGATAGGGGCCTATAGGAACCACATGCGTCTGGGGGGTTTCCCTGGCTTGGGGAGGGCGGTAATTAGGGCTTCCCTTAGTGAGGGGGGGGTGGCTATCCGGAGTGATTCGGTCCAAACCCCGTATAATATGGGAGGTAGGATGGCGATATGTTCCTGGTAGAAATCAGATGTGAGTCCATCGGGGCCCAGGGCCTTATTCTTTGGAAGATCTGAAATCACCCGGACTATCTCGTCCGAAGTGAATGGGGTATCAAGTTGTTCTTTAGTGCATTGGGATATGAGGGTCATAGGGATGCGTTCTAGCAGGTCGTCCAGGTCATGGGCTGTGTGTTCTGGCTGGGGGCCATATAGACTGGCATAAAAACTAGCGACGGTGTCAATGATGGCTTGGTCGGACTAGTGTTGTAGGTCATGTACATCCAGAATGCTATCTATTCAGGTCTTGCCTCCCTAAGCACGCACTAGTTTGGCTATAGTTCTCCCAGGTCTGTCACCCTCGCCATACCTCCGGGCAGCTACTGGGCAAGCATAGTACCGTACCTCGCTCAGGGCGTGAGATTCAAAAAGTTTTAGTTCGGTTCTAATCTTTGCTAGGATTGCAGGTTCTGGCACGGAAGCATATTCTTGTTCTAAAGTTTTGAGCTTAGTTTCGGTGCTATTTAGGGCCTGCCTTATGGCTTTGAGAACCCCCGCCTCCCTTGAGATGCACATCCCTCTGATGTACACTTTAAGTGCTTCCCAATGGGTCCCCTCGGGTGTGTCTTGCGCGTTGTTATTCTCGAAAAAAGTGTTTATGTCCGATAGGATCTCAGCTTTAAAGACAATGTCAGATAGGGCCTCAGGTTTAAAGCGCCAAAGTGTTACCCAGTTGGATCTGCAGCAGCATGGGGGAGTGGTCAGAGAGTGTACGTGCAAGGATATTGACCTCCGTTACCCTGCCCACCCGGTACCCTGACAGTAGGAACATGTCTATTCTTGAAGAGCTGTCGTGTACTGTTGAGTAGAAAGTGTACTCTCTATCTTGGGGATGGAGCATTCTCCACACATCGTGTAAATTCAGGGAGTTCATGTGTGTAAGGAGTCGCTTAGCGGCTCGAGACGTGACCCTACGGGAAGTGGCTGTCCTGTCCAGGACATTGTCTAGTATAAGATTCATGTCTCCCCCCCAATCCCCCCTTATAATGGAAACTTCCACATATCTCATAAGGATGGTGGTCACAGCAGCTATAAATTTGGGGGAGTCAATGTTGGGACCGTATGGGTTCACGAGTAGGCATTCGTCGTCAGCTAGAGTGCAGTGGAGAATCACATATCTGCCCTCTGTGTCAATGTGGGATGTATGGAGCGTGAACTTCACCGATTTGTGGATGAGAGTCAGGACTCCCCTGGATTGAGTGGAGAATTGGGTATAGAATCTGTTGGGGCCCCAGGCCTGTGCTAGGTTAGATGATGGGAGTTTCAGAGCATGTATCTCCTGCAATAGGAGTACCTTGATCCCATGTCTTTGTGCATGTGCTGTGATCCTACGGGACTTTGTGAAATTTGTCACTCCCCGAACATTCCATGTTATCATTTTAATAACTATGTTGTCATTTTATGGGACATCTCAAATAAAGGATTTGTCGCAGTCTACAGCCATATGTGCTACGGTGGAGTGGAGACATGCTGTCAATTAATGGAACATCCCAATAGAAAGATCCATCTCTGATTATCACCCTATGTGCTGCGGATGCGTAAACATGCCCCTCTTCCAAACCCGTCGTATCCTCTCTGCCGATTTTTGTAAAACATTTCCCAACTGCCCCACTCCCCACCCTCACCGCCCGGTACAGACTAGCAGTGTGATAGCTCCCTCCCCTGAAGTGACCATCTGCGTGCCGTCCCCAACTTGCCGACGCTCGGTATACACCACCCATAACAGGAATGACAGAGGGCCATGTCCAACCCGGCCGCTCCAACCCGTTTGCCCAACCGGGGCAAACCTGAAAACAAAGCAAAAGAACTGGTATTGCAATTGCAGTGGGGGCTGCTACTGCCATGTACCCAAGTAAGCAAGTAGTGCGGCGCGAGCGGCACCTGTAGGGCAGCATTGGGGTTACAGTGTAATGTGTTTCATTGGAGAAAAAACAAAAGAAAATGACGGATGGTAGCAGATGAGGAGAGCTGTTGTTTCAATTAGTCCGTAGGAAATGTGGAAGACCACAGTCATTTTCCATCAAGTCTTTCTCAGGTGCCTCCAGTGGGATCTGTGATTCGATAAATTTGACTCCTTCGTCCGGCACCGTGAAAAAGTATAGCTTATTCCGGAAGGTGAATTTCAGACGTGCCGGAAATAACATTGCATATTCAATTTGCCGTTCTCGAAGCATTTTCTTCACCCCATTGAACTGTTTACGCTCCGCCTGGACCCCCACAGAGAAGTCTGGGAAAATTCTAATGATTTGCGAGTCCATTCTAAGTTCGCCCTTCTCACGTGCAAGGCGCAGTATATGGTCTCTGTCTCTGTAGCTAAGGACTTTCGCTATTATTGGCCTGAGGAAGTCGCCTGGTTTGGGGTGGAGAGCGATGCGCCCGCTCGATCGTGAATAATGGTGAAAGTGGAGGGTCGCCAAGGAGATCTTTGAGAAGGGTCTCAACTGCCAGTTCTATGCGACCCTTGAGTGCTGGCTCCAGAACCCCCACGATGCGGATATTGTTTCTACGTGATCTTGATTCTAAATCGTCACACTTGGACTTGACGCTTTTCATGTCACGCACTAATACTGACACAGTATTTTGTAGGGTGAGTACATTATCCTCATTTGCCCCAATTCTGGTTTCGGCCTCGGTAATCCTGGTGCTATGTTGGTCTAGTTTTGACCTCAGTGAGGCCACATTCGCATTTATGTCGTCCAACCTTTCATGGAAGGAGGCAAAGTTCTTTGCCTTGGATTCCATTATTGCCATCAGGTCGGGCTGTGGGGGTGTCCAGTGGGGCCTCCATGTCGGTGTCATCGGAGGAGGTGGCACCTTGCTCTACCCTGGGTGTTGGCCTGGTGAACTTGCCCATGGTCCCCGCTTTTGTTGCCCCACGAGATTTGTTGGGCATTACGAGGGTAGGAGGTGGTATGTGTGGATATAGGTGGGCGCTGCCTGCACGCTTTGAGGAAAGGGACTGGTAGGTGCAGGGGGCAGTAGAGCAAGGTGGCGTGGGGGTGGAAGGTGAGCGAGACCGTCAGAACACCTTCAGTTGGAGCACTTCTCCGATGCCTGTGCAGGGGCCAAAAGATTAAGGGCAGGGCACTTCGCCAGGTGCCACGGATCAGTAGGAGATCACGGGGCCCCCCTTTCCAAGCGTAGCAGATGGAGGGCAGCTGAATCAATAGTCTCAAAGGGGGGGTAGAGTGGGCCTCAGGCACCAGGGTCAAGCGGCCAGGGGCAGGCGAGGCCAGAGGTAGGGGGATCGCCCAACTAGCCCGGCAAGGCAGACGTGATGGTTCTCCATGTTGGGGGGGCAAGGCGTGGGGCCCGGAGCAGAGCCCCCCCCAGGCCAGTGATGCTGTCGTCTGGGTGCGGCGCCGAGGGGGGGTGGGGGGGGAGTCCCTCTTTAGAGGTATGGCTGGTGTCTGTCTGTTGAACCGAGCCGCATGGGCTTTATTATATATTGGCGGCCTCACAGCATGTGTGTCCCGCGTTATGAGGAGAGATAGTCCTGGAGACCCAGCAGTGGAGCCCACGCCATATGGAGGAGTTGCAGGGACCAGCTGCAGTTGCAGTGTTAGGTTTAGGAGCTGGGGCCGGTGTGCTCAGGTGGAAGTGGCATGCAGTCATGTTATTGCGGCCCCCCAGCTCCTTACCTCAGTCTCCAGTAATTCGGGTGCAGGGTGGGCTGAGCTCCCCTGCAAGCAGAGCGGCCGTGGTGCCTCCAGCGACACGGGGCGTGGCGCGATCGTGGCCCCCAAGTTCCGGCCGGCCGTGATGTCAGAGCGGGCCTCAGCCCGCAGGAGGGGCACGGGGGAGCTGGTGCCAGGCAGAGGCCCCCCACGAAGGCCAGCCAGGGTCAGGCCCTCCGGCAAGGAGGGTGCTCCGCCAGGCAGCCCTCAGAGGTCTCAGGGGCAGGAGGAGGAGGGTAGGGTTTACAGCCGCCTCTGCAGCAGGCCGTCGCAGAGAGGGCGGCGAGTCACTTTATCCGGCAACCACGCAGTAGGATAGAGCGCGGCCCAGGCAGATTCCACGCAGCTCACACAGCCCAGATGGCGGGGCACCGCTACTTGGCCCCGGAGGCCTGATTTTTATTATTTTTTTTTTTTTTTAACTTTGGTTTTATTAGTAGTTTTTAGAAGGAAAAAACAAACGGCAACGCTGGGAGCGTTGTTATCATCACTTTTAACATTGACATAAAACCCCCAGGTTCCCTCCCCCCCCACCCCAACTCCTCCCCTCCCCCCAGATCAGAGTCACTTCGAAAGTCGGACAGCTGGGGCTGCCATCGTAGCTCATTGTACGTTGCCACAGAGGTATGCTATGCTCTCACGTCCAAATTGGCTGGATGAGATCCGCTGTCTCCCGGGTCCTGGGCTACTCCTACATCCTTGGTTGAAGCATTCCAAACCTACCCCCCGCCAACTCGCCAGAGTGTTCTCATGTTGTCAGTGGGGGTCCCAACCCCATGCCCCATAGACCCCATACCAGTTAACCTGAAAGGAGCCCAGTTCATTATTTACCATGGCCGTCAGTTTATCCATTAAGAACATGTTTTTGAGTTTCTTAAGCCAGTCTTCTTTGGATGGGGTCTCTGGGCTCTTCCACCTTTGTGCAAGGGCCACTCTACCCGCCCGTAACATCGTCTCCCACATTCTTGGGTACCTATACAGTTCAGTGTCCTCCGGGGGGAGGCCCAGCAACATCGTTAGGGGGTTGAGTGGGATTAGTTCCTCGGTGACCTCGGCCATCCACCCCCGTACTTTCTCCCAGAACTCCTGCACCTTGGGGCAGGACCACCACATATGCCCCCTCGACCCCACTTGGCCACAGCCCCTTGGACACCTGGGGGACACTCCCGAAAACATCCTGGACAGTTTCAACGGGTCCCTGTGCCAGCCCTGTAAGATTTTGAAGTTGTGCTCCATGTCCGATGTAAATAGGTTCCCATGGAATGCTATCTTAAAGACTTTGGACCACGCCTCCTCTGTAAGTGGTTCTCCCGCCAGGTCATCCCAAAACCCTCGGAACCCTCTTCTCCCCTCCAAGTTAACGGTGTTCAGTATTCGGTACATTTTGGAGACCGCCCCCTTCCTTGATGTGGCCGTGTCCAGAAATTTTTCGAAGGGGGTCAGCTGTCTCCGTAGGTTCTGGCCCCATGATTGGTCGCAAAGGATGCCTTTCAGGCGCAGATATTCAAAGATTGAAAGGGACTCCCGCCCCAGTGCGTCTCGCAGGGCCTCGTATTCGAGGAACTCGCCCTCTTTGAACAGTTGTCCCGCCCATTCCAGACCCCCGTCCGACCAGGACTGGGCACTCCTAAAACCTCTGC